>NC_065875.1:23247554-23872554 GCF_933775445.1 Argentina anserina
ACAAGGTGTTCGTCAAGGTCACGTACTCGATCTTGTCGACCTCCAAACCAGTCTCTTCCTTCACTTCCCTCGCCGCACACTCCTCAAAGCTCTCACCTGTTCATAACAAATCCGAAATCGGAAAACAGAAAACAGAAAGACTGGAATAAAAGGGTGATAAATTACGTTGAGGGTTTTACCGAACTCGAGATGGCCGCCGGGGAGAGCAAAAGTGGAGGCGCCGATAGAGGAACGACGTCGTCCTAGAAGCACAGTTTTGCCTCTGAGAAGAAACACCGCCACACCAACTCTGGGCACCCGAGACGACCCGGCTGCGCTTGCCATATTAGTCTGAGCGGGACGATCGTACCCCTGACGGCGGCTTATAGCGTTATAGACTTATAGGGAAGGGGGAGTCGTCTGAGGAGGACTGTTTTGGTCAAAACCCACTTGTGGTGTCGTTTTGTTGTCTTTAGATTCTTCTCTGCTTTACCCGCCAGCTAGGTTACCAGAATCAAATATGAGATGAAATTAACAATAGAAAAATGAACCTCATCTAGGTGGAGATAAGAATTGTCCGGTCTTTGACTAAATATTATTCCAAGTCAATAATACTTGTAAATAAGTTTGTCATCGAAAAATAAAGTTGCTCCACCTATGTGAATTACGTCAAGAAAATGTAACATTTCGCTTCCATACTTCTATAACTGTTATAACTAGTGCAAGAAAGAACACAGATTTACGTGGTTCACTAACGATGTGTTAGCTACGTCCACGGACAGAAGAAGAACAGTTTTATTATGTTGAGGAAAAATACAGAACGGCTTGTATACAACACACAATAGGTTGTTTATATACAACCCTAAACCCGATATACTAGTCCTAATAGGAAACCATAACCTAGTATAACCCGATATACTAGTCCTAATAGGAAACCATAACCTAGTATAACCCGATAAACAGATAAGCCGCCAGAACAGATTGGATGATTCAAGGCATATATTAACAAATCTCCACCTTGACTTGAATCCTCTCACAAATAACAGATGTACCAGATGCACCATAGTGATGCCAGATGTACAGAAAACTCTTTCTTCCTCATATGTCGCCCCCAAAGGGCAACTAACAGCTTGTAACATTTAGCAATTCCAAACAATGTTGGAACTTGCTGTGTGGAACCGACTTGGTGAACATATCAGCGGGATTGTCAGCAGTGCCCACCTTCTTCACCTTAATTCTGATCTCATCTCTCAGAAAATGATACCTGACATCAATGTGCTTAGTCCTCTCATGATGAACTTGATCCTTAGCTAAACATATTGCACTCAAACTATCGCAATATACTATAGCCTGATCATGATGCAAACCAAGACTACTGACCAGTCCCCTCAACCATATGCCTTCCTTTGCAGCGGCTGTCAGAGCCATGTACTCTGCTTCAGTAGTAGACAAGGTCACTGTAGGCTGCAAAGTAGCTTTCCAGCTAACCACAGAGCCACCAAGAGTAAAGACATAACCAGTCATAGATCTCCTAGTGTTAACATCTCCAGCATAATCGCTATCTGAATAGCCTGTTACCAAACAGTTTGTATCACCTCCATAAATGAGACCAACATCAGACGTACCTTTGAGATACCGGAAAATTCTCTTCACAGCCTGCCAATGCTCCTTTCCAGGATCACCCATAAATCTGCTGACAACACTAACAGCATGTGCAAGATCAGGCCTAGTGCAAACCATAGCATACATCAAGCTTCCTACTGCACTAGCATAAGGAACTCGAGACATGTATTCCTTCTCCTCAGCAGATTTAGGTGCAAACGCAGTAGACAGATGAATATTTGCAGCACTTGGAGTATCTAAAGATCTGGATGTAGACATACCAAACCTGGATAATATTTTCTGGATGTAGCCTTTCTGTGATAAGAAAAGCTTCTTCTGACTTCTATCCCTGTAAATCTCCATTCCCAAAATTTTTCGAGCTGCTCCCAAATCCTTCATCTCAAACTCTGCACTGAGGAGACCCTTCAACTTCTGAATATCAGACTTGTCTTTTGCAGTTATCAGCATATCATCTACATACAGGACCAGATAAATGAGGGAACCATTTGTTAACTTGTTGTAGTAGACACAACAATCATACGGACTCCTGATGTAGCCGATCTCTATCATATAACTATCAAACCTCTTGTACCACTGTCTAGGGGACTGCTTTAGTCCATACAAGGACTTCTTCAACTTGCAAACATAGTCTTCCTTTCTGGGAACTTGAAAACCATCTGGCTGAGTCATGTAAATCTCTTCTTCCAATTCTCCATGTAAGAACGCTGTCTTCACATCTAGTTGCTCAAGCTCCAGATTCTGATGTGCAACTATGGCTAGTAGCACCCTGATAGAAGTATGTCTGACCACAGGTGAGAAAATTTCATTGTAGTCAACTCCCTCTTTCTGATGGAACCCTCTTGCAACTACTCGAGCTTTATACTTGATGCCCTCAGCAGGTGACAACCCTTCCTTTTTCTTGAAAATCCATTTGCAAGTAATAACCTTTCTCCCCTGATCAGGTCGTTTGGTCAATTCCCAAGTCTGATTTTTCTGAAGTGATTCCATTTCATCTCCCATTGCAGCAAGCCATTGAGCTGACTCTGTACTTGTAACTGCTTCCTTGTAGGTGGACGGCTCATGAGGATCCACCTCTTCAGCAACCTGTAGTGCATAAGCCACCATGTCCTCAAAACCATACCTTGTAGGTGGTTTCCCAAAGTTTGGTCTCCTAGATCGCTCATGAGTCAAACTATGCTGATTAGCAACCATTTGTTCTGATTCTGAATGTAGGTGCTGATCTTCTTGTTGTGGTTCACTCACATCTTCAGTGACTTGTTGCTCCACCTGTTTCTCAACACTACAATTTTCTGATACAACCACAGACTTCATAGTAGGGTTAAACATAGAATTTTCATCAAATACTACATTCCTACTCAGTATAACCCTCATTTCAGATGGAGACCAGATTCTGAAACCTTTAACCCCATCTCCATAGCCTACAAACACTCCTTTTTTAGCTCTTGGTTCTAACTTACCCTCACTTACATGATAGTAAGCAGAGCACCCAAAACCCCTCAGATTGGAGTAATCAGCAGACTTACCAGACCACATCTCATAAGGTGTTTTGAGATGTATACCTGTGTGTGGTCCACGATTTATCAGATAACAAGCAATATTCACCGCTTCTGCCCAGAACCTTCTTTCTAATCCAGCATTAGAGAGCATGCACCTAGCTCTCTCCAGAAGTGTCTGATTCATACGTTCTGCTACACCATTTTGCTGTGGTGTATTCCGGACTGTATGGTGCCTTGCAATACCTTCAGTCTTGCAGAAATCATCAAATTCAGCAGAACAGAATTCCAGACCATTATCAGTTCGCAGCCTCTTGATCTTCTTCCCTGTTTGATTTTCAACTAATGCCTTCCACTGCTTGAAATTCTTGAAAGCGTCACTTTTATGCTTCATCATGAACACCGAAGTCATTCTTGAGTAGTCATCAATCATAGACACAAAATATCTGTGACCTCCCAAAGAGTCAACGCGAGAGGGACCCCAACAATCAGAATGGATATAATCAAGCGTGCCTTTAGTTCTATGAATCGCTTTAGGAAATTTTCTGCGATGTAGCTTCCCAAAGATACAATGTTCACAGAAACTAAAATCCTTGACCTTGTGGCCACCAAGAAGATCATTCTTTGACAGAATTTGCATCCCTCTTTCACTCATATGACCAAGCCTCATGTGCCATAGCTTGGTCATATCATCCTTGTGAACCTATGATGATGCAACAGCAGCCGAGCCTGACAGCGTTGAACCTTGCAGAATATATAAAGTACCTCGCTTGACACCTTTCAGAACCACATTGGTACCTTTGTAGACATTTAAAATTCCACATGAGCCTTTGTACTTGAAACCTTTGCTATCTAGAAGACCCAAAGAAATCAGGTTTTTCGTCATGTGTGGAGCATGCCTAACATCATTCAATGTACAGAATTTACCATCATGTGTCCGTATTTTTATTGAGCCAATTCCAACCACCTTACTTGCAGAACTGTTTGCCATAGAAATATTGCCTCCATCTATCTGCTCATAGGTTGAAAACCACTCTCTGCGTGGACATATATGATAAGACGCCCCGGTATCCAAAATCCACACATCCCTGTGATGTATGTGTGCATCTGCAACCAAGGCCAGATCTTCTTCCGAAGTGGTGTCAACTTCTGCTACAACAGCAGTACCTGATGCTTTCTCAGACTGCTTCTTCTTCTTTGGACATTCGTTTTTCCAATGTCCCTTCTCTTTACAGTAGTTATAGACATCATTGGATTTTGAACCCTTTGAAACTGGATTCTTATATTTCTTCTTCCCCGAACCTTTCTGTCCCAAACTTCCACTGGCTACCAACCCTGCAGCCTGATTGTCTGAACTAGTACCGGTCGCCTTATGGCGCATATCTCTAGTATGTAAAGATGATCTAACATCCTCCAGAGTCAGAGTATCTCTCCCACCAATAAAAAAATCCACAAAATTCTCATACGACGAAGGTAGAGATACCAACAGAATTAGAGCAGCATCCTCATCATCAACTTTAACATCGATATTACGCAACTCTAATAGAACAGTGTTTAACTGATCTAAGTGATCTCTTAGAGATGTACCTTCTTCCATACGCAGACCGAACAGACGTCGCTTTAGAAGCAACTTGTTGGTTAAAGACTTCGTCATGTATAGACTCTCAAGCTTCAACCACAGACCAGCCGCAGATTCCTCCTCTGCGACTTCGGTGATTATATCATCTGCAAGGCACAACATAATTGTCGAGTGTGCCTTCTCCTCCAGACTGGCCATCTCAGCGATTTCTTGATCCTCTGACTTCTTAACCAGCGGCGCCCACATCCATTGTTGTTTTAACAAGGCTCGCATCTTGATCTGCCATAAACTGAAGCTGTTCCTCCCTGTGAATTTATCAATCTTCACATTCAAACCAGACATATTTCTTGGCGGAAATCACAACCAGGCCAGATAAATCTGGCTCTGATACCAATTTGTTATAACTAGTGCAAGAAAGAACACAGATTTACGTGGTTCACTAACGATGTGTTAGCTACGTCCACGGACAGAAGAAGAACAGTTTTATTATGTTGAGGAAAAATACAGAACGGCTTGTATACAACACACAATAGGTTGTTTATATACAACCCTAAACCCGATATACTAGTCCTAATAGGAAACCATAACCTAGTATAACCCGATATACTAGTGCTAATAGGAAACCATAACCTAGTATAACCCGATAAACAGATAAGCCGCCAGAACAGATTGGATGATTCAAGGCATATATTAACAATAACGTCATGATTAAAGCATTGAAATCGTCTCACATGATGGTTCTACGATTACAATAAGAACTCAATGTTCTTCATATGGTCACAATTTCTCAACAGTCACGAAGCATATCATTCATCTGAGACTCATTCATGTTGGTCCAAAGTAATGTTACTTGTTCTATGCTCTTGCAATTTCAATTCCCTTTTGTAGGAGGATGTGCTTATTCACTAGTGCCCGGAATCATGAGTAGATTTGCGATAGTTGTTAACGTATAATTAATCACTTAATTCAAGTGAAATATAAACTTTTTTAATTGAAAGAAATATCCAATAAAGACAATTCTTTTAGCAAAAGATGACACGATAACAAGCGTATTATAACATCTTAATTTTTGCTCGTAATCAATCTAGTGTATAAATAACGTTAGACCGGGCAACATCGTCAATCTCTTTGGATAGAAATGTCATGTTGTGTACAACTTCATCATTTCAGAGCAAGAAATTAAAATTATCATCTGAATTTTTTTATGGAAATAAATAAATTAAATAAAGGATCCCGAAGACATTCATAGTTAATAATATCAAATACAAGAGCTCTAAACGCCGCGTGAGGCACTCTTAAATTATCATCTGAATTACATGATCCAAGTTACTTTAACATGATCACAATGACAGAGACACTACGATAATACAAAAAGAAAAAGAAAATCGAAAATGCATTCAAAATAATTATAAATTTACTAAACTTGTCATTTAAAAACAAAGGAAATCGAGTGTTCTCCGAGTCACCTGGTCTCCGAGGGGTCAGAGAGTCACACAAGTTTCCGACCAAAATAGCTGCCCCCAATACCCGGCGAGACTACCACTTGTGAACTATCCCTTGGGCTTTCCCTTCTCTATAACTAGCTCCCACATTCACATTCACCCTCCCCCGAACATCTCCTTCCTTCCTACTGTAAGAGACTATTCGCTTTCTCTCTCTCTCTCTCTCTCTCTCTCTCTGCTTCTTGCAACAACAATGACGGACACGACGGACGACATCGCCCAGGAAATCTCGTTCCAGAGCTACGAAGACGACTGCAAAATGCTCGGCAATCTCCTCCTCGAGGTTCTCCAGCGAGAAGTCGGCGCTCACATGAGGGACAAAGTCGATCGCAACAGAATCCTCGCTCAGGTTCCGCTGCTTTTGCATTTTGCATTATTTTCCCGAGTTCGTTTGTAATTCTGCAAGGAACTAAATGATGATAAAAACGACTGCGTTTTGGCGCTTGCAGAGTGCTTGTAATATGAGAATGGCGGGGATAGATGACACGGCGGAGAAGCTGGAGAAGCAGCTAATCTCGGAGATGTCGGACATGAGCTTAGCCGAGGCGCTCACCCTCGCTCGTGCGTTCAGCCATTACCTCAATCTCATGGGCATTGCTGAAGTTCACCACAGGTAGTCACTCTATTAAGCTCTTGATCACTAAATAATGTCCATTTTTATACTAAATATGTTGTTTAAAAAAGAAGAAGTTGAATTTCATATATGATTTGCTTGGAAATGAAAATATGAAGTTTAAGAGGTTGGTGTTATACGTTTGTGACTACATTTTAGCTTCGAGATTGTTATAAGCATTTTATTGAATATAGGGAGATTGTTGATCTGTGCAGGGTTCGAAGACAGAAGAAGGTGGCAACTTTAACAAAATCTTGTGATGATATTTTTAATCAGCTTCGGCAGGGTGGTGTATCTCCAGACCAGCTTTACCATACTGTTTGCAATCAGGTTTTTTTCTTTCTTTCTTTTTTTCTTTGCTTTCTATTCTTCGTCTTGATTTGTATGCCTAGAGAGATTTTCGTGGGGGATAAGATATCACTAGTATCGTTTAGATCTCTGTAATTAAGGAAATCACATTAATGAGCTCAGGTTCTTGCTTTATTGATGTGGCCTTGTGGTACTAGGTTGCTGTATGATCAATGTCTGCATATCTGCTGTTGTTGAGTTACTCAGCTCACTTAGCTGTCTTCTCGACTTATAATTCATCTTACTGCAGGAGGTCGAGATTGTTCTCACTGCACATCCAACACAAATTAATCGCCGAACCTTACAATACAAACATCTTAGAGTTTCTGTGAGTGGCTTTAGCAATTCTTTTTTATGGTGAACATTATGAGTAAAAGACATGTGGAAATTTTCTTTGGACTTAATATCAAATTACTTGCAGCATCTTTTAGATTATAGAGACCGACAGGATCTTACTAGCGAAGACAGAGATATGGTGATTGAAGATCTGGTATGGTTTTTCCAACATTATTGTCTTTTTCCAAGAACCAGTTTGTTTTTTGAGAAAAATGTCCAGAACCATTTTGTTGGGTGAAGGGGGATTGCATCTTAATAGATTTGTATATTCTCTAATACTACTGATTTAAATTTTACTTTTGCTTTATAGGTACGAGAAATAACTTCTATATGGCAGACAGATGAGCTTAGGCGCCATAAACCCACACCAGTTGATGAAGCTAGGGCAGGTAAACCACTTCAACATTAGAGTCAATTAATACATACATGCTCTGGCACTTTGAAATTTTGCATCTTTGCAGACAAAATAAACTTGTATATGGTGTTTAACACAGGTTTGAACATTGTGGAGCAGTCCCTTTGGAAAGCCGTACCTCGTTATTTACGTTGTGTCAGCAATGCTCTAAAGAAAGTTCGTCTTCAAATTCTTTCCTGGGACAGTGGGACTGTTGTGTTTCTAATTCTTTATATTTATATGCTACCCTCTGTCCTTCTATACAATTTCTCATTATTATTTTTTCTAATTTATTTATCAGCACACTGGAAAACCACTTCCACTGACTTGCACACCAATCAGGTTTGGGTCTTGGATGGGGGGTGATAGAGATGGAAATCCCAATGTGACAGCAAAGGTATTCGTGGTTCTTATTGATATTTTATTCGTAAATCTTCTCCGGATGGTATTAGTTACTCTATTAAATCTAGAGAGGCCCTTCATGTCAACAGAAGACCTGAGGAATGGACTAATCACAAGTTTGGCTTATATTAGATCTCTGTTATTCATATATTAGTTTACTTTAATATTGCATTGGGAAGTAAGTTATGTTTTGAGGGTATATAATAAAGCAAGCCCTGGTGGCTTAGAATTACTTGGTAAACTTTCAGGAAGACATGAATGTGTTAGTTCTGTAAAGTTTTAAACCATCAGTTTACTGCTCACTTCTTATATCCATTGTTCTCTTCATTTAATTATTAGAGACGGGGTTTCAACTGTAAGGATTCAAGTTTGCTGCCACGATATCATGATTACATTCCAAACTTATTGTTTGTATACAAATTAAAATGCTGTCAGACTGTCTAGCTCTTATGCCCAACCATATCAACTTGTCTCTTTCTATTGCTGCAGGTCACGAAAGATGTCTCACTTTTATCTAGGTGGATGACTATTGATCTCTATATTCGAGAAGTTGATAGCCTGAATTTTGAACTATCCATGAATAAGTGCAGTGATAGCTTGTCAAAATTGGCTCACGAAATTCTAGAGCTAGGTATGGCAATTTGCAGTTCTTTTCACTGGACATTAGTATTGGCTGCATAGTATCAAGTGGAGACGATAGAAACCATAGCTTCAATTGTTTATCAATGTGCTATGTTAACGTTGTTAAAATTGTCTCATCAGAATCTGAGTGTGACGTTCACCAAAGTTGGAATCATCATTGTTATAATAGAAATCAGGTAAAGCAACAAGCTGCCGCACTTCCAACGCAACTTCCAGCTAGAGCTGATCAACCCTCTTGCACCGGTGAATATCTGATTATCTTCTTAAATCTACTTACTTATATATATATATATATATATATAGAGAGAGAGAGAGAGAGAGAGAGAGAGATTATAGAAAAAAAAAGAAAAAAAATGAATATTTATAATCAAAAGCTTGTGTTACTTTATTAATTTTATATGCTTCGTGAGTGCCATCTGTTTCATAAATACGAATCGAATAAATGAGAACTTGGTCAAGTATTTTACAAACAAACCTGATATCAGCTCCAAGAAAGGAAATGTGTATCATATGAGCTCTTGAAGTTATTTCCTTTTCAGATACAGAGGGAATCAATTCTCATAGAGAAACTTTTACTTTTCCTGTACAATATATAGTGAGCTAGAGCTTTATTTCCACCTATAATCTACATTTAGCAATTTGTCTTTTCTCTTTGATTATTGTGTTCCTGTTGTCTTTATTTACCAGCACCTGGTGTATTCTATGATCAATGTTACTCATGGTTTCTGAATCCTTTAAAACTTGCCTCTTCATGCAGAATGCAATGTTGGTCAATCTCACTACCCCAGAAGTGAATTTCCTCGAACTGGGCGGCCTGGGAAACTAAGTCAGCAGGTAGCGGTTTTTCCTGGATGCTGAGATTTGCTTCTACCACTATTTTGAATTATTCTGTGGTTTAACATACAAGTTTTGCAAGAGTTAGCATTAACTCAATATGTTGTCATATTTATACTATTTCATCTGGTAGGATGAGCCAGAATCTTCAATGCCAAAGTCTCCATCCCAGAACTCTCTTCGTAATGCTGGTCTCATTGCCAAAAGGAAAATGTTTGCTGAGTCCCAGGTTGGAAGGTCTAGTTTCCAAAAGCTTCTGGAGCCAAAGCCCACTCAGAGATCTGGCATTGGTCCTTATAGAATTGTTCTCGGTAATATAAAAGATAAGGTATGTTTATCTGCTTTGAATATGTCAAGTCTGTTGTTACTGGAGACATAGCTATGCTTTATTAATTACTTTTTCATGATGCTGCTTTGGGATACCACCCTCTTTCTAGAACTGCTTGTCCATTCTGACTGTGTTGCTTTTTTTAGAAGATTGTTTTAAAAGGAATAGATTACAAGGTCATTTGTTTTTGTTAGTTACTTATGCCTGTGTATGTGCCACCGGTACAGCTTATAAAGACACAAAGACGGTTGGAGCTTCTTCTGGAGGATCTTCCTTGCGATTCTGATCCATTGGATTTTTATCAGACATCAGAACAACTTTTAGAACCACTGATCAAATGCCATGAATCTTTGGTAATCTCTCTCTCTCTCTCTCTCTCTCTCTCTCTCTGCGCAGACGCATTTTTGCAATTTCAGATGACAAGTTATTACCATCATTATTTGCAGCATGAATGTGGATGTGGGGTCCTAGCTGATGGTCGGCTTGCTGATCTGATCCGAAGAGTTGCTACCTTTGGGATGGTACTAATGAAGCTCGACTTGCGTCAGGTGTGTTTTGTTTTGTTATTATTATTTTTTATTGCAGAAGAAGTTGCTTGCTATATGTTGAAACACATTTTAACTGAAGATTACCAAATATGTGGGACAGGAATCTGGTAGACATGCTGAAACACTTGATGCAATTACCGAATATTTGGATATGGGTACATACAGTGAGTGGGATGAAGAAAAGAAACTGGAATTTCTAATAAGAGAGCTCAAAGGAAAAAGACCGCTAATCCCCCTTAGCATGGAGGTAAAGTCATAGTGTTGGGATTAATATGCTCCAAAGTTCAGAACAAGTTACTTCTATCCGAAAGTTACTGACTAGAATTATTTGCTATATGTAATGTGTCTCTTCATTACAACAGATATAAGAAATTACAGGTAGTCATTATTTGCCTACATAAAATTAACTTTTAATAAGCAAAACAATGTATCTAGCATGATGATGGAATTGTGACTATTCCTACAAGTTAAGCTGTTAGGATTGTGGTCAACACTATTTATACTCTCAGAATCACTTCATAGCTTGTGTTCAACTTAATTGGTAACTTTCCCACTATTCAGTATTGACCAAGTCTTAAACTATGATGGTGTGGTTCGAGAAATGTTTGTACCTAAAAAATTCAAAGAGAAGAGATTTGAAAATAGAATTATGAAGTACTTGGTGTAGAACTTTGGAAATGTAGTTCTGCTGAACCCAAATTTATAATCCATAGCTTGGTGAATTTGGAATTCACTCCTAAATGGATATTAGGTCAGTGCTAAGGTTATGAGTAATCAAAACAGGGGCTTTCATATTAAATTATGTCGTCGCTGACAGGGGCAAGAAAAAGTAATTGAAACAGGAAAAGGAACTCAGAAATGAGAGAATTATTAATATGTTAGAGAGCCTTCCTGTTGATTACGAGGCCGAGTTCATGTCTGAGGCTCATGCATCTCCTCATGACATTTCAGGTTGCTTCTGATGTTAGAGAAGTACTGGATACCTTCCGCATGGCTGCTGAGCTAGGGAGTGATTCACTTGGAGCATATGTGATTTCTATGGCTTCTAACGTATGCCATACTACTTTCATTATTGATTTCCAGCTTTGCATTTAAAGGCTAAGGAACTTGACTATTCAATCACAAAGTTTCAATACATGAATTTTTTTTACAATCGGTATATATGCTGCCTTGTACGTTGTAAATGGCAGGCAAGTGATGTCCTTGCTGTGGAGCTTCTGCAAAAAGATGCACGACTTGCTGTTAGTGGAGAGATAGGAAAGCCATGTCCTGGTGGAACGTAAGTATAGTATCTTATATTGGTATTGCTGGATTAAATGGAACTTCTTTACTTACATTCATTCCTAGGGCATCAAACGTTTGCACTTCATTGAATTTATTGGATTATTTCTCTGGCTATACCGAAAATGATGTAGTATACTATCATTTTGTTAGTCTGTGTGTACATTAAATTAGGCTGTAGGCCTGTAGTTCTTAGGCACCTTGTGATTGCGTAGAAAAGAGATAGGATTGGTAATCGAAGGTGGTTTCTTCTCCAGGTAGATCTCTGTTACTGGTTATGAAATCACCTCATACATATGTAGTCATTGCTCTATAGGATGATGTACTTTTGTTGGCTGAATAGATCAATTACTTTACAGACTAAATTTCATACATCTTGGAACAGGCTGCGTGTGGTTCCTTTGTTTGAAACTGTTAAGGACTTGAGAGGAGCTGGCTCAGTGATCAGGAAGTTATTGTCTGTTGATTGGTACCGGGACCACGTCATCAAGAACCATAATGGGCACCAAGAGGTAGCTACAGAAGTTCTTGAATTCCGTTGAATATTATGGAGCTTACAAAGTTATATTGAACAGGTGATGGTCGGATACTCTGATTCTGGGAAAGATGCAGGGCGTTTTACTGCTGCATGGGAACTTTACAAAGCTCAAGAGGATGTCGTAGCTGCATGTAATGAGTACGATATCAAAGTCACCCTGTTTCATGGGAGAGGGGGAAGTATTGGTCGTGGAGGAGGCCCTACATATCTTGCCATTCAATCCCAGCCGCCTGGCTCTGTGATGGTAATCTTTTTGTTTTGTGCTCATCAACCTGCTCCAACTAATTTGATTGTCCTCGTGGTTTTGAATTTACCAATTTGCAAGTTGACAGCTCACGAGTTCACATATAGTTTACACATGTCTTGAAGTAGGACATTACTGATATGCTTGTTAAATTGTGTCTTAGTTAAATTTTGTAGTGACATTCTTTCTGTAGTTTCTCAATCTGTTTAGCTTGACATTTCATGGTTAAACAAAAAAAGCTAGGTTTTGTGCTTAGCAACCTAAACTCTTGTAAATACTTTCAGGGTACTCTACGAACTACTGAGCAAGGAGAGATGATTCAGGCAAAATTTGGGCTGCCTCAGATTGCTGTCAGACAGCTAGAGATATATACAACAGCTGTGCTGCTTGCAACATTGCGTCCTCCACAACCTCCTCGAGAACAAAAGTGGCGTAACCTCATGGAGGAGATATCCAAGATCAGTTGTCAGAATTACAGAAATGTAGTCTACGAAAATCCAGAATTCCTTACCTACTTCCAGGAGGCCACACCACAGGGTGAGCTTGGCTACCTCAACATAGGGAGCCGCCCCACAAGAAGAAAGACCTCTACAGGAATTGGACATCTTCGGGCAATTCCATGGGTGTTTGCATGGACTCAAACCAGATTTGTTCTTCCAGCATGGCTTGGAGTTGGGGCAGGTTTAAGGGGGGTTTGTGACAAGGGACACACTGAAGAGTTGCAAGCTATGTACAAAGAATGGCCTTTCTTCCAGTCTACCATTGACCTCATTGAGATGATATTAGGGAAGGCAGACACTCCTATATCCAAACATTACGATGAAGTCCTCGTCTCAGAAAGCAGGCGCCATCTTGGTGATGAACTGAGAATGGAGCTCCTAGCGACAGAAAAATTGGTGTTGGTGGTTAGTGGACATGAGAAACTATCTGCCAATAATCGGATCTTGAGGAGGCTGATTGAGAGCAGGCTTCCCTATCTTAATCCCATGAACTTGTTGCAGGTTGAGGTACTCAAGAGATTGAGAAGTGATGATGATAACAAAGAACTCAGAGATACATTGCTAATCACAATCAATGGGATTGCTGCAGGGATGAGGAATACAGGCTAAGTGCTTGTTTACCGGAACATTCCAATTTGCACATTGAATTTTCGTAGTCTTGTATTTTTTTTAAGTAAAAATACAAGCTGGTATATATAAACAAACACAGCCCGGATTCATGGGCAAATTGGAAGAGACATCTTCCAAGATTATTAACTGTAAATGTTCAGAGTACAAAAACGACTGCTCTATTGCAACTGTAAATGTTCAGAGTAGTCTATGCTAACAAAGACATCTTGCCATGTATAGTCTTGTAACTCTTGTTTATCTTTAGAGTTTCTTGTTTATCTTAGAATTGTTCATTAAAATTACAACAACACACTTCGCAGACCAAAAAAACTCAGATGAGATCACCGGACCTTACATGGAATTGGACGCTTATATGAAAAGCTGAACGTAATGTACATATGCCAGTAAAAATAGGTGAATCGAGTTAAAATCTAGCTAGTGGGAAGTAAGATTTAGTTGTACTTCTCCACTAAATTTAGAACCCGATTTCCAAAATCTACAAGATCCTCTTCTCTCCTTCCCTTCTTTACTTGCAGACCGCCATCTTTTAAGTGTAGAAGAGATGCGAAATGTTCTGTAAAGAAGGCACCATGCAGTTTTAAGTGAACTGATGGAAGTGATGCCCTAGTCAATCTCAGTGTAAAGCGTCGTGCTTCAGTTCATAGTGGTTTACAGCACCCAATAATTAGTCTTATGTATATCTAGATAAATAGGTGATCTCATGCAAGGCTAGCTATCTGGCTCTTAGTGGTAGTACGGCACTGCATGCACCACCAGCGCGCAGCAAGCTCTCTCCTGTCTTCCATTCCTGTTCTGGGTGGGAACTAGTCGTTTCATTTCACTTCATTTCCTTTTCTTTCCTCTGATTCTTATCTCCATTAT
Organism: Argentina anserina; assembly: GCF_933775445.1. Lineage (NCBI taxonomy): Eukaryota > Viridiplantae > Streptophyta > Magnoliopsida > Rosales > Rosaceae > Argentina > Argentina anserina. The sequence continues at coordinate 23,262,230 of NC_065875.1, forward strand.
ATGTTATCATGCAAGACTTGTTCTGATCGTTCGACTTGGTACGTAAAAAGGAATGATTGACGTAATTTTGCGTAATTTAATTGGAGCGGTGTTCGCGCCTAACTTGTAGACATAACTAGCAAGGTTCTATTTGCTTGAAATGCTACCGACATGAACGCATATCAGATCGAATGCAGGCATCGATATCGTTGAAAATATGATATACAATTTGAGGAATCTGTTCTCTCCAGCTAGCTATGATAGGAGAACAGTTTCTTATTTGAACATATAGCTTTCTATTACGATCCAGTCATGTCTACGGAGGAACATAATCAGTAAAGTGATCGAGTCATGAGAATGTTGTGTCAAATTATTCAGCTCCTTACAGTTGGGTTAGCTAATCACACCGTACTAGATCGATTAAACTGGCTAGCTAAGCTAAGTAAGGTCCAAAACTTTGAGGTGACACCTCTATCTAGGTCCATAGTTTGATAGCTCATATCAATGTAATCATTTTGCGAGAATAATTACAGGCCGTGATCATGATACGACTGATGGATTATTTTAAGTTTTCAAAACCCCAATGGTGACGTAAATTTACGTCCTAACGATCGATATTTGTTACATCATGCTTCATTCTTCAAGAATCGGAACTCATATCAAATATTGAATTCATAGTGATTCTAAGAAAAAAAAACATAGGTGTTCTGCCTTAAAAAAAAACAATTCAGTCGATTAATTAAGGAGTGATTTTGAGATTTTTTTGTTGTATACTAGTTAGATTTTTGAGGACGAAATATCAGCAAGAATTATTTATATATTGCCATGTAGACAATGATCGCAGTCCGCGTAGAATGACATTTTCGGTATGATAAAACTTATATAATGTAGTTCACTGTGCTTGTCCATATTTGAAATGAAATTGTACCGTTTTCAAAGGCACATACAGAAAAATGCTACCAAGATTAAGCATAAATAATGTCCCCTACATATCTAGGCCGGCTCGTAATGGCTTGCTAACGAACCCCATGCGAGTGCCATAATACATGCAATCAAATCCGTTCACTTCATACATATTAACTCCATGTTTTGAAAATTATGGCTCCAAACCACTATTGACAATGATTGATATGCATTGACCCTCTTTTTTTGACAATGCAGTAGTAATGAAGCCCTTTTCCACTACTACCACCACATTGCCAATTTGATCGATCATGGAGACGTACGCCATATATATTATATCTCCTAAAGTTAAGACTGGATTAATTGATTGAAGTAAAAATAAAATGTTCTGTCTGCTGCCGCTTAGTGAATGCTATATGCCAACGACCTGTTGAACAACTACTCCTATAGTGCGATCTTGAGAGGTCCATATAATGCTTCGATTCCCTAACGCAAGTTGATGTATCAGAAATGACAGTGATTCTTGTAGTTATGCATGTTTTGATTTATTGTTATATAAAGTTCCATATTGAATTATCAGAAAAAATAATTCTCACACACACACATATATATATATATATATTCATATTTTACTACGTATGCTTTACATTTGTTGGAAGTAAATATAGTGAAAATTTTAGGGCTGCTGGCCTGATCCGTTACGAGGATTGTTTATAGCAGATTCTGTATTCCCTAGCTACTCTGAGAGTATTAGTAATTGATCTCATATTTTTTCCTTGCAAGTGACATCCGTGTCAACCTTGAATATCACTTTTCTCCCATTATATTTGAGTGTTTTTGTTTAATCTTAGATTCCAGACAGACAGTGATATTTGTTTGGACGGCCGGCCACCAAATGCAAATGGGTACGTGTAATTCTAGATGTGTTACTTGTTATTATTTAATTATCTTAACAGTATACTAATTTGCTCATTATAACCATCATTTTGAGGAAAGTTTCATTGATGTTTATAAGCTCTAAATTTGTGCGTAGTCCCAACTCCCAATATACCCCGGTTAGAATTTCAGGTTATATAAACCGCAACGTTCATTTGTCGTCGACCCAAACCCTAGAAACCCTGGATGTCATTGATAACCCAATTTAAGCACATCTAAATCAAAATACTTATTACGATTACGATAAGAGATGGCCTCAGGCGACATGCAAGCATAAACCACCTGATGAATTGTACACCTCCTTGTTCCAAGAAGAATAAGTAAATTAAAATCAAATAACAATAACAGCACTAGACATGTTAAATTACCCAATTCAAGTCGCACTGTAAACACGTAATCATCTGATCATCAAACAAGCAATTTCATTAATATTAATTATATAGTCAAATTGGCATCCATTAGGTGCTTTATAGTTAATTAATTAAGAAACTACATTTATCCTCTAGTACCTCCTTTTAATCAATTACCCTATTTCAATTAGCAGATCGAGTAGTGGCAGTTTTATCATAGTGTTTTTAAGTATAAAATATTTGTACGTAAATTAAGAATATATAAGAGGTAACTGGATCAGAAGCAGATTTGTTCCCCCTCAACATGTAATCTGTATCAAGCTTTAGATTACAAAAAATAGTATAACTAGGATAAGTACGTGTTTAGTTTTGTAGTAGGAATGGCAAAGTTCATTTGGTTGTTTTTAAAAAGCTAAAATTTTAAACAATATTAACGTAGACTTAAGGCCAACATCAATTGCAAAATATTGATATCCTTAAACTGGTCAAATACCAACAAATCGGGCTAATGACATGTGTTGTGCTAACTAATACCATTATACTCAACTCGTTTAAAGCATGCATGCATGCCCTTTCGGCCAAACTAGAGAAGTTAGCTTCTAAGTGTCGGAAATCGTATTGGTCAACCTTGAAAATGTAGTATGAGAAACTGATTGAACTTAGGATATAATTGATGATTTATATGCGCCGGCCAGTTTGGACTTGATTTGAATATCGATAATATATTTTCGATCGCTTGCATGAAGTGCATGGCTGCAGTAAATTAACAAGATAGTGATCGAGGGTTCGAGCTAGCCATAAAGTATTGACTAGCTTGCTAGTGGAGCCTTTACTAACATTCAAGATAGTGATCGAGGGTTCGGCAAGGCCGGTTATGTGTCAAAAATACCTCAAGGCGGAAAAGAATTGGAGGTCTCTAAGATGTAGTTCTCTAAATTTGTCTTTTTTAGCCCATATTTAAAACCATGGAATCGCGAGGTGTCCGTGCTGAATGTGCAGTGGAGACGACATAGCCGTAATGAGGCCACTTATGCTGGAAGCATATCCACACCTCTTCTGACACTCAATTAATTTCGAGGACAAAATTTTTTTAAGGGGGTAGAGTGTGAGCCCCTGTAATTTTTTTTTCGGCATTGGTGTCACATTAACCGACATTTTTCCAAGATATCAAATTTTTTGTTTATCTTTTTTATGTTAAACTATTTGTCGTCACGAGCGTGAATTTATTCGCGAAATATTTTTCCGATGCTTAGGTTAATTTTATATGCAATTACGAACTTTACGATTACTTAAGTCGCATTTTCAGAAATTACACTTTTTACATTTTTAAATCTCAGCCCTTAATCTTCATCATTTGATCTTTACTGTTGAATTTAAAGTAAAATGAGAGCCTATGTTGGGCTCTCCCACACACACACACCCACACCCACACCTGTCTCTCAATTTCTTTTTCTTTTCATTCTCTCTTTTATTTCTTCTTCTTTCTACCTCACGCGTCACTCTCTTTGTTCTCTCTGTTTAAAACAGAGAAACCTAGAGACTGCGACATTTGACCGGCCGCGCCGCCACAATCCGATCAAGTCAGGGATTGTCACCACCACCATTCTCCCCCCTCCCATTGACGAGCTCTACATAACCCGGTCATTGTATGTGAGATTTGAGCCGATTTTTGTCCTTTCAAAACTGGAGACCCTTATTTTTAGAGGCCCCAGACGCAGGCCTGTTTCGCCTTGCCCAAGGCCGGCCATGGCGGTTCGGGCTTCATTATATATACGGAATTGAAAAGAATATAATGGAAGTCATTCTCAGCCCTCTTTAAATAATTGTATTTACTGGCACTATTAGTTGGATAGCAAACTTGTGCGCGTTCCACTACAAAATTTGGAACGATCATTCCATTTTTCATTCTTTAGCGCGCCGTAATTGATATTGATCTCGTTCCTGATCTAATTTGTATCCAACACTAGTAACTGCTACTGATTGAGGCTCACATAAGAAAAATCAATCGAAATTACCACGTGCAACTTAATCAATACAACGTACCAGTTGAGAATATACACATCCTAGTATTCCACATGGGAAAAATGCATGAGACATACTTCGGGTTAATAAAAGATTGGGTCACTCCATATAAGTCATTATTTTTTGATGTAAAACCACATATTACTTTATAGTGACAACAAAGTCAGGCTATACGATAAAATGAGAACTTGTATGATTTGAAAATTCAGCACCCGTGCAGAATACGCCGAGAACATATAAGGAGGGGAAATGAGACATTGCTCGCTTGATCATGCCCCCAAGCTAAACTCCGTGCATGCATATTTTTACGTTTAACTATTTTTGCAGCCATTCCATATAAACACACGATTGAAAATGGTCGATGTAGAGCTAGTTTGAAATTGTTTAAAATGATGTAGAGCCAGTTTGGCTGTTATGAATCCTAATAAGGAATACATTGTTTAAGAAGAATACATTGTTCTATAATTCTAATTTGAAATATGAAAGTCGCGAAGCCACCGATTCATAACTTAAGATGAATCCTAATAGGGAATCTAAATTTTGACATACATGCATGCATATAGAAAAAAAAGTAATTAAACTGATTTGAAACCCCACTATCACTCGAATGGAGAACAATTATTTACGGCATTCACTTTTAGATCGACCAATATAAGGACGATAACCCTAGGTAGCTAGGAAAACCAACACCTTTGTACGTACCAATTTGAGCGGAAATGATGGACAAGCCTTCCAAATTTTCAGTTAGCATGAACAGATTAAGAGCCAATAGATCTAGAGATCGTGGGGATAGATTACTACTACAACTACTACATGCAAAGCTGGCTGAGGCGGCACTGAGATATTGTAAGCTTCATCCTCAACATGTATAGGTGCATGCTTCACTTTAGCGTAGCAGACGAGCTAAGATAGCAGCACTGACGTCTAATAATTTGATCGACGTTCACCAAAAGATGGAGAGCATTTCTAACATTCATGCACTTGCTGCGGAAGGCCACTAACGCTATTCATTCTGCAAGCGAAGCTTCTTTATCCATGATTAAATGTGTTCCTAAAGCACTTGAGATGGACAAGACGATCGATTTGCTAGCTAGCTGGCTCTTATCTGAATATGTACGTGCTCAGGATTCAGTTTATTCAACTACTGATCAATTAGTTTAATTTGATTCAATGGCGAGTGCGTGAGACACAGCTGCGCACCTATATATGGATATATAAGCGGGTTCATCAACGAATATAATTATTTCTTATCTGAACTAGTTTATACGAGCTAGCTCATGCAAACTCGATGATTTATTTTCCATCATATAATGCGATCTCATAGTGCATTTCGTTTTTCTTTGGACATGAGTAAACTCATAATCAGAGTCGTCTATATATGATTCTTTTAAGTCAAGCATCCTCTTAATTAAAGGTTGTGCTAAGAGAAAAAAAAACAATCAATCAATCAATTGTACATTCCGTTTAATTTATCTAATTGTATAAAAAGGTTAAGAAAAATATTCCAGTTGAATCTATTGTATTAATTTAATTAGATGATGAACAATTGATTCAAATTACAAAGAACTGATGAGTAAGTACGTTAATTATTATATGTTTATATATAGGTGAATATCTGGGACAATTAATACGAATCAATTCACATCCATTGAGAAATGAGTACGAGTGTTGTCCACAAAGTTCTAAAAACCGTTAGGCGCTAATCAGGCAGAAAGCCGTCGACTAGGTGGTTTTATCTTTTAAAATATTTATTACATATAATTATATACACTGGAAATTATTAGAGTGAATTATAATGTTCAAAAGGAGTATTTTTGAATTTTTTTACTCAAATATGAATAAAATGCTTAACAACAATGAGTCAATGAGTTCTTAGATCTTTGAAGTTAGAAAAAATAAACATTAAAGACATTGCATAATCGGCCGACCGCCTAGATGTCAATTAGGCGGACTAGTTGGTTGATTAGACGGATTAATCAGCTGATTTTCAGCCTAGCGCCTAGTTTTGAGGACTAGTCATAATCGGAACGATGAGACACCGCCTAGTACCTAGGTGGGGATTAATCGGGCATAGGCGGGGATTTTTAGAACCATGGTTGTCCATCACTCAATCTGATAATTATCGTTGGTCACTTTCAGTGATCATATACAGGCTTATTTTTATCCTTATTAATTGGAAGTCAGATAATTTATTGTAGTGATTGGCACAATGCATCAGTATACGACGTATTGTGTGCATGCGCGTAATTGAATTTGTTTTCAATCGAAGACTCAAAATATTCAGCTTGCATGTTTTTCTCTCTATATATAAACCACCTTATTAGTTCCTACCCGAATATATGTATCCTTGATCGTTGATCGATCACTCTCCTAGTCCCCAAACCAAATTACATATGCATTTGTTAGATGACATGATTCCAGAGTTTGAGAGAAACTTCCATCACCTAGAAAATAATCTTTGCGCTTATTATCTACTTAAACTTCATGCTCAACTCTCTAATTAATCCTCTCTAGTAATATGTAACTACTTCCACAATAGATCGAGTCCACGAACGACTCTTGTTCTTTGTCTTGCTCCTAGCATAAGAAGTATATTCAAGTCGAGCGACTCATTTTAAGTACTAATGTAAAGCTTTTTTTAATTAACTAATTAACTATTAGCTAGTATAATAGCCAGCATCTTCCTCCACAATATTGATGAAAATCTTCACAATTGTATACTAAGAATAAAACTTATGCTACTGAAGATGATCACAGTATATACATAATTAATAAATGTCTCTTGGTTATTCTTTTTTTCTCTCATTTCTTTGCATTATAATTGCTATGCCCAACCCGCAGCTCCTTTATAGATTATAATACGGATTTCCTAAATCCAGACACCATAGAGTAAATTTATAGGGGACCCTACGGATTTTCCAAAGTGCAGCTATAAACTCGATCCAGGATGGATGTGCTTTGTCACCAAACTTGTGTTCGAAATATAGCAATAGACTTTTCCATCCTTCAAATGTAATGTATGTATGCAAGCTTTTGACAAAGTCTTTGTTGGTTCCCAAATGGAGAGTGAACAATATTGACTTCATCAGTGAGGTCATTTCGAGCAATAAGTTAGAGGATTGCTGTGCAGCCTGCCCTCAATTCGCATATCTCAGATTACTTAAATTCACAGCTTTTTCTTAATTGTATTTAACTTAAGCAGAAATCTGTCCTTTGTCAGATTTAGATGTAATTAAACGAGCACTCACATCAATCTATTGGAAAGAAATATTAGTTAAGCTAAAGAAAGATTAAGGGAAGATTATGGAAAAGACACTAGCCAGAAACAACGTCAGGCAACCGCAACGTGTAAAATTGAACTTAAAAGATGTATGGATTATCCGATTATGATCCACTCCTTATATATATGGCACTGTGGAAAAACTGGAAAAAAGAGTGCGTCTTGATCTCGAAGAGGGACCTTCCGACGTTTAAAGTTCAAAGTGAACAAAGCATAACACCTGGCACACTTACAGAGCTTCGTTGCATGATAAGAATGGAACATAACGTACTCTCCGAATCAAATTTACTGTACCTATACAGTTAAACGAGAAAGTGTTGTAAATTAAACACTAAACATGCTTATTCTATTATTAAAAAAAAACATGCTTATTCTTTTCAAGGTCTATTTCTCTTCAGTCAAGTCCTTTCTCTATGGAATTTTTTGAGAATTTGAGGGAGCCTAGCTAACTGACCGGTATTGTAATGTAGAAAACTAGAAATTGGTGGAGTGCCTAAAAATTAATTGCAGCAGATGAAAATTAGATATGAATGAAACGAGAAACTACGACACAAACAAAGTAACATTACTATTTCGACCTATATAAGTTGGGTTCCAGGTTTTAGCTTCAACTCTTCAAAGCATATATAACATAAAAGGAAAATCATTGTTGGTCATAAAAGGAAAATCATTGTTGGTCATAAAAGGAAAATCATTGTTAGCTTCAACTCTTCAAATCATATATATCATTAAGATATACGGCTTCAATAGTAGGTCTCACGATTTTTTTTTTGACAAAGGGTCTCACGATTATGTTAACTACACGGCCATATCATCTATTTAACAACTAAAAATAGTAATTTGTGTATACTTGACATAATATATATGGTGAATGCCATATATCACAATCTTGGATTACTGAAGCAAATTTTCTCAATGCTTAAATTTGAGTCCTATTCCATGCTCATATCTTCATGGAATTTCAATTTTACAACATATTCCTGACCAAATTCAACCAATTAAAGAGATGCTTGGCTGTTTTTGCATACAACACGTCATTAGTGAGAGTAATTAGCATAACTACGCCACCAACCAATGAGTGACTGCTTTGCGATTCCGATCTAACAAAATTTAGAAGAAAAAAAAGAAAAGAAGCTTTAATTTGGGTACCTTTAGATCGACGGTGACATATGCACCACCTTTGGGAGGGACCGAATTAAGCCCTCCTTTTATAGGAAAGACGACAGGGTCTCAGCCACTATCTCTCATTGTGAATAAGCATTTGACACCTAGAAAAGGCACGAGCTAAGAACCCACCATAGCCATAAGTACCCCTTCTCCCTCTTTTTCAATTCTCCCCAGCATACCACCAAATAAAGGATCGAGGTCGATTGAATTGATATACCTTACATAAAAAATCCTAAAGCGAATGAAATTAGATATTAGAAAGAAAAATATGGCCCCTCTGATTGGACTTTGAATTAAATTTCTATGCATATATTGTATACTGTATACATAAGTGGATGATGATGACGATAGACATACGCTATGCTTTTCATCATTAGCTAGCTACTCGGTCTTACTTCATTAATATTAATCAAATATATATTAGTGTTCCGGTCTGACCCCATGAGCATATAGCTAGTTAATTTCTCTTCTCTCTTCATTTGCACTAGCTAGCATACATGAAATTAATGTACTAAATTTAGAGATGACTATGATCATATTTTTATAATCCATGATCCATACTCGTAGTATATCAAATTCTAAAGGCACATGGTACGTTTTGTATTCGAAATTTGGAATAAGCTTAGCAAACTAAAGCTAAGAAGCACTAATTTCTATCTGCAGGTGCTTCAATTCTATCTTCAGAAAAGCTCTACGAGAGTGGGATATGAATTATTATCTCCTTTAGCTTCAATTCTCAAACACAACAATTAACTAAGCTATCTAGCTAGTTCATCAATGTTATAATAGAATATATGAGTCAATGTGTCAACTATACATTTACATTATTTGTGCGGTACCTAGGAAATTAGGGCATACACTAAATATATACCATGCATCTTAATGACATGTGAATCACTGTATTTCATTCATCATTGACGTCAAATCGTGCAAGTTTATATGAAAAATATAATTGGGATACGAATTTACTAGTTAGAGTGCTAATAGGATCTGTTTTTCCTGTTCTGTCTTTTCACTGAAAGTATATATTTTAAAGATAAACCCTAGCCTATGTTCATGCACCCCCTCTCTAATCATTTTCATTACCACCTTTGCCAAATTAAAGGTTTATCACGGAATATTTGTCAAATTGATGAAATTATTGTCTAAAATATAAAAAAGATGGTCTACAAGAATTGCATGGGATCGGGAATATTAGATAGTCATTCATAAATGGCGAGCAGCTAAGGCGCACAGTATATAGTAGTATAAAGCTTAATTTGTGCTGTGTATGCTGTGGCAGAAGCTCGAACTTAACAAATGCCTATCGTCCGAGTTGACGTACACGTATGTACCCACGCACTACTATTATTCATGAATATATTACACATGTATGCATTCATCACCTTCATAAAACCAAGTGGCAACCCTAAAGTGAGCAAAATAGTCTTTAAGCTTCAAGGGCACCACCCATATAGGCCCCCCACCATATATTATGAGTTTATGACCCACTTAAAATCCCAAGTGGTCTATTTCTCGTGTGCCCTCCCCCCTCACTTTATAAAGAGTCCTCACATGACTTCCATTGCATGTGATTGATCGATCTCTAAGCAATCTCTTTCGATCCCTTCATCCCCATCCTTTCTGTTACTTAATTCACTTCTCTTCTCGTCTCTTTATCTTTCCGGCCGTCTACATTTCATAGCTCTGAGAGTAATGATACCGCCGGAACAGGAGAACACCATGACAAAGAGTACTACTCCCCCTAACAAGTCTAGCATGCTCTCTAATGTAAGCCGGTCTGATAATTACCAGAACGGCTGGGTTCATGCCGAACCGTCTGCCGGAATAATTACTAACGCAAGCCCGCGTCTGGCACCGGATGACATGCCGGAACAACCACGTCCGGCTACCCCGCATAGAGCTTCCGTCCTGCGCGAGTCCCTGCGCCCCGTGACACTCAAGGTAACCGAATTTCATTCTTTGTCGCCAGAGAGCCTAACATGTTATGTAATCAGCTAGGTCGGTTACGGTGGATTAGTGTTTTGTCAGAGCTTTCATAACGCTGCAGCTAACTGTAAACTCATATTTTTGGTTTATGTTTGCAGTTCGAAGACGTTACTTACAATATTAAGCTTGAGCCGACAAAGGGTAGTTTCGTCAGTTCATATAATGAGCCAAAGCAAACACGAAATCTATTGAATGGGGTGAGTGGGATTGTGCGACCGGGTGAGCTGCTCGCAATGCTTGGACCCTCCGGCAGTGGCAAAACCACTCTCTTGACAGCACTCGGTGGCCGCTTGCCGGGAAAAATCTCCGGAAAAGTGACCTACAACGGCCAGCATTTCTCAAGCTCCATGAAGCACAACACTGGCTTTGTGACGCAAGATGACGTTCTATATTCTCATCTCACTGTGCTCGAAACCCTAACGTACACTGCCCTTTTGAGGCTTCCAAAGCAGCTGAGCAGGGAAGAGAAGAAAGAACAAGCCGAGGCGGTTATGGTGGAGCTCGGGTTGACCCGGTGCCGTGATAATGTTATTGGCGGCCCTTTGTTACGTGGAGTCTCGGGTGGGGAGAGGAAACGGGTCAGTATCGGGCAGGAGATGCTGGTGAACCCAAGTCTCTTGTTTCTGGACGAACCCACATCGGGGCTCGACTCAACTACGGCACAGCGTATAGTTGCCACGCTACGTCGCTTGGCTAGGGGTGGGAGGACGGTGATCACCACCATTCACCAGCCCTCTAGCAGGCTGTACAGAATGTTTGATAAGGTGGTGGTGTTGTCGGACGGGTACCCGATTTATAGCGGGCATGCGGGTCGGGTCATGGAGTATTTCGGGTCCATTGGGTATGAGGTGGGGTTCAATTACATCAACCCAGCTGATTTCTTGCTTGATCTTGCTAATGGTGAGCAATTTCTTCAATTCCTTTCATCATTACCCCTCCATTTCTTTTTCTTTAATTTTCCCTACATTAGAACTAAAGGATTCTCAGCACCTTAACCCATTATGGAACATAACTATTAAAATTCACGAGGTGCTTGACAATATAATAAGTCCCACTTTGACCCATTATATAAAGAACATGATTATTAATAACCCTTTGTGCATTTTAAAACAGGACTAGTCCCAGAATGTGGTAGAGTATCTAAATTTCTAATATGATCGAGCATCATTGCTTAAATTAATACTGATCTGTATATAAAGTGAAGTGATATATAAGAGCATTTGTCGTGGAACCTTTTGATCAAATAAGCTAATTGCCTGATTTTGATAATGGTTAGACCAGTATCACTTATTTTTTTCACATATATACTTAGAAAGTTAAGGATATGATCGATGACGCAAGTTTTTAACATGTCAACCTCACTGGCCACCCAGACACAAGTAGTACCATGACCATGTAATATATTTAAGTTTGAGATATTTTCTTTGTGGCTAATTACTCGCAGAGTTGCCGTTAACTAGGTAATAGTCCATTTCATAATAAAAATGTTAGTGCTGGGTGTAAGTGGTCCAAAAAGGGATTTCAACTTTCACTGGACCAGAAAGGGCAAAGGGAATACCGTCTTATTAATCAATTACTTTAGTAGTTTGTTGGTAGTAGAAACTGTTAATTAATTAGTTTGAACTGTTAATGACGAACAGGTATAGCACCTGATGCTAAAGAAGATGATCAACTAGAGTATAATGGCAGATTAGATCACCACGAAGAACAAAACAGTACTAAGCAGTTTCTGGTAGCATCATATAAGAAGAACCTATACCCTGCACTGAAGGCAGAGATTCAGCAAAATCAAAAGGACTCTGCTGTTCTTTCTTCTTCTTCAAAAATATCGTCATCTAGAGGTAAATTAGTCTTATTTGAAATTCCAGTTAAGCTTCATTTGTAAATTACCATACTTTGTACAATGTGTACTGATAATAAGCAGTGCATGCTTGTAGGTAGTCGAGATTACGAATGGACTACCAGCTGGTGGGAGCAATTCGTAGTTTTGCTTCAGAGGGGATTGAAAGAGAGAAAGCATGAATCTTTCTCGGGTTTAAGGATTTTCCAAGTCATGTCAGTTGCAATTCTCTCAGGTCTTTGTTGGTGGCACTCAGACACTTCACATTTGCAAGATCAGGTATAGTAATTTTACGTCCTACAATTAGTAGCAGGTACAGTTCACATTAGTAGTATGTAATGTAACAATCAATTAATCTGATAAGTTTTTACTTGAAATGAACAGGTTGGACTTCTGTTTTTCTTCTCTATATTCTGGGGCTTCTTCCCACTATTCAATGCCATATTTGCCTTCCCTATGGAACTACCAATGCTACGAAAGGAACGTTCCTCTGGCATGTACCGTCTGTCTTCCTATTACTTTGCCAGAACGGTTGGTGATTTGCCAATGGAGCTTGTGCTCCCCACTGTGTTTGTGACAGTTGCTTATTGGATGGGGGGTCTTAAGCCTTCGCTTGTCACATATGCACTAACCCTTTTCATAGTTCTTTACAATGTGCTAGTCTCACAAGGCCTTGGATTGGCACTAGGTGCAATTCTAATGGATGTGAAGCAGGGTACAACTCTGGCTTCAGTGACCATGTTAGTATTTTTGCTAGTAGGAGGATACTACATTCAGCACATTCCAGGTTTCATAGGTTGGTTGAAGTATATTTCATTCAGTCATTACTGTTATAAGCTTCTTCTGGGAGTTCAGTACTCGATGAAGGAAGTCTACGAGTGTGACTTGGGGGTGCGTTGCAGGGTAATAGACTATCCTGCTGTTAAGTTTGTTGGTCTTGATGGTTTATGGTCTGATGTTGCTGCACTGGGTGTAATGCTGGTGGGATATAGGGTTCTGGCTTATGTTTGTTTAAGGATGGGACAACCTCACTGATTAGCTACTTCTTGATCGATGACGATGATTTATAGATCAGAATTGAAACTGACATTTTGCGGCTGCCAAAAGCTACAGAGTAAGATGATGATTCCAATCTCCAATTTTATCAAATAATCAAGGTTTCAAACTGAGAAATTGTGAATGAAGTTTTAATTAATGCTGATAGCTAGCTGGAGAAATCTTACATTGTAATCCTTTCACATGAAATTTCATGTGATATTATAATTAATTGTACCTAGGTTTGTAAGGGAAATTGCAGTTCAGTACTTCAGTTACTGATTATCAACACCTTCCACTAGAAAATGCACGGTAGAAGTGTAGAACTGTAATTTGAATGACCCTAGGCTAGTTTATTTGATTTGTATAAAATCATAAGTATGTATCTGGTGATTTGTGTTCATAGTACTTCTGTGTAAGACTTGAAGCAAAACTCGTACGAGTCTTTATTAATTGTGACAACTGACAAGCCTTCAAGTGCCGCAGAGTACCAGGATCCATGGATCGAGGTCTGCCCTTAAATTTTTTAACTTGCCTCATTAAGCTGCCCTAAACTGTAAAAGAAAGAAAGCAACCACATCATATGAAGTACAGTAAAGGATTATATTACACCCTAATTAGTAATTACTATAAATCAACAGAAGGGTTGGTCTAGCCCTATTTTATAAATAGATTGCTGAAAAGCTCTGTTCGAAATATCCCCGATATATCGCCCATATCGTCGATATTTCGAATCCGATACGATAAGAGTATATCGGTCAAAATTTATCGGTCAACGTAAAAATGATGGTCAACGGTTAAATATCAGTCAAACTTTAAAATTTTTATTATTTTTTCAATTTTTGTTTAATTTTTTAATATTTATTTCCTCTTTTTTTTGAAAACTTATATTTTTTTTTCATTTTTTCATATATATTTTTAATTTATATAAATTTTAAATATATATGATGAATTTCAAGTCTAAATAATCATTCTTAAATACCTATTTTTATTATTAGATGTCGTTTGTGTACTTTAATTTTCATTAAATCAAGTATTTATTTTCTTTAGTTTACTTAGTACCGTTTTTTTTGTTTATTTGGTACATATTGAAGTATAATTTTATAAATTTTATTGAAAATAAGTAAATCCGATAAAACCGATATATCCCCCGATATATCGTTTTACCTCTCGACCGATACGATGCCGAAAACGATATTTAGACCATTGCTGAAAAGTGAAAGCCGAGACTAACAGAACTTGTTGCAAGGGCCTTTGCCTGATCCTCAGCCCTCAGGTACAGCCTATTATCCAAGAACCTTCTGTATATGTGTCTATCTAAGAATTTAGCCTTAAACCCGGAATTGGAGCCTTGGGAAAGAAATTCAACTTACTACGTCCAACCATGGCTATTATTATTCTTTGAGAATAGTATGTTCCTACAGAACTCTGTATGCTTCGAGAATATAAATTCATTTTGAGCTAGACTTCAGTTGTTTAAGTTCCAGCCTCAGTTACATTAATTGCTGTGACACAAAATGTAATATTGAATCTGTTATAGTTGATGTATACATGGACGGCAGAGGCATATGCTTACTGGCCTGCATTATTATTCACACCTTGTCAACATTTGTTTAATGTCACTTCCTATGTTACAGACCTCAGTTTAGTCGTTTGGCTTTGGACATTGGTCTTTTGGTTTAAACGAACAAGGTAGAGACTTCTTTGATTCTCATTATATATCTACTGCCTTGTCCGCTTCAATTCTCTCCAAAGTCGCAGAAGATTTGTGGTAAACCAAAGAAGATGGCTAATACAGGTGAGTTACCGGACATTGCAATCTGCCAAAACCTTCATTCTCTTTCTACTAAGTTTGCAGTCCGGGCCAGCATTCTTTCAAAGCAATGGGAACGTGTTTGGCCCTTAGTCCCTGTATTAGATTTGGACGAGGACGAGTGTTGTGAATGGTCACAATACCAGCCCTCGGCTACATAGAAAGTTCATGGAGTTTGTGACAATGTGCTTGATGATAAGTTCCTACATAAATTTCGCCTTCGCATGGCGTACTGTTACTACTGCAAAGACTGTGGAGCGCTCGTCGATAAGTGTTTGACGTTTGCTCTTGACAGAAATGTTAAAGAGTTGCATATAGCTAAATCAGGCTACTTCTTATCACATCAGGTTCTTAATGCTGCATGTTTAACTGTTTTAAGTTTAGATTCAATTCAAATAAGGGATGACGATGCTGTAACTCTTCCGTCTTTGAAATCCTTGTCCCTAATCTCTATAAGTTTCGGTGACTTGGGATTCCTTCACCTTATAATGGGGTGTCCTTCCCTAGAGAATTTATCAGTAGTGAAGTGTATAGGCTTCGGAGAAAGAATAATAGTTTAAAGTTCGAGCCTCAAATCCTTGGAAGTTTTCAACTCGGGTGATCAACTCCAAGTTGAAGCTATAAATCTAGAATCGTTTCGATTTGGTCAAACTGACTGGTCGTTGTTATGCAACATCCAGTTCTCTTCTTGTGAAGCACTTACAAATCTAGCTTTTTTTCGGGCATGGTTTGTAGGTGCATGGTTTGAAAACTTGAGTTCAAAATTCCCACTCCTTGTGAACTTGATCTTATATAAATGTGGCATCAGAGGGGGAGGAGATCTCAACGTGTTTAGTGACAACCTGAGACATTTTGTAATGGGTGGATGTGATCACGAAATGAATGTTGAAGTTGATACTCCAAATCTCCAATATTTTCGGTTCATTGGTTCTAAGAGAATCAACTTTCGTATGTTCGCTCCAAATTTATCCGAGGCTACAATCATACTTGACAAGAGGAAAAGATGGCGCACATATCACACTACCCTCAGAGATTTCCTTGCAAATTTTGACTGCTCTGGAAAATTAACCATCTATGCTTTTGGTTCACGGGTATGCAAAATGCTTAGGTCCTTTTAGCTTTCAGCTAATGTATGTGATAGTTCTATATTTCTTACTTCTGAATTGTTGTCGGAAATGTCGTAGGATATCTTCTTTTCAGAAGATACAAGGCAGACCTGTTGTGCACCACTGCCTAGTCTGAAGCATTTGGATGTAAAAATAATGGAGAAGGAACCCAATAACAGATTCCTTAACAGATTCTTTGACTCCTTACCAATGACAGTGACAGATTCTTTCATGAGGGACTCATTGAATTGGATGGCACCATCTCTGGAAACCCTATCCATAAACAAGACAGAGAAGAAATGGAGTAAAAATTTCAACAAAGAGATTAATTCCTGGTAAATTTTCCTCTTTTCTTGACATCTTAATGATCTTATGATCTATTCCATGCCATTTCAAAAATAATTTTCAGATGGATCATAACTCTGGTTAAGTCAATATGTCAATAGACTCAATACTCAATACTGCACTTCATCACATCAGGACTTTAAGCGTAGTAATTGTTAAATATATTAATACAGAAAAGCTAATAATCAGTATATGTGAACTCAAATCTGTGCACAAGCATGATCCTTTTATTAGTTTCTCATCTGTATAAATTGTTTGAATGTCTGCAGTTTGCGATACCATTTTCTTCCTGTGACGGGTGGATGTTGAATTTATGAGTTGTTCAGCAATGTTTTTGGAGATGATATAGATCAACATCTGGCGGAGGCCTTACATCATTCAGAAAGGGTCACTACAACGTAAAATTTTTGTTCAGAATTACATATGAAAGCATGTAGTGTCTTCAATCCATTGTCTGAAAGTTGGCATTTGTGGCTTACTTAAGATCGTACTGGCTCCCATCACCATATTTGCCAATATCCTTATAATAATTCCAATCAATGTCTCTCTAGTGGCTTGTCTAAGGCTCAGAAACTGTCGTGATTGCAACCTAAGAGGAGTAAGAGCTATAGAACTTCATCATGGTTTTGCCAATTGAGTCATATAAATGCTAGTCCAGTTTTTCTTGTTTGAAAATCTTGTTATATTTTAGATATGACTGAAAATTCCTTCACTCCTGGCTTTGGTACAGACGATCCGTAGTCATTACCAATGTTCCAATGATATTAGGATGAAAAGCTCTAATAATGTGAGGGTTTTAGAGGAAGCTGAACATAATCCTAGTCCAAACTGCAATTGCAGTCACTAGAATACGCATCGAATGATGTCATTTTAGATATATGTTGTCTGAGCATCAGATTCACCAGCGTCTGTCAAGAGGCCACCACTCCATTTACATTGTATTATTCCATTCCCATAGCTCATGTACCCATCAGGCCACCACATCCCTCTCCATCCATTCTATATATCTACTGTAAACAGGAATTCTGATTCCAGGTCAATTTTATGAGCCCCAACTGCTTCACTATATAATAGTTGTATTGCACTAGAGAAAACACTTGAGGCCAGAGATAGGAAGGAAGTAATCACAAAATTTAAAACTGAAATGGCATCATTGAAGGCTGAGAAACCTGTTCTACAACTTAAGAAAGAGCCAGCAGCTCCAAAAGCCAGTGCTACCACGCCCAAAGCCCCGGCCTCCAAACCCGCCCCTAAGAAGGCTGAGACTAAGCCTAAGGAGCCTAGGAAGAGGGTAATCCTACATATAAATGAAATTCAGTTTGTTCTTATACAGATATTGAATTCAGTTTGCAGTATGTGCTGACATATATTTCGTTTTGTGAATGTTTTGCTAGACAACTGGAAGCAAACCATCTGCAGCCAAGAACTAAGAAGAACGAGGATGAAGGAAGCGAGCTGTGGAGTGCATGAAGACGCTAAAACATCGTCCTCCTCCATAACTAATAAAATCATAACTAGTAGTACTGTACTTGGTTGTGATTTATGTCCATGTTTCTCTTTGTAGTTTGCCCTTTTGAATAAAGTATCTATGTTCTAAAGAAGTCCTTGTTTCTTGTCTGTTTAAACTAGATGCAGAATCAATACTACAAACTTAGTTGACTCAATTCTCATATTTTGATCATTCAAGGTACAAGACAAGGACAAACTAAAGCATTATGCAAATGGTTTAACTAAAATGCTGCAAATTCCATAGCTTCAGAAAAGCACCACCACAAAAAATATTTATTTTCACAAGACAAACTTAATTTAAGAAGCGTGAATCAACTTTGATCAGGATTGGGAAGTAAAACCAGTTATTATATGATTTACCAAGATATAAAGTTTAAGCAGAGTTTTATAAAAGGGAAATTTATAGCAGAAACTGTCAAGGGCTTGTCTGTATAGAGTGTTCTGTAAAGCCTACAGAGGATATACTTGGATATTCAAAGTTCTTATTCTCAAGCTCCTTGGGAAAGATTGTCCTGGTGCAGTGGTGCCTATTGTTCTTTAATCTAAATGCTACAGCTTAATATGATCATGTCATCAGCTCATATATTCTAATTAAAAGTTTAAAACATGACCTATATGAGACCTGACCTTTGGTTTTCTTATTTACTTAGCCAGAAGAGATGACATGACCACAATTATGGATGTAGATTCTGTAAATTTGATTCTCAAAGAAGAAGACCCTTCTCCTGTCAAATGTGTTCATAAGCAGAAAGGATTCAACTAATATTATACTCAGTTACAGAAAGCTTTAGTCTCTCAATCTTTAGCAGTTTAGCTCATCAAGTATGGTTAAAGCAACAAAATTATAGCATTACATCTCCAATCCCAATCAAATGTAATTTGAAGTTCTATAGAACTAAATCTTTTAAATATCATATATTCACTAGCACATCCACTTCCATAAAGACTGAAATTCAGAAGACCCCAAAGTAGAAGAATCATACACTTAAGTCCAAAAGAAATCATGATCACTTATTTTTGTTCTTTAAAATTTCGTTTACGCCCATCACCATATGACAATATATGCCTAGAAGATCTCAAACAGTCTCGGTCCATACCAGAAAGCAGTAATCAAGCATGAGCATCTGATGCTATAACCTGTACCTTCAAGTGCATAGAGCTCTGCCAATATTTCATATTCCATTCTCCGAAATCACCACCATCGATCCTCTATCATCTATAGTAACTTGCAAGCGCGATTATTCCAATTCTTATTTCACAGCAGAGAAAGCTATAGCCTATAAAAAGAAGAGGCTCAGAAGAAACAAGTAGTCAATGCAATCAAGGTAGACAACGCATATATTTCATATCGTTGTTAACAGTTTCCAAGTTTCTACAAGTATGGCATCAATGAAGGCTGAGAGAGTAGTTGGGACTCAACTGTTTGGGCAGGCCAAGAAAGAACCGGCTGTCGCCAAGGATGGTGCAGCCAAAATTCCAACATCTAAAGCAGCACCAAAGAAGGCTGCAGCCAAGCCAGCTCCTGCACCCAAGAAGAAGGTACAGCCAGAATAATCTACATAGACAAATTAGTTATGATGTACATAGCTATAGGTGTGTCTTAGGGACTGCTGGTAATTTTTTTTCCATTAATAAACTAGTAACCGATTATTTTACAGGGTAAAGGTGGCAAAGCTGCATCCAAGAACTGATGAAAGCTAGTGCTGATAAATGCTGAAGAGACAAAAGCATATAGGGGAAAAAAAATGTTTCATTTCTTATTGTCTCATGATATTGTACTTTGTAATCGATGAGTGCAAGCATGGGAACTCTATGTCATCCATGTAAGCAATCCCATTGAAATAAATTATACCTTTTCAGCTACTACCAGGAACTGCAAATCTGCTACTTCTCTACAATCATTGTAAATGCACACCCTCCAGCATTGAATATGATCCTTCAGAAAATTATGCAGATATTAAGCTCAGTTAATGACTTTCATCAGTTTCATGATTGGTTGGCTTGACCTTGTTAGGGAACTGATCAAACATGCCTTTGAAGTCCTTGGCACATCAACCGGTCAGTCCAGGGAAAAAATGAAAATGGGTCATCTGAAATTTCTCATCTGTGAAAGGTTATCCGAAATTCCGAATGGTTGATTTAATTTTAATGACATGACTCACATGAAAGAAATAGATCAAATCTGGGGGATAAGGAAAGAAAATTAAAAATAAAAATAAAAGGAAGATTTATCATTAGTATCCCGTCTGGAGTAATTGTAGCCATAAATCGTAAGATTTTCAGAAGCTTTCAACAGTTCAGATGAAACAAAGAACTTTGACCTATATGATGATTGATGAGAATAGGGGAGTTCTGAAGATTTACCCATGAAATCGTGGTAAACAGTTGCATTTCATTAATGATATGTACAAAAAAGAATAGATTACATAAAATGACCAACAAAAATCATTAAAATGGGCTGACTTTGTGAGCCAACTTCAACATGAACTCAGGCACAAGTCGCCTTCTTGGTGGAGCCACTGCATCTTTGGCAAGGGCATCTGAATCACCTTCGTGAATGATAGCATCTCTTCCACCTCGCATCGGATCCTGAGTAGCACATACACCATACAGATTTTAACACAATTTTTGTTTTCTTTTTTTTTCTGTTTAACTCATTTATCTTTTTGGAGAAAATTATGGAACAGGCAAACGAAAACAGTTTTAAGGATCAAGTATTGGAGCCATTCAATGGAAAAAACGGCGTTGCCATATAATGATTACTGATCGGATGCCAAAGTGCGACAATCGAGAAATACAGTACATAAGTCAACGACTTCCTAGCTCTAAACTGCACAAATGGCTATGGTTGTGTTTACTGCAAGAGATATGCTACTTAACTAAATCAGAAAGGACTATCATTAGTGCTCTCTTACCTGAAGAAACAAATCTGTGTGGGTTTTCCCTTCATAGAGAATTGATTCAGATTTCACTCCAAGACTGCGAAGAGTTTCTGCAAAATTCTTACTGCACAAGACACCATGTTTGTCAAAGCCTGTGGACTTAAAATTATACGTTCATAAGATCTGGTGGAGAACCATATGTTCAGTTATGCTAGATTGAAAAATCAGGCTATATTAACCATCTCTGAAGAGCTATTTCACTGAATTCACACCATTTATGTTAAGAATAACCTATAGCTAATCAAAGATATAAATCTAGACACGACTTATACCTGGCATCTGATGGTATGGAATAATCTGCAGTTCCATGAAATAAGATAATAGGAGGTAAAAGAGAAGCTGCACTTCTAACATTGGCACCCTGAATCATGACTTCAGGGGAGAAACGTTGCAATGATTGCTCCCCTTCCATTATGCTGTAATAAATTTGGGAGTCATTAAATATTCAAACAGAGTGCACTTCTAGCAAACATTGTGGCATTGCAAGATAATGTTCATACCCTAAAAATATTGAACGGTATAGGCCTCGACTGTGGAAGTGATCTACTAAAGTAAACAAATTGTACCTGTGTGAGCATGGCAATGAGAATCCATAAGTGAAAGCATCTACGAGAAGCTAAAGATGCAATTTACAAAAGTTAAATGAACGATAGAACCGCATAACATTATTACCCTCCAGAAAGACCAAAGTAAGCATTTATCTGAGAGACACTCCAAGAAGTACTCTCTCCTTCACCAAGCTCCTTGATTGCCTGGTCAACAATTGCGCACGCACCAATATGTGCACCAGCTGATTGTCCCATCACATAAACCCTGGCATAACATTACCAACACCAACGTTATCACCTATATATTTTTAGAAAAATTATACAGATAAAGCATAAAATGATACTATTACCTATTAGGATCGCCTCCATATTCAGCAATATGATTACAAACAAATGAGATGCCTTGAGATGCATCCTGTACCATACTGCTGATAGTACCCTGAGGAAAATTTCTACATGAAAGCATAACAAGGCAATGATTACAGACGGGCAGGTAGTTCAAGCAGTATATATAAATTGAAAATACCGATGCCGCTTTAAAAGCAACAACCTCCAGTTACCAAATACTAAAACTGTGATTCTTTTGTAGGATGCCGCATGTATGATAATAAAAGCACATCTGCTTACTATATTCTCAAATCCATATAAAGGATTTAATAGTACCTTGTATGCTTGAAAAGGAGAAGCATAACACAAAGTGAAAAGTGGGGTGCTTTGACCATCCAGGCAGTTCTAGATGAGATCAGTCCATCATATTTTTGTGGATACTTCCAGCCTACAAGCTTTTCCTTTAGACTAATGCAGTAATAACTCCCAAATGACTAACTACTGCTAGAATGAACTTTACAGACAGTATCCCTACATGATCACGGAAATGATACTAAGCCAGGTTCCGCAAACATCATATTTCAGAAAAGAGAGAAACTGAAGTGATGATAAGACGAGTGGCTTTTTCTCCATAGAAGAAAATACCATTTTTGGAAATAAAAAAGGGTTACAAGTATATACGGCAGCCAAGGGATGATTGTCTAAGTTAGCTTATTGCGTTTCAGCGGCCAACAAATGTACAACAACAGAATATTTCAACTTCAGTATAGGATAATAGGAGGATCAGAAAATTTAATCTGCAAAATTTTTCTCAAGGTGAGGAAAAATTAAACAAGGATCTGGTCCTAGATTAAGTGAAAAGCTACACACTTTTAGAGTCACGAACCATGAAATAGTATTACATGTGCAGAGTACCATGAGAATATGTCTGACAGCAGCAAGAACTAAATTTTGGTTAAAATTTTCAAAATATAATTCAAAGATCATATTACTCAGAAAGATTGGATCTCCTAGTATTCATTCAGCTACATGGTATCTACTATTGTAGGATTTGTAGCATGTACTTGCTTGAGGTTAAAACAAATCACCTGTAATCTATGCATGCCACTATGATGTCTCGTTCTGCTAACTGTTGTCCTAAAAGAGAACCCCATGCTTTGTAACTGCATCAACAAAAATGGCAACGAAAGAAGTACTAAGAAAAAGAAAAGAGGGCACAAGTTGCTCGAAGAAAAAGTCATATGTGAAACCAAAAGTAAAGGAGCAAAACTATCACGTTAAATGTACAATTCAAGAACTGGATTTATGGTCCCAAAGATAGTGATCTCAATAGTTTTGCAGTCCAAAACCAACAGAAATGCAAACTGCACCATTGAGGAACTCTTCCAAAATAAACAGACAAGGATCAATCACTCACCCAATAATCCAGGCTCCACCAGTTATAAATGCAATGACTGGTTTTGGCCCATCAGAATTTTTTGGGAGATACAGATCTAGCCTGTAGAACAAAATTTCAGCTATTACTACAGAAACTGTTGAATCATAAAATAAGTATTGCTCTATATATAAAAATGGACAGTTAACTCATTCTACCTATTTCTTGGTTGATCGCCGTAAACTATACCTCTACGGACCTGCTTGGAGAAAAAATAGTAATATCCAACTGCAAAAGAAACAGACACACTAGTTTTTTATAACTATAACCCCCGGATGGTAATGTTTACTGACAATGCCATGAGCAAATGAGTCCATCACCATGTCAACAATGTTTAATGTCTAAACAGAAAAGCAACTAGAATATCTGTAATTATGTATAACAACTTATGCATATATGACGCAAAAATTGAGATGATTCATACAACTGTTACGAACCTTGAATAAAACCTGGCATAAGTAAAAACGAATAACAACCGAGGGCCATAAATCTTGTAATCCATCTGTAGCCTACCCTGAATAAAAACATACAATCAGGAAGCATCTAACATCAGGATAGGTTCGATAAAAGAAGCAGTAAATCCAAAATCGACCACACAATAGTTCATAGTTACATCAAAATGCTAACTTAAATCTTCCATTGCCCCAGGTTCAAAACTAGTTGCATAAGTCTCACCAATTTTGTTCCTACAATTTGTTCCTCATTTAAAGTCATCTTAGGAGAACACCATAACAGATTGAGTTACAATAGTTCAAAACACTAATACTTAACAATGTCACTTCTAAATATTCTAACTCTATGATTAAGTAAGCTAAGGCCTTAATTAAGTGATTCCAATCCAGACATACACTATATATATATATAGTCCCTATCCAGAGTGAAGCTTCATTCTGAAATTTCAGAGTGAAGTTCCAATTTTGGCACACTTTTCGGTTAAATTTTTTCACCATAAACGATTCAATATTTAGGTATGTTATTCAAGATCATCTCTACAAAATTTCACATAATTCGGATATCGTTAAGGTATTGAAATTAGATTAAATCAATTAATGAATTAAAACTGTTAAACGTGAACCGTTCGTGTAAATCGCAATTTTGAAATCTCAAACCATTGTCAAATTGGATGAAACTTTTTAGAGATGATTTTGAATAACATACCTAAATATTGAATCGTTTATGGTGAAAAAATTTGACCGGAAAATGTGCCAAAATTGGAACTTCACTCTGAAATTTCAGCTGGATATGGACTGTATGTATATATATATATAAACTGCATCATTTCCAATCCATCTTCAAAAACCATCCAAACATTACAAGGTTTTGGGTATTCAAAACACAATCCAAAAACACACCAAGAACCAAAAAAGGAAGAAACTTTATATACCCAAGATAGCTCAAAAGCTTCAAGCTCAGCCGGGTGACCAAGTACGTCTCGGCGGCAGCGTGCTCCACATCGCCGGCGATGGACTGGCGATCGGCGCCCTCCTCCGACGATGAGCCAGACGATGATGAATACAGCGAGTTGTCGCTGGCCGTCCTCCGCCGCCGCTTCTGATTGTTATTGGCAGAACCGTTTGGTGCGGCGGCGGTGGCGCCGTTGGTGGTGGTGGTGGTGGTGTTGAAGGTGTAACTGGCGGACTTGGGGAGAAGGGGTCTCAAAGGCGCGGCCTTTTCTTCATCTTCGAAATGTGAGAAAAGGAGGAGCCTTGCTGATGGGTCCTCCTCAGATTTGAGAAGAAGCTTTTCAGTTGTGGAGGGGTTTGAAGATGGAGGGTGGTATGTGATTGGTAGAATTTGCTGGGATGGCATTTTAAGGCTTTGTTTGGCGCCAAAGATTCGAGCTTTTTTGGTGATGATGGGAATTGGGTTTGTGATTAAGAGGTTATGGGGATTTGGGTTTCTGAAAAGGGTGGAGAATCTGGAGATTGGGGTTCGGAACATCAAGAGCAAGATGAAGAGGAACAAGAACAAGAACAAGAACAAGAAGGAAGCATTGGTCTGTGTTTTGTCAAAACCAGTGTAGGAAAGTGGGGGGTTGTGCAGGGCCAGTTATGGTGTGACACGTGGGCGTGGTATAATATGTTGGAGTTGGAATTGGTCGTCGTCTGCTACCTCGTTCTATAGTTTTGTTTGTCTTATGGGTTGTTGTTAATGGCTCTCCTATGATCATTTTCAAAAAAAAAAAAAAGAGCTCTCCTGTGATGAATCCTAGCGTTTTTAAATCGTTTTGTTTCACTTGCAAGCTATCGTCCATTGATGAAAAATGGGATATCTTTAACTCTAAGTTTGCCGTTTTTTAATGATGATATGATCGTTGGTGGAGCCGTAACATTCACATAGATTGAGCGGTAAAACCCAACAAGATTGTGAAAAAAAAAATCATCGACTCTAAATTGAACGGTAAAATCCAACAAAATTGTGATATAACTATCAACTATAGAGTGAGGGTTACCTATTTGTAACTAAAACTTTTGAAGGAAGGGATGGTTCGGTAGATAAACATGGACAACCAGATATTCCCTAGGTGTTCACTCAATATATGATTGCTGCATTTTTTTTAGCAGAAAAGAAAGAAGATTGCTGCATTCTTATAGGGGTTCTATTTGCACTTCCAAAATGACTAAGTGTACCTCCATTGCTAATTTCACCTCCATATTACTTTTTAACTCCCTAAAACTCTAAGTAGACCTCTTTTGGCCTACTAAAACGCCATTGCCCTCTAATTATATCTATCTCTATTGTAGTTGTCTCTTACTATTGATGTACTTTTAGTCAACGAGATATGAGCTCGTCCACTCATTTCAATCTCCACCAACCAACGCTGAATCTTAGTTTACAAAATATCCGATTACTTTTGGGTAAATTGTAGACTCCGCTGATGTAGATGAGGATTACCCAATTCAATTAGTAAATCCAAGATGAATCATATACAAGAGTTCCCCGTAAGGACTTGATTGGCGCAATCTCAAAACTCTTGTATATATACTTCTAAACTTGTAGAGCAGATTAGGAATAAGGTGGATGGGGTTGTAGAAATTGATTGATGAAAGGATATGTTGCGGATAGTTCAAATCGGTTTAGTAGATCGAGCCTTTGTTTTACCTTGATCTTTGTGTGGCTTTCTGGATGCTATTCAACTATCGTTGGCTGAGTCAAAGAAAACCCTAATAGGGGTGAGAAGCAAATATCCTATTAGAGCACCAGCACCCGCACCCGCACCCGCACCGGCGAGCAAAGGAGGAGGTAGTGCTCGAGCACCGATTGAGACCGGGAGGTTTGCTTGAGCAAACCCATTTCCGATCTCGCACCGGACGAGAGTTGCTCGCCCAGTCAACTGGGAAGGTTTGCTTGCCTCTCCGCTCGAGCAAAGTTTGCTACGGCGATTGCTCGACCCCCTAACGAATTCCACAAAACGTGGTTGACGTCAGGCGCGTTTTACTTTTTTTTTTTTCTGTTAGGCGAATGGGTCAACGGTTTAATAGATTTGGGCATTCCATTTTGAATCAGAAATTTCGATCAAACGGTCAGAATTAATAGACAACGGTTACTATTTGATCAGAACAGATATAAACTCAAAAAATAGTTAAAAATCTCAAAAATTTGAAAACTCTCACAAAAATTTGCCTATAAATACTACAATATTTGATCAACTCACACTAATTTGTGCACAACAAATTTCACATCTTCCTCCACCTCCTCTCTCATTTCGTTTAGCATTTTTTTCCAAAATAATGGGCACCCATTGGCTTCCTTTCAAAGATTTACAAATGTGCATCTCTTTTGTCCGTCATAGCATTGATGAATATGACTGTAATAAACAAAAGAGGCACAAATTGTGGGAGACAATTCATGCCGATTGTATGCAAAATTGGGTGCTAGCACCGGGTGAGAAACCTCCGAAGGAGCCGAGGACCCGAATCACGCTCGCTTCTCACTACAACAAGTTCAAGCTACTCTTGTAAAAATGGGGCAAATGTTTGGCGGCGTCACGGCAACGTATAGCTAGCGGCACTTCGCTAATGGATGAAGTAAGTTTACATTGTTTTATCATATATTATAATTTTTATTTGATTATATGAATTAAATTATGTATTTTATATCTAATTTGTTTAAATATGTAGCATTATTTACATTATTTATTTTAATATATCTAATTTTTTTACATTATTTGTTTTATCTAATTTATTTAAATATGTAGCATTGTTTACATTATTTGTTTTAATATATCTAATTTGTTTACATTAATTATTTTATCTAATTTATTTAAATTATGTAATTAAATATATACCTAATATAAGTTTTTCACATCAGGAACGACAAACTCAATCATGTTATTATAATGCTAAGAAGAAAAAGTTTACACACTTTGAATGTTTGGAAGTAGTTAAAGATCATTCATCTTTCGTTGCGGTGCTACTTATTACTCCATCTCCATATGCAAGTAGTTACCATGGTACTCCTTCCGCAACTAAATCATCTCCAACCATCAATTTGGATGACGACCAATTGAATAAGACACCTCAAAGCAACACAACAGCTACATCGAGTCCACCTAGACCAATGAGAACCAAGGCGGCAAAGGAAGCTAGGCGCCAAAAGAAACAAGGTAAGACTCCTATTGAGCAATGAGTTGAGGTTTTGCATACCATTACAAGTGACCAAGCATCATGGCATACCAAGAGGTTAGCCCATAATGAAAGTGAGCTTAATTATTACGCGGAGTACATAGACATTCAAAAGTGGAAAGAAGTAAGGGTGGAAGAAGAGTTACGATTGAAGAAATAAGATAATGACACAAGGATCATGACAATGGATTTGGAGGCTATGACCCCAATCTCAAAAAGGTACTTTACCAAGAGGAAACTAGTAATCCTTAATGAATGAGAAGCTAGTCAAGATCAACCTATCGATGAAACATATTCTGATTGTTATCACATAAGTCGCGTATTATTTCCATAGTAGTTATAGTATTATACTAAGAATAAATCTGTACTTGGCTCGTCATTTTATGTAATTTAAATTTTGAGAAATAAAATGTAATTTATTTATTAAGTTGAAATTAAAATACACATTAAATTAAATCACATATTTAAATTAAACACAAGTTTAATAATTAAACACAAGCATCATGAAAACACACAATAAAACATATTTAAAGTATTTCACCGGTTTCCACCCTCCAAATGTGTTTCACCAAGTCTCTCTCGAGCTCTTGATAGATGTAAGCGGATTCGAGATCGGCAACACCGTTGTATATTAGCTCCGTCTCTACTAATTGGCTCAAAAAAGAACTCGATTCCCTTATGCATTCACCCACCCATCATAAACCTGGAAAGCCCTCGATGGGTTTTGCAAGTCTTCTTCTTCTTCATCATCCTCATCATCCACGTACTCTTCCTCAACAATCATGTTATGCAATATAATGCAAGCTAACATAATGATAGTCATTACCGATTTGTGGTGCAATGTAAAACTATGATGTATAATTGCCCATCGAGATTGCAAGATGTCAAATGCCCTCTCCACATCTTTTCGGTATGCCTCTTGTTTATTTGCGAAGAGCTTATCTTGCGGCGTCTGGGGATTGGAAATTGTTTTGACAAATGTAGAGTACCTTGGATATATTCCGTCAGCCATATAATAAGTTGTGGTGTACCTCTGTCTGGGACTTTGTAGACGACAGTTGGGCATCTTCCGGCAAGGATCTCTGAGAACACATTCGATAGGTGGAGCACATTAATGTCATTTTTAGCTCCAGGACACCCAAAACAACTGTGCCATATCTACGTATCATACGAGTACACCGCTTCTAGGATAACCGTTGGGCGACCCTTTCGCCTCGAGTATGTCCCTTGATAGGCAGTTGGGCAGTTCTTCCACTATCAGTGCATGCAGTTGATGCTTCCAATCATACCTGGAAAACCTCGGCGTTCGCCTTTAGCTAGTAGTCGCGTGAGGTCTTCCGGTGTTGGACTGCGAAGGTATCTTGGACCATAGAGATGAACCACTTGGCTGCAAAACTCCTTCATACATTCCAGGGTAGTCGATTCCCCATCCTTGTAATTTCAGTACATTGATATGCGGCTGACCCGTACGCTAGAATTCGTAGAGCCCCGGTCATCTTTTGTTGGGGAAGTAGCCCTAGCAAACCAGTGGCGTCTTCTCTTTGATGCCAAGACAAGTCGTGGTTGTAGAGGTCCGTCATGATAATGTTGAATCGGTCTCTGCTCATCCTGTACCTCCGGCGAAAGTCTTGAGCGTCGAAGATTGGACGTTCGATGAAGTAATCTTCCATGAGATTGCGTCCCCTAGATAGCCTTTGTCGTAGCTTATTTGGTTTTTACTGCGACGTGAACCACTTGGTCAAGTTGATTCATCATCGTGTTGTGCTTCCGTTATGACCACCTGATTGACGAATGATTGCTCCATATCGTCATCTTATTCTTGTTGACGTTGTCTCCGCCTGAAAAAATTGTGGAAGCTGAAAGGATACATCAGAGTGATGAACAAAGAAATGTTGTTAAGTGTTTAAATTGAATGATGAGTTATATGCTCGGATTCTTCACAATGGTGTGAGTATAGAATTAGTGATATTAGACGTTTTATAGCAAATTGCACTCAATTATTCATCTCATCGAACTTGACCCAAAACCTGTTTGGTTGGTAGAATCCATTTTCATATTGATGATTTATTAAACATTCTTTTACCTCTCTGTAGTGGAACTGGATTATTAGAAGAAAAAAAAACCCCCTTATACTCCCAATTTGATCGATATTTGATCTTCTTGGCTCACTGGGATTACTCT
This sequence comes from Argentina anserina, assembly GCF_933775445.1. Taxonomy (NCBI): domain Eukaryota; kingdom Viridiplantae; phylum Streptophyta; class Magnoliopsida; order Rosales; family Rosaceae; genus Argentina; species Argentina anserina. The sequence continues at coordinate 23,292,562 of NC_065875.1, forward strand.
AGCTAGACGAGTCCTTATAATATAAATCAAAGGATAACAAGGCTAGTAATCCATAATTTCGAAATTTGCTGGGAGCTGGCTAGCAACGTACGCTGTCATGGCTCACCTAGTTTCTGCTGTGATGTTAATAAATTATATATATATATATATTTATATATATATATTTATATATCTCAATCTAATAGTCCTCAACATCGCAAGGATTAAACGTGAACTCCCATCTGTATACTCAATATACTAGTCTTGATAACATACAGCATTGTTCTTCTTTCCATTCCGTTTGATCATCATCATCATCCCATTGGCACTAACCATCACTACAATCCTCCGCATTGCGTTCGGTTTCCCTGTGTTCCTTTTGGTATACGACTTAATACTCATGGTAAGACTGTACTGTTCAGGGAATAAGATGATCACAGGGATGCAACATCTACAAAAAAATGCGACCTTTTTTCTGGTGAGAATCGGTGCCAGGAGGTCCAAAGGCTATCTGATTTTTAGTTACCAGAGGGACGAAGAAATGGGGTTCTGCAGCGACGAGTGTTCCATTTGCTTGATGGACTGCAAAGAAAGAGACGAGTGTGCGCTGCTAGATAAATGTGGACACACATACCACCATATGTGTCTCCATATGTGTTTGAATGAATCTACGCGCTGTCCACTTTGTCGTCAAAGTATCGAAGATTGTTCACGAAAGGCTCTATGCAGCTTGTAATTGAGTTCGTTGAATTTTCTTTTACTAGCTTCCGTCAGTGTACTGGAGAGAGATGTTTAATATGATGCATTGATGCATCTAGCGATCTACCAACATGTCACGTTTCGATTACAAATTGTACTACTGATAGATAATGTTATACAACGCCTGATTGGTGATGTGTTGTCTTAACATATAACAACAATCAGATCAACTGTAATTGTACTGATAGCTAGCTATTAGCTAACTGGTCAAACCATAATTAGTATACTCTATTGGAGAATGAAGCTTATCTGTGTCGCAAGTTGCAATGGTTGGATTCGTAAATCATATAATTTTTTGCCTTACAAGAATTCAAAAGTAAGTGATCAAGCATAGCATCTGGGCTCATTTGATCAACACACTTCATAATCAATATTATAACAACCAATACTCAAAGGGAGAGTAATTATTGGTGAGGACGTGAGGCATATGTATGGTAGGTTTTTAAAGTAAGATCGACTAGAAGACTCTAATGATGCACATCCCATTTTAAAAACAATAGTTGTATGCACTCTCCGTGGTGATAGAGAACATAGAATTGAGTCCATAACGAAATAATTAACTACATTAACAATTTAACATATTCCTGTTGTTATTAATTAATATACATGCATGCAGCTAGCCATGTAGGTCGCATGATTAACTAATTGTGGTCGAGCTAGCTAGAAATTACATGATCGTAATGACTAGAGGGGGCAAATTAGCCTAAAAGTCTGAGTTCGGTTCGGTCCGGATCTGGTACGTTAAAAATCAACCGGGTACGGTCTGAGTCCGTTAGCAGGCCGGTCCGGCCCGAATTCGTTATTGTAATGAACTGTGCCGAGATATTTTGGCTCATGGGCCCGGTACGGCCCGAGCCCGTTTTTAGCCCGGCACGATTAATTCATGGGTCGGCCCGTTAAACACATAATTTTATATTATTTATATCAATATTTAAACTTGAATATTATACTTTTTAAATCAAAATATATTGATTATTTCATTACTTTAATTACAATATTTCTCAAATATTATCAAAATACTGAATAAAACGTCACTATTTTAAGATACGTAACGTTTTAAAAATAAGATTATGAAATGTGTTGTAGTATTTTATTTATTTTACTACTCTAAATAATTATATAAAACAAATGTTTAAAAGACATAATATTTTTTATTTTAATTGTGTCATATAATGCTAATGGGCCGGGCTCGGCCCGACATGGGTTTGGGCCGAGATTATTATTTAAACAAATGGCCCGGCCCGAACACAACACGAGCACGGTTTTGGCCCGTTTAAAATAGACCGGACCAACTCATTTGCCACCTCTAGTAATGAGCCTAACAACTGTTAATTATTACGATAATTAGACAGTTGTTATGGCTCATTACGATCATGTAATTTCTATGCACAGCCAACGCACAGTCAACTTCACTTTGTATAATTTCTGCGCATATATATATTATTGGAATTTTTGTAGAATTTTAAAATATAATATTATTTTGAATAATCTTAAATTCTAAAATTGAACATCCGTTTTATTTTTAAAGCATTTAGTTGGTGTTACAAGCTAATAAATTACTCATATATATATTTCTCATGTTCATAATATATATAAGAGTTATTGCATTTATTTATTTGTAACATTTCTTGTATCTTTATGTGTTACAAATTTTCAGACTTCTACTCCTATATAATCTTGACATCTCTTTCATTTCAATATATACATACACACTATAAACACATTATATTCTCTATAGTTAAAGTTTTCTTAGTTGTTTTCCTGTAATGTCAAATGAAGAACCAAGTAATTCTAGGATCTGAGTATGTGAGTGTACGCTTACGAGAATCAACGGTTTGCTGTATCCTGGAGGGTAGACCCCATAAACCTACTAAACTGAGACATTGTTTCCGAGGGGTGAAATCTACTTTTACGGACAGTGTTTACATGTCTCAACCTTAAATATTTATTCATCCAAGTGTTAATTACAAGCCTCATTGATCAAAGATAAATATTCATATTGTGTTATTTTCTAATAATTTTGACTTAATAATTACTAATATTATTTGTTAATAATATTTTGTACTTGCATGTTTTTGTAAGAGACGAAATCATGGTGACTAGAGGAGCATCCATGAACCAAATTTCCTATATATATATATATATATATATATATATATATATATATATATATATATATATATATAGGGCTCCTCCACTATAAGGAATCCATTTTTTTGTTTAAAAAATGGATAGTTCATTAATTAACTTTTCGATTGCATTTATATATTTCCACCATTCAATTTTTAGGGTCTAATACGTATATCATCCACTACTACAAATCTCCCCAATAGCACCCCTTGACTTGCAACCAATGTGCCATCAGTGCCAATATACTACCATTCTACACTGATATTAATTATCAGTGGGTTTTTTTTGCATGCCACTGATGATCGGTGTGTATGACACACACTAGATGAAAAATAATACTATCTTAATCCCTAAAACAGTGTTAAGGGTTATAAACTTGTAAATTATGCATGTTGTGGACCGACACACATGCTTTTATTAGCTTTGTTGATATCTTCTAGCCGTCGGATCAATGAAAAGTTGATCCAACGCTTTAGACACAATCCCCCTTTCCTCTTCTCTCTCTATATTCAGACTCAAACAAGATTGTTTATTCCTTAGATAGTGTTAGTGGTGTCAAATTGCCCAGACACGCCTCTTTTTTCTAGAACGCTCCCCACGCGCCTAACTCAAATTATCTCTAGTGCTCTTCTCCTCTCGTCCAACTGCGCTGCGTCGTCGATATTGGCCCGCGGCCAAGCCGATGTACGATTTGCGTGGTCGGACGGGAATGCTCTAGTGTTGTTGTGGATGTATTTGTGGTCCTTAGTTTCAAATCGTAGATTAGATCTTCAGTTTTTTCCTCCTCCACTTTAGATGGTTTCTACATCGAAGGAATTGGCATTGTAGGATGATAGATCGGAGCTGGGTTTGCTACGAAAATGGTGTGAAGCCCCACGGTGATCGGTGTTCGGCTTGGCGTTGGTAGTTCAACGGAGAGGCTCACGGGCAAGTTCAGATGCCAAGGTTTTCACTTGATTTTGTCTCCGATCTAGAGGGTTGGTGGGTGAGCGGTGGGAATCGTAGCTTTGCGCCACCGGTAGAAGACCGATCCCAACAGTGTTTCGAATGGTACGGCGGCATCTCAGCGAAGGATAGCTTTGATGGAATGGCGGTGCCGATTTTGCCGTTCGGCAGACTATTCGTCATCGGATTGGATGCAGCAGTCGTTGGGAAATGGGAGGGCAGAGCAGGGATATGTTACTTTGACTTCTTGGTTTGACCCTTCTCTTCTCTGTTTTTAAAATATGAGTTCATGGCATTTAAACTTTCTGTCTTGAGTTTTAGATTTGTTGTTAAATGTGAGATTGTGTGTTTTTATACGTATTTATAATAATACGGGTTGTGAATTTGATCTGAGATATTGAGGTTGTTATTCTCGCGCGTGCAGGAGATTGTCAAATGACTACTAATGGAGAACTTGCTTCTACAAACCCACTTCCAAACCCCTCTCCTCTAAGAAATGCCAAATTCTTTCAGGTAGATATCTGATCATTTAATTTGATTGAAGTTTTCAAGTTTGATATTAATGGTGTATACTGATGGCTGGGGAATATGAGAATCTTGATGGCTCAGAAGGTGCTAGAATTTGGATCTATCATTTACAAACAAGCACCTATGTAATCACAAATTTCCTTGATTGTATGTAGGTTGAAATGGTAGCAGATGATATGAATCTAGGAACATGTACCCTTCTCCTCACTGGATATGTGCGAGCTCGTAGTCTTTCTGTAAATCAACTGGTAACTAGCTGACCCAATGACTTGCCTTTGGTCACATGAAGTGGCATTTGTCTTATTTTCGTTTATTTCGGGTTCATGTTTCTGGTGCAGGGGATTCCTAGTTGGGTAAAATGGAAATTCTGAAGGATCCTTGTCCTTTAAATGTAAGAAAAGAGTAGGAGTCATGGATGCAGTGGTATGGGCTGTTCCATGTTGTAGTTAGCAGTAGATGCTTCTATATAATTTTCTTATTTTGCCATTGAATGGGTTTTGTAGAATCGTTTGGCCCAGTGGTAATGTAGATATTCTACAGTTTCATTATATGTAATTCTTATCTGTTGCTAGATAATTTGAAAAAAGAGTTTAACTTTTTCTTCATTGAACTTCAGGTATTCTGAATATGTTGCTATTTGCTTTGAAAGAGTTTGTCCATATCAAAGAAGGATAGCATCTGGGAAGGCACAGTTTTATTTCCACATGTATTTTTATGGATGTAATAGGAACTTTCAGTAGCTTAATTTGTTGTGTATTGTAGAATAAAGTTTAGATACTGAATGTGAATGAAGGGGTGCAAATACTAATACTAGTAATTGCCTTTTTTTTAATCCAGTTTAATGAGTTTGCCACTGATATCAGTATGTTCAAAAGCCACTGATATCAGTGTGATATCAGTCTGACATGAATATGCCTTGGTTGAAGTTATCACACTGATGTTTTATTAGTGTGAATTTGCCCATTAGCACCTCTTATAGAGGGCACTGATAGTTTTTTAGTGGCTTCACAGGTGCTATTGCCATTACACACTGATATCAGTATCCTTTGCTCCCAATAGATACTAATTTGCATCAGTGTGCATTGGGGACCTTTTTAGTAGTGATCTCTGTAATATTTCAGCAAAAATGGTGATCGTTATGGTATCAAACTTAGTGAAAATAGTGGACGGGTCAAATCTATCAAACTTGAATCATTCATACTTTTAAGTTTAAATCTCAGTTTGAAATACCTTAAAAACCTCTAATTTTGTTGAAATTTTACAAAAGTGATATACACATTAGACATTAAACGGTGGAGATTTGACCGTGGAGATGGTGATATACACATTGAACTGTAGAGATGTTGAAATGTAATTGAAAAGTTGGTTAAGTGACCTATTTTTTTTTTTTAAGTGATTCCTCACTAGAAGAGGGCCGTGTATGTACGTCTGTGTGAATATATATAGCCCTAAGGATCAAAAAACACTTGGGATAGATATATAAGATGATAAACATCTGAATACAGCTCCAGCCTCCAGAAATTTGTGTGTGTGTGTTATAAAATGAATTCGTACATCGGTAGGGATAGCATGCTTTGTTAAGCTATCCCAAGTGTTTTTTTATCCTTAGGGCTATAATTTGTTGCCACCTTTTATGAGGGGAAAGATTTGCATCATCTTACTATCGATCTGTGTAATTTTCTAGTTACTTTACCTTTGTTTTGTTAACTTTAGCGTTGAACATGTACGTACTAGTTATCTAGCAGGTATGTTGTTGACGGTGTATTCGAAGATCAATTCTGACAATTCAAGCTAGAGTACACCTAAATATATCATATTATTATCCGTATTGATTTATATTGAAGCAACTACGTACAGCTGAAGAGCTACTTAGATCAGTCGTATATATAATCTGGCTTCTTCCAGCGTTGGATTAGCATATTTTTCATTTCTGTCCAATGGAGAAATCTAAGGTAGAATAACTAGATATATGAACTGATTAATAACTTCTCATGCTGATTTGAATGATGCAATATGAAGATATTTTATGGATGATTTTCTTTATACACGTTAATTTTTGTCACGAAGACCGGAAGACGACTCTAATAATTTAACCTAGGGCATGCATTTTGTTTTCTAGTATAGTGCAAGACCTTTTCTTGTTGTCGTGATATGAACAAATAATAAGCCGATGAACTTTTGAGTCGAACACAGTCGTGATTTAGTTGCCCTAAAGGCATTCCTATCTAGTAGCTAGCCACCTTTGTCAAGAAATCCCAACTTTTTTCTCATCTTTTAACCTTTATATAAAATAAGGTGCGAAGAAACAAATTAACTCGTCTAATTATACAAACTCGTTGGGACATAATTAACTAATTAAGTTGTTGATTTGAAATTCTTACTAGATTAGGTCGACATAATTATCTGAAATTAATTAGTAGTGAAATGAGAGCACAAAAGAGAGTAGATTGATACGTTAACATCTCAATCTCATCTTCATCAAGGCAACGATATCATTGTCAAAAACAAATCTGCATCAATCGTTTGTTATCTTTAATTATTATTTTAATTTACCACTAGCCTTGGCACATATGCGTATGGAGAGGAAGAAGTTATCCACATGTAAAAATAGCAGTTTAGAAGTTATTTGTGAAGATAGTATGCAGAGTTGTAGATAATTATTCATTATATTTTGTATTTATTTTCTATATTTTGTTATTTACATATACAACATTCATATATTAAAAGTTTATCAAAAATAAAATATAGTCTGAGGATTTTTATGTCTTTTATATTATTTTTGATTGACAAATGTGTTTAAGTTATTAATATTATAGATGAGTTGACATTTACCAGTTAAACTGCATTTGCGAAGCTAATTATTAAGCAACTACCATTTTGTGACGGAACATTAGAAAGCAGCTATCGATCGTGTTCTGTTTGTTGAACCGTGTACGTACTAAGCATATATATCTAAAATAGTCAAGAACACTCTTGATCGATGTCTTCTCAATAGAATTACTCGGACATATGGAGATCAGAGTCAGAAATATGGCTGGTCAGTGTGAGGATTATGCTAATGTTTTGTTTCTGTTTTATATATGCATATTACGACGAGCCTAATCAGGCTATCCAGAGGGTAACATCGTATTTGAATTGGGAATTCGAAAGGACTTCAGAATAGAGAATAGGTATGATTGAACCATGCCGAATGGAAAATTCATGACCCTAGCTAGTCACTTAGCTAGCTAAATATATACAAATTATTTATCTACATGCATAAATATTTGAAAATAAAAGTACATATGCACGAAGTATATCCTGAGTGCAATGCATGCAATCTCCACCAGTGCCTGTCTTCCTTTGTGTCCACTATGTCTCTTATGAGTCTTATCTCGAATAATGATCTAGTAAACCATATGATTATTTATTAGTTATGTCATATCACTCTCGTATGGCTTCAAATTATACTAATTCATACCCACTCAAAAACCATATTAATTGGGTGTTCACATGAGGCAGCCGGAAGATTCTTTTTCTTTTTCTGTTTTTGGGGTGCTCGATCGGTCTAGATTGTGTTATTGGGACCAAATATTGATAATTAGATATAGTATAGTCATCATATGTATCTCCTTAATTAATTGAAAAGAAGCATATATAGAAATATTCCGTTATTAAAGAGCCATCTCTTATCTAGTACGTACGTTCAGAATCTGCGCGCAATCCACTGACTGATCTGCATTATTTACTTTACTATACATCTGATCGAATTATACTAGGTATATAAGTATAAGCTGCTTCTGGGGATAAAACGCGCGCAATTTTGTTTTGACATTTCACCAAATTCCAACATATATACCACAGCATTTTCTGTTTTCAAAATATGATTACGCATGCCACAGGTGATCGAAAAAAAAAAACTAGGGCGACATATATATAAGTGATACTAATTCATTGGATTGCTGTTGCCCGAATCTGATTAATTGACCGGCCTTTTCGACCATTATATACCATCCTTTCCAACACTCTGGAAGATAATGATCCATTGATCCTGATCATCATCAATGAGAATATAATCCAAGTGATCGATCATCTCCAAGCATTGACATTGAAGCAACTCATAACCAATCGATCGACTAGGCCTCCATGCATGTGTACCAGACAATTAATGCTTTTTTGTCTGAAACATTTAGGGTTCTCCATGTCTTGCACTGTTAGTTACTGTTTTTATTATTCCAGCAAATATCCCATATAATATCGAGTAGCATAACAATTTGTGGAGATTTAACATATATTATATATATCTAATATTTGAGTGTACTGGGTAGTAATAAACGTTTCTATAACACTGTTAAATATGTAAATGTTTCAACTATCTCCTTGTCAAAATAATTTTGTCTACTATATATTTCAACACTTTCATATATGAACAAAAACAGTTAACCGATTTATGAATACAAGTTCGCAGTTATCGTTTTCACACACACACACACACTGACACACACACACACACACACATATATAATTCACTGCATATGATTTTATTTGACACTTCAACATCAGACTTTTCATGATCCCCCTCCTTTCCCTAAAACTTTCTCCATTTAGAGTAGGTCGAAAATCATGTGCATGGTTCTGATAACACGTTAAGAGAATCAATCCATTGCCTTCCATTTCTAAACGTACCAAAGGATGATAACGCTTATGTGTACGTAGATGCAAAGTTGAGCATATACGTAATATGCTAGCCAGCACAAAATTAAAATTCATGGTGGATATGGTTTTATGTAGTATAATTATGGCCCTCCTCGAAAGAAATATCAGATGATAGAACCATTATTATGTATGACGTACGAATTAATTGAGGTATATGCGCCACGTGAAATCACCAACCTTGCAAAAGGATAATATTATAGGAGACAACATGGAAAAAATTGCATTAAATTGTGGAAATTCTGACTTGACAAAACTTTCAGGGTATTGTTTGAATGAGAACGTACAAACCAAGAATCGTATGCCCTAGAATCATTTTACTCATATGATCGAGTACTATTAAAATCCGATTTTTCCTTGTCACACAGAATTATGATCGAGTTGGGAAAATAGTTGAATTTGGCGATATAGAGAGGGTGTGTAATTGAAGAGTCGCATCTCATTCTCGAAGAAGCATATATATATATATAATATTATCTAGCCACGTACGTCTACGACATGATATGGACTGATCTTGGTACAATAATTTCAGATATGAAAATTTATAATGGGTACCTGAAAAACAGCAAAGTTCTAAGAGATCTCAAGTTCTAAACGTACTCTGATTACTCTCATCTCCTTCAAATACATCATTATATATATATATATATATAGTGTTTCTCGGCTGCGGACGTGCGAACAGTTTTTTCGTTTGGATTTCCGCCGTTTTTCCTCGATCTGATGCCGGCGACGCCGTTTCTTCTCGCTGGAGTGACACCACATCTTCCTAGACATTGCTCTGATGAAAAAGAAGGCGAAATAGATCAGGATCTGAGGTTCACCATGATCGGTGGTGAAGTTCTGAGTGAGGTTGCTGCACACAGACCTCCGATCTCGATCTTTTTCGCCTTCTTTTTCATCGGAACAACGTCTAAGAAGGTGTGGTGTCACTCTAGCGAGAAGAAACAGCGTCGTCCGCGTCGAATCGAGGAGAAATGGTGGAAATATATAGCTACATCTATGTGGAGTTATTATAAATTTCACTTCTAAATTGGTAAATAGATTAATCATGCGTAGTAGAAACAGGGGATAGTGTAAAGAATTAAAAGAAATGGATGTGAGAGAGAGAGAGAGAGAGAGAGAGAGAGAGAGAGAGCACTCAAATGTGGCATCCGAATCGATCACCATTTCCATAGCTTCTCATTGGCTTTATATATAAACCTAAAGACTAGAGATTTTTGTGGTTAAACATGTAAATGAAGATTTAAAAATGTCTATTTAGCTGCTTTAACAATTGCATGTACTTGACTTGACCCTTGATTCCATGTGTTCTGATATCTTGTATGAAGATCTTATGTGTATGGTTTTTCTTTTTTGACAAAATCCTATGTGTATGGTTGAACGTAATGTATAGTATATATATGATAATATGATATACAGATACTGTTGGGTCAAATAGCTAGGTTAAGGGTGATGTTATTCACCTTCAGTATATGCCAAACACGTATGATTATAAATACCATTTTTACATGCACGTAGATTATATATTTCGTTTTTGAAAACGAACTATATTAATTGGATTTGTGCAACAAAATGAATAGGAAACAAGAGTGAGGGTTAGAGTGTGAGGACGGATGAAAGAGAAAACAATATATGTAGGGAGGTAGGGTATCTTACGCTGTCAATTTTCCACAATTTATAGTGTTAGAAGGTGCAATCCATTATCTATGTCCTTGAAGAAAAACGATAAAAAGATGATAACTAGATAGGGCCCTGCCGGGAACTGTAGGCAGGGTTGCAGGATCTTCTTCTTCTCCTTCGTTATTTTTTTTTCTTCTTCTTTCTGTTTTGATTTTGTGGAAGCTCTGATATTCATGTTGACAAGTTGCCCATGGATTTAGAACAAACGAATAGAACATAATATTAATCAGTTATGGAACCTCTGCATTACAACCACTACTATTGCCCTACTAGAACTACTCGCAATTAGCCTCGCTGATATATACAATATGCATATATAGGATCTCACTATTCTCTTTGGCTTTTCTTTATGGATCATGAACACTACTATTCTTAGCACATGCATTTCATAATTCATAGTGTATCCAAAACCATATTTAGAATAGTCTAATGAACCATATTTAGGTTGGCTGGCAATAATGATCTAATCAGGCCAGGCCCTGCCCTAAGGCGAGCAGGGCGACCGCACAGGGCATCAACTTCATGAGGGCACACACAAGTTTCTATGTTTTCAATGTTTATTAACACATGAGATTTAATTCATTTTCGTAAGGGGAGTTGTCCACAAATTTAAAGTTATGGAATCCACACAATTTTTTCACACTTCAATCCAATCCACAAATTATATATATATTATGTGTGTTTGATTTTTTTCTTCACATATTTTTTCACACATAATTAAAAAAAATCTATGTTATAGCGCTCCTGAATCAATTAAACAATATGTGTAATCGTAACAAATAAATTTTACCAGTCTCCTCATGAAATAATTATTCAACCAGTCAATTCATTCTAATTATTTGTCATCACACAAATGTCAATTCATTCAAGTTAACGAGTCTCTAAAAAAAATCGTTTTCTCCTTATATTTTATGTATATATGATTATTATGATATGCATTTTAACGTCTTGTACGACGCAGTTGACAAATGCAAGTAGAAACGCTAATGCGCAACCCAAAATCGATGCATAAGTCATATACTTTATTTAATTAAAATTAGCTTCAAAATTAGTGTTCTAAGTTAATCAGTCTGTCAATTTGGTTGTAACCATTTTCTTTTCTTAATACATTGGGATTGGAGTCTCTTTCCAATCCCCGTTCTAGCAAAAAAAAAAAAGATTTCTAAATGAGAATATAGAATTTAAAAAATGAACATTAATTGTACGCGGTTTACAAAATAGGCACCAAAATTATCAGGACTGGCCCTGGGTCAATTTATCATTTCATCTAACTTTAAATTGAAAAAGTCATACATTTGAAGATCGAGCAAGAAGTTTGGCCTAATGTACGAGGAAGTTTACTTAACATTGAATGTTATATCTACTGTTCTGATATATCTTGGTAATCATCGATCTAGCTTGCATGGCTAAAATGCATCATATATTTATATGATCTCTACCATGTACATTGCATAATACAAAAGTATTGATTTCTTAGTGAAAGAAAGATAACTTAAACATTTTAGTTTATCTTCACTTAGTGGAATTTAGGCTGGTCTAATTAGAGATGATCTATGTGTGCTTGTCAATTTTTAGCCAATGAGCTTCACTTTTGACATGCACATAATCAAGCAGCTCTTCACTAACTTATGGGGCACTGGCCAAGTTTTTAAATTTCCCTTTGCATGGCCTTTGATCCATATGCATACTAGTTGTAAAACAAAGGGATTTGTGGTAAATTAGGAGGTAATCACTTTGCTAATTCTCTTAAATGACAAATTATGCCCTCCTCAAAATTAGGGTCATGTTTTCATATAAATTTGAGTTTGGCTTGGTACCACTTTCAATTTTCTACTCTCAAAATCTTCATGAGCACAAACTGGCTGGGAAGTCACAGCATATCCGGCGGCAGTTTGGTAAAGTCTCCGGCAAAAACATGGCTATTATACCTCTCCAAGTGGAGGAGGAATAGTATGGTATAAGTGCAGGGATATTTGAGAATGTGCTAAGAGCATCAGTACGAGCACATCAATCAGACACTTCTTTTCCCAACCCCAACCATATATAATGTCATCGAGGGCTTCCATGGAACACTCACAAGTGACAGAAGAAGAACCTCTTCATTCTTTTCTCTCATCAGCTCATCAACTTCAGAAGCAAAGAGAGAAGATGGTGAAGTTCTCTAAGCAGTTCGAGGCACAACTAGTCCCCGAATGGAAAGATGCATTCGTAGACTACTGGCAACTGAAGAAGGATCTCAAAAAAATCCATCTCCTTAATATTAAGAGCAACAACAATACACCTACTCATAACAGCTCTTTATCTAACACTATCTTCACATCTATAAAGAAGTTCTCTTTATTTGGCCATCAACATAGAGAACATGAACTCATTCACGTACTACTCAATCTCTCTTGATTTATCTCCTTGTTACTATTACACAATATGCGATGATGAATTAATGCTGCGGTCTTGACTCTTACTCACCAGGTTCACAAGAAGCTTGCCTCATCATCAAGCAAGGGAGACATGTACGAGACTGAACTGTTTGAGCAACTCGCTGATACTGATGCCGCGAAAGAGTTTTTTGCATGCTTGGACCTTCAACTGAACAAGGTGAATCAGTTCTACCAGAAAAAGGAGAAAGAGTTCATGGAGAGAGGGGTGTCCTTGAAGAAGCAGATGGATATACTCATTGAGCTCAAAACCGCTTTCAAGCAGCAGCGTGCCAAAGGTGGAGCATCTGCTCAGGACTCCAAGGAGGAAGCCTCTATCCCCTGCACCTTCTCATCTGGTATTACTTATTCTTAAATTCGTATCCATTTCCAATCAAAATGAGCAAGAAAATGCACTTCAATATAGTTAAATATAAGCTTTGTAGGATGTTATTCATAAGTGGCACATTTTTTTCTTTAGAACATATGCTTCTTCCGTTGTGTTATTTACCTACTTCCCTTCGGTTCTGTACTTAACAACATGTTTGACGCTTGGGTTACTCTTAGAGTAGCTAGTCCTACATTTTATACTAATGGAACTGAAACTTGATGGTGTCTTGTAATTTTTCTTGGAAACAGAGGAGGACTCTGTGAAGGACAGAACAGACCTTGAACAGCTGCAAGAAACAGATGAGTTTGAGAAAAATGAAGTAACCTACACAGAAGTCCCGTCATCAGGCGAATTGGTGAAACCAATGAGAATGAAAAGTGAGGATATTGGAAAACAACTGAGGAGTGTCTCAAGCCGTTCTTTCAATTGCCAGGGGAAAAACTTAAAGATTAACATTCCACTGACTACACCGTCGCGCACCTTCTCAGCAATCAGTTATTTAGTTTGGGAAGATGTAGTTAATCAGTCCTCAAAGAAATGCACTGCAGAAGGTATGAGCAAGCTGCACATCAACAAAACTAAGTTGCATCATGCAGATAAGATGATCAGAGGAGCTTTTGTTGAGCTGTACAAAGGCTTGGGATATCTCAAAACTTACAGGTATCATCAATCATCCTAATTGAAGCTCAAATTCTATGGAAAATTTCCTTAAAAATTTAAAGTTGTGACGTATTTGAATTTTGAAGCTTACGTGTTGTTTACAATACCATTGATTTTCAGGAACTTGAACATGCTTGCCTTTATAAAGATTTTAAAGAAGTTTGACAAGGTAAGTAAATGTATGCTTTAACATCTTTGTAAGCATTGCATTTTGGTTTTCTTACGTAATAAGACCATACTTTCTTTCTTGGTTGTTTTCAGGCGACTGGAAAACAAGTTCTTCCAATCTATCTAAAAGTTGTTGAGAGTTCCTATTTCAACAGCTCAGATAAGGTTCTTTACCATATCGAATTCTAGACCACCAATAAGCAAATATCTAACTCTTGTGCAAAAGAACATTTCTGCATTATATTTGTATATATGATTGGTTCATGTTCAGACGTAATGTTGGCCACAGCTACCATGTTTAGATTTAATGTGATAGAAAATATTTTCCGACAACGTAAAGTGGATATTGATTCCATAGTTCATGACTGCACAATGGATGCCATTAACAATTTAACATACACAGAAATCGAACTTATATATGCTTGTCTGACATGTAAACAAATTTTGTGAGCCAGTATAGTTTTTGCTAATCACTTTAGAAATGACAGGTTATGAATCTAGGAGATGAAGTTGAGGAGCTGTTCATCAAACACTTTGCTGAAGAAGACCGGAGAAAGGCCATGAAATATCTTAAACCACATCACCGAAAAGAATCACACTCTGTAACATTCTTCATTGGTGAGTTAAATATGCTCAGTGGGATTATCTTAACACAATAATTAAGGGAGAAGTACTTAAAAATTTGCTCAGTTTGTGGCCATATAAAAGATTTAAGAAACATATGGACCCATTACGCCACTCACTTAGTCTTGAATTATAGGGCACTGATTAGTCTCCCTTTTCTGGGTGGACTAATAAAGCACAGGTCCCATGGATCCAAATCTACCCTATTGTAATCTTTCAGACAATTTTTTTATCGTACAAAGGTTGAACCATAAAAGATCCATCAGCACCTATAGGGTAGCAATGTCTTGTTTCCTCAGTTGTTACCACTTACCAGACTAGCAGCATGGACACTTCTAAATGTTTGACATATTGTTGATAACTTAATCACCTGCACAACTCTAAATGCTGATTTTATCTCCTAAGACAGCGGTTGTGATATTAATAGCGAGTCGCCTACTTTAATATTGTAGATTATTATGTCACTTAGTGCAACTTCACAGTCTTCACAACAATACCTAGATCACATTACCAGTGACTAATCTTCTTTTCTGATGAACAGGTCTGTTCACTGGGTGTTTCATTGCACTGTTTGCTGGATATGTCATTATGGCTCATATTACTGGGTTGTACAGAAGGCAACCAAATTCGATTTACATGGAAACTGCCTACCCTATACTCAGGCAAGTATTTCTGCATGCAATTAAATTCTTTGGCATCTTAAGATGAACATGAAAACAAGGAAGCTAACAAAACAGAAATGTTTTGCAGCATGTTCAGCCTATTGTTTCTACACTTCTTTCTATATGGTTGTAACATATTTGCGTGGAGAAAGGCTCGTATAAATTACAGCTTCATCTTTGAGTTGTCCCCAACAATTGAGCTGAAGTACAGAGATGTGTTCTTGATATGTACCACATCAATGAGTGTCGTGGTTGGGGTCATGTTTCTTCATTTGTTTTTGCTAACAAAAGGATATTCATACACCCAAGTTCAAGCAATCCCCGGTCTTCTACTGCTGGTAATTCCTTAAAACTCATGATATGAAAGTCTAGAAAATTTCAACAAGTGTTTCATCGAGTATGTAACTTTGTTATGATATGCAGATGTTTCTGCTACTACTTGTGTGCCCCTTCAACATCATCTACAAATCAAGCCGTTGTCGTCTTCTTCGTGTGATAAGAAATATCATTTTGTCACCTCTGTACAAGGTACTGCATACAGCATCGATCCACTAGATATCTTACTGAATTAGGTTCTGTGACTGGGCTAATCGACCGTGTGTATGCCAACTTAAACGCAATCAAATCATGTTTCTAATTGATTTCTGATTGCTCTCTACAGGTTGTCATGCTAGACTTCTTCATGGCAGACCAACTTTGTAGTCAGGTACTACTGAGCACTAACTAAAGAAGTTTACATTGTCTTTAAAATTGTTCAGATTTATCATAAAATTAGCTTTCTTTCTTTTCATAGGTTCCAATGCTTAGGAACCTCGAGTATGTGGCATGCTACTACATTACTGGAAGCTACAAAACTCAAGACTATGGCTATTGCATGAGGGCCACGCATTACCGTGATCTTGCTTATGCTGTGTCCTTCCTGCCCTATTACTGGAGAGCAATGCAGGTAATGCTGCTAGGCTATGTTGCTCCTTTAGTCCTTTTGTATTATCTTTTTGATTGAATAATAAATAAGTAATGAAGATTTTTTATTTATTTTGGCTCAATTGCAGTGTGCTAGGAGGTGGTTTGATGAGGGAGAGACGAGCCACCTGGTCAATCTGGGCAAATATGTGTCTGCAATGCTAGCAGCAGGAACTAAAGTGGCTTATGAGAAGGAAAAGAGTGTTGGATGGCTATGTCTGGTTGTGGTCATGTCAACTTTTGCAACAGTGTACCAATTGTATTGGGACTTTGTAAAGGATTGGGGTTTGCTTCAAATGAATTCCAAGAATCCTTTGCTTAGGAATGAACTAATGCTTCGACGAAAGATCATTTACTACTTCTCAATGGTATATGTCATGGCCCTCTCTTTCTAATTTCATTTCATCAAAGTTTTAGGAGTCTATGGACCATTGGCATACAATTGGTACCTTACCAGTCATTAAGAAAACTAGGGGAACCAATTTAGCATCTTGCATATGATCAACATAGCGAGTCATAAATTGGATAATGAAGTTCATCTTGTCTGAGATAAGCAAGTAGACAATGAACATATTCTAGAAATAAATCCAGGTAATGTCATTATCAAAGAGGATTTCCGGTCTAGTTCAGATATGACAATATGACCACACAGATGACATCATAGATGCAAGAGTTTGAATCTTATCAGTTTGACATCTTCCTAATCTATTCTGAAGAATATTTTGTATGTTGTGCAGGGATTGAACCTTGTTCTCAGGCTTGCCTGGTTGCAAACTGTTCTTCATTCAAGTTTCGGACATGTGGACTACAGAGTAACAGGGCTATTTTTAGCAGCCCTAGAAGTTATTAGAAGAGGATTATGGAACTTTTACAGGTAAACTAAGTTTTCTCTTCATTCAGATCCCTATATCCCTACGATTTTTATATGTATCAGTCTTAAATGTGCAGCAAAAATGTAGTAATCTTTTTCATTGCTGGATCTAATGATCAATTTGTTTCAATTGGTCAGGTTGGAGAATGAGCATCTAAATAATGCAGGGAAGTTTAGAGCAGTTAAAACAGTACCACTTCCTTTTCATGAAGTGGATGAAGAAGACTGATGCCCCATTGGCAACAGTTGCGTATAGAATTGGATTCAGTTTCTAGGGTATCATGAACTGGTGTACTTCATTTTCAGAACAAAATGTTTCCGAAGAGGAACCTTAAGCTTGTAAAGCTCATTTTTAAATTGATGCAACAAGACATCATCAACGTCTCTCGTTTTTGTTCGATGGATTGTGGGAACATTTGTTCATACAAGTATACAACAAATTTACAAATCTCTTCATCAATAAATGGAAAAGGAAATGACCTAAAGTGCAAATTCATTGATAAAATACAGCAGATGCTTTGACGCTTTGTTGTATGATACTCACCTTCTCATTGAGCCTTTGAGCATAACAAACACCCTGAGAGGCATCACCAAACAGCAGAACAAGTGCCAAGAAATCCTCGTGTTGCACCAAGTAATCAAATGACCAAAACCTAAGAAACCATCAAGTTCAATAAAAGCTGAAATATCAACATGAAAAATTAGAGAAGCCAGTTTTAGATTGTCATCGGAGTTAATTACCTGATTAAGACTTGTGGAAAAGAGAAAATTCCCAATTGCCATGTTCCAGAAAACCCAGCATTCCAGCAACCACTTCATATCTCGTATGTGAAGAGAGACGAGATGAAAAGTTTTAAGGTAAAATTCAATAGCAACACATTTGGGGGTAGTTTAGGTATATATTAAAATCGGGCCAGAGCTAAATAGGTTCACATTTGTTCTTCAAAATTTACAGTCTCACAGACTCATGGCGGCAACATCAACTGCTACCCTTCCATTTTTCTCGCCTCCCACAACTAACCCTCATAAACCCAACAAAACCCTTCAATATCCCAACTTTTTCAGACCCTGTTCTGCTCTCAAGAGAAACCCCATCAGCCTTTGCAGGTCTGTAACTCAAAGGCAGAACCTTTACTTTGGGTTGTTTCCTTATCTGGGTTTCTTCCAAGTTTTGATTTTTATGATAGTACTGGGTTTTTTTTTGTGTGTGTGTCAATCATATAACACTTGTAATTTGGTTTTCAGCTCAAGAATTTCTAATGTGAGAGCTGTAGCACCAAAGCTTGCCCACAAAGGTTTGGCTGGTTCTGGGTTGATGAGTGGTGGCAGCGATTTTGAAACAGACGCGGAATTGGAACAGAACAATCTGAATAAGGTATTATATTGATATGTTGTTCATATGAGATGTATTGTCATAGGTGATGATTAGGGGTTTAATGGCTTGAATTGGTCTTCGAAAGTTTGGAACCAATGTGGCAATGTTCTTGTTTTTACTATTGCTTGAGTGCTTACTTTTTCTTAATGTACTTGGTTTCTGGTTTGGTTTGGTATACAGGATGCCACCATTGATTTACAACTCCCAAGAAGAAGCCTGCTTGTGAAGTTTACATGTGATTTGTGTAATGAAAGAACAAGCAAACTAGTGAACCGATTGGCCTATGAAAAGGGGCTTATTTATGTGCAGGTAATTTCTTTTAGCTGATTGATGTATTAGTTGGCGTGGTGTGTTTATTTTTCCAGTGTTGTATCTGACTAATTTCATTACTTTTAATCAGTGTGCAGGGTGCCTGAAGTATCATAAGTTAGTTGATAATCTCGGCCTTGTCGTTGAGTATGACTTAAGAGGGGATATGGATTTGGACTCAAATGCAGATGAAGTTTAGTGTGCATTTGAATTCGTTGTGGTATTCGAGTTACTTGATGTTGTTGAAACCCAAAATTCAGCTCCCTCAATATATTGAACATGTGCCGATACAAAAAATGCTAAGTTGCTGGTTCGTCTCTTGCATTATTCGTTTCCTACATCTCAAATTTACATATGAAATAATTGTCTCCATGCAACACCAATGAATTCATAGTTCATCATCTAAGAGATTAGTTTGTAATTGCTAGCAGTATAGCCATAGCTAATCCAGTTGTAATCCATATAGCAGACTTTGCTCCTTTCTGGTGCAGTGCATTTCCTCCACTCTATGAGACAAAAAGCAGAATGGTCACTTGATGGATTTTGTTGTTGTCAAGCAGTATATATATAATTTTGAGTTCTCAATTCATGAAAATGTTATGATCTTTGGTCAAGATAATTCAGCAAGATAAATATTAACACAAAGGCTAGTTAGATGACTTAGATCTTATACCAAATCCAAGCTTGGTGATGGGGCTGGTGTTGTATCCTCTGCATCTGTCACTATAGGTGGGGCTGGAGGACTTTGGACGGTTGGCGCTGGTGCTGGTGCATGATGATGCCTCCTGTGTTTGTGCTTTCTTTTCTTGTGTTTATGTGGAGCTGGTGCAGGTGATGGCACTTCCACAGGTGCCGGAGCTGGTTCTGCAACAGCTGGTGCAGGAGCTGGTGATGCTTTTAATGGTGTTGGCGCTGGGACTGGTGGTGCTTGTGATGGTGAGGGCACTGGTGCTCCCTTAGCTGGTGCTGGTGTTGGGGGCACCTGTGGTGGTAATGTTGGAGGTGGGAGTGGTGGTGGCTGAGTTGGAGTTGAGATTGGTGAAATCTTTGGCGGTTGTGTTGGTGGAGTTTTTGGGGGTGGAACTGTTGGGCTTGTGGCTGGTGCGACTTTAGGGGCTGGTGATGTTGGTGGAGTTGTGGGTGGGGTTGCTGCTGGAGTTACAGGGGGTGGTGTTACAGAGGTTGGTGGTTGTGCAGCTGGGGCAACAGGTGTGGTAGAAGGTGGCGGTGTTGTGGCCGTAGTGGGTGCAGCTGCTGGTGCTTGTGCATTGGTGAGGACTAGTTGAAAGGTGAGACAGGTTAGAACCACGACCAAAAGAGTGGAAGCCATATTATTCAGATGGGTAGTATTGAGAAGAATTCAAATTTATATATGGATTTTGAAGAGAAATATGCAGAAAGCTAGAAAGTAAAATAAAGGTTTGGTGAAGCAGAAGGGAGAGATGTAATTTTCGTGTGATAGGTACTTCCCTTCTAATCATGTGGCCTGTAAGGTTGTTAATAATGAAGATGGGCAGAACCCCTAGATTCTGAGATTGAACTTATGCCCCTTAAATTGCACACACAACTGTCACAAATTTATCACATCACAGATGTAAAGAAAAAGACTTGTGCAAGTAGCTAGATCCGATTAGAAAGAAAAAAAACAATGATACCTACCTACTGCTGTTTGCTGATCTTAACAGCAAACCTTAACTCTGGTAAGAAGTACCTATCACGGTCAAGCACAGTTTCTTTTAGAGGCATTTATTCATAAGAACCATTTAATTGAGGATCCTTCACTTGATGAAAGTAAGAAACCACCATCTGGTGGCTCTGAAGATATAATTCATTGAATCTTAAGAAGTGTTGGTACTATGATACTTAAGGAGTAAGGACCAACTCACTACTTACCACAAGGTTAACTAGTCAATGCTGATAACATGTACAGAACATTGAATCATAATATCTCTACGGAAGCAATATTTTAACACAGATGTCTTGTAGAAGGAATCAGGGCTTTGTACCATTCCTCATAAACAGAACATTATGTGGAAGACGTCGTGCAGCTTGTTAAGTATCTTCCGTGGATGGTGAGAAACAGCACGGGTCGAGGGTGGAGCTGGTGGAGTCGATTGCCTCTTTTCCTTCTTTCTCCTTCTCAGTTGGAAGAATTGCTGCATTATATCTGCGCACTCTGATGCCAACACGCCTCGTCGGATGGTTATGTTCGGGTGGAATGGGTGGACTGGCGCAGCTGGCTTGTTTGACTGTTCCGATTCACTCCCTTGGCTACCATCAGGAAAAAGCCTGAAAGGTGACACGATAAGTATGTCAATTTAAGGTATGGAGTATAACAAGATGTAGAATATGACAGTAGTTCAATGCAACCTCGGTAAATGAAAGATTATGTTATCATACCTTATCCAGCTGCCATCAGCTCCAAGAAGCTTATTAGGAGCTCCCCATACAACAGTGTCAACTCTTGCTTGATAAATTGCTCCAGCACACATAGGGCAGGGTTCAAGTGTTACATAAAGTGTACAATCCTAATATTTCGGAGACAAGATTTAGGTCGAAACAAGAGTTAATTCATTGATCATTAAGCATTAACTTGAGAAGTAGACAAATCGCTTTCATCACAGGCATTTTCATGGTTTATTAAAATGTCATCATAATTAACCCAAATTTGTGGCAAATGGTTCATTCAAAATTTCAGTTTCCATTCACCTCACAAACTACTCTCAGCTCAGGAGTTTTCAAATTATCAAAAAAAATGGAACTTTTCTAGTTCAATGAAAGGAAAAGGGTGTTCTTGAACTTTGAAATGACATCATGCAGGCTAAGAAAGAAGTAATTGTTCAAAAAGTGGGCAAAAACCAAAACTTTCATAATTCAGAACAAGTAATTAGTTGACCAAAACAACAAAGAACAGAAGGCCAAAATTGAAACTCAAAAGGACTATATACCTAGATACTATCAATATTGTAATGTGAACTTTAAATAAGTACGGATATTAAAGAGAAATTACCGCAAGCCTCCAAGTCCGAAGAACACTTGAAGCCTCCCTTATGCATATCATTTCAGCATGGGCTGTTGAATCTCGTAATTCTTCCACTCTAATAAACAGAATAGTATAAATATCCAGAACTATAGTATTTGCCAACTATAAAACAAACATATAAGGTCATTAAACTCACAGGTTAAATCCACGTGCAATGACTCTCCCCTGTTGCACCAGTACAGCACCAACAGGAACCTCCCAAGTATCAGCAGCTTTCTTTGCTTCCAGCAGTGCTTCTCTCATAAAAAATTCATCATTTTTTCTCTGTTCACTTTCACGAGTATGAGCTTCTTCCCATTCATCAAATTTGTCTTTCAGGACTTGCTTATTCCTTTTAAGCTTACTTAGTTTCATTTCTGCACCCTTTAGTACATTGTCAGACTCTTCACCCAACTTCTGACGACCAAATTGGTCCATGTTCTCCTTTGAACCACTTCCAGAGATGGTGTAACCAGCATTTGAAATTTCTTCGATAAGATGGGACTTAATGCCAGTAGTGATTTGTGGTTGTGATGATTCAACTATTTGAATGCCAGAAGAAGTACCTCGAAAATTCTTTTGATAATCTTTTGGACTCAAAGTCTCCTCACCAGAAGACAAAGAAATGGATTTTGATGTCAACCTACTTTCCTCTCTATTTGGAGAAGATGTCATACCTGTTTCAAGATATCTGACTTTGTCCTTCGACTTACCAGTGTTAGACACTTCTTCACTTTGAGAAAATGATATCACTGGTTGTAGCTGATTGATGGTGGTCTCTGGCTGCATGCCTTTTTCCCGCTTCACATTCACTTCACTGCTCTCCTCAGTCTCACGGCCAGAAAGCCATCCCTCACTACTTGCAGATTCAGTTGATGAAATCTTTTCACCTGACCTTACAGCAGAAGGATGGGTCTCAGCATGAGAATTCCACCTCAGCTTAACTAAATCCGCAACAAGATTCCATATGGAGCGGCCAGTTCTCTTGGCAACGACATTCCCACTTGTTGTCCCAGCCTCTAATTTTTCACTTGCTAGAGTAGCCTCTGATTTTTCACTTGCTGAAGTAGCCTCTGATTTTTCACTAGTTTTAGTAGCCTCTGGTTTTTCTTCCTCGGAGCTTTTAAGACTTGATGTGTTGCCAGTGTCGGTCACATCCCACATTTCAATTGAAGGCCCCTTGGTTCCAGAACCTCCAGATGAACGCCTTGACTCATTCCCCCTTGGCTGAGACTGTTCAGACCCACATTGATCTGAAGTTCTTTGCCCATTTTTCTCACCTCCAGGCATACATTGTGCTTCAGAAACTGTCTCTGAGCCATATTCTTCAGAAGTTGAGGCTTCATGCCTTACCTTCTCAGAGAACTCCCCAACAAACTGTGAAGTTGATTTCTCAAAACGCTGAGCTGAACCCAAAGCATCTTGAGGAGTAATGAGGTCGGTGGTCTCCCCTTGGGTCTCATCACTTCCATTTCTGCTGCATGATGAAGTCAGAGTCACTTGCCCATACTTCTCACTTCCATATACCAACTCTGCTCTAGAAACTCTCTTTGCAGTCTGGTTTTCAGAAGTTGAGACTCCATATTGAATTTTATCAAAGAATTCATCAACAAACTGAGAAGATGATTCATCTGACCGATGAGCTGAATCCAAAGCATCCTCAGGATTATTGAGGTATAAAATCTCTGCTGGAGTCTCAGTGTTACTGTTTCCACCACAAGATTCATAGTTCACAGCTGAATTACCCTCTGAAGTTTCTGGAGATCCTTCCTGAGTTGCAGTCTCCCTCAACAACCCAAAACGTGCCCCTCTAGCAATCAATTGAGAAGGGGGAGGTAACAATGGTGCCTGTGGACTTTTTTTATGCCCCTCAAAATCCTCCTGTTGCATTCTAGCTTGGAAAACCGTACTCAAAGATGCTTGGAAACTAAAATGTTCTTCTGAGTCTTTTTCCTCAATACTTGATGCTTTTGATGAACTTTCAGCCCCTTTTCTTGATTTAACTCGCATGAGTTTCTCATCAGCTTGTTTATATCTCTGTATTGTTTCCTTAACTGATGCTGCCAATACCTTACCACTTTCTTGATTGGTAGATCTCTTGTCAAAGGTTCTTTGCGAATTGGTATTTGTTGCCGTATCACTTGCAGGAACCAATGACACTCCAGCAATATCATTGGTGCCTTTTCTGGATTGAACTATATAAGTAGCATTTTGATCGACTTGATGCCCTATATGGCGGCATTGCTCTTCTGTCTGGACAACTGGAATCAGCCCCATATATTTGTTTTCTTCCTGGTTAGTCCTTGTCTCAGACTGTCTCCGCCTATTGGAGGTCCTTTCAGTATCAACAACTTGAACTTGTGGCACTCTTGAGAGTTTCAAATCTTCCCTTTGACTGATATGGCTAGTTGTCTTGTAATTCTCATCTCTTGCCTCCTGTACCAAGTTCGTAGCCACAGCCAGGTTTTGTTCCCTGTCACTATGTCTCCTTTGCGACTGGGATGTTGTTTCAGCATCTTTTATATGGACTTCTAGTGTATCTTTGCCTTCTTGAAATTTACTTCTAGATTCGTTCTCAATAACAACTCGCGTTCCTCTTTGACTATACTGTTCTTTTGTTCCTGGTGTCCAATAGGAATTCTCCCTCTCATCATCAAACTGCTTTTGTGACCCAGAGGCCTTTGCTAGATCACTTTTATTGGTCTTCATTACTCTTGAATGCATTTCAGAGGATTTATTTGATGCATTTGTTTCTTCAATCACTACGTCTGTAAGCTTTTTTTCTGACTTCTTCCTCCAATCCCACATACCACCCCCCTCAACTATATTAATTCTCCGCTTTGATATTTCATTACTAGCCTCAGCATCATCTATACGATTCCTAAACTCTTCACTGATTTCTCCATCATATCTACCTCTATCATATTGTGAATGATCATACACACTTGAACCTGGTTCCTCCAAAATGCCATGCTTATCCCTGGCGTCTGCCTCATTTCCAAAATCTCCTGATGACAAGGAGTAATAAGATGAACAACTGGAACCCTCTTTCCTTCCCCTATGATTTTCAGCTCTTAAAAGCATTCCTGTTTGTTCTCTGTGTCTGTAATCCTTTTCACTAAACCCGACTCTGGTAGATTCCAACCATTTCTTTGAATTACTCTCTGTAGATGAGTACCTACCATTACTTTTCTTCTCCCAACTGCTACACTCACTCCTGTTACTTTCTTCCAAATCTACTTGCACTCCCTTTGATACACTCTCAATATTTTCTCTTCCCTTACCAGAACTCTCACCTTTCTCTCTACCCCTCAAACTCCTACTCTCCTCTTCTACTCTCTTCGCAAAACTCAAATTTCTCTTCCCAGCCCCCAATCTCCTCCTACTCTTTTCCTCCACTCTCGACAAACTCACATTTCTCTTACTACCACTCAAAATCCTCCTACTCTCCTCTTCCACCCTCTTCGACAAACCCACATTTCCCCTCCTCCTACTCCTCCCCTCAACTTCCACTCTCTTAAACCTATTCCTCCCCGTTCCGAAACACTCCTCCCCCACTTCCTCACTCAACAAACTCAACACAGCATCAACATCACTAAGCCCCTCCGAATCGCAAGCTTCACTCTCCCCTTCCTCCTCTACCACACAACCACATTTCCCCTTCCCTCTCCTCCCATCCCTTCTATAACCACTCCTTACTCCCCAAGACACCTCACAACAACCCGGACCCGGTTCACATTCCTGAACCCGGTAACAAACCCGGTCCCTCCCACCAAATAACAACCTTCTAGAACCTGACCATTGAAGCAGAGACGACTGCCTCAATCCATATAAGTAACATGGGTTTATGGGCACTCTTGGAGTCAAAAATGCACAACAATCACAACAACACGGTGTTGGTGTTGATATTATCAATGAGTGAATTGGGTTTCTATCAAATCTCTCATTCAACAAGTAAGAGTAGTCATTAAAGATTGAAGCTTTGGTTCTGAAAGAGTAAATAGTTGAGCTAACATATGCGTTCTGCATAGTAATAATGACCGAGAGACATAAAAGAAGAGACTTTTTACCTCTGAAATCGAGAAGCGGGTGTTGCAGAGGTAGTGGCAGTGAAGCTTTGGAGTGAAGAAAGATTGGGTCTTTGTGTAGATCAGATTGGTTAAACTGAGAAATAGGAAAGAACAAAAGCTAACAGCTAAGAACGGTCGGGTCGAGTTAGGAGGAGCTTCAACTCCACCCGAGTTTTGTCATTTTGGGCTTCGATGTGGATTAGGGGTTGGGCTTTTAAATTACAGCCAAACCCAACTCAATCGTCCATAAACAATGTAGGGAAAATCTATGTATCTAGGGAGGGAGCTATAATTTACACTCCTAAATTTGTAATCCACACTATTTTTATCATTTGGTCAAAAATTTTATAAAGAGACAAAACCTAGGTCTAAGAAGATTGCTATTGAAGAATCCAAGAATTTGAACAGCTACAAGTTTAAGTTACTTCAAAAAGAAACATGGAGCGTGAATTGTAAAAATAAGCGTAAATTTTAGCTCCCTATATCTATAACTGTGTAGACTTCAAATAACCATCAATCATTAAATATAATATATGATAAACAAATAAAACATTCAGATGATTTAACATTGTTATGAAAGCAACTTTGGACTTGCTGCTTTGACTAAACTCATGCATAAATGTATGCATAATGTATGGTCCAAGAAAAGCATATAATAGGCAAGTGACGATTGATTAGGGAGTTCGCTAGCTTTTCATCCTGGTCAACTTCTTCTTACAAACAGTTTAATCAATCTTTTTTTTTGTCAATCTATTTATTCAACTATGTATGCTTGTTTATCAAATTTTTCTTTTTCAAACGTTTATAATACCAATTTTCTTCTTCCAATGGTCGGTGGAGATCGATGGACGTGTAGTGCAGATTTTATCCTCAATGACTTTGTGTTTAATGTATTTGGTCCATAGGTAGGTCGATCTAGGTCACCGCAATACTTCGTGTACATGCATATTTAAATGTGGCTTTAATGCGCATTTTGTAATATTCGAGATTTCTAATCTCGATTAGTGACACATTAGGATTAATTAATCGATATTTATCTTAAATGTCGAAAACATAATTTAATATGTCGATATTAAACTACACGTCGCCACGAGTTCGGAAATATCTTCGGAATATTTTTTAACGCTCAGTTTTGGTTTTACAATTTTCTAAAATTTAATTTTCTTTTAAATGATTTTCTGAAAAATAAATTCTTCAGTTTGGACTTTTAGTTTTAGGCTTTAAAGAAGCCCAATTATTTGATCCAAAGCCCGAGCCCAAGATCATTTTCCCTCTCTCTCTCTCTCTCTCTCTCTCTCTCTCTCCAACACTCTCCCTCTATGTTCCCTCACTGAACCGAACACCACCGCCACCTTCTCGACCTTGTGCCACCGTTGCCACATAACTCCGGCGACATGCACCACCACCATCAAGTCGTCCTCTTCTTCCCCTACCTGATGATGTTCATCGATCATCTATACTGTTCAATTTCCAATTAGATTGAAGTTCGAACAGTAGCCGAGCCTTCTATGGTTTCCGGCGAGATCAAGTAGCTTCAACAAGCTTCTTGGCCACGATTTGATGAGCTAATTATCTCCTTTTAATTCTAGATTGAATTCGTTTTCAATTTCTTCAAATCAGAAGCTGATTTATCTTCCCTTTTTCTGGGTTTCCTCTCCGCCGCACCACTGTGGAAATCCGCCTCTTTGTGGCGATGTTTGGGACTACAGAGACTCAATTTCTCTACTAAGGTAATTATCAATTTCTGTTTTCAATCTCCAACTTAGTTCTATCATCAATTCCTTGATTTAAGTTCTGAATCTGAACTTTCCTCTTACTCTGTTTCCCTCCGACGCAAACCATCATCTCCGGAGAGTTTTCTCTCTGTCTGAACGACGAGGCAAGCTTGGGGGAGACCCAAAGACCTTTGTAAATGGCAGGACGTGGTGAGGAGTGCAGCAGCAACCTCGGCTCTGCGTTTTGAACTTGTGGATGTAGCAATTATACCCTAATTTCTTAAATTCCTATACTTCTGTGCTTTGTTGTATTGTTGGGAAGATTGGAAATGATTTGTATGTTAGTTTAGGCTTGATCGGAGTCAGTTTTGGAGGCTGGAAACAGAGTCGAAGTAGACTAGGATAAAAAGATGAATTTTTACTATTACAGTTTAACCTTTTTACTGTTTTACCGTAAGGTGAAATTACTAAATTGCCTGTGACAAGAAGTTATTGTTTGACCGTTTGACAGTTTATCTTAAGTTACCTCTTTACTATTTACCAAGTGATTTTTACGGGTTTACTTTTACCTATAGTAACTTAGTGAAAACCTGATTTACTTAAAATGACGACGATTAACATAACGCTTAGTTACAAATAATGTTAGTTCTGATTTTCGTCCGGTTCGGAACTCGAGAACCGAATAACTTAGAAATGTGTTGGTAAATAATAAAGTCGTCGATTCGATTCTAAGTAACTTTAATATCATTAAAGCATGCTTTTTATCACTCAACATTTAAAAGTTAGACTATTTTCGGGTTTTCCGAGATTTAGTCAATAATTGGTCAACATGGTCAATTCCTGGTCAATCCAGGAATACTTGGTCAACATAAAGTCAACCTTTTGACTTCCTTGGTCAAACTAGGAATACTGAATCGAGTCACTCGTAAATTAGTATTGACTCTTTGATAAATGGATTCAAAGTTGATACATTGAGATCGTACAAAGCTGGAGCAACAATAGAAACATTACTTTGGACTTGGATGAACAACGTGGATTATGCACTTCAATCTAGGTAGGGTGAGCTAACCCCCTTTGTGTACTTCGTGCCCTTAAATTCATTGTCGATGCCTCGATTGATTTATTAAAATGTTGAATGAAATGCATTATTGTTTTAGAAATGCTAAAACCCGAGGATAGACGAATACTTTGTGAGTGAGTATACCTGAGTGTATGGGGCCTGGTAATCCGGTAACCCCTCGGTGTCGAAAACCGTAAATCTCCGGAAGGGCAATGCCCTGTTTATTATTGGATCCATACCTTACAGTATTATTTAGGGCATTTCATTAAATGGACACTCTCACTCCTTTGTTATTGTAACAAAGTCAGTTGGTCTCGACTTGATAGTTCTGCTACAAGTCGTTAGGATTGGTCACCACTGACTGGATATTATTGATGGTCATCATATATGTTCGCATTGATTTCCCTAAAAGATAACTGATCCCTTTTGTAATAAAAAGCTTTATAGCTCGAGCTCACATCTAAAACTATTTAAGTTTTCATAAAAGTTAGCATACCTCACTTTCAAACCACATTGGTGGGCTGACCCCTACTGGGTGAGTGAGGACGAAGCTCACCCCTACTATAGTTTATGTGCAGGTTAAAAGCCAGCAAGAGTTTAAGAAATGTGAAGTTTAGGAGTACACATCCTTTGGGCCGTTTGAAGTCATTTTTATTCTATTAGCTCTCTCTTGTATCTTATTCTTATTTAAATATAAGTTCTGAGGTTGTATTATAAACCATGTCACCTTTGTTGTATATTTTGGGTTGTCATAGTTGTATTTGTTTTGGGCCGGTGACTCTTTGATCACATTCCGTTGTTTCAAATTGTAAAGCTCGCATAATTATTTCACGTGTGTTTCCAAAGTCGCAATTTGAGTTTCTATTTTTAAGTTATATTTGTAAAACTCAGTTTGTTGTTTAGTAAAAAATTTGTACAAGTTTTCAAGTTAGCGAGTGTTCAAACGGATTATGTTAGTTTGTTCGCTTGTTAATCCAATTTTTTTTAACTCTAATACCGTCATTTTCTCTTCCGGAATGTGACACTTTTGCTAAGTTTTTTTGTAATGTCCCCCACGCAGATGTCCATCGATGCCTTTAATTACTCTTCATTTTGATATCTCTTCAAGCTCTTAATCTCCATTAGGTTATCGTTTGAGAGGATTACTCGTTATTTACATACTTATAGAAGGGACTACTCATCTCATAATTACCTTTTAAGACCCTAACTTTTCATTCGAATATCCCTCCATGCTCTCACTGTGGAAATTATAGCGAGGGGCTTACTCCTTAATAACCTCTTGAGGAATAGTCCTCTGCGGATATAAATGTAAAAGTCAAATGCATTGCATTAGCTATACATAACAATAACATCTAAATATGGATTTGATTAGTAGCAACATTTGAAAAAACTGGTTACTAATTGTGGAGCCCATGACTCA
The DNA here is from genome assembly GCF_933775445.1 of Argentina anserina. Taxonomy (NCBI): domain Eukaryota; kingdom Viridiplantae; phylum Streptophyta; class Magnoliopsida; order Rosales; family Rosaceae; genus Argentina; species Argentina anserina. The sequence goes on from NC_065875.1 coordinate 23,322,999, forward strand.
TTGATCGTAAGTTCTCCATCAGTCTCTTCCATGTCATTGTCACACCAAACCACATATTCTAAAAGTCTCGTTGTGCCGTGAAATATGCAATATGGAGCATATATAGCTAGCTTGCGTCCCAATGACGGTTCCTTCAAAAATATCACAACTTACCACCCATTAGCACGATCTGAAACCAAAACCCTGGTTCATCATATAGCCTAGCCTTCTCCGCTCCTCCCATGCAATTCCATCAATCAATCTCTTCTGCAGAATCAACTCAATAAAACAAACTGCAGAAATATCAAATATGGCACCGGCAGCTTATCTAATTTCTTGATTACTAGTGCAACTACTCATCTAACACATGCCCAGATCACATGTGTTAATCAGTATTAGCTTAGCTTGTTCTTGCGGACAGGTTTACATAAACAGAAATAGTTGCCAACTGATCCAACCCGGCCACGAGGGACACGTGGCCCTAGCTTCCTCCTGTCCTCCATGGCGGACCTCATCACTCAACAATATTGCCCATAAAATGGATTAATAACTGAGGAGTAGGTTGAATTATTCAACTCCAGCTTCTACACGTTACATATGATTATGAAGCTAATCTATTCGCCACCACTAGGGCATTAGCAGCCAAACTCGTGAGTTGGTACTAATTGGTAAACTGGTTGATTATATGAAGAAACTCTTATATGAATTACAATCCAGTCTTTGGTCTCTGCTTTCATTTGCAAAAAAGAAACTGTATACGTACGTAGATTAATTATACCGTTAACAAAACAATAAACAAAAGAAAATACCAAGACAAACTTGATACGAACTCCTAGTAATGATGATTTTCATAGAAACTTAACAAAATTGCGGAAGAAGCTTCTTAATTTTGTAAATTAAACTTGGATGGACCAGTATAGAGCATTATATATGGGACATTGGGACATATATATAGTTCTGAGCACTTTTACCACGTCAAGAATTTGTGAACAATATAAAGTTTGGTGCTGATCATGAAGATCAATCAATGTTCAATTGTCAAACATGCACATGTACTAATGTATGTACATATATATATATATATATATATATATACGTTATATATATACATGTTACATATATATATACACGATTACGTGCAGTATAGCTCTTTTCATTTTACCAATACTAGACTCGTACATATGTGATACACATGTTAATTTATCACATGAGTTATTGTGTAAAGATGAAAACAACACTTTATTTGTTGTTATATTCGTTTTGCTTTTTATAACACATAATCATTTTGTGTAATTGTGTTTGATAAAAAGAATATTTTAGACATAATACTTTTTTGTGATTTTTAAAGAGTGTTGGATTTATATAGTAGTATATATATGTGAGTATGCGGAAGTGCGGAATAGTATTACATTTGTTAATTTGTTTCAGACAATAATACCTCCCGTATGAGCATTGTTAGTATATTGCCAGTATACGTATTTAGTCTTTACATTAACTTCAATATGAGGAACATTTTACTTTTGAGAGAAAAAGGTGATTCATAATAATTAGCATTCTAAACGACGTTGTTACGTACGTACGTACTTCATCTCGCTCTCATTTTCTTGTATCATCGATAAACTTCAGATCGATACTATAGGGTGATAAAACTGTAGGCCTACAAGGTTAGTTGAGTGCGCGGGTATTCTTTGGAATATAGAACTCGATGAATCAAAGAGATCGAGTAGTATGCGTTTGTCGTTGCACGACGAATATACATTTATTTCCAGGGTTTTCTCATTTTCCATAACTTAATTTGGCTCGGTCTGTAGCAGAAGGCGATGGCTTTCTTGTTGCCCGTCGTGCCAAAAAGGTGTCATTAGCAGCCAAACTCGTGAGTTGGTACTAATTGGAAAACTGGTTGATTATATGAATTACAATCCAGTCTTTGGTCTCTGCTTTCATTTGCAAAAAAGAAACTGTATACGTACGTAGATTACTATACCGTTGACAAAATAATAAACAAAAGAAAATACCAAGACAAACTTGATACGAACTCCTGGTAATGATGATTTTCATAGAAACTTAACAAAATTGCGGAAGATGTTTCTCAAGGTCATGTAAGCAATGATACAAACCCTAAAAATTGTATATACTTTTCCTTCACATTTCATATATCCATCGTGGCTATTTGTCTGGTTAGTCAAAAGGGGTGATCTGGATCTTAAAATAACATTCCTCTGTAAGGTTCGGAGAGTTCAGACAAATAGCTGTTAGAAGCTGACCATTTCAGTATATAGATAATGCAACTTCTTGTACGCATCTATCATGTATCATGATTATAATTTTGGGTAGTTTAATAAGTTTCCTGCACATATCGAATATCGAATTAATCATATCAACATCAGGATAGGGATCGCAGGCTACGGTCGCCACCAGACACCAGTACGTTTAATCTTGTTAATATCCTATGCATGAGGGCCAGATAAATAGATGGATATATGTATCTTCTCGGATTAACAACGAACACGTACCTTTTGGTCTTGTATCCTACTGTGAGCGTGTCCAAATTATTGAATATGAAGGTACGCATATAGCGTACTAATTCATTTGATTAACACCTAACTAGCTATGGATATTCTTCCTTCTGGAAGTCAATCATTTAATTTTTAATCTTTTGGGTTATAAGTTTGCTCAATGTCAAACTATATATAATGAAAGAGCTAGAACCTAACTATATATGCTACTTGAGATTGAAACAGAGTATCTATCATATGAAACTGAAAGTTACCGGAAAAATTGACCTTATTAGACGTACTCTAGTGTGGTGCCTGAATTATATTTATTAGTTTGGCAGTTGAGTTTCCTAACGTCGGGTAGAGAATATATAGCTAGAGGATGGTGGTAAACGTACTGGTTATATTGGCTGTAGGTTAAAATTTAGTGTTACTAGAGCGTCCACCAATAAATGGTATAGCTAGCTTAAGGACTTAAGTTCCTTCATCACACCTACCCTAATGACACTAACTCCTGCATTAGCTAGGTTTTGGTTTTGAGTTCTAGGGGAGCCAAGATTTCAGTTGTCACCATTTTAAATAGGTATGGAGCAACCTGTCTTATCTTTCATGCATTATTGCTGTTTTATGGAACAAGCTAGCTCTTTTTCATGTACCCATGCCAACAATACACACATGGTTTTCTTGTTATATGCACTGACACTGATGTTGCTTTCATATCGGAAATGTCTACCTCAGATCTTTCGTGGTATATATGTTGCTAAATGAAAACGAAGCAACGATTAGGCACCAGGTGAATGACATTTAGCTAAGATTATTGATATATTCAGCTCTATCTGCAGTTAGTTAATTTCCTTTCATCACCAGTTGAGCTCGAAACATTAATCAATTAATTAACATGAATCATTTATATATAAGCTAATTAGCTATAACATGGATGGACGACCGATATTAATAAAAATGAGAGTTCCAGTGAACACTGCGATAGTTAAGGCATACATGCAGGCAGCTACAGTTTCTAATGACTGATGAACTGGCATGCATGCATGCAGTGACTGGCGAAGAAACTGAAGTGATCGAGTACTAGTGAAAGCCATCGCCGGCAGAGCTAGCTTATCGATCTTAAGTACGGCAAAAACATTCTGTAAATCCACAAAGCTGTTGGTGAATGGTGACCTGTGATAACCTGACGGCAATTTGTTCTAGTACGTAGGCAGAGATACATTATGTACGTGATGCTCGTCAATACTGGCCAAACGGTCTCTATCTCCGTCTTTGTTTCTTTCACGGGCTCGGCGGCTTCTTTGCCACTTACCTCCTTCATATTCTAGTAATTGTACATGTGCTCATATCATTTAATTAACTCCTCCTGAAATACACGTATATATACACACACACACACACACATATATCATCTATTCGTCCAAAAAAAAAAGGTGAACATAAATATGGTCTTTCTCTGCATGCATGAAGATGAATGAGATATCATTGTAACGACAAGTTGATGGCATGTTAAATATGTACATCCTAGTTCAATGTATTTTTTATCTCGTGATTAATGATAGATTTCTCTATCAAGTTGGAAAACTCTAAACTCTCCTACATATAGAGATACTGTTCTAAACATTGCCAAAAAAGAAAAAAAATTCCGATTCATAAATTTCTACATTTGATAGATGATGTTAACTATGGTTCTCTATCTCGGTTTAATTTGTATCCACCCTACAAGTTTCTAATTACAAATTTGCACGTTTAAACGCGTAGAAGGAATCCAACTACTTTTTTGTTTCACAACAATTTAACTACCTATACTAGCCAATTAAATCGTTAAATTTTTCACACAATTCATTTTCCAAACAAAAGCACAGTATCAATTGCACTAGATATATATTCCTTCCAAGGTAGACAAAATTAGTAAAACTAAAAGTTTCATACTAAGTAAAAATCAAATCACATCACTAACTCAGACAAATGTGCTTTATAAAAAGTGAATAAAGAGTTCTTTAATTTGAATAAGCTAGATAAACATTACAGAAACTAAAAGAGCAAAAAAAAAGGCCAGTAAAATCATGAAGCAACAAATGAACAGACAAGCATAGTTCTTGCATGTGAAATGGGAAGAGACCATTGGTTCCTGTCGCTCTGTACAGAGTGTTTGACCCGTCCCTTATGCCCCATATAATCGCCACGTTTCATTTTTGTCTCAAACTACAACTTAAACTCCTCTCTTTCTATTTTGTTTTTCAACCAATGAAATCAAACTTCTATAATTAAACCATAGCAACAAAAAAATTACTGGAATACAAATCCCAAATTTTCAGTAAATTTCTGCTCTGAACAACTTCCCCAGACTCTGAAAGTGTTGGCAACAAATTTCTGGTTAAGCAGGATAAAAAATAACAGAACTTTCTGTTCCTTTTTTTATCATCTGCTTAACCACAAACTCTGCTAATGTGTCATCTTCAATCTTCATCATTCCCTCCTATTGCTTCATTTTAATCAATTAAATTAATCCCTTGTGATTAATAATTGCACTAAGGTAATTATGTTTCCATTTTCTTGGTCTTATTCTAATCACAGTTGGGAGGGAGGGACAAGCAAGAAGACCATTTCCATTTCAGACCCCCTTAAACATTAACACTCTTCCTCACCATTCTTCTCTGCTTCTAACAACTTTTCCCGCGGGTTTGAAATTTCCCAGAAAACTCCATTCTTATTTATCTCTCTCACACATTTTAAGTTTTCCTATCCTTCTTTGTTTTCTGGGAAGTAAGTTGAATTTGGTTGAATATAAATCATAGTACCATACCAAGACCAAAAGCCAAATGCCGCGTCTTTCCTAGAAGCCAAAGTCAAGGAAATGCGAGATCCAAAACGAAGTCTTTGTTCAAAGCCTTCTTCTTCTTATTCTTCTACCTTGGTGAACCCGGATATCTCATTCAAACCTTTCATCTATTTCATGTCCTTCTTGAGCCTTTTTTCATAATTATATATATTCACTCTTTTGGTTTTGCTGCTACAAAAATATAGCTCTTTTTGGGTGCCAAAGCTTTTTTGTAGATTACATAAACTGGGTTGGTCCTGCTGCTACCTGTACCATACAAACCTCTCTGCTTTGCTAGCTTCTCGATAGTCTTTCTGGGTTTTTCTTTTTTTCTATGTGCAGATTCTTTTATTTCATTTATTCTTTTTTCTCCTCTGTCCAGTATTCAAGTTTTATTAATCTCTAAAATTACTGGGATTCTGAGCTCTCTTGTTTTGGGTCTCTGTGTTTAATATTTGTGAACTTTTGGGGTGTTGTGGAGCTGGGTTTGGTCCTTCTTGAACAAAGAAGCTGTCTTTTTACAGTGAGGATTTGCTCAAGTGAGTTAAACTCCACTTGTTTGAGTTGGGTTGTATTTCTGGGTTTAAACTAGTTTCGGTTTCGCATTTAGTACAGCGTCAAAGTTTTGGCCTTTTTAGGTTGGCATTTACTTTTGTGCTAGTAAAGAGAGAAGAAAATGGGGAAGAGTGGTGGGAGAAAGAGAAGGCTGCATTTCAGCAAGATCTATTCTTTCAAGCGCGGTAGAGCTTCTTTGAAGGAGGAGCATTCACAGATTGGAGGGCCAGGATTTTCCAGAGTGGTTTTCTGCAACGAACCGGATTCATTTGAGGCCGGGATTAGAAATTATGCAGATAATTATGTTAGTACTACTAAGTATACAGTGGCTACATTCTTGCCCAAGTCTTTGTTTGAGCAGTTCAGGAGGGTAGCTAACTTCTACTTCTTGGTTACTGGAGTTTTGTCCTTCACTCCTCTGGCTCCATACTCTGCTGTCAGTGCCATCGTTCCTCTGATCTTCATTATTAGCGCGACGATGACGAAGGAGGGGATCGAAGATTGGCGTCGGAAACAGCAGGTAATGACCGTGTTTCAATTGGTTGTCTTTTGTTTACAGTACATGGATTCCATTGTGTATGCAGAGTCAACATTAGGATGTGTTTTCCAGATAGATTTTAAGTATTAGGGAATTCTGAGTTTTCAATATTATATTTTCTGATAGGAGATTGTTTAGGAGTTTCTGTTGATTGTGTTATGTTTTGTGCTTAATCTTTGTGATGTATGGAATGAACCGAATTGTTTGACTTGCTGGAGATTATTGGCAACAGTTGTAATCTGATTAGTACTATTGTATTGATTCTTTCCGGTAGGATATCAGATATAAAAGTTTAAGTTTACTAATGTCGAATGCTTTTTTTTTTTTCAGGATAATGAAGTGAACAATAGAAAGGTTAAAGTGCACAAGGGTGGTGGCGATTTTGACTATACTGAATGGAAGAATCTGAGAGTGGGTAATATAGTGAGAGTGGAAAAAGATGAATTCTTTCCAACAGATCTCCTGTTACTTTCTTCTAGTTATGAAGATGCAATCTGCTATGTTGAGACAATGAACCTTGATGGTGAGACAAACTTAAAGTTGAAACAATCCTTGGAGGTGACTTCATCTTTACAGGAGGACACCAGCATCAGGGATTTTCATGCCATGGTGAAATGTGAGGATCCAAATGCAAATTTGTATTCATTTGTTGGAACTATGGATTTTGAAAAGCAGCAGTATCCCCTCTCTCCTCAACAGCTTCTCCTCAGAGACTCTAAACTCCGTAATACTGAATACATATACGGAGTGGTTATCTTCACCGGTGTTGATACAAAGGTTATTCAAAACTCCACTCCCCCTCCTTCAAAGAGAAGCAGAGTTGAGAAGAAGATGGATAAAATCATCTACCTCTTGTTTGGTGTTTTATTTACATTGGCTTCGGTTGGATCCATTTTCTTTGGCATTGAAACCAGTGATGACATAGACAATGGGGTCATGAAAAGGTGGTATCTGAAGCCAGATAATTCTACAAAATACTTTGATCCCAAAAGAGCTCCTATGGCAGGAATTTATCACTTCCTGACTGCTCTGATGTTATATGCTAACTTCATCCCTATCTCCTTGTATGTGTCAATAGAAATTGTTAAAGTTCTTCAGAGTGTCTTCATCAATCAAGATATTCACATGTACTATGAAGAAGCTGATAAACCAGCTCATGCTCGTACCTCAAACTTGAATGAAGAACTTGGCCAAGTTGACACAATTCTTTCGGACAAGACTGGAACTTTGACGTGCAATTCAATGGAGTTCATCAAATGTTCTGTGGCTGGAACAGCTTACGGCCGTGGTTTTACAGAGGTTGAGAGGTCTATGGGCAGGCGAAATGGTTCACCAGTTCATGAAGCTCTTGCTGGAGAGCAGGATGACACTGCACCCATTAAAGGCTTTAATTTTAAAGATGAAAGAATCATGAATGGAAACTGGGTTAATGAGCCTCATGGAGATCTCATCCAGAATTTTTTCCGCTTATTAGCAGTCTGCCATACAGCCATTCCAGAAGTTGATGAAGTAACTGGCAAGGTTATGTATGAGGCTGAGTCTCCTGATGAAGCAGCATTTGTGATTGCAGCTAGAGAAGTTGGTTTCGAAGTCTATAAAAGGACGCAAACAAGCATATCAGTGAGAGAGTTGGACAGGGCCTCTGGAGAGAAAGTTGAAAGGTCAGTGCATTTCATTGTTTTCATATTGAGTAGAAATCTCCAACAGCCTTATTCAGCTTTATTGAAATCCCAGAACCTCTGCATTGATGTCAGAACCACTCGACACTAGGCATATTAATATAAATTTATAATCTCTTCTGCATTGGAAAAATAAAGTGATATTAGTGCTGTAATATATCAGAGAAATTTTTCTCTTCCTTAATAGGAAGATGGGGCATTTCTGGAGAGAAATATACAGCTTGGCATAGCAATGCATGCTTTAGGCTCTATCTTGTTCATATTAAACTTTTTGGTACTTTCTTGTGAAGTTTTAATTCATTTGACTACCCATTAGCTAGGAGATACGATGATGCACAACCGCTAACCTCAAGCTTCGGTCTTGTTTTGCAAGCTTACTGTACAATAATCAATAACCAACGCATTCTATTACAGTTTTACCTTTGTTTTGCATCTTGTTACATTTCTTCACTTGATTTTGGTGTGTTTCTTCCCACACTATTATTTAGTTCTTAACTGTATTGTACTTGCAAAAAATTAATGTGAGATTATTTTCATTTTCTGGATTGCAGGTTGTACACTCTTTTGAATCTGTTAGAGTTCAACAGCACTAGGAAGCGGATGTCTGTGATTGTAAGAAATGATGAAGGAACTATATTATTGCTCTCTAAAGGTGCCGATAAGTACGTGTCAACTCCCTAAAACCTCAAATCAGTCCCTTCTTCCTTATTTCGAATTGTTTATCAATTTCTAGAATCTAACCAGCTCAGCTCATTTTCTGTCCAGTGTCATGTTTGAAAGGCTTGCTAAAAATGGGAGGGAGTTTGAAGAAGAGACAAAGGAGCATTTGAATGGGTATGCTGATGCAGGGCTGAGGACTTTGATACTCGCCTACCGTGAACTTCAGGAAGATGAATACACAGAGTTCAATGCAAAACTTATCAAGGCCAAGAACTCAATTAGTGGAGACCGCGAAACATTGATTGATGAAGTAACAGACAATGTTGAGAAGGATCTAATTCTTCTTGGTGCAACAGCTGTTGAGGACAAACTTCAAAATGGGGTTCCTGATTGTATCGACAAGCTTGCCCAAGCAGGAATTAAGATTTGGGTTTTGACCGGAGACAAGATGGAAACTGCCATCAACATTGGGTATGATTTATGCACATTAATTACTTGGGGTAAGGTAACCATTAATTTTTATACTGATGAAGATCTCTAACACAATTGTTAACCTGCAGGTTTGCCTGTAGCTTACTCAGACAAGGAATGAAGCAGATTATGATAAATTTGGAGTCTCCAGACATTAAGGTGCTGGAAAAGGAAGGAGATAAGGATACCATCACCTCGGTAAAGCTTTATAAACTTATTCGTATACAGTATGTGTAGTTGTGTACATGTTATAAACTAGATATATTGAAAATGTTTTTTTGCTCAAGTAAAATATTGTTCCAAATCTTGATTGGACTATGTACAACATAAAACTGTAGCTGACACGAGTATTTGAAAAAGTTGGAGATATATGATGCTAATAGGATCCTGCTGACTTATGTTTTAGGCATCACGAGCAAGTGTCCTCCATCAGATGAATAAGGGAAAGGCCCAGCTTACAGCATCAAGTGGGAGTTCCGAGGCATATGCATTGATCATTGATGGAAAGTCTCTTGCGTATGCTCTTGAGGATGATATGAAGTCATTGTTTCTAGAGCTTGCAATTGGCTGTGCATCTGTTATTTGTTGCCGTTCATCACCAAAACAGAAAGCACTGGTATGTTACAAATTGCTATCTTAAAGGGGGACTCTTTCTATATAAGACCTCCATAAGGATGATATCTTGCACTTTTTTTTTAATCAAACTCAGATTTAGGAACTAATTAGTTTTATATGGTGAAATAATAAAAGGTCACTAGACTGGTCAGATCAGAAACTGGGAAAACAACTCTTGCAATTGGTGATGGCGCCAATGATGTGGGAATGCTCCAAGAAGCAGATATTGGGATTGGAATTAGTGGTGTTGAAGGAATGCAGGTAGATTACAGATTCTTCATGTTTTATAATTTGTTTTCTGTTTCTGTAATTTCACTGAACTTTTATTCTTGTAAACTTATCATGTTTATTTTCTTTCCAGGCGGTCATGTCAAGTGATATTGCTATTGCACAATTTCGTTATTTGGAGCGCCTGCTGCTGGTGCACGGACATTGGTGTTACAGAAGAATCTCATCAATGGTAATACATTTCATTTGCTATCAAATAAACTTGAGGTTTTAATTAAATAGACAATTTGGCATGCTTAATCTTCATGCATTCTAGAACTAAAGCTTGACAATGATTTGACGTGCTAAAATTTATTTGCAGATTTGCTACTTCTTCTACAAGAACATCACATTTGGTTTAACACTATTCCTATACGAGGCATCCACAACCTTTTCTGGACAGCCTGCATATAATGACTGGTTTTTGTCACTATATAATGTATTCTTCTCATCTCTTCCGGTGGTTGCCATGGGAATTTTCGACCAGGATGTCTCTGCACGATTCTGTCTCAAGGTAAACTAACTTGGTATACCTTAAAGCATAGAATACAGTTCAGACTGGTATTATCACCAGTGTGTTATGTCCGACTTCACTGAACATACTTTTTATTCTGTTCTCTATGACAGTTCCCTCTATTGTACCAAGAAGGAGTGCAGAATATTCTATTCAGCTGGCGTAGAATAATCGGTTGGATGTTGAATGCACTAATAAGTGCTGTGATTATCTTCTTTTTCTGCATGAAAGCGCTACAACCATGTGCCTTCCATCCTGATGGGAAAACTGCTGGGAAGGACATTGTAGGAGCAACAATGTACACATGCACAGTTTGGGTTGTGAACTTGCAGATGGCACTTGCCATTAGTTACTTCACCTTGATACAACACCTTGTTATCTGGGGTTCCATTGTTCTCTGGTATCTTTTTATGCTAGGATATGGAGCCATGTCACCCACGCTCTCTACCAATGCTTACAAAGTCTTCATTGAAACCCTTGCCCCCAGCCCTTCTTTCTGGCTTATCACATTGCTTGTGCCAATCTCAGCTCTACTCCCATATTTCACATACTCCACACTTCGGATGCGGTTCTTTCCTTTGTATCATAAAATGATACAATGGATTAGGTACGAGGGACAGTCAAATGATCCCGAGTTTTGTGATTTGGTTCGGCAGAGATCTTTGCGGCCAACAACCGTTGGTTTCACAGCACGCTTAGCAGCTAGGGCCAACAAAGTAAGAAGATAGCATAGAATTTGCATCTGGATCAGTTACGTCTCAGAGAATACACACCTCACGAATCTCTATCATTTTTTGAGCGTCAGGACCCTGTACATGTTTGGATTGCATATATAAAACATACGAGATTTTTTGGTTCTACTTGTTCTAGCTAGGAGAACGTAGACCCTGTAGTCAGCTAGCTATGTACAGAAGCAGCATTATTTAGATATCATTTAAGGGGTAGGTTCTTTATAAAATGTAGAGTTGTATAAGCCGAGTGTAATTAGTCATTGTAGATGTCAATAAATTTGCTTTTTCTTGAATCAAAGTTCAATTCCTTTCTTCATTTTTCTTGCTAATTGACTATTTTCGGTCTAATCTCACAACTGTTCCTCTCCTTTCACATCTATCGATTACTGGTTTTGATGACTCAATTACAACTGAACTGCCTGCAAGTCCTGCAATAAGTTTTTTCTTCCTCGAGAATTTGTGCAACATATATGCGTGTTTCTGAAGGATTTGTTTGTGCAATCCCAAACATGCATGAAAATAACTAATTAAAAGGTGTAGGTCTTCATGTACAATATGGAATGAAAAAAATCATAAATGAAATTCTAGCTGGTAGGCAACTTCTTCATTTACAAAATGGAGCATGTGACCTGAACCGAGGGGAAAACTCTGATATCCATGCATATTCGATCAAACTCATATGCAAGGAGAAGAATAATCACTGCTGCAAAAATTGCATCAGACGACGCTTTTATTTTATAACCGTCGTGTGACTGTGATTCAGACGACATTTTTTTTGTTTTATAACCGACGTTTAGTTGGACACTGCCACACTGGTAGGTTGCAGATGAGATTACTCGGATAAAAATTGATAACTTGGATAGAGCATTTCAGAAACAGGTTCCTCAATGCCCCATTCTGGAATTCGTCACTCTGGTTTTATGTGGGATGGACTAGATTTGCAGGCTTAGGATCTTGAAGAGATTCTGCTGCCCTCAGTTTGCTATTTTGTAGGGGTAGCATTAGCTTGAACTTGGCTACAATGAATGGCTGCATCCCTGATCGAGAGCGATGTTTGATTAATACCTTGTTCTGGAAATATGGAAGAGTGAAAGCATTTCTCTTTGTCTAAAGTCTGTGTACGTTACTTTTTTATATTTCTATTTATTCGGTCAGACATATTTTTATACAGTTAACAACTCCGGTCCCTTCTCATAAATCATGCAGATAGCTACAATGAGAGAAATTCTGCTATGCCCCGAGGTATGATAAAAATTGATATATAGGTCACATGATTATTCCCAACAGAAATTGATAAAAATAGAAGAGTGAGAACAATTTGGAATAGTACGTAGGTCGATCAGTTCAAAAGATAAGTAATAACACAACAATTTCTGCGGCAAAATTTACATGTTTCAATTCTATTAATAATTTATTGGTAATTCTCTTCTGATCTTAACTACTAGAAATTCACGCACACACTTTCTATCTTCTTCAAATCATGTACACTTGAAATTCTCTTCTACATATAAAAACATGCACATAATTTAGAAGATTAAAGATAAAAAGAAGAAGAAAATTTCAACTAATAAAAGTCAGCTTGCATTGAAAGAGTCAGGTCATCCCATAAATGACGAACGAAACACGCCTAAAGTGGTGGCTCCCTCTCCTAACCGCCGGCCACTTCCATTCTGTCATATTCCGAGAAAGTTAGCGGCGGACCGTGACATGATGGTGGCGAACTCGTTGAAGCTGATGACACCGTCACCGTTGGAGTCGGCCTCCCTCATCATATCAGACAACTCCCGGTACGTTAAGGGGTGTCCCATCTTGGCCATCGACCCCGCCAGCTCGGCCGCCGTTATGTAGCCGTTACCGTCGCGGTCGAACGACCGGAACACCTCCATGAGTTGCTCTTGGTTCACCAGAATCTCGTCGTTCATATTCGGCAAGATGGCGTTTACCAACTCCTCGAACTCAACAGCGCCGTTTCCATTGGCGTCCATGTTGTTCAGCAGAACGTGGAGCTGGTCGCCGTGGGGCTTGACACCGAGGGACCGGAGCAGCGCCCCCAGCTCCAGGTGGGTTAGGCTGCCGTCGGAGTTCATGTCAAACCTCATGAAGATGTCTTTAAGCTGTTTGAGCTGTTCGGTCTCGAGCCTCGCCATCATTATATTTAACAACCCGAAATCGAAGAAGAAACTAAGAAAACTCGGAAATGAAAGTCGTCTGAGAATTTAAGGATATAGGTTTGAAAACATATAGGGTTTGCGGTTGTGTTTATGTTTGGGGTTATGGAGTTAGGAATTGGTTGAAGGGGTTCGACTTGTTCTATGATTTTGTTAATGATCGAATAGAAATGTCAAAGGGGTATGGTGGCTATCTTCTTCTTCATTTTCGGTTTTTGTTAAGCTGAAACTGAAAAGCGCGTTGTAGTAAAATGCTATGAGGGTAGATGAATTATGAACGTACGTAATAATTAGAAGGGTTCGTCTAGTAATTTTACCGAGGGTGATTATCTTTATTTAGTTAATTAAGTATGGTATTATTACTATTTTGGTATGGAGAATTTTGAAATTTTCTAGGGTCAACTATCGTTTGGAACTCTCCTACCAAGTCCAACGCGTTCCACCATTGTTAACGACTCAAGATTTATTTACCCACCTTCATTCATATATTCTTCTTCAAAGTAAATACAGTAATGAGTTGAGTAAAATTAGTAGAAGAATTTATCCGTTTTGATGTAAAAATAGAGTTGCAAGTTTGAGTATACAACAATCTTTTTCTTGTAAAGTTATATAAGCAAATTCAAAATTCGAAGATGAAGTGGTCAGTATGATGGAGTGTAAATTAATCCAAGTCGAACAAGAAAAAGAATTTAATTTGAAGATAATTTATTCAAGACATGTTGGCATCAATGGAAAATTCTAGATTGAAGTCTTGAAGCATCTAATTAAGGCTCTGATTTGACATGCAATAATATAAATGACGTCAGCTCCGACTTTACGTACTGAAATAGATAATAAAATTCTGAAGCTCAAACCAGCTCATTCCTTCCAGAACTTGTTCATCAATGGCGCTGGTTGCTTATCTGCAGAACCCGATCCAAACATAATTACATGACGAACTTTGTTCATCAATGGCTATCTGACCAGGCTATAGCTAGCTAAGCTGCGTTAGTACTCAATAGCTAACTGAGTCAAACCTTTGATTCATTTCAATCAAATGATATCGTACAAAACTAGGGTTGAATTGATCGTCTTTTCCTAAACGATGGGTTGGAGAGAAACCCAGTTCTCCTCCACCCCAAAAGCTTCCAAATCCAAACTCTCCTCTCTGATACATCTCCTCTAGAACCTTGTCCACCTCTTCTATGCAACAACTGCAACTGTGGATTTCCTCCGTAGATCTCATAGATTCTCCGAGGATACTCACAATGTCGTTTTCACATTGATATACTGTTCTGCTTTCCACAACAATCCCTTTTTTCTTTCTTTGTTGAAGCTTCTTCATGGTGTAGGCCCTTGTTTTCTTGATCAACTTGCAAGGAAGCTTGAAGAAGATGAAGATGGTGATTTGGAGGACCAAGCATTGGCAGCAGCACGAGATCACAACGCAATCTGCAGCGAGCATGTTGCAATCTTCCATGGTGGCAAAGAAATCGGGAGGAAGAGGGTGATGGTGGTGAAGAGAATGGTTTAGAGGAGACATAGGGGAATAAGTTCCTTGCCTCCCTTGGAGGTTATGGGAAGGGTGAAGCAATCAGAAGGGAAGGGTGAAGCAATCAGAATTGTATGTGGCACATAGCTTATGAAAAAAGCTGTACATGGGTCTATACTTCAATCATTGCCAAACCTCAATGGAACTATAGCTTAGGAGAGGGGTTATCCAATATAATAGAGTATTGGATCATTGGATGTGAAGGGAACCAACGCTATTGTTACTTGGCTTCTACTGCTTGGTCAAAGATTTCTTAGACAGCTGTTAAGAGTTCCAGTTTCAGAGAAAGATCTCTCTTCCTTACTGAAAACACCAGCAAATTAGTTTTTAAAAAATTGGCAAATCCAGATTCACATTACATCAAAGTTAGAGCAGATTCCATCAGGAAAAAAAAAGGTTAGTAGTTCACATACCAACAATCGGGTTAGAGACTTTCAGAAATGGATCCATAGCTAACAAAATTGATTTTATTAATTTTATAGCACCAAGGCAAAGGTCATGGCAAGATAATTACAGGGGCAAAAAATAGCAGTGCAGAAACTACTATAAGACAGGTTGAAGCAAAAAATGACCCTTTACATGAACAAGAAAAAGTATGTGGTTTTAGTCTCTACATCTGATGCAGGCAGTTCAGGTTGCAGAAAAATCAGGGTCTCTGCTGAGACAAATCATGATCTCTTTACATATATACTATACCTCACGACTATATCCTTCTCCTTGGCTAAAAAAATCTGTACTGTAATTTTGACTACCAAATGCCATTCTCTGAAACAATCTAATCTCAGCTGATTGTTGAGCCGAGTTGAATGCCTCACTTTCTCCCACTTTCATTCCATTGGTTAAATCGGCTGCGGCCATACTATCGAAAGCTCTAACAACCTGACAAGTGTAAGAATGCTAAGAAAGATGAGTTCACTCTAGTCAGTCTAGTGTAGTGAATGAGCTACATAAGAAATTAGTATGAGCTTTATTACCTGTCCCATTCGTGGTCTCTTAGCAGATGAGTGTCGCACACAAGCAGCAGCAATCTCAATCAGTCTGAACACTTCACTTTCAACATAGTTCTTCTGAAGCCTTGGATCAACCAAACCATCAAATTCCTCATTGTCAAGAGCATAACCCAATAAGGGTCGAGCCTGAGAAGTAAAATGAATCTTATTATCAGGAAAGCTGGGAATTAAAAATTGATCAGATAGTTGCACTTGAAATGGACCTCATCCAATAACAGAACTTCAACCTTAGCTGTGAGGTTATAATTTATGTTCGACTTCAAAAATATCACATGTGAAATATCAATTTCCTGTCCTAAGAACAAGTAAAAGTAATATTTAATTATTTATAGTTTAGCAAATAGAAGATATAACAAGATTGATGATAAGTTTACCCATTCAACTAGACTCTCATCTCCCAACGGTTGGGCCGCATCCACAGCCTTCCGTCCAGTAATCAATTCCAGAAGCACAACTCCATATGAGTACACATCAGATTTCTCAGTCAGTTTTCCACTTGAAGCATACTCAGGGGCGACATATCTGAAAATCAAGCGGAGTCAATATACATCTAGCACAACATTATATTCTATTTATCTCGTAACAATATAAGTACAGGATTCCTGAAGAATAGGTACAAGTGTATAACACAGATAGTACGCATATACAAACAACACTAGGCTCACATACCCAAAAGTTCCCATGACACGTGTACTTATATGTGTGTTTGCATCCAGACACAATTTAGCAAGTCCAAAATCTGAAACCTGTATGGTAAAAAGGAGAATGGTCATCTACTGGTTACCTGAAATTGAGTATTGACATGTACTCATAGAGAAGTTATGCATACCCGAGCTTCAAAATTGTTATCTAATAGAATGTTTGACGACTTGATATCCCTGTGAATAATACGAGGATGACCTGATATTATGTGAAACAAAGTAATTAGCAAATAAACATGTCGGCCAATAATCTATTGCATGAAAATATTAAAAATAAATAAAGAAATTATAGTAACTGCAACACTTGGTACCAAGTTCTTTAATTTCTTGTGGAAATGAAATCCAGACTCAGTTATTTGGACTAGATACTAAGGGTAGAAAATTACAGTCTTCATGAAGATAGGCAATTCCACGAGCTGCACCAGCAGCAACTTTAACACGTATGGCCCAGTCAAGAACTGGCCTACCTTCACCTGTGATTTTAAGTGCAAGAATATGAGTACATCAACCACCAACATTAACTAATTCTTCAAAGCTTGGGGGTATATATTTACCATGAAGATGGAAATAGAGGGTATCATTAGAAACATATTCATAGACAAGCAGCCTTTGGTTCTCAGAAATGCAGTAGCCCACCAGAGAAACCAAATGGCGGTGGTGAATGCGACTAATAGTCTCAACTTCAGCTTTGAATTCTCTCTCACCCTGACTCCCACCCATTTTCAATTGTTTTACAGCCACCACTCTGTCATCAGGCAGTACTCCCTTATATACAGAACCAAATCCACCTTCCCCCAAGAGATTCTGAGATGAAAAGGCATTTGTGGCCTTAACTAGTTCATCATAAGTAAACCAAGGTCTTGAATTGCTTCCTGCTCGTTCTGCAGGAGAATTCACGAAATCACTGCCAGAACCACTCCCTATAAGGGGAGCTGAAGAATGTGTCTTCAAGAATGATGATGAATCTGGGAACAAGTTACATAAACCTTATTAGTTCATTTGAATGATTTCATTTTCAAAACAATTAATGTTACATCTGAAAGCATGCTAACCACCGTACTCCTTATAAGTTCAGTTGATAGGGTACAGTCAATTTAACCATAACCTGATTTCCTGTTCTTTTTTTGAAAGTACATCCTGATTTCATGAAACTAGATAAGAAAACATGATAAATATATCGAAGAATCAAACAGAAAAGATCTAGATGAACGACTTGTACACTGCGCTATATTTAACTTGTACATCACTGCACCATACAGATCATTTGAAAAGGTAAGAACTGTAAGACATTACTATCCATATTCGCAAGATGTAAATTCATAGCACACTATTTGGCTATAAACCATCCCCACATGAATGTAACCATATATAGGAAGTGAGTCAAACACAAATACTCAAACAAGTCGTATCAGAAGTGTCTATCGTTCTAAGTGTGACAAACTAAAAATACTGAGAATGTAGAGAGGGAAAGTACATATATAACATGATAAAGTAAGTTACCAAAATTTACCGGATCGGGTAGAAGATACCATTGGTGATGGCATAACATAACCTCCAGATCCAGAAACCTTTTTCCTTTGCTTCCTCCTCAAGCACCATACAGCAAATAGAATGAAGCTAAGCACTACTATCCCTGCCACTACACTAATTGCCACTGCACCTCCAGTGCCAATACCCTTATTACTCACGGCATTTGAACTTGGTGACACAGTAGGATTGGAATCGGTTGGGTTTGAAACACTTGATGGCGGGCTTGGAATCTGAGGAGTTGGTGGTGGAGCATCATCTGGGGGTGGAGGTGGTGAGAACAGTACTTTGGGAGGTGGAGCTGATGACTTTGGAGGTGGTGCTGAAGGAGTTGGTTGAGAATCGGGTGGAGGGGGAGTGTTGGGGCTTGAAGGTGGGGGTGAACTACTGGGAGGCTCTGATGCCGGTGAAGGAGGCGAACTTTTAGGAGGAGTTGGCGCTGGTGGTGGAGGTGAACTTTTGGGTGGCTCAGCTTTTGGAGGTGGTGGTGAACTCTTTGGTGGGTCTATAGGTGATGGTGGTGGTGAACTCTTTGGTGGGTCTACTGCTGGTGGTGGTGGTGAGGCTTCAGGGGGCTTTGTTGGTGGAGGCGGTGGTGATGTTTCAGGGGGATTTGTTGGTGGAGGTGGAGGTGGAGGTGGAGGAGACTTAGGTGGCTCTGATGGTGGTGGAGGTGAACTTTTGGGGGGTGTTGATGATGGAGGTGGAGGTGAACTCTTAGGAGGACTTAAAGCTGGCGGTGGAGGTGAACTAACTGGCTGCAGTGGAGGTGATGAACTTGCAGGTGGATCAGACACTGGTGGTGGTGGGGAAGGTGAACTCTTTGGGGGGTTAGATGATGGAGGGGGTGGAGAATTTGAAGCTGGAGGAGGCACAGTGGATGAAGAAGGCGGTGGCGGTGAGGCTGGTGGATCAGACTGTTTACTCACTGGAGGTGATGGTGTAGGTACTAAAGGAGGGGATGGATTTGGAGGTGGTGCTGATGATGATGTAGTTGGAGGAGGAGCTGATGGAACATCAGGTGGTGGAGATTGAGTTGTGGAGTTTGAGGAATCAGGTGATTCTACATTGGGCTGTGGTGGTCGTGTTGAACTAGTAGCTGGTGGAACAGCTGAAGGAGATGAGTTCGGAGACGGCGAATTGGTTGCCATCTATATAGAACCAAATCCAGATATACAGAACATAAAATCTCCTATTCCACAATCTTCATCAAACCATCATTCCACAATCTTTAACAAATCATCATCAAATTCTCAATCTTTTTCACCAAATCCAATGTTCCAATACAAAAGCCAAAATTGTGATCAAACCCCAGTTATCAAAATCAAGTCTTTATCAAACCTCAACACTCCCCCAAACCTCAAAAACTCAAACTTCCCTATCACCAAACTCCACCAACCAAACCCTCCACCCCTGAATTCGTTTACAGCCAAAACCCAAATCAACACAACATAATAACAGCACTTTTGTCTCTAATTCCAACCAAACTGAAACAATAGTTCTACAAAACCATTCACTGATCTCACTCTAATGTGTTCACCACTTAAAAGTCTCAATCTTTCGGTGACCAAGTGAAGCCATATAAAGTATCCAAATGTGGCAAAACAAAAGCAGAAATCTCGGAAGGTCTAACCTTTTTTTTTCTCTTCACCAACTCGCTGTTACTTGTTCTTCAATGATTACCAAATCCACACGTGAGCTAATTGTCCTCCCCAAATTGCA
This sequence comes from Argentina anserina, assembly GCF_933775445.1. Taxonomy (NCBI): domain Eukaryota; kingdom Viridiplantae; phylum Streptophyta; class Magnoliopsida; order Rosales; family Rosaceae; genus Argentina; species Argentina anserina. The sequence continues at coordinate 23,342,986 of NC_065875.1, forward strand.
GCCAATCTTTAATCTCTCGAGAAGAACTGTCTCTGAACTGAAGCAGCTCAACTCACACAGAGAAGACACGGTTTGTAGGGTCAGAAACTCCCTTATGTGATAATGACCCCAAAGAATACAAGTGTTTAATGATAATAACAAATTGGTTCCTAATACTTTTGGTTTGGGAAAATCATTATCATGATAAATTTCCAAAGAAAGAATCAAAATCATAAATGTCTACCTACATCCCCATATTTTAAGCTTTTCTTAAACATCCATTCGGTACGACGCAACGTAAACGTAATGCTAGTGTTCATATTGGTCAGCGCTCTCATTATAATCTTCGCAAATTTGGACCTTTTCCACTTTTCAAAAATATGGAAAATGATAATATAATTATGCATATGAAGCTTATGCGTTATGAGAATCGTTTTTGTGAAAATAGATTGAAATCATCATTGTTTTATGGGAGAATTTTAACAACAGTACACCAACTCCTCACTACTCATAGTTATAGTTAATAAACTTTCAAAAATAGCAGTTCAGTACATGAACTAGAGAAAGATCCACATTTTCAGTACATGCCGTTAAATACACTGTTAAGCTCATGTAATCTTTCAAATTTCAAAGGTTAAGTTGGTATTTTTCCTTGTCTCCCTCCCCGTTTTTCATCTTCTGCTGTGAATCCACTGCATCAAAATCAATTCTAGATAAATGGTAAATGTTTGGATTGTTGAAGCTTTGATAGGTCATATGTGGTGTCGTGGTGATGTGATCAGAGGTCGGGTCTGGGCCAGATTATTCTTCTCTTTGGTATGTATCAGCCTCTTTCTTTTTCATATCCAGCTTAAAATGGATAAATGAAATTATAAGAGGTGAAGAAGATGCAGATTTGGTATCATATGGGCATGCTCCTGAGATAATGTTGTTGCTTTTGGAATAGATCAGTAGCTATGTGAAATTGTGAATTATGTATAAGTGGGATCAAAGTATCAAACAATGAATTTATCCAAATAAAAGAGTGAGATCGACACGATGTGCTAATGAATGGGTCTGGGGGTTTTCTAGGTAAGTTGGTTCTTGCATATGGGCATGAGTTTTTATAAAGGTAGCTAATAATGGTCTATAATCTCTGTTAGGGTTAGTAAGTTGATTTTATTCTTGAAAATCAGCGAAAATGAGAAAGAAAAAAGAGGAGAAAACAGTAGGATGCAAAAAAAAAAAATAGTCTGCAAAATATATAAGAATGGAGAACAGATGAAGAAGAGACTATGCCCAGAGAGAGAAATGGGTGCCCCTAGAGAAGAACACAAAAGAGACAAATTTACCCTTGAAACTATGTCAACTAACACATCAACTAACGGTGTTATGCACGGCATGTACCGAAAGTGTGTTATGTTTGTTAGTTCATGTACTGATTTGTTAGTTTTAGAAGTTGAGTAACTATAATTATTAGTGGTCAAAAGTTGGTGTATTGTTATTAAAATTTTGTCTTGTTTTATTTAGTATGATGATTAAATTAGATTAATATTCCCACCTCCCCTAAATGCTTGTTTTGTCGTTAATTTGATATCATAAACAAGTAGGGCATTGCTGTAAGTTGCGCGTACTTTTTGGCATTTTCTATATGGAGCCATGAGATTGACCGCATTTATAATGCTTGCTGCATATCCAGCTTAGTTCTACGTATATATTTTTCATTTTAATTAGATTTTGATGACCCCATTCCTTTTATATATATCCATAGAGAATTTTGATGGATATATGAATATCATTTGTTCCTCGATATGAACGTACAAGGACAACCTCAGATATTGAGCAATCTTTTATTTTGTTTACAGGAATTTGTTTCATTCATTCATCATGCATACAAGAGGAGAGTGAGTAATATGGTTCACAAATAATTAAATTAGCAAATGAATATTGGTTTAGACTGAGATGCTTCATTAGCACACAGTATTTTGTAATACAGGAGTGGTTAATAAACTAATTTGGAAGCATGCAGACAAAGAAGTGGGTCTTGTCTTGCAGAAATGGCAAAAGCTTGAAGGTAGTGGTAGGTCATGTGCTATCCCTCTAATTATTCTCGTATTGTTCTGCAGTTTTGGTGCCCGTGAAGCATAGCATCCACCTGTTGCTGCTAATTTGGACGGTGAGGGAGATCAGTTACTCTACTTGTTTAGGTAAAGATGTTGAGCCTAATTCACTAATTGTGCTAAAGAAAAGAACAACAGCTACTAGGGATTCCCTGACAAACGAACGATTAAGCTGTTATGCATCATAGGTCCGACTTATGGTTTGGGTTAGCTCAGACCTCAGAGGTATAGTGCTAGTTCATGTCTAGTGCTACTAAAAATTTATTCAAACTTTTTCCTAAGGTTACTATAAAGTAAAAACTGGAATATTATCCTTGCTTAATCATCTCCACTTCTTGTAACAGAATCTGACGTTATGTGTTTATTTGGAGTTAAATACCGACCTCACCACAATAATGAGACTCATGAGAGAATATTTCCCAACAAAATATGTTGGTGCGATGCATATCTATCTAGAAGGCTAGAATGGCTACGAAAAGTAAAAGGAACCATAGATTTGACACACACGTTTGCACAAACAAACATGAGTGAACACAAGTGAAAAACACTTGTTAACCTGAACGTGAAAGATCATAGCCTTCCCACTAAAGCTCATCATACTACGTAGGAATTTAAGGGCCTCTAAATTATCAGAAGCTTTCTATTCATGATTGTGACAGAGAGATCAGATCACCATGTGAACAATGTCATTGAGTTGGGTTGGAACACTGAGACTGACCTCGCCAAACCCAATTACCAAACCTTATTACGTTTTCGGGTCTGCTCAACCCAGAGATGTAAAAAAGATACCATTTCCTGCGTAATGTTTGATCCTATTCATTCAAAATTTAGCAAGTCTATAGTAACAGAAGTTAGAAAGTTTAGCAGACCTCTAACTGATGTATTCAGAGAAAGTGACTAATGGGAAATTCAAAATTATGAAGTATAAAGAGGGTTTCCTACTTCCATGTTCAGTTCAGTTAGCAGTCTTCACCTATCTGACATTTTCCTTGCTCTTTTCTCGCCTATATCTCCAGAGTTGTTATATCAGACTTGTTTAGGTCATGTAATTTCCCTGCAGTACTGGGAACATGCACATAGGGTGTGTCTTCAGAAAAGGAACGGCTTTGACTGCAAAGAGGAAATCAGTTCTGGATTTCGCCCAGCTGTGTATTTCTCCTAGAAATGATCTCAGCTGCCCAACTCTTCCCTAGATCAGTCTGAAACTTTCCTGAAAAGAAATATTTAAGTTGCAAACACATACGAGGAACCAAAAAATATCAACTCTTTCTGCATCAAAAAGATATCAAATGATTTAAGCCAACCTGCTGTGGAAATGAAAAACTCGTCCAGCACTTTTCCATGTTCTGTTACAGGATTCAGAATATCAGAAACCAAACAAAGTTATAGTGAAAGAAATGTAAGTATGAAACACATACCCATTTCATACTCCAATGCTTGCAGAATCATTTCAACCTGGACACAGTTGCATTGACCATGTTAAGATAAGAAATACACGCAGAAAATACATAAAAAAGTACACACAGAGTATACTTATGCCAGTCAATATAATACATACTTTGTCAAAATCCTTAACGAGATTAGCCTCTACAGAGGAATTGTTTTCATATTCTGCCCAAAGTTCTTTGATCTCTTCAGCTGCAGATAAGAACATAATGGTTAACATACTACCAAAAAGACAACTACTTAAAATTAATCAAAGAACTCCACGAAAATAATACTTAGTGATACCTCTCATCCCTCCACCAAGAACTACGCACATTTCGTTCAAAGCTGCTTCTTCCATTCTGCTCTTTTCCTTCTTAGGCACATTATCAGCTGGTGTTATATCTCCAACAATAGCTAAGAACAGTCCAAACACCAACCAAAAGTCAATACCCCAAAATATGTGCCTAGATATATAGATATAGGTACCCTAGACAGACTGACATGTACCCTAGACATACTCTATTAACCATGACGCTTTTGACTACCAAAGACCAAAATCTCTAAGGTAACAGCACAATAACAAATTACTAGCATCTCTACCACCCCATCCATACTAATGTAGCAGAAAACAAACTGTATGAGTAAAATTTATATTACTAAATCATCATAAGAACATAGAGCCTTGAGCATCAGCTAAGCACTGGCGAGGCAAACATCACAGTTAGCCCTTCTTTCATTCATTTTCCTACACTACTAAAGTATAGAACTACATAATCTTCATATTCCATAGAAATCAAAGCCTCATCATCATCATTGGAAACTTAACAAAAGCATCAAATATCTCATGTATACAATCTGTTTCAACTATAAACACAAACTGCCCTTAAATAAACACTTCCAAATACACCATCACAACATTTTCAAGTAGGCTAAAAAAGGGTACCTTCTGCAATGTCATGCACAATAGCAATCTTAATACACCTGTCAAAAAACAAACAAACAAAAACAGTCTAAGCAACACGAAGAGAATAAAAATGTACACAAATTAGAAAACTCAAATGAATAAAAAGGAGGAACCTTTCTCTATTCAAACCAGGGATATAGCCAGCAATCAAAGACATCAGAGCCATGCGATACATATGGTCAGCAATCGACTCCCCCTTTATTCCATGATTCACCCACCCTTTCCTCTTCGTCGTCTACTCACATTTCAACACCAAAGTCTCAATCTTTACACACAAACCCTAATTTTTCTTCACTTCCAAATTTCCCAATTGAAAATCTTTACCTTGAGGGAGTGGCACAATGTGAGAAAATCAATGGCGGACGAGGCGGAGGAGGACTTGATCGCAGCTTCGGGCCGGCTGGACCGAGAGGCGTCCGGCGACGGCGTGTGGCAGCGGACGGAGAAGAGCCTGGCGGGGGATGAGTCGGGGCGGAAACTGGGCCGGCGGAAGGTCCGGTTGAGGAGAGGGAGAGGGAAGCGAGGAGCGAGGGTGCGGCTGAGATGAGCGGCGCAGCGACTCGTCGGAGAATTAACCGCCATATTTTGCAGAGATTGAAAATTACGAAGACGAAGAAGAAGGGAGTCTTTTTTTTCTTTTTCCGTAATTAAAGAGTAGTCGGCTCGCGCGATACGAAGTTCGTTGGAGTCTGTGCATTTACATTTATGTCCTTGCATTTCTGATCATATGGTTGATTTTTTTTGTTACAAATGAGACCTAAAAGACCAAGAAATAAAAAAACACATAGACTAAATATTAAATCACGCTCATGTGCGCATACATCTATCAATACTGGTCAGATCGTCCAAGAAAGCCTGCGCAGCATGTGCATGATGGTAGCAAACTCAATCAGCCCCAACTCATGAGAAATACTCTTTTTGGCTAAGGCATCAACAATCATGTTACACTCTAAAAATATGAGAGAGCTTCACATTCTGTAGTTTGGAAATCATAGAAGCAGAGACCCAAGATGATGCATAAAAGTGTTATCCTTTTGCATAAGTTGGATAAGAATGGCAGAGTCAGACTCAATTTCAACATTTTCACTATAATGTTTGGCAATGAGTTTCAGACAAAAAAAAAACCCCAAGCCTCAGCATCCAAAATCTCCCAAATCCCCAAGTTGATTTGAAAACCATGAATCAAATGCCCATGCTGATCTCTAATCACCCATCCAACACCAATTTTCTCAGAGTTAGGAGTTCTGGTTCCATCAATATTCAACTTATATCAACCAGCATGACTTAGAGAGCAGCTCCACTCTTCAGCATAATCTCAGATGATTTTAGCAGTGTAAACATGCATGATAAATGAGGTATCAAAAACACACTTTTTCTCCAATTCCATATAAACCAGTAAATAAAGACAAACATATTGCACCACCGAATGTTATTCTTGACTTTAAAATGACAGTGAAGCTGAGCCGCCAATCAGTCATTCCAATCAAGAGAAGAAGAATTAGCAATTGAAACAGGATGACTCATACCATTCCAAATAGCCTTGGATCTGCAACAGTCTCTAAAAAGGTGAATGAGACTTTCATCTGCAGAGTTACAAATAAGACATTTAGCACTTGTAGTAAACATTCTTTTAGCTCTTTAAACATTAGTTAAAATTTTCTTGTGAATCACATACCAAATAAAAGTTTTCAACTTGGGATGACAACTCACTTTCCAAACAAATCTCCACATATGGTTTTGAGCGCTATTTATCTCAAAAGGAAAATTGTAAGCAGACTTAACACAGAACCATCCATTAGAAGTAGACCCTCAAATAAGTCAGTCAGCATCATCATCACAAAAACCAGTTTGAACATTAACAATTTGAAAGACAACATAATAAGGCAACATAAAGTTTAAAAGCTGAATATTCCACCCATAATCACACCAAAACTCACATACCAGAGCATTATGATCAATAGGAGCATAAGAAATATCACAATCAATAAGAGGTAAAGAACCAACCCACACATCATGCCATACATTAATCTTTTTACCATTTCCCACTCTTCACTTAAGATTTTTCATAAATAAATGAGCACCATGAGAAATACTTCTCCAAACTTAAGAGCAATCAGAAAGAGCACAAAAATCATGATCAGTGATATCCATATCCTTTAAATATTTCTCTTGAAACATATTAGCCCACATACCAGCATCATTTTGCAGAAATTTCCAACTGATCTTAGCCAACATGGCTTGATTTATCTCATAAGTTTTCTTAATAGTTAATACCAAGGCCCCTAATGGACTTAGGTTGACAAACAGTATCCCAATTGACTAAGTGAACTGTCTTCTTAGCCTCAGTGTCCTCCCACAAGAAATATTGATTTAACTTATCCATCTTCTCATAAAAGCTAATGGGAATATGGTTGAAGTTTTTAGTGTGCAAGGAATGCAATCTTATGTTAATTAGTTGTTTATATGCTTTGACAACCATATAATAACTATATTGATTTTAGTCATGCATATTTGTTCGTGTGTTTGTATGTTGTGCACTGAAGCCTTTGGACCATCCACCTCAAATTTAGTCCTAATTATGTATAGGAGTTGCATGCATGAACTCGGGTACACAATATATGAAGACAGTAAGAATTATGCTGATAATAATGACCACAGATGAAGGATCAACGTACATCCGATTAATTAACAGCTCCAAACATGTTAGATATTCAATTTCTTTGTTTGGTGTGAGGTGGCCGGGTGGTGAGATATATATATATATATATATATATATATATATATAAACTATTATATGTATTTATATAAACTATTATATATATAAAGTATAAACCGATCGAAGTCCAAAACAGTATCAGTAGGAATAAATGTTTTGATTTTGAAGCACATAACAAAGCTACATAAAGAATACACAAGCATAGCCGAGGGCAGTGGCCGCTCGACCTGAGACATTTGGCTGCGTCGACCTTCAGTTGTTACAACGATATATGAGCATGTTCATTCATGGACGAGCTAGGGAAATGGACGAAAACAAATGAATCGAACAAGAGTCTGGCCTTGACATCTTTAACATGGATGCATCTTTAACAAGTACCTGATGAAAGATATATGAGAGACTTGTCAACCAATTACATATTTTGGTTCGTGCATGCATACATGTAACTTGCTCATCGACCTCTCTCGGTCACAAAAAGCGTTTTCCATGGAAATCACAATTTACATGCATATGCATTATTGTTCATGCCTCAGTTTACGTTGTTGAATATAATTCTGATCGGTCCAGAAAATTACATGTCACTGGACACCAAAAAATCTCCGCTTGGAAATTAATATCCCCTTCCTTCATTTAATTTGATGGCTAAAGGCAGTCGTACAATTACAAGAAACACAGAAAGATTTGTGGACAACGGTTATCTACTAGTCTATTTTTCTTGTATCTCCCACACACATGCATAAATATTCTCTGTACCTGTCTATTTGTGGACAACGATTATCTACTTGTCTATTTCTTGTATCTATATACTAGGTTATTATACTAAGGAACAATATTTATTCTTGCATTTTTGTATTTCAATGTATCGTCTGTATTTTTTGTTTAATCAAAGTATACTGGTCGACTATTTGAAAATGGCTCATTTGCTCAGAAATGAAATGTTCAAAATGTTCATGTAATTTCTTGCTCTCATTAGATTATTTGTAGTGCATGAACCTCATTTTAAGTGAAAATGTTCACTAGAAACTCAAATGCCACTGGTCACTTCTTTAGTACTCCATAATTTCGATCATGTCTACAACTCTACATTCTTTTGTACCAATTATGTGGAGCCAGAATTTAGTAATGTTTAAATTTCGACCATTTAACACTTTTCAAGGATTATCATGATTAATAAACTTTAGAATTATCTCTTGGTTGGGATTAATACTTGGATTTTTGGGGCAAGAGAAGTTCGATCATCTCTCTATGTTTTCAGAAAATAAGAATATAAACAGTACGTGCAATCGGAAATTTATATATTGAACCAATCTATTTATGAGAATGACATATCTATATGACCCGGCATGGAGCCTAGGAGCTCGAGAGACGACAAGATCCGACCAACAGAGTAAGGTTTAGTACTTTCACCACTATTCATTTTCGTATGAATCACGGGAAAATTCTGTTGTACGCGGAAATATAACATGCAACAGTTTAGTCAACCACACACCCCTCGTGCATCTTATGACAATCGCTATATCCACCGGTTAATACTATATGTATGGCATGCAGCTGCTTTACAACATCTGAACCCTGAATCACGCGCATGTTCTGTTCATACTTCATAGAACATTTTATGGACGAGAGGACGGGTGTGTCTTCTAACGATCGAGCTTCGAGTCTTCGTCAACTTTCTTCTATAAATACCTACAACTGGTCCTCGTCAACTCATCATCCCAACTCCCAAGTTCCAAGTCTCAAGATTCCTAGCTAATTGATTCCCTTCCAGACAGTCTCATCCCTCATCTTCTTATTCCCTCATCTAGCTTCTACCAACAATGTGGAAGTTCATAGTTCAATTTGCCACCCAGTTGAGCTGGTTGTTCGACTACTTGCTTTACTGTTCTTTCGCGAAACCCTACTATGAGTTTGAACTACCTGCAGAAACTACAGAGACGACTCTTATTAGCACAGTGGACTACGAAAACCCCAACACTGCTGTAAGTTCTGAAGAAGAAGAAGAATGCGCTGTGTGTCTATGCAAAATTGAGGAAGGAGAAGAGATGGGAGAACTGAGATGTGCTCATCTCTTTCATAAAGCTTGCTTGGACCGTTGGACAGGTCTTAAACATGTTACGTGTCCCCTTTGCCGGAGTTTCCTAGCTCCCCCAGTAAGAAAAGAATCTCAGTTTCAGATCGAAGTGCTTCATTTCAGGTTCTGCTCTTTTCAGTCTGATAGAGATCGGGACACATGGTGGTTGCGCTAAACCAGAATCGATCGAGCGACGGAGACAGAGACGCCCATTCTAGATATCAATTACCAAATTCAAGGATATGCCACTCTGGACTACGTTTTGGAGTTGGTTCGTTTTGATTTCAATATCAAATTACAAGATACATATATAGTCTTGCATATATATCTAGCTACCCTTTTAAAGATGTAAGGTTTCGCACTTTGTGATCTCTTTTGAAATCTGTGTATGAATTCTATTTATGCTATATGGCCTTAAACAAAGAATTTTCTTCTGAAGACAATAACAAACATATATCATTGGAGAAACTGTATTAACAAAGAATCCTCTGAAGAAGGATGTTCTATGTATACATACAATTTTTCACTTGTGTCCCTTTAGAATGTTCTTTTAAAAGAAAGAAAGAAAGATGATGTTAATTAACAAATAAATTACTGCCATTTTTTGTCATCTCGTAGTTATGAAACGAAACAGCGTCAGAGCACATAAGAGCTAAACCCACCACTGCCTCTCAAACTATGAAGTAATCATACAGGCCAAAACAAAGGAAGAAAAGCTTACTAGAAAGCCGGTAAGTTCTTTGAAGCATCACCTATGAAATATAGAACTCGTAGAAGCACACTATTAGTCGAAATATAGAATTCATATTGTAATCACGCGAGTTTTCGGGTTCAATTTGTATGAATTTGTAGAATTTTATAAACTTAGTAAATTTAATAAATCGCATTTTTCTCACTTCACGACGATGTCGAATCAAAAACGGAAACGTAACGTTTCCGCGACGCGAGAATCGACTTTTACTCCGTCGCTCGTTTCCGAAAACGTCCTTCACGAAAGTTGTAGAGCTCGTCGATACGATTTCGTGTACACGTCACGCGTTCTAATCAGACGTCGTACGTGAAAGTTATTAGTGCCAGAAGTTAGTTTCCGATTTTGGAAAAGGGTATAAAAAGGAAATTTTTGGAGCTAGAGTTTCCAATTTCAGAAACCCTCACCCCGCAGCCCTTCTTTCTCTCTCTCTCTCCACCGGCGATCTCCCTCCACCGGCCACCGTGCTTGACACCGCCTGTGTCATTGGGATGCACGGCCACGACGCGTCGACTGGTGGTGACGGCGACGCACCCCAGGCGGAGATCGAGCAGCGCCGGCGGAGCACAACCTCGGCTCCATCGATCTCGACGTCGCCTGTGTCGTAGGAGCTCGGAGGCACGTTGGCGAGCTCTCTCCCTTCCCCCTCGACGTGATTCCACCGGCGGTGAGTCTCGAATCGAGCTGCAACTCCGTCGATCTCTCCCCCTCGATCCGAGACTTCGCGGCGGCGATTGCGGCGGTTTCCGGCCGGTCCTGGACAAGGCGAAGGTATGGTTGTGATCTCCCCTCTTGCTTTTGATTTCTCATGTTAGATGTGTGTTGATTTGGTGGTTGTGGTCGAAGGTGGTGGAGCGGCGTGTGTCGCCGTCTGTGGCAGCACGTGAGCGCAAGTGGAGTGATGTAGAGGCGGCTTAAGACCGTGGGAAGGGTGGAGGAGGGGAAAAGACTAGTTTTGGGCGGCGGTGAGCGAGCTACGCGCCGGTTTTGGAATCGGCACGTGGGCCCCACGTGCGGCGGCGCGTGAGCAGTAATTTCTAACAGTATCTTCTTGTAAAAAGTAATTCATGTATTGTCACTGTAAAAAGTCAATTACGTACAGTAATTATAAAAGTAATTTACATACAGTAATTATAAAAAGTAAATTTCTGAAAGATAAATCGGTATTTAATATTTACTGAGATAATATTTATGATGAAATAGTACATGGCTGTACAAGAATACGTAAATAGTACGTACTCATACATGTATTTGAGGTTTTACTTGTACGTAAATAGTAAATAGTACGTAAATAGTATGTACTTGTACATTAATACATGAATAGTATATGTGTGAACAGTGAATTCGTAAAAACCGAAAAAATTCTGAACAGTAAAACATTAGTACTGTCCCGGCATTTGAGGTTTTACGTAACGTTTCTACTCACATCTTATCCAATCTAGGTGATCGACGAAACAAGTAAAGTATTTGCTTTCGGAATTGTAGAAAATTACGTTCAGGAAAAATAAGGTGAGTAAATTTCACTACGATGAGTCTACCCTTGGTGGTGATTCATAGTTACGCTTTATTTTAAAAGATCGAACTATGATATGTATATAGTATAGTGGGTTGTGTATGTGTATAAATGGTAAAATCGATATATATATGAGTTGCTATATTATATACTATCACATTTCTATTTCCGACTGAGTTTATTTATCGCACTGATATTTATTTTATTTAAGCATGAATAACTTGTCTTTTTGTACAATAACATGTGAGGAATGTATTGTACGTGGTTTTAACTTGAGTTATGTTAAAACGTTTTTCTGTCTTCGGATGCGTTGGCATGTCGGAACCTAGCTTTGGCCGGGCACGATTACGATTCAGTTAGAGCTCTAGTGTGTCTGCCGGTGTATTAGCATGATAGGTAACATATGGGTGATCGGCTTATGAGTACCCATATTTTTTGGATATTGGGTAACATATGGGTTGCTCAATTTTGGATAGGTAACATATGTATGGCGACATACTGCATGAGGGGTAACAGATGAGTACCTGGGCCTCATGAAACCCATATTATAAATATAATTGGGTAAACATATGGGTTGCTCAATTTCTCATGAGTACTTATATTTTCAGATATGATTGGACAACCAGATGGGCCGTCATGTGACTCATGAGTACATTTATAATTAAATGTTTTCAGTATTTTTCTGTTATATTGATATGCGAGTTATATTGTTGATTTACTCATACGAGCTACAAAGCTTACCGGGTTTGTGTTTACAATCCCGGTGCACCTATTCGATGGTGTAGGGGATAATTATGCATGTGTGGATTCGCAGAATTGAAGGACTACTCTGAAGATTTTCGATGTTTCTTTCCATTTGATATAATGCTTGAAATATATGTTGGTTTTGTAATAATCAATTTGACTGAGATGCTCTATAAACTCAGTAACGATACGCTGTGGCGATAAGATGATTTCGATTTATTGAGATTGTTTTAGTTTTTCATGGGTTCGATTTTCAAATTTCACACTTCAAAATTTCGGGTTTGACACACACATATATATGCCAAAAGGCTTTAGTTATTGGCTAATATGCAGTATATGTAGAATTACATACTATAAATATGATACAGGAGTAGGAAAGGTCAACCACCCCCGAGATTAACTATCCTCAATTGTTCCAGGTATAACAAATGGTTTAGTTGATAGGCAAGTCGCACTCCGTAACAAATGGTCGTAATATGCAAGAACCTTCTGGTTTTACACTCCACAAACACAATTTTTTGTTCCAATAACATTTGAAATCCCTTTTGAAAATGTAGATATCAAAATAGTGAAATTTGACGGCCACGCCATAGAGCAATAATATTGTGTTGTCCCCCAAAAGTTTGGATTGAAACGAAATTCAAAGGAATTGTCATAGGTGAGTACTTGGGTTCCGAGATCATCATCCTTTGATTGACAACAAATGGTTAGGTTCATGTTGTTCGACAACTGGTTAGTGATGCGAACATGTGTTTTCGCTTCCGACATGGTGAGAACCATCAAAACAAACACATTGGAAGGAAGCATGCACTTTTGAGAAGCAACAAGGCCATATCTAACTGGTTGAAGAAAGTGAAATGTGCAAAACTTGGTACTCCAACATGTTGTTTAAATAGGGGGAGTTTAGATATACATGCTTTCACATAAAGAGTGTTAGCATATTTATCACATCATATGAGGTTAATTAAGTAGACCACTTTCTTTCACCTAAAGAGTGATTGCAAAAGAGGTTTAATTAAGTAGAGTTAGTAGACCACTTTCTTGGTTTAATATTTGAGCATGGTACTCGTACTTTCCACTATATTTTATTTTATCAAATTCTTTATTATAATTACTATTAAAGGAAATTAAACTTGTTTTTGCAGGGAAAAATGCTTCTTGCTCACTTGTGTGATGAGCCGAAGGGCTTGTTTTTGCATGGCATGTACTATATGTTAAGATTCTACTTTTGCATGTAGTATCATGCTTTTCTCCCTTTATTGTTACTTTTTCAAGAGGGGGATACATTTTGTCGTCTCTTTGTCGTTTGATGCCCATCCCCTCTACAAGATTAAGCGACAAACTAAAAATTTTGGAGGTAAAATTTTGGAGCTTAAAGGTTCGTTTAGCGCGAGTATACTCAAATGTTACTAATAGAGACGGATAAGTTTGTTTCCATCTTTTTTTCAGCATAGATAAATATTTTTAATGTATATAAAAAATAAAAAATGCAATAAAACACCTACATTTTTGCACTCTCTTCTACTCCACGTCTCCCTGAAAAATAATAATCTTACCTGCAACTGATAACTTCTTCCATGGTTATTATGAGGTTGGAGCTAAAGGAGACGTTTTAGACGAACTTGTCAAGAACACAAATACAAATATGTATGTTTTACCCTTATGCTTGAATCTTGGATGTTAGAGAAGTGTATTTGAATGTGTTATTGAAATATTAAATATCAATATCGAGACGTCAAGGTGTATATATGCGAGATGCATTATTGCATTACCGCATTACCTGAAAATTTAGGCAAACCTTATAAACTATCATTGTCCTTTGTCAATTGATCAATATTAAGGTGTTTCATGCTTTAGTGATCAATAGCACTAGGAAAATATACTTAATAATAGATAGGCACACTACCATTCTCAGAACTTACTAGGCAAAGAGTGAAACTTACTAGGCACAAACTTCCTCATGAACTTACCAAGCCTTGGTGTCACTGTCATAAGTACGGGTGAAGGAATTCAGGTACTCCTTCACGTTTGCCGAAGTGGAAGCCATGGCCTTGGCGTATGTCACGGTCGTAAGTACAGGTCGGAGCATTGGAATGTCTTCTCGGTCTCTTCCGAAGTGGTGATAATCGGAGCATCCAGACCCATGGATTTGAAATCCATTCTTCTCTTAGTGGATATGGATATGTTTGATTTTGTAAACTTCTTATGTGATTTGGGTGCTTTGGGATTTTGAAGTTTCTATAGGAAACTTACTGGTTTATGCCTATTAGGTGTTTGTAGAAATGCCTAAGAGGGAAGATACATGATTTTAGATGATGTTAGGTGTTTGTATACGTGATGGTAGAGATGATCATTGATTTAATTCATACTGCTTTATATGATTAGGTGTTAGATACTCAAGTTCTTAACTTTAGCTTTAGGCTCTTATATTTTTGATCAAAATGTTAGCCTCAGACTTAGTTGTTCTAGTTTTATTGTTTTCCTAGGAAAAATTTGTCTACTTAAGAAATGGTGCGGATCTTTTATCTTGAATTATTTCATACTTATACTTTATTGAAGATGTAAGGTTTCGCACTTTGTAAACAAAGATGTATAATTGGAGAAATTGTATTAACAAATTGTCTATGAACCTCAACTAGCCTAATAATCGAGCGTCCAGATAAGGGTTTACCACGTTCAAATCACAAAGTTTTTAGTGATTAGATACTGTAGCGATAAACACCACAATGTCAAAAAATAGTTAGTATCAAACTATCAATATTGTTAGATACATTACCTCTTCATTGAAGCCTACTAGGTGCATTTCACATGCACTGAGAAAGTAATTAGTTCTTAGACTCTATTTCCTCACAATGTCAAAAAATAGTATGCATGGACGATGTAGTTAGGTAGGACTGCTATTAGTCTTTGCTAGTTCTTGTTAACTTGTGTTTTTAATTTTGGTTGTCCGACTCCAGTGATCTTCACTTGATAATAGACTGTAACTTACTTGGATTATAAAACTTTCAAATTGTAATACCTTACTTGTATGTGCCGCATAGGATTCTACAATTTCTAATGGAATTCATCCGTTAAGGAAGACGATCAAATGGTCATCAGTACTTAAACTAATAAGAGTACAAAAGTAGTGCTGTATGTTTGGGGTTCAAGTGTTGTGCATCAACTCAGTGGCGGACTTACATAGGAGCAAGTTCAGCTCTAGTCCGGTAGGCTTCAAAATTTTACATTGGAAAAAAAAAATAGCCGGTAATTAGAAAGAGCAGACCCAGTAAGGCAGTGACTCACTTACCTAAATTTTTTTCCGCTCACCTAAGTTTTAAACTTTAAATCCGCCACTGCATCAACTGCATGTTATATATACAGATTGGATGGTGATATAGAAGAGCTGTCATTAGATGCACGCGCTGTGTAAGAGGTAAGAGTGTGGGTGGGTGGTGGTTGAAGCTGCTGCTATACCACCAGAATTTTCCCATGTTTGTATATGAGATATGAGAAATTATTGTGTGTACAGAGTACATTACTGAGGTGCCCCAGACCAATTAATAATTGACACGCGTTCAATACACCTTAAATCTGAGCTGAGCTGTTTTGGGATGCTAACTCCATCATTAACTCCGTCGTTGTGCAATGGTTGTTCTTCATCTGCTTTGCCAGATATCGTTCTGTCTTCTCCTTCATCATTTATTTACCATGAATTTTTATCTCTATCAATAATGAAAGATATACTCTCACTTTCCCATAGATACCTCTCACAATTCTCACCTACACCAACTAAAGGAGACCCAGATTTTGCAAACAACCCAGATATGAGAATCTCTCAGCCTAGCTATTTTACCTAGCTAAAAGATTTTACGTAAGAAGTATGATTCTTTTGTATATATTAAAAGTTATTTTCTCTTAATTTACTTGTTTTCTTGCTTTGCAAGTCTCTAATAATGCTTGTTAGATTCCAACAGCGACTCGATCGTACCATATAAAACCTAACTACTATAGTTTTGAATAAGAATTCGTTCGTATTTATTTAAATCGAAAGTGCAATTTGAGATTGTTCTTCGTGGTTTAGGTTTGATACCATGGACCTAGTCCTGACGTCACTTAATATGCCCCAGTGCTAACTCCATCTTTCTCCTTCAAAAGTTTTGTGGAGACCGTACGCAATGCTTTTAGGACATGGGGAAGCTACAAAGAAGGCTGTGGATATCACCGGAAACACTTGGTACCACTTGAAAACAAATCCTAGTTTTGCTGATGCCGCCACGGGAAGAATTGCACGAGCAACAAAAGTATGAGCACTTCGTGGTTCCGAAAGTATCTTTCGATCAGCCTTCGACATAATTCCTGAAGAGCACCTTCAAAATTCATTTGCATGTTTCTTATCCACGTCGTCCGGTCCAATAATATATGGGAGTCTTACATGTATCTACTGCCAGAATTGCTTATTGTACGTAGTGACAAACTTGTTTTATACAAATTTGAAAACCAGACTGAATGTTGCTATTATAAGGTGGAAATTAATCCCATTGCATAAGCTCAAAGCAGTTAATTCTTCGTTAAGCAGATCCCATCCTGGTGAAAAGTATATTTTATAATGGTGACCATGAGAGTGTTACATGTATCTAGATTATCTCAACTGATGACCATGGATTTTGGTTTATGGGGTTATGAAATTATAATGGTGTTGTTCAATGCCTACAACTACAAGGAGCTCTACATGGCCGGAGCGTATCCCTGGGATTTTGATATCGCAACAGACTTCTTTCATTGAGCCCGTCGGAAGAGAGAGAAGTAGAACAAGAGATAGACGTGTTTGATGCTGCATAACACTGGATCATGAACAACCAAAAGGACCAAGTTTGAAATTGGAGAAGAGATTCAGAGCAATTGTACTCCTAGTGTTTTCGAATGTCTCTGTTTGAAGACGAAGTGAGTGGAAGCGTGCATGTGTATATAGAGCTTTGGAAGACTGGAATTGTCGAATGCATAGGTAATTGACTGGTGGAAAGAAAGTTCATAGTTTGTACCGAGAAAAGGAAAACAGTTCATAGTAGAACTTTAAGGAATTCACTAAAAAAGTCATTTGCTTCTCAAAATAAAAGCCATTGCTTCCGTATCAAAAAAAAAACCCATTGCTTCTCAAAATATTTCAGAAGTCAATAACTAAAGACCAACAATTTTCACAAAACAAATTAACGAATTACATGGCCAGGTTTCCTGTATTTTGGCTATTGATGATCACCTGCAGTTCCAAAATTTTGGTCCTATCGGTGGTATAGACATTACACGGGGCTTTTCACATTGCCAGGAAAAACCTTAGAAGAAATGCAAAGTTTCTTCCTGTACGTCTGGGAGTTGATATAATTTTCCTTTTTGCGCAGTTCAACAATTGATTAACAAGGACATACATGTACAATAAAACACTCAGACAATTTTGACCTTTTGAATAGCATTCATTTGCTTTGGTGTCAAACTCTGCAGTTGATGAAAGTAAAAAATATGTTAAATTCAGGAGTTTTTTTCACCAACAGACCCTCAACTCTGGTGTACCTACCAATGTGATACCTCAACTCTTAATCGTACCAATGTGATACCCAGACTCTAGTATTGCTATCATTGAAGTACTTCCGTTAGTTTTTTTAAACTTTTCCGTTATCTTGGTGACGTGACAGGTACGTGAGGCCCACAAAGAGGGTTAAAAGACAAAATTAACCTCATCTGAGATGAGCAATGTTTTTCCCGCCCTTTACCTTGAGAAAGACACCCAACAATTCCAATTTTGGCGCCAATTTTCTCTCTCTACTCCTTAATTTGTGTCTCTTATCTAAACTAAAGAACTACCGCCAACCAGTCGACCACAATCTGATAAAACCCTAGATCAATCTCATTTTCTATTTTTACCCTAGCACTTGTTAAACTAACAGAATAAATATATAAATTTATATGGAACATCTCATTTCCACAATCTCATAAGAATATAAAAACACATAACTTAACGAAATTCAAATACATGTTTAAGTACCATTAGTTGCCACCTTTTATGTTGATCTGCCATGATTTTTGCTTGTAAGAACTAATGGTACATGTAGTTGAATTTCGTTAAGTTATGTGTTTCTATATTCTTATGAGATTGTGGAAATGAGATGTTCCATATAAATTTATATATTTATTCTGTTAGTTTAACAAGTGCTAGGGTAAAAATAGAAAATGAGATTGATCTAGGTTTTATCATATTGTGGTTGACTGGTTGGCGGTAGTTCTTTAGTTTAGATATTAGACACAAATTAAGGAGTATGGAGTGAAAATTGGCGCCAAAATTGGAATTGTTGGGTGTCTTTCTCAAGGTAAAGGGCGGGAAAAACATTGCTCCTCTCAGATAAGGTTAATTTTGTCTTTTAACCCCCTTTGTGGGCCTCACGTACCTGCCACGTCACCAAGATTACGGAAAAGTTGAAAAAAACTGACGGAAGTACTTCAATGATAGCAATACTAGAGTCTGGGTATCACATTGGTACGATTAAGAGTTGAGGTATCACATTGGTAGGTACACCAGAGTTGAGGGACTGTTGGTGAAAAAAACTCTAAATTCAGCCATAAGTAGATCAAAGATTAAGTGTCGATCTTTTTTACAGAATGAGACGAAAAGCTGACCTTGTAAATATTATCAAAAAGTTGTATTTCCCTCTGAGAAAAAGTTACAAAAAACTCAACAAGATATTTTGCCAAATTAATCTGTAAAATTAATGAGACGAACGTATATATATAGAAAGCATATTTAGTTGGCAGATATTAAACAACTTCATGAAACTCTGAAAACAAGAAAATTACATTCGCATTATACTTGGTTAAGGGGATCGGCCACGCTCAAATAATCATCCAAGAATTGGGGAGGAGGAGAAATAAACATGAATGAAAAAAAAAACAAAAACAAAAAGAAGAAAGTGAGATTCGAACACAGGACTAGCCCTCCCTAACCAAGTGTAATTGCACATCCTCCCTAGCCAAGTGTAATTGCACATCCTCCCTACCCAAGTGTAATTGCACATTGGCCTTTAGCAAATTCCACCAACTCAAATTTCAGTATTATTAACACATATAATAGGTAATATTTCAAAGCGATTTTTAGCTGGGCTACCAAGTGGTTCCGCCCTTACTTTTACGAGAGAGTACCGGAAGCTTTTGAAAGAGAAGATCTCTGGTTCCGCCATAGCTGAGAGGTCTCAGATTTTCCAGTTTAAGCTCATCGGAGCGTGAGCCGGGTGGGCTTCTGGCCCATATATTTTCTTTATTAAAAAAAAAAAAGACTGGGTGAATCACGTGCTGAAGAAAACAGTTTCTGACGTGGCGACCAGCTTAGCGATTCCGATTTTTTTTCATCCTCTGTTTTTCTGGGTTTGTGTTTTTGTCGTGGAACTGCTGCAGCATGTGCAACAAGCAGCCACAGCCGGCGACGTTGTTGTCTATCTGGCATAGGTGCTTTACCGAGACGTGCCCGTCCGACTTCTCTCGTACGTTTCCGACTATGCGCGTCGGCGTCCTCTGCCCTCGTCGATGTTTGCTTCCGACATCGTCTCTCTTGGCGTCTTCCTTCCTCCGACCGGCGTAGTTGTCTCGGGGTGTGGAACGGCTGCTCGTCCTTCGCCCGGCGTCCTCTGCCCTCGTCGACGTTTGCTTCCGGCATCGTCTCTCTTGGCGTCTTCCTTCCTCCGACCGGCGTAGTTGTCTTCCTTCCTCCGACCGGTGTAGTTGTCTCGGGGTGTGGAACGGCTGCTCGTCCTTCGCCCGGCGTCCTCTGCCCTCGTCGACGTTTGCTTCCGGCATCGTCTCTCTTGGCGTCTTCCTTCCTCCGACCGGCGTAGTTGTCTCGGAGTGTGGAACGGCTGCTCGTCCTTTGCCCGGCACTGCCCGACACTGCCCAGCGTCCTCTGCCCTCGTCGACGTTTGCTTCCGGCATCGTCTCTCTTGGCGTCTTCCTTCCTCCGACCGGCGTAGTTGTCTCGGAGTGTGGAACGGCTGCTCGTCCTTTGCCCGGCACTGCCCGACACTGCCCAGATCTTCTTCTTCTTCTTCTTCTTCTTCTTCTTCTTCTTCTTCTTCTTCTTCTTCTTCTTCTTCTTCTTCTTCTTCTTCTTCTTCTTCTTCTTCTTCTTCTTCTTCTTCTTCTTCTTCTTCTTCTTCTTCTTCTTCTTCTTCTTCTTCTTCTTCTTCTTCACCACCATACAAATGACCAAGGTCCATCTACCATAACATATATAGCATCCTTCTTCTTCTTCACCACAATACAAACATCTACCATAACACTTCTTCTTCTTCTTCTTCTTCTTCTTCACCACCATACAAATGACCAAGGTCCATCTACCATAACATATATAGCATCCTTCTTCTTCTTCACCACAATACAAATGACCAAGGTCCATCTACCATAACATATATAGCATCCGGCAAAGGGAATGGAATAGCGTCCTAAGACGCGCGTACTCATTTGCCAATTACACAATTGTGGCAAACTAAATCTAGAAACATCATAAGAGAATCATACAGACTTCCAATATGTACAGACTTGTAAATGTCGACACCCGGCCAATCATTATTCTAGATGTAAACCTAGAAGCCCAGGGCCAAGTCAGAGCTTTGCTCCCATCCATCCCATGCATCTCCACCGCGAGAATGTTTTTTTTTTCCTTGAAGTTGAACATTTTTCCTTTGGTTTATGGGGTTCTTAAATTATAATGGTGCCGTTCAATGCCTACAAGGAGCTCTACATGGCCGGATCATATCCCCGGGATTTTGAGACGTAGAACAAGAGATAGACCTCTTTGATGCTGGAAAACACATGGATCATGAACAACCAAAAGGACCAAGTTTGAAGTTGAAGAGAGATTCAGAGCAATTGTACTCCTAGTGTTTTTGATTGTCTCTGTTTGAAGACGAAGTGAGTGGAAGCGTGCATGTATACAGAGAGCTATGGAATTGTCGAAAGCATAGTTAATGGACTGATGAAAAGAAAGTTCAGCATTACCAAAAAAAAAATGTTCATAGTTTGTACCGTAGAAAACGAAAACTGTTCATAGTAGAACTATAAGCGATTCAATAAAAAGGCCATTGCTTCTCAAAATATCTCAGAAGTCAATAACTCAAGACGAATAATTTTTACAAAACAAATTAACGAATTATATGGCCAGATATTCTGCACTTTGTTATCGATCGCCTGCACTTCCAAAATTTTGGTCCTATCGGTATAGACATTACACGGGGCTTTTCAAATCTAATCACACTCCCAGGAAAAACCTTAGCAAGAAAAACAAGTTCTTCTTGTTGCCACATCTGGGAGTTTATATAATTTTCCTTTTTGAACAGTTCCACAATTGATTAGCAAGGGCATACAAATACAATGAAACCCTCAGACAGTCTTGACCTTTTGAATAGCATTCCTTTGCTTCGGTGTCAAGCTCTGCAGTTCATGGAAGCAAAAAATATATAAAATTGAACCATAAGTAGATCAAAGATTAAGTGTCGATCTTTGTTCACAGAATGAGACGGAAAGCTGACCTGATAGAGATTATCGAAAAGCTGTATTTCCCTCTGAGAAAAATTTATGAAAAACTCGGCAAGATAGTTTGCCAGATTAATCTGTAAATTGAGACAAACGAATATATATAGAAAGCATACTTCATAATCGTTGGCAGATATTGAACAACTTCATGAAACCATGAAAACAAGATAATTATGTTCGCATTATACCTGGTTAAGGGGATCGGCCACGCTCAAATGATCATCTTCATACCCATCGTCTTCTTCGTCCTTGAAGAAAATGTCAAGTTTCGTGACTATCTACTCACACAGTATACTCTATAGATACAACAGATCTACTCCAAAGTATATAACCAACAATAAAATACCTTATTGAATACTTTGGCAATTGCTTCAAGATGTTCATGTGTGGGTTTATCAAAAGATGTTAATCCCGCTGCATGCATCAAGTTCTTATCAGCTTCCCCACCATCTGCCTCAATTTCTTCCCAGTCGCTATCCTGCAGTAGGAATGGGTCCCAAGCTTAAACTCATTATTGATATGTTTATTTTCACCAAATAAACTAAAGCAGAAGATTGACTACCTCATTATCACTAGCTAAAACCTGCTCTTGGATTTCAACCAATGCATCTGCCAATAAAGCCATTAACTGCAAAAAAAAAAAAGAGAAATGGTTGAAGATTTCAAAAACTGGCATTTCTGATAATCATTGCACAGAGCAAAGGCACAATTGAATAACTTTCCATCTACAAATGGCTAATACACAATCCTGCAGTAGCCACTATATATGCACTGAAACAGCAGAAGTTGCCAAGTATAACAAACAACTCTACTGTACTAAAGGTATGTGCACTCACAAACTTGCTCAATAGTCAATATAAATCTCCTGCTTAGAAGAAAATATGATAATAACCTCCCAGAGAAGTACCTTAACGGGAAGTGGCACCACTGTCCACTGATCAGGAGTCAATTTCGCTTTTGAACGGGTCGTGATCCCAGCAGCACACTTTAGAAGGGAAGCAGAACAAGTTTTCTGTCAGCAAGCATATATAAGAAATTGAGTAGGAACAGAAAAAAAGTTTCTGCAGAACCTGAATTAAATATCCTTGCACATTGATTTTTGCTAATTCAGGATGCCTAGATGATAGCAACAAGGCCAAAGCAGTAGTAGTGACTTTAATTTGGTAGGCCCCCTGAATCTCACCTGCATCCAATACATATATTTTATGATCTGCCTTCTGCAGGGTCTCTAATAAGCCAAAGCCTCTTCAGTAAACAGAGGGTAAGTGCAACAAATTGAATGATTACACTTGCGTGCTCAAGTGCCAAACATAAACTAAAGAGGAAAAAGATGATGAACTTTAGGTCCAAATTTCTAAAAAGACTTTTCACACAGGGAACAATCTTAGTGAGCTGAATTTGACCATTCAAATAATAATGAAATCACATTGGCATGTAAGCAAAGAACTGAAAATTAAGAAAATTGATGTCGCAAGACAAAAGGACGTTACAGATGCACAATTTTACTAAAGATGCATCTTTTTGCAGGGACAAGGACTACATGTTATAAACTGGATTTGATAAATCAAACATTGCACCAAAATCAGAAACTTCTACTTCAAATTTGTGTTATGGTCTAGCTATAATTATATGAGAAGTAAACAAGCATATATAAACTTACCTTGCTGTTTGGTCCATTCTGACATTAAATATATAAAGGAGTTATCATAGCCGTCAGTTGGAATAGAGACCAGCAGATCAATAAACTGTTCAACATTTGGGACGCTAAAGTGTACCTATTGAATTCAACATTCAAAAAAATGAACCATATAAGTCATGGACGCTCTATGCTTGAGCGATATCAGATTAGGCTGCTAAGTAAATTTAACTAGAATGGTAAGATTGTCATAACAATTTGATGAAAAAGATATAAGGTGGAAGCTGCAAAAATGAACCAGCAAGAGAACACACATATTTTCAATGAGAATCGGTAAAGATATATGCTAGTCATAAAAATCAGTTCATTATAAATTAAAAGTATAAAAAAAACACTGATTACTGTGTGAAGTAAAACTGACCCAAAAAAGAGAAGAAGAAGAAAAAAGGAATGAAAAAAATCCATTTTGTTTACGGTTTCAGATATCAGAATCACTGGTGGAACTAACAGACACAAGTGTATAGGTGCATACCAGTCGAGCAAATATGAGTAGCAGAGAGCTTCTCAGTCCTACTATTTGAGCAGATTGCATGCGCCTAAGAAGAGCAGCAACCAGGTCTTGAATATGGGGTGCCATCTGTGATGATAGATGCAAAATAAGTTGCAGAATATAGCTCCCAACAAAAAGAGAACCAGAGCTTTCCAGATCAGGGTCAAGAAGCCTGCAAGCATAAAGCTTACAATAAATAAATCTCAAATTATCAAAGAAATGAAATTTCTTTTTCATTACTCAGTAGATCTACAAATAATAAAATGAACTGTTGATTAAAAGGTAAATAAAAAACAGTCAATCCAGTTAAATAAAATGAATGAAACGCATGTATGGGTTATCAAACTTATCATCCCAACGTGGTGGACACATTTGGGGTGAAAGGAGAACTTGTGATTCTCATATGGCGCATACCAAAAGAAAAAGGAAATAGGAAACAGTCAATTGAATCCTTGAGTGAGAGTTACAAAATATAACTTTCTATGCCAATTTTGATAGACTGTCACAATTGAAGGATCATAAAAATTAAAGCTTTCTATATAATTACAAAAATGAAAAAAATAATAATAACCACCAAAAGACACTGAAAGAACCAGGCACTTAGAAAACAGAATTCAGATTACCTAGAAGCTGCATCAAGCAACCTTCTCATTGTATTGCCAGAATCACCACCCCAAGCAAGCACATCTTGTCTTCCACCAGCTATAAAAGCAGCTAAACATTGTGTTGCATTCTGGTATAGTTGTCGCAACAAGATTGAGTCACTTAACTATGTAATAAATAGAACAAATAAATAATTGTGTAAGAAAGAGGATACCTGCATTTCACTATGATCATCACTTTGTAGGACAATTTGTATAACACCATCAAAACAAGCATCATATATTGCTTTCACCACATTACCGGGAGCATTCTGTACCAATGCTATTACAATGTTTAATTAGCAATCCTCCCAGATGCAGTCTAAAGATAAAACTGAAAATTTGAGGGGCGAATTTCTTTTGACATATAGAAAAAAAGGAAAAAGTGAAGAAAACAAGAGATAAATCTTCATTGAAGCATATCTTACTTTCAATAACATTGTCACCAGATCCACTGATCCGGCCGCTAATCCATCAGGCTGCTGTTGGGGCTGACAATCACCATCAATATGTATCAGAAGCTATATATGTATATTCCCCTTGAATTATTAAACTATGACACAATAAAAGTGCCATTTAGTTACAAGCACTGACATACTTTATTCAAGACTGGTGAAACATACGGTAATACTCGAGAAACCAGTGGATGTATACAGCCAGGTGCATTTTTAAGTGCCTGGTATAAATCATAAACAAAAGCCAGAAAATCAAACACGTAAATTATAAGCTATTTAACTTTATACACATGTACATATTTTATTACATCTACCACCAATGCTCCATATATTACCTCCAGAACTTCAATTGAATCCATACTGACAAAAGGATCAGAAATATGTGATGCCCACATGTTAAGGATCACAGGGGAAATGATAGGCTCTATCGATGTCGATAATTCGTAACCTACAATTAAATAGAAAATATGTAGCAACCCAACTCCTTACGTCCATATAATTCAATGATTTCACACACCAAAAGAAGGGGAAAAAAAGGCGTATAATGGGTTTACCATATCATCCAGTCTAAACTCACCTGCCTCAATTGCCGCTAGTAGTGTTTCATATACCAAGTTCAAAGTTTCATCAGATGCCTAAAACCAAAAGAATAATGCAAGCTTAATGCAAATACACGAATAACACTATTTTAAGGTAAATACTAGTGCTCAGTACCTGATTAAGAAGATCCGCAAGTGATGTAAACAAACTAATTATATGTGGTTGAATTAACTATTTTAAGGTAAATACTAATGCTCAGTACCTGATTAAGAAGATCTGCAAGTGATGTAAACAAACTAATTATACGTGGTTGAATTAATTCTTTGTTTGCTTTAGGTAGGAGCTGGCAAAGTGCCCTGCACGCACCTACTTTGACCGGCGGGGGCCTGACAGGGATGACAATAGATGAATTAAATTCTTGATTAGATACAAATTCCTCAAGGAAAGAAAATGAATCATTCTCTGTGAGAGAGAGAGAGAGAGAGAGAGAGAGAGAGAGAGAGAGAGACTTACACGTCCATGGCAATTGCTTTGGTAGCAGCATAGAGAAAGTGCTCGAGAACTCCGTCACTGATCTATACAGCATTAGACATGTTTCAAAGATACATGCAATCATATAGGAAAATAGGAACTTTAAATAGAAAAGTTTAGAATCTTTACCACAGAGGAGAACTTGGCAACCGATGAAAACATGCGAGAATAAAGAAAGGGATATTCATGAACATCTGCAACACGGTAACAGAAAGTGTTTACTCACAAATGAATGAATGCTTCTTCCCCTCTGTCTGTTTTTTTTATTTCTGGAAGGGAGCCTATTGCAAGGAAAAGAGAATCGAACCTAATCCAATGTCATCACTGATTATCTGCTCCAGAAGGTTTCCTAACCCAACTCTCGTCATACCTGAATCCTGTGAACTAAGGTTAATCAGTCTACCAATGTGAATCCACTTGAAACTGGAATTGAGTGATATAGATAAGATGGCACACCAAGAAGAAGCATAAAGACATCATCTAAAGAAGAAAGCACAAACCTCGGTTTCTAGCAATAGTTCTGATAGAGAAGTCAAAGCAAACAGAGTAGCCTCTCTCATCTGGAGCATACATCAGTCATAGAATTAATAAAGAAGAATTAAATGAAATACATAGGAAAAATGATGTCTACTTACTCTCCACCAAATGGCAGAACCAGCATGCTTCTCTCTTTGAGACTCACTTATACGTGTTTTCGCAGCATCAATGACAGCGTTGATACCTTCTTCGCCACAAATATTAACCACTTCTTCAAGTAGAATTGAACCTAGAAAGGAGAAGTGGTATTAAAGCTCAAGTAGGTGAGTAGAATTATTTTGAACTTTAAATGGAGATTGGGAAATTGAAATAATAGGGCTAACACCAAGGGCAATATTGATATACTTCAATTAGAACAGAATCATGAAGTACCTCAGTGATGGAAATGAATTATTTCTACAACACTGATGTTGAATGAACAAAGGTTTCATAAATCAGCAGTTCTATACTACACTAAAAGAGGAATATATATACATACACATACACGTGTGACAAGAAAACCATATATATTGAATTTTTTAAGGACGTTGCCATAAAAAGCATTAACTTGATGGGAGATGCTACACATACCAGAAACACGACAACTATAAGTAGAATCGTCCTCATCAGCTACAAACTGATTGGCGTCCATCAACCAACTATGAACCTAAAAAACAATAACAGAGGAACAGCCATCAAACCGACGGTCTTAATATAACATAAGTACATGCAACTAAATTCAGTTGGTAATACTACAGGTGATTTAATCAGGAAAACTTATCAGATAAAATCAACATGGAGGAACATATGGAGGATAATGAATAATTAAGTAGGTTCCAGTATTAAGCTGTTTGGTCTCAGCTATTCAGCCGCTCAACCATATAAATGAATTGCCAGAAACCACTGTAAAGGTATACAAAAGCAAAATATTACCTGTTGTTCCGTTATTTGCAGAAAAGCAATGGTGTAATAGACCAACTCCTTGACATTATTCGTGATGACCTATAAGGTTAAGAAGAAAACCATCTCACAATAAAGTGTGGTAAAAACAGAAGCAACAGGTAGAGAAAGGAAGCATACCTTTACCAGTTCTGCATTACCAGCGACAGTCAACAGAAACTCAAATAGCTGCATATAAATAGAGATGTTTTAACAACTATGGTGACAAAATCTGAAAATAAAAAATGTACAGAAAATTTCCACACGTAATAACACAACAAAGTTAAATTTTTGATCAAGGAGGGCATCAAGACACTTCTTTGAGTACATTTGGGCTGCCATGGTCCATAAGCAGTCGAAAAAATGTCATATGGATTTAACTACCTGGATAACAAAGGAATCTAAGCTTTTATCAGCACCATCTGAATCATATCTTCCATCGTATGAATCTTCTGTGCCTTCAATTGACGATCGCACATATACTTCAAGACAGGTCGTAAAAGTTTGCCACAGTGGCCCCACGATAACTGCCAAAGCAGGAACAGTCAAGCACAAGATATGAAAACTACTGTATGTAACATTGTCTATGAACAAAGCATAAATACATACAGTATTTGTGACAACCATCGATAGATAGGAATGACTTACTCATAAATTCATTCTCAATAAGGCTTGGGAAATTTTGAACAAACTGATTCAAGCACTTCAATACCTAACAATGATGAAAATAAACCATATATAAACTGCCCAGTATGATAGTCGATACGCGTATCAGAACAAAATTGTAACAAATCAATGAACCAACCTCCATTCTAATACTCCAATCATCAGGATCTTCGGATTGTACTGGATTGCTCAGGATTCCCGAAAATTGATTCATCCATGGTTTTAGCATAGGTGCTATTAATGCAGTGGTTTCCATCTGGACATAAACATCTTAATCTGTTAATTCATTATAGAAGAAGCTTAATTTACTGTACTTCAGATCTTGTGAAGTTTAAAAATTGATAACAAGTCAAATACCTTATATACACCACTCATCACTCCCAACACCGAAATACATGAATAAACAATTGAATAGGATTTCGTTCGTAAATATTTGTCATACACCTGCACATACAAATCCCACAATATACTACATGGTTAACTGAAGAAAACAAAATCTTCAAACTGACGTGACTGACATGACATCGACAGAAGAGTATGAATAAACTGCATTAGCAATTAAGTACCTCAAATGTCAAAAAAGTACTATCTCTCAAGCTGAAAAACACGAGACTCAAATAGGCCACGTAACACGCAATCAACAAAGAAGCTTTACTTGCTTTTTAGACCTTGAAAACAATTATAATTCAATTAGCAAACAGAGGGTATTAACCTGAGGAGATGATACAATTGTAAGTAAGCATGGGAACAAAGCAGGTATCAAGGTCGGGACCACTGTATCATCCAAGTCCACTGAGAGAAGAGCCAAGCATCTAAGAGCTCCATTCACTGCAAAGTTTAAGAAACTAGTTAATCTTTCATAACACATACAAAAGAGCACGACAAACAATGTAGGAAACTTAACATTTCTGATAGACCTAGTTTGGCCACATAGATAGAACTGAGATAGAGTTGGTAGATCATGAATTACAAAATTAGACAGGCTTACCTCCATTCATGTTAGTTTGGTTGTTAACCAACTTCATTAGATATGGTAATAAGTCCGGCCAATTTTCTGGCCAATCGTAACCTGCTATTGATGCTACAGCCATACTTATTGCTGTACAGATTTTCCTATGAGGATCATCTATTGAAAGCAAAAGAAGTTTGCGCACAACCACCTGAAAATGTAACCAGTACCTAATTAGATTTAGCAGGAGATTCAGTTATATCAATTGTGACTGTATCATAAATTTACTCTTAACGAAAGGTCAATGATATCATAAAGAATTTAGTTTTCAGCAGCAAGTACACTCATTGTTGCATTTATAATATAGCAACATCAACAGTAATCTAATGCAACAAAATAATATCAAAAACTTGGGATTAGAATTTAGAGAAGTAGATGCATAATGTCAGTTAAAAAAATAACAAAAAAGATATAAATTGTTCACAAATCCAGAATAATGGAGAGGAGAAAAGAAAAGCTACTAATACTTGTAGGGACAGGCTAAACTTGTTACCAAGGTCTCTGGAAAGTGAAATAAGGTAAAACTAACTATCAGGGTCAAGACTAGTACAAGTTTAATTGCCGGAAGTACCTTCTCATCACTTGAAACAGCAGGTTGTTCAAACGCTTCATCGCCCTCGTTCCAGTGTTTCTTAATAAACTGCTTAAGAAGCACAGCCGCTAGGTAAAAATTAAGTCAAGGTTCACAAAAAAAATAAAATCCTGCTGCACGCAATTGGCCGGACCATTAACCAGCAGTCAGTTTCCAAAAAAAACAGCTCCAGTATAAGGAACATAAGACCATAATGCTGAATAAACAATCCCGATAATGAAAGGATATCTGGCGCAACCCCATCGGGAGCTCCCTATTCGCGGCAACCTTCGATAACGCACTTCCAAAACCTGGAGACATTACAAAATCGAACAATCTATCTTCTCATATACCACGGCAATCCACAAGCAGAACAAAAAAGAAAAACAATATTAACCTCATAGGTGCATTTGATCTCACTCATTTTGTATATATTATAAATAAAAAACAAAAAACAGTTCATAACTCTATTCTTCAAAATCTCATTTCAGTCCAAACTAGCAATCAGTCTCAGAAAATCGACACGAACTTGCAGCTTATGCTAGAGTGAGGATCGTTTCAGCTAGAAATCCAAACCATCAATCAATCAAGTGCATCATTTCAGCTAAAATTTCACGCTCGTGTGGCGAAATAATCGGAATCAAATCCACATTACTCAACGAAATCGGAACAATCGGAAAGATAAGAAATCAAAATCAAAACGAAGGCAAAAGGCGAGAGTGGAGAGACCTGGTTGGAGAGAAGCCTGATTAAGCGAAGCTTCGGCGAAGGAGCGGACCTCGTGGCTGGGGTCGAGAGTAGCGGACAAGCAGTTGAGCAGCCATTGCTGATCGTCATCGAGCTTGGCCATAGCAAACTCCGAAAGCAGAAGAAGAGAGAGAACCCTAATCGGCGATTTGGAATTTGTTTAATTTCTATCAATTTGGTTTTTAAATGTTGATGGGCTTTGCTTCCCGCGTCGAAGTGAATCGGAGAGTGAAGGACTTGAGGCGGCTTTGGTTTATAACTTTATATAGTCGGCACTAGTTGCAGCGCAGAGATAGGGTTGCTAAAAATCCACCTCGTTATTTGGGCCGGAAGGCGCACGTATGGCCCATGAAGATTAGTCTCACACTCGCACGTACTAAAAGCTTGAATTTTTCTATCCAAAAAAAAAAACTTGAATTTGATTCAAAAATGACTAGTTGTGTTATAATTTACCCCATTGCTTTATGTGCCAAAAGTCTTGAATTTGGCTTGAGGATAACTTGTTATGGAGTACATAAGTGAGATGCAAATGGTATTTCAAAAAGTAATTCACCGAGCATTACTCATTGTTAAAGAATTTTGTCGAGTTTTAATTTTTTTTATTTTGTGTTTTAACATTTCTAATGAGTGTAATTAAGGGATTGTATTTAACAATATGTGTGATCAACATGAGATTGTATAGCCTCAAAGAACTAATCTGATTCTACTTGATGTATTAGAGGCTCTAATTTATCACCATGATCAATGCACAATTACACACAAGTACATACACAAATGAACAGATGTAAACTTCCAAATTTCCCATTCCCATTTTAGAATTTGGTGAGTGTTCTTGAAATCATATGCCAAAAGTGCAAACCTATCATGCAGCCTCTTCAACACATAATATTGGTTCCACTCTCCAGTCCCTCCGAACTCTCCTACTAGCTCTTTCAATCCCCAGTAAACCCACACTTTATTCCCAAAGATATTTTACATTTCCAAATGAAATAAGAAGTACTGCAAACATAAATTGAGTACAAATATCACACATGCAGCTTGCATCCCCTTGTTATGTGGCTTCAAAGGTAAACCTCAATAAGAGACCTAACTCCCAGTGAATGTGAAATCTTATAGTAACTAAATCCTGCAGCCAGAAACAGCTTCTCCCACTCATTTTCAGTGCGTTCTTTGCCAGTGAGATTCACCATCATCAACATGTCCCATAACAGCTGTGTTTCAGTTGACGTATTACTCATCTTCATGTTATCTACAGATACAACCATGTCTAAAATAATAACCTTTCCTCCTTCGCTTTTGCTTATCGAAATTGCTTCTCTGCACCTCCTCAATATTTTCACGCTTTCTTCATCACTCCAGTCATGCAGAATCCACTGCTCATCGATCATCATAGAAAATCCACAATTCATAAGTAACACAAAAAGCACAAAACTTATTGAAAAAGAAGGTTCGTTTTGAATACAAGTACGTGTACCTTGAGTAGAATAGCATTTGCTGGGGGTATTTTCTCAAACATATCTCCTACAACAAAATCCAAGTTGTTGGTCCCTTTCAAGTTATCAATGACATGTGAGAGATCCAATACAGTGCATTTCATCTGTGGAAATGCATTGGCAATGGCAAAGGTCATAGTTCCTCTACCACCTCCTACATCAACAATTGAACTTAAACCCTCAAACACACCTCGACACTTTTTAATCATCACACTCGAAATAAGCTGAGAATCGGCGACCATTGCTTCATCAAACATGTTACCAAACCTTGGTTCATGAGCCCCCAAATCAAAGAACGACATATCATATGTCATCTCAAATGGGGTGGATTTGTGGTTACACAACCACGGACCCAATAAGTGCCACGGGTTAGTCAACATTGGGTCTAGTTGGAGAAGCAAGAACGGTGTCGTAGTCAAAGGGCTGTCATTGAGGAGAAGCTCGGAAGATGGTGTTAGGGAATAGACTACTTCTTGATGAATGTTATCATCTTTGACAAAGAATCCACATTGGACTAGAATGCGCATGAGGCGATAGATGAAGCGAGCTTTAGAAGGGTGGACATCGAGTCTAGAAATAAGGTTGGAGAGGGGCATGGGTTGGCCATGGTTGTAAATGATATCTGGGATGCCTAGCTGAACTGCACATTTTAGTGCCATGGAGTTAATGAACTTTAGCATGTGATTCCACACATGAACTTGAGCTTGAAGAAGGTCGCGAGCACTACTACTATTAGCAGCTAAACCCATGTTGTTTTGATTCATTCTGCTATACTAATTCTGTCGAAATATGGATGCGCTAGTGCTGCTTATATCTGCATCTTGATGGATGATGGTGTGAGTGGAATGTAGTAGGTATAGTGGAGATAGTGGAGTGAGTAGGTGGTTAGTGTGAATTAGCCTATATATATCATTGTAATCTGTATATGAATGTATCAATCTGAAGAGCAATATCAGTATATTACCACTTGGTATCAGAGCCTCCTGCTCTGTTCTTTCTTTTCCTTTTTCCGACAGGTCGACCTCCGGCGTCTCTCCGCTGCGTCTGCTTGGCCGCTCCGCACTCGGACTCGCCGCTCGACGTCGCCGTCGACCTTTCCCGGAGCTAATCGCCCGCTGTCCCTCCGAAGTCGCTCCACCGCTGCTCCTCATCAACCCGCAGTCACCGCTGCTCCTCCGGTCGTGCTCTCTCAGTTTCCAGGAGCTGCCTCTCCTTGGTGCTCTCGACAATCCGTCGTTGCTCACCTAAGCCAAGCCTCTCCGACGCAGCTCGACCCGAATCGACCCGGCGTCGTCCTCGCCGCTCCTGCTCTCTCCGCCGCTGCTGCTGCTGCTGTCTCTCCCCGCCCCGACGTCGCTCGCCCGCTCCTCAGTTGCCGCCCCACCCCGACGTCACTCGCCGCTCCTCCAGATCGCCCCTCTCCTCTCCGCTCCTCATACCCAAATCGCACAAATCATACCTAAATCCTAAATCAGCCACTCGACCCGACCCGCTTTTGTTCACCCGGCCCGGCCCACACACGACCCGGCCCAGCCCAGAAACAAGTACGGCCCGACCCGGCCCGCTTGATCCGACCCGGCCCAGCAATAATTAGCAGCCTTTTTTCTTGCTGTCAGTGCACACGCACCATCAGTGCAAGTGCACCGGCAACATATTCTTCTCCATTGCTTTCGCTGTATAACTTCTGATTTGTCAAAAAAAAATGTTCATCCCTACCGCATCCATCGCTGGTTTTGGTAAAATTGGTATGACTTTAAATATCTCTCACTTTGTTGGTTTTGATACATGGATTATTGATTCTGGTGCGTCTGATCATATGACTTATGACAAATCTTATTTTACCGTTTTGTCTCCTGCATCAGTACCCTATGTTACTAATGCTAATGGTGAGGCATTCCCCGTCTTAGGAAAAGGGTCTGTTCGTATTACTCCTACTATAGAGCTTCACAATGTGCTCTATGTCTCTGCTCTATCTCATCATTTGATATCTGTTCCCCAATTAAACACTGACGCTCAGTGTTTTGTGACATTTTTTCCTATGTATGTGATATTTCAGGATCTTCTCACCGGAGAGTTAATTGGTCGGGGGTATCTGAGGGGCCGGTTGTTTCATCTGGATCAGACATATGCGGGGGAGAAACCAGGGTTACAATCTCGGACCACTCTAATCTCTACTTCTGATAAGCTAAGTGAAATTTGGTTATGGCACCGTCGCTTAGGGCATCCATCTTTTAGTATTATGAAGAAATATATGCCTACTTTGTTTTTTAGTGTGGATGAGTCTTCTTTACATTGTGAAACATGTGTTTTGGGCAAGAGTCATCAGTCTACCTATTCCCCTAGTAAATCTAATAAAAGTACTCTTCTTTTTGAATTAATTCATTCTGATGTTTGGGGACCTTCTAAAGAGTCTACTGTGTCAGGAATGCGGTACTATGTGTCATTTATTGATGATTGCACCCGTCTTTCGTGGATTGTTCTTCTTAAAACTAAAAATGAGGTTTTCCCGGCTTTTCAAGTCTTCTATACCACTGTGCAAACACAATATAATGCCACAATTAGAGTTCTTCATTCTGATAATGGGGGGGGGGGGAATATGTGAATCATCTCTTTCAGGAGTTCTTTAACACACATGGAATTGTTCATCAAACAACGTGTCCTTACACACCTGAGCAGAATGGCGTTTCTGAAAGGAAAAATCGTCACTTACTTGAAATGGCTCGGTGTATTCTTTTTAGTGCCCATATGCCTAAGTATCTTTGGGGTGATGCTGTCATCACTTCTGCCCACCTCATTAATCGTCTTCATTCTCGTGTCCTTCAAGGCAAAGTTCCATATGAGGTACTTGCATCTCATGTCTCCTTACCCTCTTTTCATAATCTTCTTGCCCGTGTTTTCGTTGTGTTGCTTTTGTCCATCTTCCACCACATCAGCGGTCTAAATTGGATGCCCGGGCAGTTAAATGTGTGTTCGTTGGGTATGGAGGCCATCAAAAAGGGTACCGGTGCTATCATCCACCTACCAAGCAGTATTATGTCACTATGGATGTTACTTTCTTCGAGGACATGAGTTATTTTGCCCCTTCTGATACTGCTCTTCAGGGGGAGAATTCCTATTTTGAAGAGCTGTATCCTGGAGAGGGGGAGACAAGTAAGGCAATAGATATGGTGACAGGTTCAGTTGAGATTATCAATGTAACAACTACACAAGCGCCACCAGAAGATTCCGGCGATGTAATCGGCGGTGTAGTCACTCCAGAGATTCATGAACCAGCAGATGAAAACACAACTGCCCCTCATACTACTGTTTCTACACCTGACCAATGCTCTCCTGGTACAGAAGATCACTCACCTGAGGTTAGTCATTCTATTAGAGCTGATAGTAGACAATATGTTTTGCCAAATAGGTCTACTCGGGGTCAACCAACAAAAAGATATGAACCTACCTTTCAGACTACAGCCAAGTATCCGGTAGCGAATTTTATATCTACCAAAAGATTATCTAAGTCATATGAGTCATTTGTGAATCAAATATCTAATGTATCAGTACCTAACAAAGTGCAGGATGCATTGGGAGATCCAAAATGGATGAAAGCAATGAAGGAAGAGATGGAAGCATTACAAAAGAACAATACTTGGGAGCTTGTACCTCCACCATATGGCAAGAAGACAATAGGATGTCGTTGGGTGTTTACAGTGAAGCATAATCCAGATGGGTCAGTAAGCCGGTATAAAGCACGCTTAGTAGAGAAGGGGTTCACTCAGACATATGGCATAGACTATGATGAGACATTTGCACCTGTTACAAAAATAAACACTATCCGGGTATTGCTTTCTGTCGCTTCTAACTTGAACTGGCCACTTAGGCAATTTGATGTTAAGAATGCATTCCTTCATGGAGAACTAACGGAGGAAGTATACATGGATCTTCCGCTTGGATATGTGGTCGCTTCTCCTAGTAACTCCGTATGCAGATTGAGAAAGTCTTTGTATGGTCTTAAACAGTCACCTCGTGCTTGGTTTGGAAGATTCTCAGAATTCATGAGGAAGATTGGTTACAAACAGAGTAATTCAGACCACACGTTATTTCTCAAACATCAACAAAGGAAGGTAACAGCCCTAATTATATATGTTGATGATATGGTAGTTACTGGAAATGATACTGTTGAGGTGGATAGATTACAGAAACAGCTTGTCACAGAGTTTGAGATGAAGGACCTAGGTACACTCAAGTACTTCTTAGGCATTGAAGTAGCCCGGGGAAGCAAAGGTATCTATTTGTGTCAAAGGAAGTACATCCTTGATCTACTAACAAAGACATGTATGTTGGACTGCACTCCCATTGATACTCCTATTGAGCAGAACCACCGGTTAGCAGAGTATCCAGATCAAGTCCCTACTGACAAACCGCGTTATCAGAGGCTAGTCTGGCGCCTGATTTATCTATCACATACCAGACCAGATGTTGCGTATGCAGTAAGTGTAGTAAGTCAGTTCATGCATAACCCCAGTGAGGACCACATAGATGCTGTTATAAGGATCTTGAGGTACTTGAAGTCAGCTCCAGGGAGAGGAGTAATGTTTTCTAATCACAACAATATCGTTGATGTTTGTGGCTTCACAGATGCAGAGTGGGCTGGAAATATTACAGATCGGAGGTCAACATCAGGGTATTTTACCTTTGTTGGAGGTAACCTTGTTACGTGGAGGAGTAAGAAACAAAATGTGGTAGCTCGATCTAGTGCTGAAGCAGAATACAGAGGTATGGCTCAGGGAGTGTGCGAGTTGTTGTGGATTAGGAATTTGCTACAAGATTTGGGTGTTAAACCTAAGAGTGTTATACAACTGTACTGTGACAACAAGACAACTATTAATATTTCACAGAATCCTGTGCAACATGATCGTACAAAACATGTAGAGGTTGATCGTCACTTTATAAAAGAGAAGCTAGACGCTAAGATCATTTGCTTTCCGTTTGTTCCTACAGAAGAGCAACTTGCAGATATACTCACCAAAGGAGTGTCCAAGAATGTTTTTTATGACTCACTTTGCAAGTTGGACATGGTTGATGTGTATGCGCCAACTTGAGGGGGAGTGTGAGTGGAATGTAGTAGGTATAGTGGAGATAGTGGAGTGAGTAGGTGGTTAGTGTGAATTAGCCTATATATATCATTGTAATCTGTATATGAATGTATCAATCTGAAGAGCAAGATCAGTATATTACCACTGATGGGAGGCTAGTGCCACAATCTATCAAAGTTATCATGCATGTTTTCCATTTCAAATTTAAAAAACGCACTAATATTCTGTATTAGGAAACAAATTTGTCGACCACCCTTTATTTGTCCACCTTGTGTTTACCTTTTTAAACTCATAACATGTGTCTTTTTTCAACTTATAGTTAGATAATAATTGAGCAATTAGACACATGACATGAGTTTAAAATAGTGGAAACAAGATGGTCAAATAAATGGTTGGCAAATTTGTTTCCTTCGGCATTAGATTCGTAAACCCATGCTTCTAATTAAATATTGAAACTTTGGATACATGATCAATCTTCTATGATGTAAGATTGTAAAATATGTATACTTTAAAAGTAGAAATTATTGAGTCAGGACCCATGCTGGTACATATTATAGATTCAAGATGTTATCCCAACGTGATTCAGGTAAATATGGTTTTATACATGTAACATGTTATATGTGTGCATGCAATTATGCGGCACCATGCATGGCATAGAATTAAGGAGTTCCATTAATCTTACCAATATACAGTATATTACCTAGCAAGCCAAGTTAGAAAGTTAATTCTAGAAACTTTTGATGCATGGCTGTTTCTTAGTGCTTTGTATGCACACATCTTACTCAACCTTGAGTAGTTTCCTGAAGATTGAAGAGATAGATATGTGGAACATCTACACTGCATGAAAAATTAACAACTCAATCATATATCTATTCCCATTTGCTCCTAATCTGGTGATTGTGCTTGAAATCATATGTTAATAACTCTAAGCTTCCATGAGTTCCATGACTTCCATCCAACCTATCCAACTCTTTCTTGCTCCCATTTCACCCTCTCAACAATTTTCACGCTCAGCCCTACACTCCTCTCTCCTCCCACATCACCAGAGCTCTTAAACCACATGAAACCCTCATGATAATTATGAGAATCAGCTTCACTTCCGGCAACACAAACAACCTCTCTTTGGACAAATGCATCCACAAACACGGCATTAGCATTGTTGCTATTTCCCTCATAATATTTGTCGAAAATTCTCTCCCATCTTTGCTCCAGTCTCATTTCATAGAACATGCATTGCTTCATCTGGTGCTTCAATTTCAGTCCCCCTTCCTTGATAAACAAGAAAGGACAGTGCCACTTCCCAACTACCATAGCCTCAGAAAAAAATTTGTCAAACGAAAAGTCAAAACCAGGAAGGCTTGATCGCTTTGAACCGTTGAGTCCTCGAGCTTCACCTAGTTGGTAAAAATGGGATCTGGCCATGGTGACTAGCCAACCTGCTTTTCTCCTCAAAAAATATGGAGGAATGCCATCTGAAGCAACGGCCTTGGCAGTAAAGTGACTTGTGTGCTTTGGAATTATCTCAATTTGTTGATATATGTCTGATGGATCGAATGGCTTTGGTTCTACATCTATGACAGTTCTGCCAAAAGTTCTGCCAAACCAGCCAATCTCTTCCATGTTCTCTTGCTTTGAATTTGTACACACTTTCCTGTAAATCAATTTGTTTACCAAAATTACATGACTGTAGTCTATAATTCTATATATACATATACATAGATCTATACAGACTATACATTTGAAAATTAATATGACAATTATTATGACGTACCCTCTGTGTCTCCCATTCCTGCGCACCACATGGTATGTATTGGCAGATAAGGGCTTATCAAGAACTGGGATGAAGGCAACATCATCATTATCTGAGGAATATCCAACTGAGAGATCCTTATTCTGAGGGAAAGGCAAATCTTTCACTTGAGTATCTTCGCAACATCCGAAACACATAGTCTCATCCGATTCTTCATCATGGAGCACTAGATAACCGGAATTTGCCCCTTCCGGGGTTGGTGCTGACAGTGATTCAGGAGACCTTTTACACATAGACAGAGGCCTTGTCACATACATTCTTGTTTATTGAGGTAGGAAAAATATGTGAATAGAAATGGAGAACTCACTCTAAATTGGCTTGATCCTGCACTTGATTAACTACATATATATATAGAATTAACTTGTACTATTTGCTTGTCATCGATAGAATTCAAGAACTCATTCAAACTCTCATGAGTTTCATAATTTTTATGCATTTTCCTATAAGCATATCCTGATTATTCTTGTTAAGTCTATATATGCTAGGGGTGGGCACGAGATGAGACGGGATAAAGCTAATCTCGCGTCATGTCTCACTCATTAAATTTGGGATGAGATCGGGACATGATTTGTGTTTTTAAAAGTTCGTCTCACCCGGGATCGGGATGAGATCAAGCATATCCCACCGTCCCAGACTTTAAATAAAAAAATACTTAATTTACCACATATAAAATTTTAGTACGAATTATTGTAATAAAAGAAACATATAGATTGTTCCAAATATCCTTCACCATCTACTTCGATACTATGAGCTTAATTATTATAAAATTAAATTAATCATTCGAATTATAGCGTAATAGATATTGTACATGAAAATTCTAGTGTTATCATACAAGAGAAACATATATAATTATATATTGTATATAAGATTATATATGTTCTGATTGCTAAGTTCTTAGAAATTTGCAATATGCGAATCATTTTTATTTATATCATATAACTCGATTCATATATTAATGAGAAAATTAACTGGGACTTATTTATATTTAGGAAATGAACCAAGGTCCAATATTCATTTTTTGAAGTTAGTCATTTCATTATCAAATGTATCTAAGGTGTTCTCATAAATTATAAATATATGGTGATGATGAAATATTTTATGGTTGAAATTCAAATGAAATTTAAAGTGGGACGGGATGGGACGAAGTGAGATATAATTTATTCCTCTCATATCCCATCCCACCGTAATAAAACAAGATGAGATCGAAACAAAACTAATGTTTTTAAACTTCCGTCCCGGCAAATTTCGGGACGGGATCGGGATTCCAGTAATTTATGTCCACCCCTAATATATGCTGACAGCTTTTACTTACTCATCATGCCTTAATCCTATATTGACA
Source organism: Argentina anserina (assembly GCF_933775445.1). Taxonomy (NCBI): domain Eukaryota; kingdom Viridiplantae; phylum Streptophyta; class Magnoliopsida; order Rosales; family Rosaceae; genus Argentina; species Argentina anserina. The sequence continues at coordinate 23,383,319 of NC_065875.1, forward strand.
GGTCAGGTCTTGTTGTTTGCATGTACAGATTAATAGAAATCATGCAATAATTTACCCAACCCAATCACTTAAAATTATTAAATCAAATTCAACTGATATCTCAAGACATATTTTATCTAAAAAAAGAAGAAGAAGATATAAGCAAGTCAAAAATGCAAATGCAACTCTTCAGGTATCAAATTGTGCAAAATTGTCCAAGTAATTATAGGAGGAATCCACCCAAAAATATTTTTTGAAGAAAATTCGCTGACTTTCCTTCACAAAAGGGTTTTTCGCGAAACTTTCTTCACCAAATATTTGTTCTGCATAAAGTTCGCCGCGAACTTGCCTCACAAAATTGTTTTCTGAAGAAAGTTCGCTTCACAAAAATCTTTTCTGTAGAAAGTTCACGGTGATATTATAATGATGACAGTAAACATGGCATCTTTAGTTCCTGAATCCGCACACATTTCCAACATTGAGTTTAAAACTGATACACCATTACAAATCCAATGAAGCAGCTAAACAAAGACATATCCCTTTAGAAGAAGGGTTGGCAATTTTAAGGAACTTGAGCCCATTTGATGTGTAGACAGACTTGAACCATGAAACAATCTTCTTTTTTTTGGCTGAAGCAAATAAGGGTCTAAGCCCAGCCCTTGTCCTTATTTGAACTTATTAAAGAGAAAAAAAAAACAAAATAACAAAGGAGGAGGACCAAATCAAAACCTTCATATAATGCCAACAAACTAACGAAACCGAAATTGAGAAAAACCCAATTGGTCACTGGTACAATGTGATGAAATAAACATCGGAGGAACATCCCACCAGACTGTTTCACAATCTATATACTAATATACATGACTTGTTTCTAATAGACACTGCAAGTTTTTCATTCCCATTTGCACCTAATCTGGTGATTGTGCTTGAAATCGTATGCCAATAGTGCTAAGCTTCCGTCCATTCTCTTCAACGCAAACCTCTCCACCAGCACATAACAAGCAAATCTGTTCCAACCTCCAGTTCCTCCAAACTCTTCATTTCTCTTCACTCGCACTTTTCTTTCCTCCCCAGCAACCCAACCAACTCTTTCTTGCTCCCATTTCATTCTCTCCACAATTTTCATGCTCAACCCTACACTCCTTTCTCCTCCCACACCATCAGAACTCTTGAACCACATGAAACCATCATCGGCGATATTAGGTCTGTCAAGATTATCAGAAAAAGCTTCTCTTCCACCAATATACACCGCCTCTCTTTGGACAAATGCATCCACAAACACAGCATTAGCATTCCTGCTATTTCCTTCATAATACTTGTCGAAAATTCTCTCCCATCTTTGCTCCAGTCTCATTTCATAGAACATGCATTGCTTCATCTGGTGCTTCAACTTCAGTCCACCTTCCTTGATAAACAAAAAAGGACACTGCCACTTACCAACTAGCATAGCCTCGGAACAATCTTTCGACAATGGAAAGTCGAAACCAGGAAGGCCTGATCGCTTAGAAGCGTTGAGTCCTGGAGCTTCACCTAGTTGGTAATGATGGGGCGTGGACATGGTCACTGACCAACCCTTTCTCCTCAGAAAATAAGGAGGAACGCCATCTGAAGCAACAGCCTTGGCAGTATAGTAACCGCGTTGCCTCCTCGGAACTATCTCAATTTGTTGGTATATGTCTGATGGATCCAGTGGCTTTGGTTTTACATCTTGAACAGATTTACCAAAGCAGCAATCTGTCATGTCCTCTTCTTTTGAATTTGTGTACACTTCCCTGCAAATAAATATGTATATACGACCATGATCAAAAGTTCAAAACTATATACATGTTAGCATGTAGAAATTAATATGAAAAAGCCTTGGACGTACCCTTTGCGTTTACCGTGCCGGCGTATCACATAATATGTATTAGCAGATAAAGGCTTATCAAGAACTGGAATGAAGGCAGCATCATCATTATCTGAGTCATATTCAACTGAGAGATCCTTGTTCTGAGGGAAAGGCAAGTCTTTCACAGAAGTATCTTCACAGCATCCGAAACATGTGGTCTCATCGGCCTCTTCATCGTGGAGTACAAGATAGCCGGAATTTGGCCCTTCCGGCGTTGGTACAGATAGTGACGCAGGAGACCTTCTATACATAGACAGAAGCCTTGTTACATACATGATGACTTTTTTTAATTGGCCAAAATGATTGAGTTGGCTTGATGATCTACTTGATTCAATACCACTTTATAGTATAATCTTGTGCTAGATCGAATTCATGGACTTAATCAAACTCTGAGGTTCATAATTTATCGTGCATTTTCCTGCAATTGAATTGTATATGCTGATGGCTAGTAATTGGAAGGAAGGTTCATATTTCTCAATCAATCTATGACGGAAAAATCTTCTAAGTTTAATGTCCATCTGTCGATCTATATCTATGTATTCATCATATCATCAATGCAAAAAAATCAATGATGGAGACCTTGTAATGAGGAAGGAAGGTTCTTTTGTCCCCTCCCTTGTTAGTTTGATTTCAATAAATTAAGGGTAATTTGCCCTATTAAAAAAAACACTGTAATGAGGACAGTTTTACATCACATCAGTAAGTTATTGACAATGAAACGATTTTTATTAAATTTTGAAATAATTCCAATGTATCAATCAAAACAAACACATGCATCCTTTTAATAAAGGAAGGTAATCACTTACAATATTATCAAAGAAGTACCTCATTACATGAAATTCAGTTACATATAGTTGTCTTTTTTTTTTTGGTCTGATACATATAGTTGTCTATAGGCTATATATCATTATATCTCACACAAATTTGCTCCTGATTTGATTAGTGTGTCTGAAACCAAAAGTTAGTATCAAACTTCCATCCATTCTTTTCAATACAAACCTCTCAACCAACACATTGCAACCAAAATTCTTCCACCTTCCCATACCCCCAAACTCCTCTACTTTCGTCACCCTCACTTTCCTCTGATCCCCTCCTTTCCATCCAAACCTTTGTTGCTCCCATTTCACCCTCTCTAAAATAGCTAAGCTAACCCCTACAGTGCTCTCTCCTCCTACTTTGTTAACTCCCCTATACCACATTACCCCATTAGCCACATCCCTCTCCTCCTGCACTGCCTCCACATTATTTCCAACAATGGTAACGAATTCATTTTCGACAGAAACATCGACATTCACAGCATTTTTTTCTTCTGTTGCATCATTGTCACATGCAAATATTTGCTCCCATCTTTGCTCGAGTGTCATCTCATAATACCTTGTGCTGCTCATTTGATCTTTCAGTGTAAGTGATCCTTCCTTAACAAACATGAAGGGACAATACCACTTCCCCACAACCACAGGCTTCGAGCTTGCATCCGATAGTTCAAAGTTGAAATCCGGAAGGCGGGCACGTAGTGCAGCGTCTAGACCTGGTGCTTCATCTAAATGGAAGTCTTTTGGAGTTGAGGTATATATCTCCCAGCCTTTTCTTCCAAGAAACTTTGGAGGAAATGTATCTGAAGCTATGGCTTTGGCAACAAAACCACCAATTTGGTTACAACTTCCTTTGCGTTGGACCTCAAATTGCTGCCGTATGTTATTAGGATCAAAGGGTTGTGGTCGTATATCTCGGACATAAGTGCAGAAGCAGCAGGTTCCCAAGTCCTCCTCTGTTGAACTAGTGTATGCATGTCTACAAGCCAATTCAAAAGAATAAAAATGAAATATATTTCCTTCAAAAAAAAAATCTCTTTAGCATTACCTGATCATAAACGTAACATATATTAAGTTCATGAGTTTAAGACTTTGAGATTTGATTCATATACCCTTTATGATTTCCGTGCGACGAGATTGCATAATAACTATTGGATACCAGAGGCTGGTTCAGAACTGGAATGAAGGCAGTGTAGAAATGAGAGACGTGCTTGCTCTCCCCTACGCTTGTGGAATACCGAAGCTTCAGATTCTTGTTCTGAGGGAAAGGGAGGTCCTTGAGCTCATGACTTTTAAACAATCCACAGCAAATTGTAGGCTCTGAATCTTCATCTTGTATGACCAAAATACCGGAATTCGGACCCTCAGGAGGTGGCAAAGAGAGCATGGAAGGGTTCTTCTGGTACATAGAGAGAGGCCTTGTCACATACATTTTCTCTATATTTCTTTTCTCAGCTATTTTTGTTTTGTAGTTTTGGGTATGAGGATCATATGATTTGAGGCTTTGAGCTACTTATATATGATGAAGTTCTCAACTTAACGTGAACAATTTGGACAAGTAATGGGCTCGTTTTAATTCATATTGGATAATAGAAATCAGACTTTTGACTTATTATTAAGATTGTTGTGTTCTTTTGACAGAGTCACAGAGACTATTACGTACTACGAATCTGGAGAACATAGATCGGTTTGGAGTTGAGATAATTATTTTAACTTCAACAAGAAGTATAGAGATTTAAGATGGATACATCTGATGACATGTGACATGTTGCCTGTAAGCTAAGAAGAAAGTGAGAACAAGTTACCTCATCAGTTTGCATTAATATTCCCTCGTGTCTCTGGAGATAAAGATCGCCAACAGGTTGCTTACCAAGCACAACTGAGAATCAGTCCAGTTCTATGTTCAGGCTTTCTGGATATTCAAGAAATATTCAATGGTCAACGCATTGATACGTAAGTAGGTACTAGGTACGTTTGAAGGAAGATGTAGACAAAATTGATAGAGTATCAGAAATTCAAAGTATCCCTATTTGGTGTTTCTGGAATCTAACGTTTACACATTCATATATCAAAGAGCGCAACTTAGAAAGGTCTGTTCATAAACAATGTCAAAATTCAGAAGCAAGTTGGACGAAAAGCTTATCATTGACTCACGTTTGTGGAACAGCCAACATAAAACCAGATACTCATGAACAAAATCAACAAAGTTGAATTAGAGAATAATTTGTGAAAGATGGTTACAGAACTACTACATATGCAGTATGTATACACTAAAATATCTTGAACCATGTTTTATGTACAAATAGATTTGAACCACAGAATAATCCGGATACAATATTACAAGTTTGTCATTCCCATTTGCCCCTAATCTGGTGAGTGTGCTTGAAATCATATGTCAATAGTGCTAAGCTTCCATCCATTCTCTTCAACACAAACCTCTCCACCAACACATAACAAGCAAATTTATTCCACTTGCCATTTCCTTTAAACTCTTCTACTCTCTCCACTCTCATTTTCCCTCCATTCCCATCAACCCATCCAACTCTTTCTTGCTCCCATTTCATTCTCTCAACAATTTTCAAGCTCAAACCTACACTCCTCTCTCCCCCAACACCATCATAGCTCTTAAACCACATGAAACCGTCATCAATTACATTTATTGTGTCATGATTATCATAGAAAGCTTCACTTCCAGCAACAAGAACCGCCTCTCTTTGAACAAATGCATCCACAAACACAGCATTGGCATTGTTGCTGTTTCCTTCATTGTACTTGTCGAAAATCCTCTCCCATCTTTGCTCCAGTCTCATTTCATAGAACATGCATTGCTTCATCTGGTGCTTCAACTCCAGTCCGCCTTCCTTGATGAACAAGAAAGGACAGTACCATCTGCCAACTACCATAGCCTCAGAACAGTCTTTCGACAATGGAAAATCAAATCCAGGAAGGCCTGATCGCTTCGAAGCATCGAGTCCTGGAGCTGCACCTAGTTGGTAACAATGGGGTGTTTCCATATTGACTCTCCAATATTTCATCCTCAAACCATAAGGAGGTAAGCCATCTGAAGCAACAGCCTTGGCAGTAAAGTAACCGCTGTTCTTCCTTGGAATTATCTCAATTTGCTGATACAAGTCTGATGGATCCAATGGCTTTAGTTTTACATCTTGAATAGCTTTCCCACAACAACAATCTGCCATGTCCTCTTCCTTTGAATTTGTGTACACTTTCCTGCAAGTAAATTTGAAACATTACAGTATTATAAAACTATGTTTATGAATAGGAAAATTAATGCGAAAAGTGAAAACTATATCATACCCTCTGTGCCTCCCATCCCGGCGTATTACATAGTATGTATTCGCAGATAAAGGCTTATCAAGAACAGGAATGAAGGCAAGACACTCCTTATAGTTTTTGGAATATCTCAGTGTGAGCTCCTTATTCTGAGGGAAAGGCAAGCCTTGCACCTGAGGATCTTTGCAACATCCGAAACATAAAGTCTCATCGGATTCTTCATCATGGAGTACTAGATAACCGGAGTTTGGTCCTTCCGGTGTTGGTAGTGACAGTGAATCAGGAGAACTTCTATACATAGACAGAGGCCTTGTTACATACATGATGACCTTTTCTGCTGAGGTAGTTTGTTTTTGCCAAACGTTTGAGGAAGAGGAGGGTGCATAGAAACTGGGAATGAACTATGAATTGGCTTGATGATTTGCTTGATTACATATAGTGCTAATTTATAGTATTGCTTGTGATAGAATTCAAGAACTCAAACTCATGCATTTTCTGTAATTATATTCGACAGATCATCTGCCTGACGTACTCTTGTTTGGCCTTTTGGATTGTGGTCATCAACGGCCAAGTATTTATATAACATGCCTACAAAAAGTCTTTTATTTTGGCTGTAACAATCAAATTATCAGATCTAATTTCACTGATTCTTAGAAGGCAAGCGAAGTCAGAGTTTGTAGCAAATTCATGAACCTTTTTGTCTATCTGTACGTATTACATTCATCATCAATCAGAACAGTTTAACATCACATCTGTAGTTCTTGATTACGAAAAACTTTCAATTTAAATAATTCCAATAAATCAAGCTAAACAAACACATCCTTTGAAAAGAAAACTGATCAGGTTAACACTGTACTTATTACTATGACAGACGAAATACTATATTCATGAATTTCAACTGTAGGTGTATGCCATATTTTTAAGCATTGATGGATTTACTAATTAGTACCAAGCTTCCATCCGTTCTTTACAAATACAGACCACCTCTCATCTAACACATACCCCAAAACTGCTCTAGTATCTTGAATTTATTGAAGGGTTTCATCTTCAAAGATGCAAACAATGTATCACTTCATTGAGATTTTTCCTCAAAATATTTCATCTCCTTAATGGGTATCACCTCAATACTATCTTTGATCCTCGAATGGTTTCACCTTTCCTCGAACAGTTTCACCTAGTCCATCGAGATCTTCAAGGAAGGGTTTCATCTAGTGGAGATTTTTCTTGAAGAGTTTTAACTGAGCACCTCAATTATACCTTGGTGCTTTCTTTAAAAGGTTGATCACCAACAGATCAGCTATGAATATTTCAATTCAGAATCATGAATTTCAATCCATTTCTTTGTATTAAATTCTTAGGAATTTGCAGGAAGAAAATAGTAGACATATTGCTCAAATATCAGAGAAAGAGGTTTATAGTTTCACAGGAGTTCCATTTTCCTGGAGAGAAAAAATGATCACAAATCTTCAAACTTGAATCAATGATAGATATACAAAAATAACAGAACATACTTTCCCAGATATATATTGTTCCAAAATGACAAGCACATGATCTTTCATTCCCATTTACACTTAATCTTATGAGTGTGCTTGAACTCATGGTTAATCAACAAGCTCCCATTCATTCTTTTCAACATAAACTTCTCTACCAATACAAAACATGCAAACTTTTTCCACTGCCCCATCCCTCCATATTTCTCAACTCTCTCCACTCTCACATCGCCTGCTTCATCTCCCCCAACCCACCCAACCCTTTCTTGCTCCCACTTCATCCTCTCCACAATTGCCAAGCTCAACCCAACTCTTGTTTCTTCACCCAAATTGCTGACACTCTTGAACCACATTACCCCATCATCAACTATCTTCTCATCACACTCCCTCTCCCTCCCTCCTACCACAACCACAACCACCTCACTTTGCATAACAACATCCACATTCACAGCATTGCCTATACCATGTTCCTTACTACTCTCTATCACAAATATTTGTTTCCATCTCTGCTCAAGTGTCATCTCATAATACATTGATTTCAAAGGCCTCATTTCCTTGACAAACATGAATGGACAGTACCACTTCCCTACAACCACATTCATTAATGGGAAATCAAAACCAGGAAGTTGGGAACGGAGAGCAGTGTCTAGGCCTTGTGCATCAACTAATTCAAACTCACTTGCCGTTGAGCAAGTGAGCTTCCACCCTCTTCTCGACAATGCATCTGGCGGACAACCGTCTTTAGCCATAGACTTAGCAGCAAAGCCCCCAGAAATGTTCACAAGTTTTTTGTGAATATCAATCTGATACTGCTGGTAAATGTTTTGGGGATCAAATCGTTGCGGCAGTACATCATTAGGACAGCTGCTGAAGCAACAAGCAGGGTCCATGTCTATTTCATCCACTTTTGAACTTGTGTACCCTTCCCTGCAAAGAGACACGGACAACTCGTGAATCGACAATCTAACAACATAAGATAACTCTCAAAGTTCATAACTGCGTAAAAACTTAAAATTTACACATCAATTGAGATTATGCAGACATACCCTCTATCCTTCCCATATGGATATATTGCATAGTACTGATTGGAAGACAGGGGCAGATTGAGAACTGGAATGAATAAAACTTTGAAGAAATGAAGTTCTCTTGATGGATAAAACCCTTGTGCATAGTAAAGCTCTAGACTTTTGTTCTGAGGAAGAGGCAGATCTTGAATCATATCACTCTTGAACAAATTCAAACAGAATTTGGGTTCTTCATCTTGAATAACAAGAATACCTGAATTTGGACCTTCAGGAGGAGGCAATGAAAGATCTGCAGGAGACTTTTTGTACCATGAGAATGGCCTTGTCACATACATTATGCCGCAGATTCTTCTTAAAAACTGAAAGAAAAAAATGTAATGCTTTCTGTTATTGGAGGATCCTAAGATTTTAATGTTCATGCGCAGTCTTGAAGGTCTCAAAAATTGAAATAGTCAGTAGCAGCTAAAGTTGACCATTAATAATTTGGTGGATATTAGGTCCCTCTACTAGTGCCCACTTGCCAGCTGATATTGGAGATAAGATTTCCCAAATCTTCTGAAGTTTAAGCCGATGGCTTCTTCACTTTCACTAGAGGCCAAGTCTCTCTTAGTCTCATGGATTGGATTTAGAAATGATGTTGTAATGATATCTTGACCCAAAAAAAAGTTGTAATGGTTTTAATGGCATGTTTACTTAGCCAATTCTTCCGGAATCGATTCAATTCTGTTGTCTACCTGCACATGAGAATGAGATTTGAGATGGACCCACATTGTAAAGCTCGAATGAATTCCATAACTCTTCTTGATTTGTAATAATGAGGGCGGAGGTGGAAATGGGGCGGAATGAAAAATTCTTCCAAAAATATCCATATGAAGTAACTACCCAATCCTAGTCTCAGCAGTCATCATTCACGACAAGAGAAGAAACGAGAAGAGACGAAGAAACGTTGTGGTTGATGGGTTAGCGTTCTTATCCTTTGTTCTTCGATCATCCTCCCTCTTTTGTTCTCTTTACTACATCAGCATAATCTTTATTGAAATCTTCACAGGGTTTAGCTTCAATCTTCTTCTTTTTTACTGGAAATCTATCCAATAATTGGATACCCAATGTTGACCTTGTGAGGAAATTGGGCATGCCTCAGACTTCTTTAAAAAATCAGATTTGAGATATGTCAATTGGAAATGGTATTGAAAAATCAGAATAGTACGTTCTATGTGTTGTATGAGAATTACTCTGCGTAATCTTTCAGTGTATCTTGTCCTAATTAGTATATGTTAGTCTAGATAAGGAATAATATATAATCCCTGAATCTACGGGTACATTGAGTGTAATGCATATATATAAAACCTCCTTATCAATGAATAAAGATGATGTTTCTCCTTATTTGATATGCATTACATTCTTCTGTAACACGTTATCAGCACGTAGTTCAAATCCCGAGTTCCTAGGTCAAAAACCCTAATTTCTGAAAAATTTATTATGTCATGAAAATAATTCGATAGAAGACGCAAAACCGCGATCTGACTTTGACCCGACTAAAGTCAGACGTCGATGACCAAAGTAGGACCACACTCCTTGTAGTGTTGTCGCGCGTTCTTGTCTCGTTCGACGCTTCCAACCCAGCACATCCGCGCTTGGCATCCCAACCGAGAGCTCCGAATCGTAGCCCTTTGACCCGGTTTTGTGGTCCGACTTGAAGCTTGACCCGACTCGGTTGAAGAGGATTTTACCCCCGGGTAAACTGGTAAATGGGTAATTTAGAGCATGATAATTTTACCCAGATAAAAAAAATGTTTTTACCGTCACAGATTCTGTAATTTGATTGTAATTTTACTATTTTTATTTATGTGATGAATTTAAACTAACCATGTGTTTTTATTTTGGTGAAATTTATCACATAACGAACAAATTTGAATGACGAAAGTTACTTTGTGACGCATTCGTGGATTCAAACATGATCGTGGAATAAGCAAGAGCAACATTTATACGTTGTTTATTTGGCAAACAACCAAGTATGTTTTAATTAACGTTGCTGCTTTCATGCAATTTCAATTTTTCTGAATTTTTTCTTTCATCGGGGACTTTCAACATCCATTTCCTTTTCAACCCGATTCTTTCGCTTCTTGGTACCGAGTTTTAGGAGCGGCTGGGAGTGCCGCTGTTATCATCCGTAGCAGTTGTGTGTAGCTACATGTTTGAAAAAAAAGGGACAAACATTGGTTTGCGACGGAAATTGTCACTTATACCACCGGTTTGTGACTGAAATTGTCACTTATACTATTGTGATAGAATTTTTCACAATTTATTGAATTGAGTTACCATAATTTGGGACTTGACTTACAATTCAGTACTTGGAAGTTGTATCGTATATTGATACATAATGAATCTTCCCTCTTGTTGACCGCAACATGCGCTTGAAATTTGACATTTTCATGTTAGATGTGTTTATGCACCTAATCCGGATTAATTTCTTTTGGTACAACAACATTTCATTGAAAAATAGAAACATTATGGTTAAAATATACAAGAGCGAGATATGAGAAATTCTTGAAACAAGACACTCATTATATGGAAGAACATGAGAATGTCTTCTCACTATTATGGATTTCAAAACAATTATACATTGCGGTTATAAAATGAAAAGAATGAAGTATAAAACTTCGGTTAATAGTATGAATGGCTACAAATTCCATGTATTTTCCCAAGTTTTTTTGCATGTATTCACCACACAAGTGTGACTATAGTTACTTAGTCATTACACTTTGAATTGATTTTATGGTCAAGATATCAATATAATTGTTGGCTATAAAAATTCTCATGTAGTTCAAGTAAACGAACATATATATATGTTTCGATGCAATTATGGTTTTATTACCAAAAGCAATATGTTAATGCAATGCAACGCATTACATAGTACATGACACTACCTACATAAGCCCACGATTTTAATTGTGGCACAAGTCAGGCTTACACGATCTTTGTATAGCGCAATGCACACTTATATGATCTTTAATGTTGTTATTATACATATGTTTCGGTTCTCCATAATCTTTGGCATATTAGGTCATCATCTATTTTATTTTAATCAACACTTTGCAATCTAGCATTGCAAAACTCCGAATGACTCCAAACCATGAGCATTTTCTCTCAGCTTTATTTCGAACAAACAATGCTTATTGTAGCATATTTATGCCTCATTGGCATGATGAAGCCTTGATTGATATCTTGTTATGACATATTTCTACCTTATTTTGGTGATGATTTATAGTGTTACTGTAATGACCCTAAAGTTTCGAGCCGAAAAACTCAAAATTTCAAAGTCGTTAGAACACCAAAAACAATCTCAAAGAATTGAAATCATTTAACGTGCACAGCGGATCATCTCTGAGTTCCAAATACAACTCAGTCAAACCGATTATTACAAACCAAATTTATAATTCGACATTACAATATGATGGAAAATGTAATAATCCTCACAAAGCTTACAAATAAATTCACTCAAATTCTCACACAAATCCACGCCAGAAATCTCACCACGAACAGGATACGAACGACTTCGAATCTCCGGAGTCGTCACTCAATCTCCGCTAATCAGTACCTGCGGAATTATCCCCTACACTATTGAATTGGTGCACCGGGATTGTAAACACAAACCCGGTAAGCTTATAGCTCGTATGAGAAAAATGACAATACAGTTCGCATATCAATATATACGAAAAATCACAATCAACAATATAAATGCCCTCATGAGTCAATGGACGGCCCATCTGGTTGTCCCAAAGAAATATGAAATAAAACGCTCATGAGAAATTAAGTAACCCTTCTGGTTACCTAAATGCATTTGTAATACGGGTACCAAGAACGCTGGTACACATCTGTTACCCCTCTCGTAATACATCGCTGATATTGGATAGCCACCCGCTACCCAACATCCAAAACAATCTGAGTACCCATGTGCAGATAACCACCTGTTACCTCACATGCAGTACTACGCTGATATTGGGTAACCACCCGCTACCCAACATCCAAAACAATCTGAGTACCCATGTGCAGATAACCACCTGTTACCTCACATGCAGTACTACGCTGATATTGGGTAACCACCCGCTACCCAACATTCAAAACAATCTGAGTACTCATGAGTAGATAACCACCCGTTACCTCACATGAAGTACTATGGCTGACAGACTAGAGCTCTAACTGTATCGTAACTTTCGCCCGGCCAAGGCTAGGTTCCGACTTGCCAAACATGTACAATACCCTTGCAAAATATTGAATCACCGCGAGGGTAGATTCGTAAATACGTGAGATTTTACTCACCTTATCGACTCGAGCGTAATTCCACAATTCCCGATGATAATTCATTTCCTCGATTTAACGATCACCTTGAAAAGATAAGAAAAGAATTTAGAATCGTTTCGTAAACCTTTAAATGCCGAAACAGTAATAATCGGTTACTGTTCAGCAAATTTTCGGTTTTACGAAATTACTGTTCAGTGTTACTGTTCACTGTTACTATTCACGGTTACTGTACAAATATGCAATTAATACGTATTTCTGTACGTATAAATATTATATACGTATTTCTGTACGTTAAATACTATATACATATTTCTGTACGTATAAATATTACATACGTATTTATGTATGTATAAATACTATATACATATTTTTGTACGTATAAATATTATATACGTATTTCTGTACGTATAAATATTAATACGTATTTCTGTACATATACATACTATTTAAATGTAAATACAATCTCAGTAAATAAAATTTACTAATTACCTTTTACAAATTACTTTTTACATTTACTGAAAGTAATTTATATTTACATTTAACGAAGGTAAAATTTAATTACATTTACCGTAGTAAATAAAAATTACATTTACATTTACCGTACACAGTAAATTACCAAAAATACCCTTCTGTCAAAACTGTTCACACCGCCGCACGTGGCGGCGCGTGTGGCACACGCGCCACCTCCGGCGGGCCGCGCGTGGGGCCCACGCGCCGAGGCTAACCACGGCGCGTATCACGCCACCGCCGCCTCCAAAACCACCATCTTCCTTCCCTCTGCCTTCCCACGGCCTCACACCGTGCCTAGCCCCCTCTACTCGCCCACACGCGCCGCCTAAGGCGGCGGCATCTCTCTCCAAAATCCTCCTTCTCCGATCTCCTCAAACATGAGTTCAACCACCACAAAAATCACACCCAAACATCTAAACAACCTAATTAGGCTAACCCTCACCTCAATTCGATGATGGAGAGCTCGCCTTGAGCACGGTGATGGCGAGGAGGATCGGCGCTGCGACTTGCAGAGGCTGTGGCGACGTCGGGGGTCCTCACGGGGCGAAACACGTGCTGGCGGGCTGGAGGGTGACTGCCTAGGTCCTTGCGGCGTCGATGGATTGGGCGGTGCAGGCCACGGACGCGCGGTGGTGGAGATCGGAAAGGGAGAGCGAAGGTTTTCGGGAGAGAGGGTAGAGAGGGAGAGAGGGAGGCGGGCTGAATGGGAGAGAGAGGGTTTCCAATTATGGAAACCCTAATCTCATAAATGTTCTATTTATACCAGTTTCTAAATCGGAAACTAACTTCCGACGTTAATAACTTTTACGTACGATGTCCGTTTCGAACGTGTCACATACTCACGAACTTGTATCGACGAGCTCTACAACTTTCGTGAAGAAAGTTTTCGCAACCGAGCGACGAAATAAAAGTCGATAAATTCGTTCGGAAACGTAACGTTTTCTTATTAAACGTTCTCGGAACGTTTCCGTTTCCGTCTCATAACGTTTGCAAACAATCATATTCATTTAAACTGAAATTCATGTCTTTATAGAACTCAAATTGATTCAAATAATCTATTTGCAATTTAGGGTTATTACAGTTACGTGTCATATAATGCACTATATATTCCACTGTTTTAAAATATAGTGATGTTTTCACAAATTTCGAATTGAACTAACGCTCGTACAAGATTAGGGGAGTGGCAAAAAATAACAGGTTCGCGAATGACAGCCTTAGTAGTATCGCCAAGATGTTCCGTCCGCCCCTTGGTTTTACCCCTACTGGCATAAAAAAAATTGGCCGAGCACTTATCTCGGCCCCTAGGCATCCAGCAGCCCCTGCGATGCCCTCCGCATCCCCCCTGCAAGGGGGCTACGTAGGCCGTGCGAGGGTCTTGTAGAGGCCTCCGCACGAACTCCTAGCATTTTTGGCTCTATTTTTTTTTACGCCAGCAACTTTTTTTGGGTATGCCTAGGCAACACCGATCCATGTATTTGGATCTATAGTGTATATGCATGATATTTACATATTAAAATCACTCGTGAATGACGTTTGAGGGTCTAAAACCCTTAAGTAACGTTATGCGACCATTTGGGACTATATCAGTGCACTTGCCGAGCTTTAATTTGTGATATTTATATTTCTTGACCTAAGACTACTTGTCTCTATATTCTTGTTTATGAATATGTTAAAGATACGTTGAGTGCTAGCTAAAAAAAAGCTATTAATGGATTTAGTCTTTTAATCCATTGTGACTATGATGACTAGATTATCACAAAAGAATTAAAGAGTGGTTTAGTGCTCAAGTTTATATGCCTTATGGCGTTATGATTCAAGTCACGTGCTTTTATACATCAAGAGAGCAATTGAACCTATGAAATGTTTTTTTGTATAGTAGTTGTCTATGTTGATGAATTAACAACGGAAACCATAAAATTAGTGAGACGATAAGATACTTGAAGACAATATTGTGTCAACATTATTTATCGCACACATTATGAAAGAGTTCTTATGTATCGCTTCTAATGACGGAATGCATCTCAAGAGTCAAAATAGTGTGAATTGTATTTTTTCATGATACTATGATTCGGCATAATGAATTGATGACTTGTATATGCTATTTTGAGCAAATATGTTATACATATCAATATAATTCCTCCGACAAAAAGGAGACGTAATCTATGCGTTAACAAGTGCATAACCCCTATAATTCTTAATTAACTACGCTCAACACTCAAGCATATTTTTTAGCAAAATTTAGAAGTGGCATACACTCTCCTACGCTAAAGAGAATGAGACATAAAATGGAAGCCGAAATTGGATTATTATGATTCACTTTGAGGATAAAGTATATTGTGGTGCTACATATATCATGGTTAAACTCAAGCCATAACACTTATATGTTATGGATCACTCAAAACAATGATATAAGTTGAATAGCCTAAAATTTCAGGATTTACAAATTACGGACTTGTCATTTTGAGGACCGGTTCACCTACTTTTAGGTGGTATATTGAGGTGTTACTTGAGGCCACTGATTCCTGACATCTAAGGCCAACTACTCACAAAATTTGAGACCATTTAGAGACCTGAAACATGGTGAACCGCTCGACACAAGTGGTCACTGACCTACAGTGAGTATTCTTGCCGGTTCGGTACTTTCCGACCGGTTCCAGCAGTAAGACCAGTGGCATTGGATTTCTAACACCCATGTTTACTTGCTCCTAAAATTTCGTAGTATTCGCGGTTCTGAAAGTCAGTAAACTATTCAAGGAAGTGTAAAACAGAGGTTTGGTATTGGTTGTTGATGTGCCTAGGCTTCTAACGAACCAACAATTTGAACCATAAGCTACGGCTTGTAGCGTGTCTTGTTTTACGGTATCCATCTATACTACCATCATTGACGTTATGGTTCTAACGATTCGCATGTTAGTGTTTCAATTCTAACAATATGCATGTTTGTTAACGAATTATGTTAACGGTTTTTCGTCCACATATTTTATGTGTCAAATTGCACCTCTACAAGCGCATAATGATGAGTTATTTGATGTTGAATTTTGTTTTTGAATAAGACATAAACTTCCACCTATGTCTGTTTATATAAAGAGCTTAACAAGCGATCTCATTGTTGATACCAAAATAAAACACAAATACACCGTACACATACTCTAGGCACAACAAGAACGCACACATGCATTACTACATCCAAGAAGCCAAAAAATATTAATGGCATGCCACGCACGTGGACCCCAACCACAAGCACACTCTTTTGGCTTACAAGTTTGGGTGTGGTGTGGAATGTAACAGGAGTACATGACCTGTTTTAGATATCGATTATCGCTGATTTTGGACTTGGGATCGAAATCGAGCTCAATAATCTTAATCTTTACATGGGCATGCAAAGATGAGAAATTCAAGCCCACATGCTTAAACACATTTACAAGAGCTACCACAAAACAATTAATTTTCCCAGCAGTACCATTAATTATGCTCACAATTACCCAAAGTAACTCACCTTCTCATGCATTAGATACAAAAGCCATTTTGACTTCCTCTTTTATCTATTATCAGTATTGTCATGTTACAAGCCTTTCCAAATGTACCAACATCACGATTGTGGCCACACAATAGCCATTATGTAAGATATTTGTGCCTCCATTCTCATACTCCACCCTAACAGTACAATAAAGCAACTCTAAGCCATGTGGTTATTTCCTTGTTCTTGATATTTGGCATTAACATTATGGTTTTCTCTAATATCCAGTAGTTTTATACTATTAATAGTTATCTAATGCTATTTTTGTGTTCTACTTCTGCATTTTACTATTTTGGGGCTGAATGCCAACTATGCATTGTGTAAAAGGGTCAACATGGCTTATGAAATTTTCAATTTTTCTCCTTTCTTTTGATTTGGTTTTGTTTTGTTTGATTGGTTGGTTTTCAACTTTCCATATTCATGGTTTGCTAATTTGAGGTTGAGAGGGTTGTTTGTTTCACAAAGAAAATTAGTTTCTTTCTTGCTCGTTAGAATTGAACCAATGCTAGGATTTTTTAGGAAGTGCTTTGCAAAGTTATTAGCATAACCATTTGAAGTTTCAAGAGGTTGATTTTAAATGTGTTCTTAAAATATGTTTAATATTAGAATATGATTCTTCTGTGATTGATTTGCTTTTCAGTGACTTTTGATATAACTCGAGTAAAATATATATGCAGGGCATCTTCCATACCAAGAAGCAAGGGCGGTGTGTTTCTTCAAATGAAATTGGTTTACACTCATTTGGCACCGATTTCTTGTTTATGCTTCAGTGGATTGATTGATTGCCATCATGTTTACTTGCGAGTTACTTGAATCTTTTTGATATAGTTGTGTTCCTAAACTAAATTAGAATTGTTAGTTTCATCTAAGCCGGTCCAAGCTCTGAATTTGTAAAAAATAGTATTTTAGTAATTAACTTAAATTTAATTTTGATTCTTTATTGTAAGTAAACAACAACAATCATAATTAGTTTCATTTTTATTCTTCCATATTATTCAATTTCGTCTCTCATTATTTCCGATTCCTATTTCATATTAATTCCATTCCGGATACATAACCGTGTCATAAATTTCAAAGCCCGAGTAATGAACTAATGGCTTTGGTCCAGTGAAGAGGATAATCCCAAAAGTTGTAG
Organism: Argentina anserina; assembly: GCF_933775445.1. Taxonomy (NCBI): domain Eukaryota; kingdom Viridiplantae; phylum Streptophyta; class Magnoliopsida; order Rosales; family Rosaceae; genus Argentina; species Argentina anserina. The sequence continues at coordinate 23,401,268 of NC_065875.1, forward strand.
CATGTATCAAAGACAATAATATCACATGTAAGGAATAAAGTTCATGGTCTACAAGACTTGTTTGCGAAGCAAAACCCTACATTCCTACAGAAGCCTCTTGTAGTGAAAATGAAGCATCACCTAAAGTCCTGAACTCAAGTTTGTAGCAAGCAGAAAAAGATGAAACCAATCTCCTTTCTTAGGCTCCTAGAGTAGCAAGTCTATAGATCTTATTTTCTTTTATGTACTCACTAAGATTTTATCTCTGGGCTACTACCCTTTATTGATATGATATTAGGGAAAAAGAAAAGGGCAGGGTTTGCTCTTTTCTAGCTTTAAAACTTCAGACATATATGCATAGGCTAACTGCATTCAAATAATAATACTGTTTTTTTTTCCTTTTGGCCCTTGCAATTTTGCCCTGTATGGATTTAGAACACCTTCATGTAACTTACATACATGATACATGAGAATCTAATACTCACAACAAGTTACAATCTATGAAAAATAAACTGACAATAGTTTTCTGAGCAAAATTATTATGATCCTCATTCCTCAGTACAATGCTGTTTGCACAATCATACCCTAAGCAAAACACTTGAACTCTATGCAAACATCCCAGTTAGTATGAGCTATTTTCTTTAACATTCACTAACAGCAACATAAATACAAAGAGGAGAAAAACTAGAGAGGCAGTGATGTGAATGTGGTAACTAGTGACTAACTACAAATGCGAATTAAGACAGAAAATAACATACAGAAGATTTCTGTAAAGCTGAAGATAACAGAGAATTTTGGTCATTTTGACCCATCAGTTTTCTCAGGTTTTGAACATCATATCTTCATCTTTCTTCCTCCTAGTACTTGATCCCCAGCTCGGATGATGACTGAAAATCCATTTCCAACCACCCTTTAAACTTTTCCTTCCTCTCTTTAACCCTCTCTCATTCACTGTAACTCTACAAGAACCACTATGACTGAAAATCCCATCTCTAAATTGACCTGGACCATATTCATGTGCCACAAAGTCACTACCCCTCATGCTTCCAAACAAGGATTCTGATCCTGTCAAAGTTCCCATCTTCAAATCAGGCTTGGATTCTGTTGAGTAATCAAGCTGCAAATCAATAAACCTTGACTCATCCAACCTACTAAAATCACTCTCTTTGAGTGAGAAAACTCTCTTGGTTGCTCCATTAAAATCACTCTTCTTGACACCCTTGAACTGATCATGACCATTATTACCTAATTCAGAAACCAAGACTTCATCTTTCTTTTCACCATCAAAACCGCTCTTCCTCCCTTCACTAAAATTACTCTTCCTTCCTTCACTAAAACCACTCTTCCTCCCTTCACTGAAACCACTCTTCCTCCCTTCACTAAACCCACTTTTCCTTCCCTCACTAAACCCACTCTTTCTTCCAGAATCCAAAACCATACCTGCTGTGACACTGGAACTCCTAGCAGCTGAGATCGAACTCCTAGCCCCAGACACCATTAGATGATCACCACCATCCTCTGACTCAAACAAACTACCACCCCTAAAGCTACAAAGAGACCTAGACCTTGACACACCAACATGATCGACCAACCACATCTCACTTTTCTCATCAAAGCCTCCAACACTTTTGTTCCCACAATCCTTCTCTGACCTCTTCTTCCTAAACAACCTCCCAAATCTCCAAAACCCACTTTTCTTGACCTCAGCACAGCTGCTGCTGCTCCTCCTCAGCACAACAACCTCCTCTTTCTCTTGGGGTTTCATCTTTTGCTTTGAAACTAAAGCCTCGTTCTTCTCATTCTCAATCAGAAACGAGACTCTCCCAACACTCCCTACCTCCCCAGCACATGAGTTTCGATTCGACGAGGATGAGATCTCAGAACAAGAACAAGAAGAGAGACGCTGCTCACCGCAATCTGAACACACCAGCAGAGCCAGGCGCTCTTTCAAGCAATAAGCACATATTCCAATGGGAGAAGAGTTGGGGTGTTTGTTGCATGGCATTTCAGATGAAGAACAATAGTACTCCATGTCAAAGTTGTGAGCTAACTCCACAGCTTTGCCTCTATCTCTCATGGCTTGAAAGAATGAATGAAAGCTTGAATCTTGAAGATCAAGTTTCAAGAAAGAGAAAAAATGTGAGAGAATGAAAATGGATCAGAGATTTGAGATTTTTATGATCCTAAAAATGAAAGGCGCAACACAATGTGGCTTTGGGAAAGAATTGGTTTAGATGATTGAATAAAGTAAAGAGATTTTCTTTGGGAATGAATTCAAGTAATTGAGATTTAGAGAGGGTGATTGAATTGATAGATGAAAGGAAGGCGTCAACTTTACGTATGCTTTACAGCCAACAGTGTGAGCAAGGAAGAGAAGAGAGGGAGAGAGAGAGAGAGAGAGTGATGCGAGAACAGCACTAATTCCTGCGGGCATAATTGTGTAGGGAAGTGAATGTTACAGCAAGTTTGTGTAAACGCAGTGAAGATAATCAAAGAGAACCCTCCATAATTCTACTAGTACCGGTTCTGTGTGCATTTGTACATCATCATCAATGGAAAAATATCAGACCCACCAAACCAAACCTACATAGTCCCCTACCCAAATAGTCCCCCACTCAAGAAGAAAACTCATTACATCATCTGGTCTTATATCCCATCAGTCTTTCGTCTGTTTTGTCAACTTCATTTCTGCCCTCCAAGATTTCCTTACTCCCTCTCCTTTTCCTTTTTCCTCATGTCCTTGCTTTTGATGCCAATATCACTTTAATTCGAAAATTACATGTACATTCTTTTCTATCTTTTTTGTTTTCTCAAATTAAAAGAGATAAAAGACGGATTAAAATACACATTTCAAACTCAATACATTATGTCTATGTATATTTAGACAAAATTTGAGTATTATTCTTGCTGGAATGAATCGGTAACACACGTCAATTCTTGAAAGCAAATCATCCAACAATTTATCTCTAGCCCAACATAACTTCTAAAAGCCAGCGGCACATGAAAAAGGAAATGAAACTCAGATGGTGTTATGGTTAAGTGAAGTGGTGGCAAGAGTGAAGCAAGCGTTGCGTTTGTCCAATTCCCTTTGACATTCTAGCATCATTCATGGAGACACAATCTAATACCATGTCGTTTTCTTGTTGTGCATGGAGGCATGTGTCCCACCGACAACTGAATTTCATGTTGCTGACTCTCTCCCAAACTGGGAAATGGACGTTGATAATGTGTTCAATTAAGCTGCCACTGACGACCCAGTATCCACCACCGTTTTGAGATCATCTGCTTCGTAATTTCTAGGAAGATCTGGAGTGAACATCTGAAACATGGTAGGCTACTACCAATGGCGCTCTCCCAAGTCGCAAAGCTGGTTAGGACAACAATGATGATGGTTATTTTGCATCAGTCGCAGTTTGTGTAATAGGTTAAAGTTTCATCAAACAAAAACAAAAGCAGCAATAGAAATCTGATCGGAACTTTTGACGTGCCGTGAAGACTTTGAGTTTGTAGTGATTCACTTATTGGCGTCGTTTCTATACGTTCAATCCATAACATGAATAAAGTCATCTGATGGAGAACTTACCCACATTATTGTTCATCTTCCTAACTCTTACACTTGGTATCACACCATTCGATCACAAGGTGTAGATGTTTCTTGAACAACTCGTCTCGTCCCAATCAGGTTACAAACAAATCGAAATCCTTTTCCTTCAATTAGTCATGCCATTTTCTATAGTAATCGAATCGGAAGATGAAATTAAGTAACATGTACTGTTTAACATGGTATAGACTATAGATATCTCCAATAAATGATCTATAACAATCTCTAGTCTATAACTCTATATTTTCAATACTACAGAGTACGTACAGTAAAGTCGCGAAGCTAACTAGAACAATGATATGCGTTGTTTGCATCCGTCACATTGTGTGTGACATCTGTGTTTCATCAAACAAACAAACAAAACCAGCAAAATCACATCGGAGCTTTTGAGTTGCCGTGTAGGCTTGGAGTTTCTACTGTTTCTCTGTATTGATTAGCATTCCAGTCCCTTCATACCATATGCATGAATTAAGGGACCCCTAACCTCTTTTCTGTTGATGAAATCTCACACAAATTATTTCTGATTAACACAACTCTTAAGCACTTGTCAACATACCAATGGATCATATCAGCAGGTGCCATGCATGCTGCTCCGTTCATTCGTCTGACGATGTTTTCCCATTTTCAGCTTTGTCAACTTAATTTCGTTTTCTGTCTCATGCTCTTGTTCGAGAGGTTTTGGTGTTTATTTCCTCTCTCGAACTCTCATCGTGTCTTCGCTTTCATTTTGAGTATGAACTAAGAAACACTCCAGAAAACTTTAGAAAGCACGTCCGGTGAGAGACCATAATAGCAATGTTGGCACGCCCAACGCATGCGATCAAATCCGGGGTGTATAGTTGTGACACACACAATTATTTGGTAAAAGAATGTTTTGTTTAATGTAATGTGGGATTAAACTACAGAGGAAGTGATTGTACCAAAAAAAAACTGTAGAGGAAGTGTGGTAATCATTGTGTTTCCATTGCTCCGAGCTCGTTAATTATTTTGTTGCTTTGCAATTAATTCATTGGGTTTTAAAACGTTATTGGGATCGAAAGGTTAACAATAATTGTAGGGCTGTATAACATTTAGTGTGATCTGAGAATGAAGAAGAAGAAGAAAGAAAGAGAGAGAGGTAGGGCACTGTGGCCTAATAATAAGGCTTTAAATTTGATTTGAAAGTGTACAGTGCTAATGATTGAGTGCAAGTTTACCTGCAGAGATGATTATTATGAAGTGAACACGCTTGCTGTCTGACATGCACTTTCTTTGGTCTGTCAGTCTGTGCCATGTGCCTGCACCTAGCTAAGGGGAGCACATCACCTGTGCCAACCCTGTGCCTACAATACAAAGTTGAATCAATCTATTGCTTTTGAATTTTGAATGAGCAGTGTTGAATTTATGCATGGCGGACAAACTCTTCTTCCTCAATCTTCTACTCTTCAATTCCCCATTTACTTATTCTATGTTTTATGTTTTAACTTTTAACGTATCAGACGACGAAAAAAAAAATAGATATGTTAAAACAAAATTGGACTTCCATCAATCATAATTTTAATTAAGGTTCTAAAAAACGTAAGGAGTTATGCAGACGGACAGCTACTTTCTAGCGCTTAAACGGTTTCAAATTATTAAATATTTATTTATTTTCATACATATATTTAAACTATTTAAATAATTAAAATTATATAATGAGTTTAATATTAATTTTAAAAATACTTAAAATAGTCTAAATTCACATAACTTAAGTAGAAAGTCTATAAAAAAATATTTGAAAAAAAGATAAATAATGAAATAAATGCAATAATACTAAATCTCAATTTCTTTCTCTCCAAATTATTTCCTAACTCATTCAGTATCAGACTCAAACTTAATATTCATATTTCTTTCATTTTCTTTTGTTGATGAGATTCAGTTTTCAGAAAATAGACAAAGAGTGAGAGTTGCGACCCCTTTTATGTTTTTTTTAATGTCAAAATGATGGTTGACCACTTAGGACTAAATAGAGCCGCCTATGACCACCTATAACCTCCTAGGACCGCCTAGGCAGCCGCCTAATTCACAAAACGCCACAGATGGCCGACGAGGCAAAAAGCGTGGCGGTGGGTGATCTCCTAGTGCCTAGACGCCGCCTAGACCATTTTTTAGAACACAGGTTTTACTAGTCCAACATGGATAACTCGAGTAATCAATCCTAGTTGCTTATTGAATTTGTGTATTGGTACAATAATATTAAGAATCTAATTCGTAGTCTATGAAAAGATACAAGACAATATTACATTCAATATTTAAGTATGAACCTAAGCCTTAAGCAATCTTTAATGGGAGGAGACCCTCGGTTTTAGGTTCCTATATGATGGCATTGTTCCTACTACCACCACCGTTCTTAGCATTAGTTATGTCCATTGAGAAGCTGTGCTGTTGGTTAGCAGAAGATATTGTCTAGGTAGTTCATTGTATTCGGTGCAAGAGCAATGTAGCCGATTTGTGGAGCAGATGATAAGTTCTAGTCCATGTTTTTGCTATTATACAATACAGAAATCAAGCATAAGAACTAAAGTACGGGTGTGTGTTTAATTGATGTTTTAACTAACAAGATAAATTCCAATTTTTACCATTGTGTCAATAATCAAATCATGAACAAACAAGAATCGGGGTTTTGGGATAGAGCAAAATCATATACTGCAAGTCAGTCGGAGTCATCTTTGTTTTCTTTTTCTTGATTTGAAAATCCTTTAAATCCCCAAAAGTATTGCGTGAAAAAGAGAACATAGGTTGTTGGGTTTGTTTCATAAAGAAGAAGAGAAGAAGTACTATCTGGGAAAAGGAAGAAGTTGAGTCGAACCCTTTCATCTTGAACTCTTTTTTGTTCAATTTCGCTCTCATAAATAGTAAGAGTTTGTATTATCATGTGTAGCAGAATTAAGAACATAAAAAGTGCATAAATAAACAAATAACATCAAGATGATTTTACTTACAGAAACCTTGTATCACGGAGAAAAATTGCATGTCTCTTACTCCTCAGGAACAAAACTTTTCATTATGTGAAACAACACTTCATACAAGATTAATAGTAACTTGGATAGGTGACTGCAATACTATCATGTCTAGACTCTATCTAGTGTACAACATGTTTTATCGCTCCTGCCACTAAGTGTATGTTTATATATGAAAAAATCACTAGAAATTCAGCTCCGAACACAACTAACACTTAGCTAGTTCACAATAAGCATTTCAACACATCTCACAAGATTACAACTCTTGAGGGATAGCTAACCATGATACTATCCTGTCACGACTCACACATTCTAAGAACTCAGCTTTCTTATCTCAAAATGTTTACTCACGCATATATATCAGAAACGTCAATCTTGAATCCAGCTACAACTCAGCTGATTCAGTTGTGAACACTTCCGGGGTTGCTTGCACTATCTATACCACACAAAGAATGCACGTTCAAATGATATGGGTTTTTGTAAAAAAAGTTTTTTTGTCCAGCTCTAAGATTTATAATAATATGAAAAACTTAGAGTAACAATTGACAGAATAAGGGAACTAAGTCTCAGCAAAAGAAAAATGCAATACTAAATTTTTAACAACCTAAACAACCAAGTTGGAAAGAGAGCATGACTCTCTATTTATAGACAAAGATAAGACTCTATGAGAGCCTACAAAAGCAGCTGATTAAATCAGCTCAACCTAACCAACTCAAGAAATCAAACTAGAAAGACACCTAGTTTGTAAGAAGAGACACAAAAGAGTTAAGTGCATGGTTGAAAACCAAATACACTTAGGGAGAAATAATGTGTAATCATTTAATGTATTGACTATAGAGAACCCTAAAGTTAAAGAGACCAACTACATCTTATTTTATGTGAGGTGAGTAGAGAGATTCATCTAAAAACAATTGAATACCTATAGAAACAATGGTCCTGAAAATTTGCATAGGTATAACCATTACATATTTGATAATCCTTTCAGTTTCAATCTGGTCACATTTTGTCTTGCTAACATTTCGGTTGTAGTGGTTAGGGGTTGTGATCGATTTACTTTCAATTGATATTTGAAATTCATTTTTAATTTTTAATTTGGGATTGTAATTAGGGTTCATTTTCTGTTGTTTTTTTGTTTGTTTTACTTTTTTTTTGGTTTCTAGTGTTGCTTGGATCATTTAGTTGGAAGAATTGGTTTGCTTGGATGGTCTGATTGTTTTTTCTTTGGTTTTATGTCATATATGTTTAGAATTGGAGTTGGGGGTGTTTTTGTTTGAAGTTGGGAAAGCAGGAAATTGGTTTTGGTGCTCTTCTTTTCAGTTAAGCCTTAAATTGAATTCTATATCTTATTTTCTATTAAAGACTAAAAGTTGTTATTTAGAACTGAACGCAATTTCACTTCTCATTCAATTGAAGGGAAATGTCAAAGAAATAACAAAGACAAGAAAAGAAAATCTTGTTCAAGACAAGATTCTATGAAATAAGGAAATATCAACACTTTTTGACTTTTTGTCTTTTTGAATTAGAGATGGGTTGTCACATGCAAGTCCCCAAACATCATATAATAACCCCACATGATGATAGATGAGAAGTCAAAGTGATTAAAAGAAAACAAAATCTTGTCAAAGACAATATTCTATAAAATAAGAAAAAATCGTATCTTTTAACTTTTAGACTTGAGGACTCTCCATAAAATAAAGAATATGTATTTTCCTTACTAAAACTGATAAAGAAAGTATGTGTTTAGCTGGGGAACCCACGACACAAGTAATTGCATACAACTCAAAACATTAAATTGAAATTAAAAAACCCAGAAACATATATGATTACTATGTCTGCCATCTTATATGATATGAAATGCATATGCACGCTTTTTTTTTTATCTTGGGTCATGGGCTTATGTTGGGTCTTGAATCTTGACTTGGGTCAATTTACTTAAATATATACATGGATTCGGCTGATTGTTTATACCAAAATACTTAAGTGAAAGTTGTGTTTTATCCACAAAAAAGATTGCCAATAAACTTATATATTTCACAGTGTGTTGTTATTAGTGGCACAAGATTGGCACATGATTCTTTTGGCATATGTGATGTGCTCCCAGCACTTTAATATTAAGAGTAGATTTGAAGTTTTTGAATAATCTGACTCAATTCTTCCCATTTCATTCAACATGCTCCTTAGTTATCTATTAAATCTCGAATATTTGTTTTATCGTTTCTATAGATCTAACCACCTATAAATGTAACCGTTTATTTTCTAAATCACACGCGTAGTGAACTATAATACTGCGGGTGGAAAAATTATGGAGCTTTCATCTCTCAAGTCAAAGGTTAGTCTTATACATCATTAATCCATTGCAAGCAAGAAAATGTGCATAAACCAAATAGAATTCAAAGAAATGTCAAGGAACCCAAAAAAAAAGGAGCCCAAAACCGAGTAAGGCCCAGCAACCTCATTGATCAATTAGCCCAATCTCCCTCCTCTCTCCCATTTCCACTCACTCTCTCTCTCTCTCTCTCTCTCTCTCTCTCTCTCCCCTGAGAGAGAGCTCCCATGATTCCACTGCAAATTCACCACCTCATTCCACCCTTCCCAAATCCCCAAACCACCCCTCTCTCCGCTCCCCCTTCCCTTTCTCCACTCTCCAAAAGACTCCACCTTTCCTCCAGACCCAACCTCCCCACCTTTCTCCCAACTCAACTCCCCAAACCCTTCACCTCCAAACTCTTGAGAGCTTCACAAAGTCAGTCCCTTTTCTTCGGCAATGAGGAGGGCACAGCCGGAATTTCATCTGACCTCAACGACCTGTCCTCAAACGGCGTCGTTTACCGGAAAACACTGGCGTTGGTCGAGTGCTCCATGTTTGCTGCGCTTACTGGGTTGGTCTATTTTCTCAGCAATTCTCTCGGAATTGAGGTTTGTGGGTCCTATTCAATTCTGGGTTGATCTCAGTTTTTACAGATAACCAAAATTAAGTACCAAGCTCTAGTCTTTATGGAGTGTATGCATGAAGTTAGTTTCAGTATTTCTTTGCAGTTAGTATAAGTTACAGGTTATAATACTCTGTTTTAAGCTATACTTGGTTAAAAAGGAATTAAAGTTTAAACTTGTTGCAGTTTGTTTACTTACTATGTGTTGGGGGCTTTGTTATGGTTAGTTGATATGCGCATTTGGTTTCAATGGTTTTTTTTTTGGGCGCAGAATTACTTTGGTTGCTTCTTTTCGCTGCCGATAGTGATCACCTCGATGAGATGGGGCGTTGCAGCTGGAAGGAAAACTATGGTTTGTGTTCATGCTTTAGAGATTGTAATAATGTTGGGTTTGTAAAGCTTTGTAGTGATTGCATTGGTGTTTGTATTTGTAGGTAGCAACGACTATGCTATTGCTGGTCTTGTCTGGTCCGCTGAAAGCCTTGACCTATCTGGTGAGCGTGCTGTCTGTTCCCTTTCTGTGCTTGTTAATGTGAATACTGGCATGTAGAGCAGTTGTTTGATACTTCATGTTGAAACTCATTGTCTCGTTGGTCTTCAAATCTTCACTTGCGTAGTTGCGTAGATATTATTGTCAGTTGATATTGTACACGTGAAAACTGTACTGGACTTGTCTATGTATTGTTATTGAGCAGTAACTGGCTGACCGGTTGGCCATAATTTACCCCAAAACTTAACTTATGTTAACTGGCCTACTCATGAAGTCATGATAAAGTCATAAAACTAGCCACTACTCATTATTTACATCAGAAAGAGTATCTATGTTCAAGTCATATCTTCTAGCTTATGAAAGCTTTGCGTTTTACCATGCTAATTGATTATTGACCGGCTTAGTAGATATCTCTCTTGTGCAGCTTAAGCATGGATTAGTTGGTTTTACGATGGGAAGTTTTTGGAGGTATGAAGCTTTTTACATTATTTCAAAGTTAAACTGTGGTTATGGATTACTTCTTTGACATTAAAATGTTATAATGCATGACATAAACTGTGCTCAGTGGTTTTAATGTATACTTTTGCATCTTCTTAGGTCAGGAGCGAATTGGACCGTCTCCGTTTTGTTGTGCGCTACTGTAATGTTTTCTTCTTGCTTCTATGAATTCATTATATCTATTGAAGCAATTTACCTTCTCTCTGGCATTTGTAACGTGTTTAAAATGACAAATTTAAATGCAGGTTCGAGCATTGGGTTCTGTAGTGTATGTTTTGATCACTTCTTTCTTGATAAGAGAAAATCTATTTGCTCTGGTAATACCTTCTCCTAATATTTGACTGATATTCACCATCATGATTTAAGTTAAAAATTTTAACAGTACCCATTTTGCTTGCAGATTACCATGAACTTACATGCTGCTCTAACATTCATCTTCACAGCAGCAGGCATCTACACAGTTCCATCAATGGAAGCGATATACGCAATATTTAGTATTCTGGTATCAACTACCCGCATTCACTCTCCCTGATTCTGTAATTTAGGACACTGAAGCTTTGCTTTTCTTCACAGGTTTATATAAATAACGGGTGCTTTACGTTCTTGCTGCACATCTTGTACGCTGCCTTCCTTTCAAGGCTAGGGATGAAAGCATCCTTGACATTACCGAGATGGCTGGAGAAGGCAATATAAGTATATAACAAGCGTCGGTGTGACTAAATAATTATTGATGTATTGTAAGTGAGAAAAGGCTTATTGGTGTTAATTATTTGGATGGTGTTGGCTTGGGTTACAAGGATTGTGCAAGCATCCCCAACTGTGGTCTCATCATTCATGCACCATCATCAGTCATCATTGATCATGACTACGCAAAAAACTTGATGTACCAATTGAGTACGGGATAATATTAATACCCTTTAGTCTTGCTTCCTGCTTGATTTTTTTTAAACGTTGAATTAACCCTTGGAACATGGCAGCTTCTTTTCTTTTGCAACGACTTGTATTGTCACTCGCAGCATGGTGCAAGGACTTGACTCCTGTTTTCAGATTAGGGTAGTGTACGACAGTTGCGGTTTTCAAACTAACTGAAGTAATGGGGAAAACAATCGATGTGAAGGTCAATACATATCCATCCAACATTATGAAAGACGCATGCCGCATGTGTGCCATGTTCAATCTGCTATTTTACAAATTCCGAATCAACAAGTGAAGACGAGACGTAGCTATAAGTTCTATAAGCTCCATCTATTCTGAAAGCCAACAACGTAATCTGGTACAACAGTACAATGAAAATAAATTCGATCTTGATCAATGCATCCCATACTAAAGTTGTACAAAATCTATATTAGTCGCTTCACTAGGCCTGCATCATTCGGCTTTCTGCCAAATTGAAAAGTTTAGAACATCAGAGAATGAATGCAACATGAGCAATTCTTAGATAAAAGGAAGCATCTCCGCGAGGAATCATTTAACTACACTTACATATAAAAGCAGGAAATGAATGGGTGGAGAACAGACCCAAGAGTCAACACAACCAGAACTCAAGCTTCTTTCCTAGTTATCCTGTAATCCAACAATGAATTGATAGTTAGGATCATAAGTTGAGTTGACCCTCTACATGAAGCAATGAAATTAAGGTGAATGGAGAAATCTAAAGTCCAGGGTCAACAATGAGCTATAATACCCCACAGTTTTGATATTAGGATGTATTAGTTTGAGTATTATATGAAGTTATAGGTGTGACAGGAACAATAAGAGGCAAAATCCATCAAAGTGGAGTCATATGTACTCAAATAAAATAGTCACCTGAAGCAATATATTCCCAAGGCTGTCGTTATTTCATGAATGACTGATGTTGCAAAGTGAAGATAGAGTGTCACTGTTTGGAGAAAAAAGAAATATTCAACAAAATGTCATGATAACAATATAACAGATTTGAAGGATAGTAATTAAGAATGGAACTTTAAAATGTCATCAGTAAAAGAGATAGGGTAAATATGTTTTTCCACATATAGCAACAAAAGGATTATCATACCTGTAAATGCACAGTAACCAAGGAGAACCAAACTGTCATCAACCAATGGGATGCTACAATAGGTGAAGAAGTTCAAAAGATGAGACACATCAGGATCAAGAACATAAGAATAACATTTCTACTTAGACATGAGATATTAATGTCAAATAAAACATACCCATCATTCAGTCTAGCTGTGAGTGCATTTGCAATGGCAAATGGGAGATACAACAATGACTGTACAATTGATGAATATTAGAGTTAGTACCAATCTGGTCAAGTATTTCATCGGAATGAATAAAACTTGGCCTGAAATGACAAAATGTATCCCTCCCCGTGAAAATAATAATAATAAAAGGAGAAAGGCATGATACTACCACGTTGTATGCAAAAGTAGAATACACAATTAGAGTCTTGACATAAGATATAGTACATACCATGCACATTCCAGTTTTCAAGCCCTTCGGCTCATCACACAAGTGAGCAAGAATCATTCTTCCCTGCAAAAACAAGCTTTCCTTCAATGGCAATTCTATATACAGACTGGATCATTCAGATGCTGCTTAAATCGCGTAGATAGGAATATAGGACTTCCAAAGTGGCAAACATAGCAATCCAATTTAAGATGAATAAAAGGAGAAACTCCAACTGGGTTATAAGGAGACAAATATCTTACCACAAGGTACCCAAAAGCAAGCCCGGTTCCCATTATGACTAAATGTGGATAGTTCTTCATGATGCCTGCTGGTGACAAGTAATCCCTGAAGATAGGTATATACATCATCATTATTCCACTAATTTAATTTCTCTTTTTTCAAAAGAAAAATCTAAGGTTGACAAGGCAACAAAAGGAGTGAGACGTACCATCCCAAAACTACTCCCAAAAGAACAGCAAATGGATAAAGCTGGGAGAAAACAATCAGAAAAACATTATGCCTATTGGGTATCAAGAAACAATGTATGAGAAACACAAGATAATAACATTACCATTGCCAGTGCCAATAGCATGCTGCCTTTCTTAGCCTGAACGACCTTATACACATTCATAACACTGCATAAAAGCATGCAAGCACGTAAGGTCTAACTGGTCTTCACATGACCATTGAAAAGTGTACATATCAGATCCCACACTTCATAAGAATTTACGGAGGGGAGGCATTATATAAAGGCACTTGGGACATATTTTGCATAAATGCACAGCAGATTGGTGTTATAGATATATATAGCAGAGAATTAGAGATATTAATTTGACCATGAGAATAATACACGTTGGCAATTATACTGGCCCTGCTTCTGAAACTTTAGCACATGCAACTACATTCTTAGAAGCATGGTATCAAATTACAGGCTCCAAACAGAATGGACAAACAAACACGAGTTAACATGAGTTGTAATGTCAGACCGTACCCATCGACAGTTAAGAATATTGTAAAAGGAAAGAAGAAACAAGAAAATGTTATACATGAATGACATAATAATAAAGTTTCAGAGAATGATGGCTACTCACTTGATTGTTACTGTTGGGATAACAGCAAAAGCTATCATTAGCAACAACACAGCATTGGACATTGTAATTTCTGATAAACAGCAAAAGAATAAAGTTTAAACAAACTGCTGTAAAATAATCAGAAAAGAGACAGAGACAAAACACTTCTGACTTGATGATAGCTGGATAAGTAAAATATATATATTTTTAAAAAAGTATATCATCTAGGTGATGAGAGATGACCAAGTTATATCTAGAGGAGTACAAATAAATTTCACGGTAGCATCCAGACCAGGCCTCATGAGGATACCCATGCATGTGTTTGATGACAGATATTAAATTGGTAGGTTATCAACTAAATTTGGTCTTACCACTTAGAAAAGGGATCCAACTCAGAAGAGGCAAAGACTTTCCAAATGGTTGAGCCCACCACTCAGAACCTGCAAAGTAGAAATGTACAACATTTAATACATAAAATCTGAGAGAAGTGAATTCCTAAGGTTTCAATTAAAAAAGAAACTTCCAAATTTATTCGTAGAGAATAGCAAAACAAGAGTAGGCTTATACCAACAAGTGCTGTGAAACAATGAGTCAAATATATCAGCATGAGACCCTCTGTGGGCCCATTCAAGACTGGAAGTATTAGGGTATTGGTAAAATAACTGGATCGAAAAATTCAAATATCAGTACTGATAGGAAATCATCTGATTTTCAAATTAAATATTATTCAGTATGAATCACACAAACATTCTATTAGAGCATATTGAATCAACCAACATCCCAATCCCAGAAAAAAGGGCGGAGTACAACTTTTCAATAAGAACAGCAATCATTATGACATGAGAATCATGGTAAACATCAATCATATTGCTAGAAATCTATTAACTAAATATAAATTAAATTCAGTTAGGCAACTCACTGCTCCCATGTTGCAAAGTAAAATGGAACAGCTGAAATCACCCAGAACCAGAAAGTATTCATTCCACTCATTGCAGTGCTCCCAAAGGCCAAAGCTTCAAGCTAAACAAAACCATAGGCAGATGAAGTTGCATATAGATAAAAACAACAAGAAATGAAATTTTCAGGTTGTGAAGTGATAAGATAGATGAATAAACACACCGCACATGCAAGCGCATCACATCCTGCAAAAAAAGTTCAAAATATAAGTCATCCATCTCGAACTGTTATAGTACATAGTGAATGGACAGAGAAGACTAAAAAAGTAAATTACCATGGTCAAACAGTTCGCCTAGTGGACTAGAGGAATTGGTACGTCTCGCTTGTTTCCCATCAACAGCGTCAAAGGTCTTATATAATTGAAAAGTGCCAAGTCAGCAGGCAATCACAAAATTGGAAAACTCCAAATGTACACAAAAAAGGCAAATATACAACACAAGGCACACAATGTACATAAGTTCAATTGTTTAAGCAAACCTGGTATAGAAAAAGTAGCAACCCATGAGCTAAATTGACCCATCTAGGAGGAGCTGAATCCAATCTTGGTGAATATATCTGGCAGAAAACAACACCACATAGTTCGTGGGGGTTCAGTAAATTTACTACATATTATTTGTTGATCCACTGTTCATAAGGCCGTACGGGACTAACCCTGTTTTGGGGCTTATTTACTTGACTGCCACTAGGCGTTTCTTTAGTTCTTTCTTTTTGTTGGCCTCATTCTTCCCTCTCGGTTCTTCCATTTCTCTGGTTGCTCTCTCCTCTCCACTTAAACCAGTTCTTAGACATTTTTTGTGAATTGGAGAATGGGAGATTGTATGCTGTGTAATTTTAATGGACAAGATGTTTAAGGGAAGATGGTTGGGCAGGCCGTTATGTACAAATGAGCAAGAGGACCTAATGAACTGAAGAGGTTTTGATGATAACAGCATGGTGGTTGGATACATTTCAGATGCAGAGTTTTTGATGTTACTCCAGTATGTAATTGACTACACCGTTTTTGTGTATAACTACAATTTAGTTAGCCATACAATAGTGAAGCCATATATAATAATGTTTTAAGTAATCACTACACATTTATTCTTTAAAAAAAACACTAATATCTAATTGCAACTTTTCTTCCTTTAAAGGGATGAGTTATTTTTGCAAATCTAACTACCTCTGTGTTTTGCTTCATTTACTCCACTTACTGATAAATTTTAAGTGGTAGAAACCCCGCAGCAGAGCGCGGGCAATATACCTAGTGATAGCATTAGTATTCTACAGATCATGCATTCAGCAACTAGAGGAAATGTATTTAACACCAACAATAATAGTAAAAGTAAACATAGAATAGTGTAGACGCTTAAGTTACGATTAGCATTATGGACGAGGAAGCCACACAAATGCGTCCAAGATATATAAATAAACATGAATACATCATAATAAAGTTTTACTTACGTAGCCGAGCAGCGCAGATGTGGACAAGAACATGAACCCTGTAAGTGTTATCTGGCAGAAAATAAAACATCAGCAATAACAGAAATGCAGAATGATGGTTACCAAAACTCAAACGGAAGCAACATAAACAGTTGGAAGTAAAGACCCTACCATGTTGGGCCTGAAAATGAGCTCAAGTTGTGAATACGCGTGGCAACCAAAGGAAAAGAAAAAGATTAGCAAGCTCAGAAAAAGGATAGAAACATGGTTACGTACTTACGTTCTATAATCAAATAAACAGGCAATGTGAGACTTCTTGACCAAATGATAGTAATCAGACATATGTGTAAAGACCCTGAATTAATGAGACCGGTATCATTACAACTCCTAAGCTAATAGCTGCAAGTCTGCAACTGAATCAGATACACAAATGCACTCACAAAATGCAACCGAAAGCTCACATCTTTAACAGCACACGCTGCTGGGCACTACAGGTGCTAACTTAAAGTCTTGCCTATGAGATGCAAACTAGCTAAACAAAAACACTCATAACTGAAACAAAAACCAGGCATCAACTTACGGCATCCATAGTGGAAAGAAGTTAACAAAGCGCGTCCAGAAGGGATTCAAGACATATTTGGAGACCAAAGAGTGATCCACACCACTATACTTGTACTTAAGCAAAGCATTCACACCATGTTGACCAATATATCCCATGTCTTCCAAATCAAGCTCTTACTTTTCACTTCACACAACAACCTGCACAGTAAATTGAACTGAAACAACTCAATACAAGCATCAGAACACAACCCCATCATTACAAAAATCCTCAAAAACTCACACCAATTCCAATTTCTGCAACAAAAGCACATTTAAACATCTGGGTAATGCTAGAAACACAAAGAGATCACAACCAATAGGTATTTTACAACTAAAACGAATGAAGATTCAAACTTTGAGAGCTTTTAGAGTATGAAAAAGCACCCAAAAGATCAGTTTCTTCTCTTCCGAATAAACTGGGAGTGAGGAGATACTATGAATGGATCTAAAAACATAAAGACACAAGTGAAACGAAAACTTAACAGATCAGAGAAGTCTACGACAGTAGAACCGAAAAGTAATAAAGGAAAAAGGATGTAGATTTACCCTTGTTCTTCGACCGCAAACGAACAAAGAAGAAGAAAGAAAAGGTGATATTTCTATTGTGTTTTATTCTCCCGCGTCCCGCCCTAAATAACAAAACAGATAAAGAAAGTTGTTTCTTTTCCGATTTACAAACACAGAAGGGATTGGAATAAAATGTCCAAACTTTTTGGGGTCCCCTATTATCATATTTCCATGACTTCCTTCTTTTATTTTACTCCGGTATATGTTGCCTCTGTTGCTACTTTACATGTTTACTTGACTTACACTCCGTTAATGATCACTCTCTCCACGGGCGGTTGGTTTATGTGGTTGCTCCCCGCGGTTTATTCTCCACGGGTCATCTAGCACCCACATGTTAGTCCCCAAAGGTTGCCAAAACCCAAATAAACTCCAAACATGGTGCCCCGACACCTTTTCAAACCAAACATGGTACCCCGACACCTTTTCAAACCAATCGCAACGAGTGTGCACGCTCCCCGGAGCGGTTTCTATTTTGAGCCACTCGGTCGAGTACTTACACTCCATATCTCGGCTTCTACCTCTCCACCCTGGCAGGTGCATGCGCCCCATCATGACCACACATGTTACACACATCGTATACGCCGCCACATGTTCGCCCAGATTGTAACATTCGCTTATGTATCTTTACTTCAGTCCTCCCCCGGGACCATATGTATCTCCTTATATGGTCTATCCGGGACCTCGCATCATTGCGCACGTTTCTTTCCATCCGATCACTCCCCTCTTTTGCATAGGAACTTGGGGGACTGGTAGTGTCGTCATTAGTGCTCCAACACTCGTTCAGGCTAACACTCCCGATGTTTCTTTATTGATAAATTCTCCACTCAAGAGAGTCTCTTGGCCGAGGACTTTGAGGACTTGTTAACATCACGCCCTTTATGGGGCTAAAATATCGGAGTTACTCGCCTTGCACTTAGCACTCGGAGCCATATTCCACCACTTTGAATCCAATTAGGGTCAAATGCCCACTACATGCATTATTAGCCCTGCAATGACAGTTTGGTAATTTCAGTCACCACACTCATTTTCTCCTATAAATAGACATCTCTACTCCACAAATTGGTAAGCTTTCATTCTCCACATTAGTCCTACCTATTCTACATCTCCATGTAGATGGCTTATGCATCGGAGGGTTGAAGGCGGTTAGCCCGGTCTTCTCCCTTAACGTCGTTGCTCATGATTTTTAGGTTGTCGGAGATGGTACGCTTTCTCATGATACTCAATATTCGAGCCCCGCCAGAATCTCACAGTAACAAATTCCTACTTCAATTTCTCCATGTTTGAAGCTACATGGCTTCAGCAACATTGGGCGTCAAATAAGCAACGAGTTAACTCGCAGTACAGTTAGGCCATGCCATAAGTTTAATTGTTGATGTTGGTTTGACTGTTTGAGGATCCCAATTGACCTGAAATGAAGAAACAATCTAAAGAGCTTGGCAGATCATCCAATATTGCTACATGAGATCTCTTCGCAAAAATTAACTGATAAATGCAACAGTATGATTATCACAGTTTCTCTTGTTGACTGGTATTGCAAGACGGTGACCTTCTTTGTGCAAGGGTCGTATTGCAATAACCTTCCGGTTTCATCACCGGTGGCAACTGACAACGGCCACAACCTTAATTTGGCATTGGTCATGATCAGAAGACGAGAAACAATGTAAGCAAGTTAAAGAGAAAGAAACCATATGAACTTTCAACAACATCATATGTTCAGTACTGTGTAAATATATATGGGGAATTTAGATCAAAAATGTATACTTGTTTAAGATTACACCGCCTCAGATTATACCACCTCTTAGATTTACACCCAAAACTTATTTTAGGTTGATTATTTATTAAAATAATATATTTCATACTTGATAAACAGAATCTTATGTTGTAGATATTTACTAAATATGTCGCCCAATCAATACAAAATCAAGATCTATGATTCAGCTTGATTGAAGTTTCTGCATTTGGAAACTCATTCATTAATCAATTGATATAAAATTGGGTCCTTGATTGTAGCATCTGATATTGATACAAATCTCATCCATGGTTGAAGCAATAGAAATCAATACAGGGAGATTTGGAGATTTTCAATTTCGAAATCGTCAGCTTTTATCATTATATATATGTCATTTTTTATTGATGTAAATTGATCGGTTAATCAGAGAGCGATGGGTTGCATGGCATCGTCAACAATTTGTACTTTTCTTATTCCAATATGTATTACTTTAGACCTGATCATTAGGTATAGAATTTTATGTTCGTATTGTGGTCTGGATTTGTGGTGTTGTCTTCTAAGCCATAGGTATGCTTCCTATTTATATTTTAGTGAATAGGTAGATATAGTGTACTTTAGATTGAATTCTATTTATCTTCTATTTATCATGTTTGTGTTACTTATGAATTCGAATCTTTTACTTTTTGTGGTAGGATGCTCGGGTTTGTCTAATAGGTAATTTATATACTTGTAGTGGTTTCTTTCGTTTGGAATAGGTAATATCTATTATCAGGTTGTTATTGGAATGTAGTGTTCCTCTCATATAGGTGGAGGTGTGTGTGGTGTTCTTCCTGCTCTATAGGAAAGATATACATGTGAGGTGAAATATGTCTAATGTTTATACATGTTGGTTCTATAGGAGGATATACTTATAAGTTAGGAAATGTGTCTACTATTATACTGTTGTCGAGGAGTGTGCATCTCGTGTTTATTCTTGTGGTAAGTATTTATTACAGTTCTTGAATGTAGATATTGCATGAACATTATCAATGATGGTAGAGAACTAATAAGGCTTTATGAAAAGTTTAGGATATTACTTAACTCACCTGCCAAAAACACACATATCCTATTATAGAATATGGATATATTTGGATGAATTATACACCTATATGACTTGAGTGTGAGATGACATATCGAATTGAAAAATATAATTTTTAGAGATAATCTTTCAATTAATTTACAACAATATAAAATGAATGATACAGTTTCTAAATAGAATCATAATTTGATTCATATATTTCTTTCTTAATTTTATTTTTTTAATTTATTCTAAAAAAATAAGTGTTTATCTAATATAAATGCCAAAAAAATCATAGATTATCAACTTTAAGCAATGAAAAAAGATTGATTTTTGGTGTTAGAATTTTTATTTGTGATGTTCAGCAGGTATTATAAAGATGGTATTAAGTTAATAGTAATGATTTATGATTTGAATAACGAATATCATATGAATATCGAACAGAAAGATGAAAATTTCAATAAATAAGAGAGAAATGGTTTTAGATCGGGTGGAAAAGATTAATATTTCATGACAAATTAAGTTTTTTTTGTATACATATAATGAATTAATTATGTATTAAAAAAATGGTGTACGTAATAGTCATTTTACACTTGTGTAATATAATTTTTCAGTAATTGAAATATATATGGGGGTGAATAAAGAAGTTAGTGGGGTGAAAATAGCCGCATCCTATACATTAACATGATTTATTAGCTTTCAATTGCATTAATTAAGACAAATAAAAGTTGCATTTTTCATTATTTGACTATTCCGTTACATAAATTTATCCCTATTAATTCAGCAAATCAACAAAAAACGTATGCATACATTAATAATTGATATAACAATTAGATTATTGCATTTAAGAAATTATGATTGCTATATCTATGCATTTATTTTCCTTTTTTTCCAACTAGAAGGGCAAAAATGTGAACTAGAACAAAAAATTGAAATATGTTAATTATTTTAGAAAACTCTATTAGGAAAGATGCAATAAACTTTGGGTGTGAAAAAAAAATTGAGTGTGGATTTAACTTAAAAGAGTGCTTGAAAAATGAGTGTATCACTCAAATTTTCTCAATATATATGGTACCTTCGTTGGTAAACTGTACTGGTGTCTGTAAGATAAACAATTCCGGGCATTCAGAAAACGGAAAGGGACTCCGTTTAGGGAAGTGGCAAGTTGGTGAGGATGACCACCACTGCGATCTACCTTTAAGAGCCCGAAGTAGGCATCTGCAACATAGAGTTCACAAGTTTTCGGGTGGAACTTATTCAAACCCAGAGGCCTTCCACATATCGATCGGTTCAGTCGTATTCGGTTGAACCATCACATATTTTTCTTTGCCTGCAGCAGATTGCATGATTAATACAAAGCTTTTCGATCAGTATGTTCGATTCCTATACCAATTTTTCTAACGAATAATTGAACAATGGATAAAGCATGCATATTAGACTTCAACTTGAAATGTTGAGTTTGTCATAAATATCATCTCTATTTAGACATTTACTGGAATAAAAATAAGCTTAGAGCTCAATGGTTGCGGAATTTAGACGTACTTCAACTTGATATATAGTTTGACTAAATATATATGTTAATCAATCCCAGTTTATATCTCACAACCCATCTAACCAATTAACAACGAACCAGCTAGCTATAGTGGACTCTCATATTTTAATCCCAAGTGCTTGTATAAATAAGTCATTTATGCAAAAGTCTTATTGTGATCGTGTTTTTGTATTAAAGAAAACAAAAAAAAAAGTCAAATAGATGATCACTTGTGTCTTGCCTGGTTGGGGAGGTGAAGGCAAACTCCGTCCAGCCGTGGTGAGGCCCTTGCCATCTGAGAATTCTTCCATCTGAAACTCCAACATAAGGCCCTTTTCCAGAGCAGTCGAATGCAATGCTTTCCGGACCAACGACGCGTTTGGGGAGCTCGATCTGATGGTAATTTGTGAGGTCGACAACAGAGAAAGTTTCTGCTGGTGTGGATGACGCAAGGATCAACAAAAACAAAAACAAGTAGAGTGAAAGAAATGCGGTTTCATGGCCAGCTATGAAGATTTTCTAGAGAGAATAGAATGTGGCTCTCTCAGATTTGATTTGTACTTATATATAGATATAGAAAGTAACATAGAAGAGTATTACATGCTAGCTCAGCATCTAATGAAGAAAACGACCCTTCAGTATTTGAGCTAATGTAGTGACGTGCATACGAGTTCCCTCCTTTTTACTTGACAACTTGAGAGAAAAGCGACTTAATTATTCACTATACAGTATCTGAACACAATTAAGCTTATTAAAAAGACTAAACCAAAGTACCTAACGAAGATCGATCATCGTAATTCTTGATGAACGATCGATTCATGAGGAACGAACACTTGAAGAATTGAATTCTCACATCACAAGCAAATCTGGCTGAAATTAAATTTACACAAAACGAAAAGTAAAGCCCCATGACAGGATCATGCATGTGATTATAATTGTATACAGGATTTATGCATATTTCTAAGTTTTGTTACCTAGTAGTATTTTATAAATACAACTACTCTGTCTTCAATTATGTTAAATTTAATTGCACTCATTTCTTCGATCGATCGATCGTTAGTTTTCTTCAGATCAAAACAATCGAGCACATTGTGAAATGTGATCGAAGCTAGCTTCGTGCCTACATATATAGTTTTTATTTAATATAGGGCATTATGCATGGGCATGTATCCATGTAGATTAGAAGCATCTTCAACAAGAGATGTCAAATATTTTTGTCAAATTCCAATTGATATTTGAGTTGGCAATTTTAAAATTTGACAGCAATCTACTCCAATCAAGTAGTCAAATTCTTATGTTGAAGTTGATTAAAGTAAATGCTTTGGCCGCACAATTCTAGGTAAACAAATTAAAGGAGAAGATGTGATAAGGAGAGAGAGAGAGAGAGAGAGAGTAAATGAAATAATAATAAAAAATTAACAGTAGAGTCAAATTTGACATGGTAGTGAAAATGTTATTTACTGTGACAATGACTAATTTGTTGGAGGAGAAATTAACAAGTCATTTATTGTCGTTGGTGCAATGTTGGGTTTAACTAATTTGTTAGAGTTGCTCTTAGGCCATAATTACTTAATTTTCCCAATGATCTTAGTCAAATCTACTCGTTTAATGAGTTTTAGTAGGATACCGTACAATTTTAGTGAAGGCTATGCATGTCCCATCTATAATTAATACACTATGCATGGGGTATCGATCATAGCGTACAAACAATTTGAAAATGCAATGAATACGAGGGTTAGCTTAAAGTCAAGAAATTTCTCGCTTAAAGTCTAATGGAATGAAAATGCTCACTGACATTCACATCTGATATAATTTTGCAAATATTACACTGTCTTTTTACCATTTAACAACATTAATTTATGTACTTCTCCATTAATCCACTATGCATGCAGAAAATCTTCTTCGTCAGACCTCTAGCTGTTCGATCTTTAGCTTGGGGCTTGTATATCTTTTCACCAGAATCGATCAGCAATATTATAGGTTAAGTACGTAATGTTGGTCTGAAGTAGATGATGCAGATACAATACCCTCGTATAATAAACAGATCTTTTCATAATAATCGTAAACACATGAACATCAATTTCATAATACATATGTGTTCCTAAAGAGGTATGTATATATTTCTTGATCAACAACAATCTGAATCCTAGCTAGCATGAACTTGACATCCGAGTTAGTGAGGAAATAGTCATCTGAAACACAACACAAAGGCTCAGTATTGGGCTGAATTAAATGCTCAAAACTTGTGTTGTGCTCATGGACTTTCTCATGTATATATAGTGGTCTAAACCTCATCTTATACTCACCCATAGAGAGTCCAAGATCGACTCAAGGTTTAACCTGATAAGAGACTTAATTCTTATCATTTATTAGATGCTGTATAGGTTGACAATTAATAAGAGTTCTAATCCACCACGAGATATACTTCTCGATGAATTACTAGCATTATGATTACTTATATGTAATTCTGTCATTTATCTTAATATTAATTCAATTGTAATTACTTAAGTGTTTTAGATAATGTCAAAGTTAAACTTATTTCCAACACGTAATAGCTCGTTGGATGCCAATAAGCCAAGTAATGTCTCGATGTTTTTTTTTATTGAACTCATCATAGTTTAAATGAAGGCCAGTTTAATACAACGTGATTGCTTAAAGATCAGGTGCATCTGGATTATCTAGCCAACGTAGGGCTTTACTACTGATCCAATCCACAACTTTCCGTTGTGTTCATCAACCTCACTAATAGACTCAAGCACTGGACCACCCTTTCCATCTAACACCTCCACAACGTTCCCTTGTTCATCAAACTTCACTCCCACCGGATATTTTGTCAACCACAACTCTGAAGAAGTGTGATTATACTGCAATGTTCTTACACTATTCACTGCAACCCAAAATTCACCACTATCAGTTCTCTTAATGTTATCGGCTGGCCGTCTCAGTTGAATGAAGAATTGTACATCGCCAGCTTTTGGTCCTCGAAGCCAAAGCTTGAAATTTTTTTATGTAACAGATTCAGCCACAAAGAGGAAAGAACTGTCCTTTCTTAATGCCACACCATTTGCAAAAGTCAAGTTATTGAGCAAGACAGCCGCCTTCTTTGTACTAGGGTCGTATTGCAATACCCTCCCAGTTTTGTCACCGGTGGCAACTGACAAAGGCCACAACCTAGCTTGATTTGGCATTGATCAATATGCATGAGAAGAAAAGAAAATTTGTAAGCAAGCTAATAAAAGTGAAATTACAAAATAACTTCTAACTGCATGCATCAGATGATGAGGCGCGCATGGCCATGAACTACACTAGTAGTTCCAGGAATTAAGCGCACGTAGTTAATCTTATTAAGCTAAATAAATAATATCAACTTGATGCAATTGTAAATAGTGCCTAAATACCTTCGTTGGTAAACTGTACTGGTGTCTGTAAAATAAACAATTCCAGTTTGAATATCAATGTCCAAAGCATTCAGAAAACGGAATGGGACTCCATCTAGGGAATTGACAAGTTGTCGTATTATCCTATATTTCTATGCATCATATTCTTAGTTTATTTTCTTAGTTCTCTAATTTTGATTTATTTATGTTATTTTAGTGTGTTTATAGGTTTGTGTCAAAGAGAGAAGAAAATATGCTAAAATGAGCTAATTTAGATTAAATGACAATTATATTCTTCATTGTCAGAATCTGCATGTGCATAACGTCTGACTTTGCTGAGGTACTGTGGGAATTCAAGATCGAGTCAGACCATGAGCCTTATACCACTGGAAAGATACAAAAGTCTATTTTATGTAGGATTTTACGGATCTTGATTTCGATACTCTGAGATGAAGTTATGATAGTTTGAGTGACGAGAGTTCAGAGCTGAAATCTGCTCGGGTTCACTAGCATTCATGGAGAATTCAAGTTGTGTTGCAAAGTGCATTCAATTTCAATACATCACGGTCAATAATTCAGATGAAGATGCATATAGTACATGGATTCCTACTTTTACATGAGATATTTCAAGGTTTTCCCATTCCATATCAAGATAGGAGTCTAGAATTCAAGTCTTACAAAGAAACTGAAGTCAAAGATGTGCAATAATCTTTCTTATATAAGGGAGCACGAATTTCATATGAGAAGGGGGCTCAAAATGAAGTGAAAGATGAGTAATTATCTTCCCTATATAAGGGAGCACGAATTTGATATGAGATGGGGTCTCTCGAGCACAATGACGCCTAAGGAGAAGAGACCATCCATCACATCTTTCTCATTCCATTCTTTTATGTTTTTGTTATGTTTTTCTTAGTCGTAGTTTGTTAAACCTTTTTCTAAGATTATGATGATGCCCTATCATGATTGTTTAAGTAGTTTGATGTTTTATTGATGAGTTTATAGTTTTTTTTATGATGAATTCTTAGTCACTATTTTAATTGATTTTTATGTTTAAGTTCTTTGATTGATTACCTTAGGGCTTTGCATATAGTGGTTTGAAAGATTTTATGTAGTAGTAGTGGTTTACCCGTCACACCACCTATTATATTACCCATCACACTACCTGTCATAGAAAATTGTTAGTGTGACTGATGGTGTGACTGGTAGTATAACTGACGAAATTTTAGTGTGACCGGTGATGTTTTGTACGACAACATTAATGTTGATATTTGGATCATATGAGTTGATATGAGAAGTTTAATATCACATAATATTAGATAAAGGTTGATTATTTCTAGTCTTTTTTTTGTCACAACAGAATCACAGAAAACAGTGCGACAGAGAATGCGACAGTTAGTGTGATAAATAGCGTGACATGAGATGTGATAGGTAGTGTGACAAGATGTGTGATATGTAGTGTAACAGGGGGTGTGACATGTAATGTAACATTTAGTTTGACATAAATCCTAAACACTAAACATAGTTACATAAAACAATATGATAAAGAGTGTGACAGTTAGTGTGAGAAGTAGTGTGATAGGTAGTGTGACAGATAATGTGATACGTAGTGTGACAGACAATGTGATAGGTAGTGTGACAGTTAGTGTGATATGTCGAGACAAATGTCTAAATAAGTGAAATTATGTAAAAACTCAAATGATCGGATATCAGTACCATGAACGGCGATAATCCCTTGCGAGGGTTACTACACTTTGTACAATGGTCAGTTCAGAGTAGGTATAGTATCAAATGAAAGAAAGGATAACTATCTTTTCAACAGTATAAATCACGTTCAAATCAATCGTCAGACGACAAAGTTATGACCGAAATTAGAAGAAAAATGAAAAAGAAAAAGAAAAAAAAGAGTGCAAGAAATGACAAAAGTCGGTTGCAGTGGTTTATGTTTCCTCAGAAGCTAGTTTGGATTCAGTTAATGGTAGTGTTTCACTGAAAGGGAAATCCCCAATCCAGGGCGGTGGTGGCTGGCCGACAGCCACACGAAACCCATGAGTCAAATAATTTCCTCGAATTGTCAAGACTTGGGAAGTGCCATGACAGTTTGGAAATTAGGGGATTTGATTAGATCTCATTCCCCTGAAATGATCTTGCTATGTGAGACAAACCAGAGTAAGTACCGCACCAACAAACTCCGGAGGCTATACAGATTCTTTAAGGGTGTTACAGTTGAGCCCTCTCTTTCAGGGGCAGGAGGTTTAACTTTGTGGTGGAAGCCGGAGGTTGAGGTTGAGGTTGAGGTACTTTCAAAAAGTAGAAATATTATTGACACTATCATTACAATTACGAATTTGAATGTTACTATTTGAGTTTCTTTCTTTTATGGCCATCCTTATAAGGACCAGAAGCAGGTTTTTTGTCCTCAGTGTTGAATATGGTTTTGACTCCTACTTTTCATTGGATTTGTGTTGGACACTTTAACAAAATTGTTTTGAATTGCAAGAAGGAGGGCTGTCCCTTGGGCTTGGAATCAAATTCGCTTCCTCAAGAACTTCATTCATGGATAATAACCTGCTGGCAGATTTGAACTTCTCAGGTCTGAGATTCACATGGGAGAACATAAGAGATGAGGAGGAGGGGTTGATAAGGGAAAGGTTGGATCGTGCACGTTGGCATGAACCTAGAGTGGGATCAAACCATTGTCCTCTTGTTCTTTACTCTCAATCCAAGCAAAAAAAAGTCCAATAACTTTTAAGGTTGAAGCGAAGTGGCTCGAGGACCCAGAGTGTTTGGCTCTGGTCTCGGCAACTTGGAACTGTAATGGCTCAGGAGATCCTTTCTTTTTTTCCTAGAAAAATTTGAAGCAGTGTAGGGTAAGCCTGAAGAAGTAGAGTAAACAAAAATATCCGAACAATAAGGCCATGATTGATTCTCTCAATTGGGAGTTATCTGGTATTCAGTCGAGTTCAGGCCCTGGGGGTTCTCATGAGAGGGAGAAATCAATTCTTATGGAGCTTGAGGTGGGCTGGAAGTTGGAGGAAGCCTTTGGGAAGCAAATATCTCGTATCAACTGGCTCTTAGAAGGTGATAGAAACACTAAGTTTTTCCACCTTTCCACCATCTACAGACGCAACAGAAATAGAGTAAGCAGCATTTACTTGGATAATGACAATTGGATAAATGGGGACAATCAAATTAAGGAGGCATTTACGTAATTTTATAATCAGCTCTTCACAATTAATGGTCAGAGGGATTGTAGTGAGTCCCTTAGTGTTGTTACTGGTCAGATTTCTAACGAGCAGAATGCAGGCCTCCTAAGCCCTTTCACCTCAGAGGAGGTTTTCTTAGCTGTCAAGCAGCTGGGCAATCTTAAGGCACCAGGACCAGATGGCTTTCCAGGGTTATTTTATAAACAATACTGGGAGGTGGTGAGTGACAATGTGAATAAGGCAGTGTCTTTTTTCTCAGATGTGAATTGCTCGATTGATATCATTAGCAAAACAAACATTGTGCTCATCCGAAGGTGCAACATCCGGAAAATATGGGGCAATACAAGCCCATTAGCCTCTGCAATTGTAACATCTCTCGTATATTTAAAGGGTAAAGTGATATATATTTTTTGCATTTGAATAAAATGTTATTGATCAGACGACTCATCAATAAAATATGTATAAAGTTAAATAAAGTTTGTTTGGAA
Source organism: Argentina anserina (assembly GCF_933775445.1). Classification (NCBI taxonomy): domain Eukaryota; kingdom Viridiplantae; phylum Streptophyta; class Magnoliopsida; order Rosales; family Rosaceae; genus Argentina; species Argentina anserina. Next base: position 23,430,172 of record NC_065875.1, read on the forward strand.
ATATATTTGTATGTGGTGGATATTGGTAATAAATAGGTTCATGAGTTATAAATGATTTTTCAAAGTTTTGGATTATAAAGAAATAACTTGGAAAAAAAAATCTGAATTTGGTCTTGGAGTAATATGGATCATTGAGATCTCACTATTTAATCACATCTCTTGGATTCAAGAGGTGGAAAGGATATATATGAAAGGATGATCAGATTGAAAAAAGGATGCCAACATCAAGGGGGCTCGAGAACTCTAAGGGAACACCGACCTCCTCACCCTCATCTTCAATTCTTGATCACCAACTCCTCCAACAAGGGGTTTCTCTTCGAACAGAGAAAAGAGGAGGAGGGGCGGGATTAGGAGAGTTTCCATAGAATGAGAAATAGATGATAGATATCAGCAGACAGTACCAGGACATCTTGATTCGGATTAATCCATTCTTAATCCGGGTCAGGGTGTCACGGCAATAACTCTGTAAATATATTATCTAAGCTCTTGGCCAACAGATTGAAACGTCTGCTCCCATTTCCTAATCTCTGAGCATCAAAATGTCTTCTTGGCGGGAAGACAAATCCAGGACAACTTGATTTTAGCTCATGAAGCCTACCATTATCTCAAGCTAAAGAGATCGAAGATTGATTTTGAGGTAGCTTTGAAGCTTGACATGAACAAGGCATATGATAGGGTTGAATGAGACTTCTTGGAAGCGACGCTGCTTAAGTTTGGGTTCGATGCTGCTTGGGTTAGGTTGGTCATGAAGATGGTCAAATCGGTATCATTCTCAGTCCTTATCAATGTGAGTCAAGGCAGCTCGTTTAATCCCTCCAGAGGTCTAAGGCAAGGAGATCTGCTATCCCCTTACCTCTTTCTGTTGATTGGGGAAGTTCTCTCTCGAAATATCTTGGCAGAAATCGAGTCTAAGCAGATGAGGCCGATGAAATTAAGCCATACATGCCCGGGTCTTTCTCACTTGATGTTTGCGGATGACACAATCTTGTTCACTAAGGCCACGACTGATGATTGCAGAGTCCTGAAAAGATTCTTGACTCATATTGTGCTGTCTCTAGACAAGCCATAAATCTTTAGAAGTCTTCCATATTCTTCTCCAAGAACACTCCGATGGAGATCCAATGTATGGTTGGGGAAGTTCTTCAGATCCCAACAGTAACACAACTTAGGATTTACCTCGGCTTACCTACAACCTGGGGTAACTCAAAACGTAATGTCATGGCCTATATTAGGGAGTCGGTTGGAAAAAAGCTGGAGGGATGGAGAGCTAATGTCTTATCTCAAGCTGGTAGATAAGTGTTGATCAATGTGGTTGCTATGGCCATCCATGTTTATCCGATGTCGATATTTCTCCTTCCAATTTCCTTATGTAAGACTATTGACTCGGATATCTCAAACTTCTGGTGTGGATTCAATAATTCAAAGACCAAGGTACATTGGAAGAATTAGAATATTCTCTGCAAAAGCATGATGGTGGCATGGGGTTTAAGAATCTGCAAGCTTACAACAACGAACTTCTTGGTAAACAGTGTTGGCGTTTGGCTCAAAATCCAAATGCGTTGTGGTGCAGATTTTTGAAAGCAAGATATTTTCTTCATTCCAACTTCTTAAGGGCAAAAAAAGATTCCAGACCTTCATGGATTTGGAATTTTCTTCTTGCTGGAAGAGAAACTATTGACAAGAATGCAATGTGGAGAGTTGGTAATGGCAAGAGCATTGAGATTTGGTCGGATAAGTGGGTTTCGAATGATTGTGGTGGATTAATCATCCCTATCAACACCTCCAATAGATTCACTCTGCTAGCGGTGGAAGAGATTATTGATGATAATAAAAACTAGAGTATTGAGCATCTTGTGTCGTTTGTAAAGGCGAGTGATATTCAGGTCATCAAAGTTATTCCAATAGGTGGTGAAAGGGATAATGATGTGCTTGTGTGGCCAAAAAGCAAAAAGGACTCCTATGTTAAGAGTGGGTATAGACAAATATACTCTGAGCAGAAAATGACGGTTGATAATTCTAAGGCCTCATGTTCTCACTCCATCAACACACAGGTCTGGAAGTTGATCTGGAAGTTGATTTGGTTACCTAAATATACCCCAAAAGTCTCAAATTTTCTCTGGAAAGCTTTTAGGAATAGCCTCGCAACTGGTTGGAATGTTTACAGGATAAAGATTGTCACAGTGCCTACTTTTAGTATTTGTGGTGAACATGAGGAATCAGTGGAGCATAGTTTATTGCTCTTCCCTTGGCCATAATTATGGCTTTGATATATATATATATATATATCAAAAATGTCAATTTACACTTCAAACTTGGCCATAATTACCAGTTTGCACCCGAACTTGCATTTGAGTTAATTTACCTCATAAATTTGGTAAAAAAAATACCAATTTGCACCTCTTCTATTACATTGAACCATTTCTATCCAATTTTGTGTCACATGTCATGCACATGAGAGGTAATATTGTCATATTCTATTTATATTTTTCTTAAAAATAAATAAAAATATTCTTTAAAATGAGGATTATTTTTTAATCAAATTATTCTTTTATATCTTTTTTGTACATACTTAACCATACTTCAAATTATGTATTCAACATACACACCCATTCAAATATAGTGTGTTGTGTATGTATATATATATATATATTATATGTACACATTTTTTTTAATTTTCTATGTATTTATTTATATTTTTATAATATTTTTTAAATACCATATCACATAAAATAATAAATATATAAATCAATAACATATTTCGTAAAAAAATAAAAAAAACATAGTATCAAGTGTTCCTCTTAAGTAATTTTATTAATTTATTTCATTATTAAATATGAATAAATATATAATGACAGTACTGCCCTTTAAATGCATGACATATGACTTAAAATTGGATGGAAAACATTAAATTTAACGGATGGGTTGCAAATCGGCAATTTTTACTAAGTTTAGGAGGTAAATTGATTCATGCAAGTTCGGGGTGCAAACTGGAAATTATGACCAAATTTAGGGTGTAAATTGACATTTTTGATATATATATATATATATATATATATAAAGCCACAATCATGTATCAATTCCATATTACATAAATTTATTAGGAAAATCGCCAATATGAAGAGGAGATTGTCTTTCAAGTTTCAACGTACCCTTGATTTTTGCTTAACTGTATGATACATGCAATAACCCAACGCAACTTAGAGGATCTAAATTTAAGATCTGTACGTGCAATTGTGTGCAGTCCATGCAAGCAAGTATATATCTAGCTATAACAAGCCAACACCAACATAAGAATTCTGGACTGATCCCATCCACAGCTTTCCGTTGTGTTCTTCAACTTCACTAACAGACTTAAGCAAGGCTGCAGCACTATCCTCTCCATCAAGCACCTCCAAAACATTTCCTTCCTCATCAAACTTCGCTCCTACAGGATCTCCTAGCAGAGTCGGTATTAATCCTCCTCCTCCTCCTCCGTTGTTGATCGCAACCCAGAATTCTCCATTGTTGTTTCTCTTGATGTTATCCGGGAACCCGACCAGTTGAGCGAAGAGTTCTACGGTATTAGCTTTGGGTCCTCGAAGCCACACCCTGAGGATCTTCAGCGTGCCGGTTTCGGTTAGGAGGAGGAAAGATTTGTCCTTACTTAGAACCACACCATTTGGAAATGCCAATCCCTTGAGCAACACAGTCACCTTCTTTGTACTAGGGTCGTATTGCATTAACCTTCCAGTTCTGTCAGCGGAGATGATGGACAATATCCAAACACTATGCCACGATGAAAGAAATGAAGAAAAATTTTAAGCAAGCTAAAACATTGTATTAATATGGAAGTAATACTTTGAATTGTAACAGTTTCTGAATTCACCCTATTAATTAACGCTGAGCATGTTTTTACATAACATATATCTCACTACGGATAAAACCGACTTCATGTTTTGAGAAACATTTGTGTATTGGCACCAGTTAACCAACATTCCTACCACGGGATTCTAGCTAGATACCTGCTATATTGATTTATTGTTGCATAAAATTAGTCAACTATTGTATACAAAGAGGTTATTATGTATATATTACCTTCTTTGGAAAATAAGACTAGTATCTGTAAAATAAACCATTCCTGATTCATTATCAACGTCCAAAGCATTTAGGAAATGGAACGGAACTCCTCCTGCTGATATTGCAAGCTGATGCGGAGGACCGCCATTTGGTCCCGTCTTCAAGAGGCCAAAGTAGGCGTCTGCAATATAGAGTTCACACGTTGTGGGGTTAAACTTGAGACCCAGTGGCCTCCCGCATATCGGTTCCTTAAACTTGTCGGTTGAGGCATCGCATATATTCTTCTTCCTGATGATGAAATTATACAAACAATTGAAACAAACTGCATGTATAGCCTAAAGATAGCATAATCCAACTGTAATTACTAAACAGTACTGGTAATATTATATTGGTTATATTTAGTTAGCTCGCTTGCCTATTCGGGGAAGTATAGGCAAACTCTGTCCAAGACTTGAGATGTTCTTCCCATTTGAGAATTCTACCATCTGAAACCCCAACATAAGGTCCTTCTCCGCGGCAGTCGAACGCAATGCTCTCAGGGCCGACTATGTTATGTGGGAGCTCGAGCTCGTGGTAGTCACTGAGGCTTGCAATGGAGAAAGCTAATGCTGGTTTGGATGTGGAGGTTGATACTAGGATGATCAGTAAACAAGATAGAAGCAAGTAGAATGAAGCAAAAGGTAGGTTCGTCATGGCGGAAATATTAAAGCTGCCGAGTGTTATGATCGAGTACGTACTACCTAGCTCCGGAAGCTATATATAAATAGAAAATTACTTAGTAGTACTAGTTTTCTAGATAATATTTAAATTAACTAAAAACTCATTTTTCATATTTTTATACAAATTAAGACATAAACACAACTTAAAAAATATGTAGACTTAATTATTTAATGCTCAAATGTCCAAATAACCACTATTTTCTCAAAAATTACCAAGCTATCACTCTCATATCTAATAAGTTTATCTGCCTTTATTTTTTAGTTTTTTTTTGTCAATTTTAAATTTTCCGCCCAAATCACCGATAGTTTGGAAATGAGCAAATATATAAAGTTGTTCCTTACGTCATGAGCTTTAATTTAAGTACCATATTGCATATTTTTTTAGAAACTTTAAAATTTCGAATTTTGCTCACCAAAAACCACAGTAACAATAAGTTTTACTGTCGACAGTAGCAGCTAGATTTATAATCGACAGTATCAGGTACATTCACAGCCGACAATATCACATTTCAAGTTGGCAATAGGAGTTAGTTTTATACTCAATAGTAGCAGATTGCTTAATTAGATAATAGCTTCTTAGTCAACAGTAACAAGTAGTTTCTTAGTCGACATTAGCACACACACATGTTTATGTGATATGTGACAGTGAGAATGAATTCTCTTAAATGTGATGTGCAAAAGAGGGGGTAAAAAAGTAAAATATCATATGACATGTTGCACCTTGTCATTATGCGGTCTTTATTCGTAACTTTTTGTCCTAATTTGTTATATTAAATTAAGAAGTGGATTTTTTTGTAAATTAAAATATTGTCTAATATCTTATTAGTATTTTATTAATATATAAATAGCTTTAACAACATTTGCATGTGCATGATTTCCCAACTAGCAACTACTTATCAATTATCAGTATAAATTATAATCGTAGACGAAGGAGAAGCTTCTAAACAATGTTGGCCAGACGTCACATCCCCAGCGATTAGCTGGGTTTAAAACCTAGAAAGCTTTTATAATACAGTGAACCATCCAACGGGATCAGCTTATTAATTAGTCCCAACAGAATATTGGACCAGTATCGATGGATAATTTCAGATACGATAATGCACACAAAATGAGACCCAAGTGCTCTTAATCGTCAAATGGGAAGCCTTCAATTCAGTCGGCCCCGGATCTACAATGAACTACCAGTCCCTTCATTATTTGACAAGTGCATTCCACAACTTAGTGGATATCATTATATCAATCATTTTCACTTGCATGCATATGTGTGATATATAGAATGTGATTAATCCCTCGGGTCCTAATCTCCTAGAGTCATCAGCTTTTTATAATTCTATTTTATAATGATATAGGGTAGCAGGAGAACGCTCACAACAACTAGACAGTGCTGGGTACAGGCAAGGTCGACCCTTAATTGGTGGGATTGGATACGAGTTGCGCTAGCTAGCTAGGTTTCTTGCATATATGTATAATCGACTCACTCGACTGTGAATGCAACAAACATGGTAACAGCCTCATTAATTTCCATACATTTCGTATGCATATACCAATATGCATATTTATGAGTCTACAACTCTACATGAATGCGCGTGAGACACTAGGACTCAACTAATATTTCCTCTTATCATACTGAATCTCATTATTAGACAAAAACATGTGCTAGATTATGACAAGGGACAACGATATATCTCATTCGTTTGACTAATAATGTGATCGATATTGTTAGTCCCGCAACAATTAATTAATTATCGGCTAATTTATCAGCCGGAAATCACCATATATATACTGAAAGTAGAACTTCACGCCTATAAACGATCCCTAGCCTGTGAAGCTAGCACACAACATTGAATCATATCGATAATCACTAACTAGCTTTAGTTACGTTGATAGCTAGATTTTGTTAAGTGTAATGCATTTGGGAAGATAATTGACTTTCATTTGTGATAAGTAGCTGCATGCCTAATTGATCTTATCCAGATTTTGCTTCTTCTCTTTTGAAATGGTATCCAGGTTTTGCTCGACTTGGTTGACGACTTGACGTGGTATTCTACTATAGTACTATTCTTTATATCCATCTAATCCATGAGATGAGTATACGTATATGAATTTGTCCGTTCTGTATATATGTCTGCTGTAATTGCGTTTGCAATTCGCATTCAAGTTCTGACGAATAAGTCCTGCCAGTTGTACATGCAACCATGCAGGATTGTTCTATTCAATATTCCGACCAACCGGCAGTTGCTTGATTTGGCATGCTGAAGAGGTCTTACTTAATAATGGCGTTCAAAAACGGTGAGATTCTACACTTTGATTAACTATAAATCTATAAACCGATGTTCCTTGTTGAATGGGCCGATTAGGGTTTTAATTCGAAGTTTTAAAGTCTTGATCGAGCTTAATTTGCATCTTCGGCTCCTTATTCCTAAGACGCCAAGCCCATATGGAAAGCTCACAGCAGGCGACAGAAAGAACAATGAAGCAAAAAACAAAAGTGTGCAATCAACGAAAATTACGAAGGGAGCTCAACGAAGGCCCAAATAAAGTAGAGAGGATATATAGACACGATCTCGTATCAACCAAAGGTGAAAGGTGACATAGCTAGATTGCCAATCTGTTTATACGAGTCGTTGAGTGAAATTGATACCGATGAGTTCCTTTTCGTCGTCCCCATTTTGACAGACGAAAAGAAATTGGGAGATAGCTCGAGCATAATCAGTTTGATGAAAGCAGCTGCATGTATAGACAGCCGCACTACTTGTGCAATGGGCCGCCTCCGCGGCCCAAACTAACTACGGACGCGCCTTCACGCGCATCCTAAAGAAGACTCCAGAGAACATCTTAATCAAACCTTGTCCCACAGCGAAAGATAAGTAAATGATTTACCTTAACTCAACAATAAAAAGTCAAACCCTTAACCTCATAAGGTAAGTACATTGAACCTTCTACTGTTACTCTGCATAAAATTACCATCAACCTAACTTAAGCATCAGAGAGTTGAAGACCACGCCACCGTGGTCTCCACTTTGACGACTCGTGCTACTTGTGACAGGAAATGGACAAGGAGTACGGCGTACCGCATCGACAAAGAGTATAGCGTGTTACATCAGTATAATTCACTACGTTAACATTGGCGCCGTTTGTGGGAAACGCCACAAATTTTCTTCGTAAAAAACATGCAGCACTTAGCAAAGCAACTACACTTCAACATGAGCACTCTTAATCTCCCCCCCCCCCACTCCGGTAGACGGTCATGTAGAAGACGTAACAGACCTCAGCCTCAACCATCCCCTACCTTCCGCCAATGACCAAATCATCCTAACCCATACACCCGAAACGGTCGCCAGCACTAGCGTGACTCCTGATCCGGCGATCGCCGCAAGAATGGAAAACATGGCCAAAGACCTAGTCGAGTGCCAGCAACGTGAAGCACTTGAACGCGAGAAGGCCGCTGTTGGTTGAATAACTTAAGTATGATTATGTGTATTTATGTGTGAAACTACCTACTCCCAAGTATAGGAGGTCAAGTTTTAGTAAGGGAAAGTGTAGAGTATCGTACCCAAAGGATTGAGGGAAACTCAACTCTAACTAGATTTCCGCAAGAAAAACTAGAAAAACATGCATTCTAACTTTTTACAAGTTCACAACATTAGCCTTTTGGAAGCTAAAAATCATGAAGATGGTAACAAGTGGTAGTGAATCGACTTGGTTGATTTTAGAATTAAGCTAAGCAAACTAATTATTGCACAAAAACAACAAAGAAAGTTAAATGTAAAGATAAAATCAAAAGAGGAGTAGAGACTTCAGCATTGCACCTAGCCTTATTCATGCACAAATGTAACTCAAGATTAATGCAAAACATGTTTGACAAATTTTCCCCTAGTGGTTTGGTGAAGCTACCAAGAAACTAACTAATCATGCAATTTAACAAAGTCTTTTGGAGCCAAATTAAATCACAAAACCTTAGTCCCAATTATATTACCTTATAATACAAGTGGGATATGTACCACAAGCATAACACCTGTTAGAGTAATTACACTCATGGCACAAGCATTAACTTCAAGGTAAGAAATTCAAGCAACTTAATATTTCTCGTAAGAAACACTAAGCCACCACCTAAAGACTACCCATGCTCACGAATTCAAGAAGTTGTCAAGTTCAAGTTCCGATTCATTAATTACCTAAACATGTTTCTAGGTAACAAAACTAGCAACACATTTAGTAAGCATTTTAAGTGTAGAAGCTCATAGATTCAACATGCATCAACATCAATTAAAAGTAAAATGAATTCATTAGCACATGAGTTTGGCTAGGGCTAGCCTAGCCTCAAATCCAACTACTCACAACCCATTAAATACAACAAACCCTTGAAAATGAAATACATCAAAAGAGAGAGTAGAGTAAAGAGAGAAGAGATTACCAAGGGTTTGGTACAAATGATATCAAACCGTACCTCTAAAGGTTTACTACCCACAAAGATGTAATAAGAAAGAAAATGCTTCTAAGTATGGTATTAATGGGTTCTAACAAAAGAAGAACTCCATGAACACCATACTTTATCCACACAATCTAGGAACAAAGAACAAGGGTTGAGAAAGAGTATGCGTAGAGGATGAAGAGAGTGAAGTGACCCAAATCTATGAAACAAGTTTGTGATTGATCAAGGGTGTAAAGGATCTTTAGTTTTTGGTGAAAACTCAAGACACTTTACACTTTTCTTTGCACAACTTGATATCTATGACTTAGGCCTAAGAAAACTATGTTAAAACTATGGAAAATATGAAGTTTTGATGGAGTTTTAGTGTGGTGAAGGAGAATGCACGAATTTGGGAAGAATGAGGGTATTTAAAAGCCTTAAGGTCACAAATGAATGGTGGAGATGTAAGGGGATGAATGGCTAGATATGGTGGACAAATGTGAAAGCACAAATTTTGGATCTTGTTCTTTAAATGGTCTCATTGTCTTCTTCTATTTTTAAATTTAAATCCCCAATTTATGGAGCACAAATTGTGGATCTTGTTCTTGAAATTGTCTCCTTCATTTCTCTTCTTCTATTTTGAATTTAAATTGTAAATTAAAATTTACAATTCATAATTCACCAATATGCTTCATTGACTTATTGACTTTAACCACCATCATTTCTGGCAATCACCTTCACATCGCCGGAGTTTAACCGGCATTTTTCCGGCGTTGACTTTTGTTTTCTTGTGAAATCTCCACATTTGCTCTTTTTGGCTTGAAACTTTCACACGAATCCATAATGTGGGCTAAATTCACTATTCTTGACGTGTTTCCGATCATTTGCACATTTTCTTAGCATAGGTAGGAAACGTAATAAGAAATAAATAAATATACAAATATATAAAGAAAAAGAATAAGAATAAGACAAACATTACTAGGTTAATATTAACCTAACAACCGCAGCTTTGCAAGCCGAGCTCGATAGGATGCGAGGGCAGCTTGAGCGGCCGAACGCAGTAATCAACACGGCGAATCGCAGCACGAAGGCAGTGCGCAAACGAAAGGACGGGAACAAGTTAACCTGAGCATCAGCTTGACTCCTTCCGAACTCGCCAGGAAGTGGCCACCATCACCACAGCGTATTCACAACCGTAAAGAGGGAAGCACGAGCGTAACCTCCCGTTCAAGAAACACAACTAGCCATATCACGGATCCCACACTAGCTCTGATATTGCAGCGACTAATTGCAGTAGAGCAGCGGGATGCCAATCCGCGATGCCAACCAGTGTTCGCGGCCAAGCCAGGCCAGACCCTTTCACTACGCGAATAATGAATACCGTACGCCCTTCACAATCCAAAAGTCCGAAAATTACGCCATACATAGGCGAAGGTGACCCCTTCCGGCACATAGATAACTTCAAAAATATTATTGCCAGTAGAGAATTCGATGACGCCACACTCTGCCACCTGTTTAACGAAACACTAGACGGGGATGCTATGAACTGCTTCTTCGAGCAGCCGGCGAACTCTATGGATTTTTTCGCGCAGTTGACAATGACATTCCTCAATCGGTTCATCCTCATGGCCGGGGCCGCACACACAATTGACAGTATATTTCAAGTAAAGCAAGAAAGCATGGAAACATTGGGCGCCTTTGTTATGCGATGGCAGACAGTAGCATCCAAATGTCGGAACATGAACAAAAGACTCGCCTTGGCTGCATTCAAGGAAGGATTGCGGTCAGAAAACTTCATATTCCATATCAACGTGGACCTTCGAATGCGCGGCGCCACCCACGATGATATCATGACTGAGGCAGTGCGATACGCTCAAGCAGAATATGTTACATACGGAGAAAAGCGAACTCTGGTACCATCAGACAAAAGCACTGCGCCGCAAACATCCGTACACACAAATACCATCCCCTACAACGCGAGCTCTTCCCTGGCACAGAAAACTGCAGCAAAGGAAGGAAAAGAGAGTGGCATCAGTCAAACCACCATGACGCACGGAACCACTATCGGCACAGAGGCCGGGATAAGAACAAGAGACTCGGCGGCGAGCGTCGCGACAACATAGATCCCCGCCAAGTTAACGCGATGGGTTGCCGCAGTTATCATACACCACTGAGGGAGGAAACCCTAGAAGACTTATTTCACAAACATCAGGGGACATTGAAGAAGCCTGCAAGGCCACTACAACCGCAAACCAAAGCGGAAACTGGTAAGCGGTGCAGGTTTCATGAAAATGGAAGCCACAACACGAATAATTGCCGAACCCTCTGCACACTAAGAGCCAATGGCGACACAGGGGTCCGAGCAGCGCAGCTAAGGGCGCAGCAGAACGTGGTTGCCGTAGTAGAAAACCTGTGCCACATCAATGTAATTGAGGGCGGATCCCCAATGACAAACATGTCCAACCGTGCCAAAAAGCGCTTCAGCCGCAGCAATTACCCAAGGCAAGTGTACGCTATCACAGGAAATGCCAAGAGGCAGAAGGAAGGATGGAAGCAGATCACCTTCACTGAGGAGGAGGAAATCGACATTTCCTTACCCAATAACGACGCCTTCCTCATTGACGCAGTCTTGGGTGGACAGTGGGACGTAGGAAAAATGATGATCGATACGGGATCCGCAGTCAACGTCTTATTAAAGGGATGATACGAGAAGATGGAGCGTAGTGGGAAAAAGTTAGTGCAGGACCACGAACCGTTGATTAGGTTCTCTGGCGACGTATCCCAACCTTTAGGCTCAGACTACATGACGCCTACAATTCCTACAATGGGATCATCGGTCGGCCTATCCTCAACCGGATGCGAACCTTCATTGTCGAATACATGATGCTCATCAAATTTCCAACTCCAAACGGGACAGGATAGGTTCGGGTTCATAGTCCGTAGCAAAAGATTGCTAAACACGGGCGGTTAGGCGCCCGCGCAACTGACACGAAATCTTGGCGATACATGCTGCAACAAACTTGACCGACAAGGTTGTCGACGCGCGAGACAGCGAAGTACCAAAAAGTAAGAACAAGCAAAAGGCTACGTCTTACGAAGCCAAAACTCCGGCGAGTCCCGAATCTTCCTTGAAAAGCATCACACCGTTCCCGCATCACCCGGAGTGAAAGATCAAGGTCGGCGCAACTCTTAGCCCCATAGTTGAGAGGACTTAACAAGCTTCTTAGGAGACAACATGGAAATCTTTGCATGGTCCTACGAGGATATGCCCGGAATTTCGCCTGACATCATCATGCACGAGTTGCACATCAAACCTTCTGCATACCCATTTAAATAAAAGCGTTGGAGTTTCGACGATGAAAAAAGCACAGCAATACGCCAGGAAGTCAACAAATTGAAAGGCATGAAGTTCATTAGGGAAGTCCAGTACCTGAGTGGATTTCAAACTGCGTCATGGTCCGTAAAGCCAATGGCAAATGGCGGATGTGTGTGGATTACAAGAAGGTAAATAAGGCATACCCTAGATATAGTTTCCCTTTACCCAGAATTGACCAATTAATCGACGCAACAGCAGGTCATGAGTTGCTAAGCATCATGGATGCCTACTCCGGGTACAATCAGAAATGCATGAACCCTGCGGATCAGGAAGCTACAACCTTCATTACTAACAGAGGCTTTTACCGTTATAATGTCATGCCTTTCGGGTTAAAAAATGCAAGGGCTACGTATGTGCGTAGTTTCACCCAAATGTTTGATAAACACATCGGTCACGAGATTGAGGTATACGTGGATGACATGTTGGCCAAGAGTGTCAAGGTCGAAGACCATGTAGCCAATCTCCGAACCATCTTCAATGTGCTAAAAAAATACAAGATGCGATTTAACCCGGATTTTTTTTTTCGGCGTGACAACAAGTAAGTTCTTGGGCTACATCGTCAATCAACGTGACATAAAGGCAAACCCAGAAAAAGTACAAGCCATTCTGGACATGGCGCAGCCGGTACATAAGTAGGATGTGGAAGCCCTTGAAGGCAGACTTGTGGCATTATCTCGATTTATCTCAAGGCTGACCGACAAATGTGAACCATTCTTCAAACTGTTAAGATGTTTCAAGAGAAAGCTGATCGAATGGACACCTGACTGCCAAGAAGCCTTTCAGGGGTTTAAAGATTACCTAGCCGCGGTGCCATTATTGTCAACTCCACAGCCAGGAGAACCCTTGTACCTTTACCTCGAAGTATCTACAACTGCAGTTAGCAATGCTTTAGTTCGCCGAGATGAAACTAAGGAATTGCCGCTCTTCTACGCGCGCAGAGCCATGAACAGTCCGGAAACAAGATACCCAATATTGGAACAGTTAGCCCTTGCGCTTATCGTGGTAGCCAGACGACTACGCCACTACTTTCAAGCCCACAGTATCCACGTACTTACAAACCAACCCTTAAAATAAGTATTGCAGAATCCAAAACACTCTGGGAGACTCAGTAAGTGGGCTATCGAACTGACAGAATTTGACATCGAATAAAAGCCACGACCCACGATAAAGGGCCAGGCCGTAGCTGATTTTATTGCATAAATGATTCCCCGGGATACGGCGGAACTAGCCCCAAACGATGTCACAACCCCCACCACAATTTCCCCATGGAACTTACATGTAGATGGTTCTAGATGCGCTAAGTCTAGTTGCGTGGGCATCATCTTGAGCGGACCGGGGGGACACGAACTGGAGTACGCTCTCAAATTCAACTTTGCTGCCACCAACAATGTGGCGGAGTACGAAGCATTACTTGCAGGACTACAGTTGGCCCTTAGCACTGGCGCAACTAGTATCAATGACTCTCAGCTAGTAGTCAATCAAGTTACCAGATCTTTCACTGCCAAAGATGAGCAATTAGCAGCCTACCTGGCATACGTCACGGCGTTGTTCAAACGATTTAAATTCTACTACATCACCCAAATCCCGATGGCCAGTAACGCACAGGCAGACTCCTTAGTAAGACTGGCACGACGCAACCACATCAATGCCATAAGTATACCAGGGTCGAAGTTCTCAACCATCCTTCCATCTCCCAGACTTTACAGCAAATATGCGAGATAGAGCGACACCAAGTCTCGTGGATGGATGAGATCATAGCACTTAAGCGTGATAGCAAGCTACCCGAAGACAAGGATACCGCAAGACAGCTAAAGAGGCGCGCGGTGAGATACCACTTGCGAAACAACACAATCTATCGCTAAGGCCTGCTGAACGCCAATTTAAGATGCGTTACAACCGAATAAGGCAAGCAGATCTTGCACGAAATCTACAGCGGCGACTACGGGAACCACTACGGCAGCCGCGCACTAGCTGGAAAAATACTGCGAAGGGGATATTATTGGCCCACACTTGCCACCGACGCACATGAGCTAGCTAGATCTTGCCATAAATGTCAAATACACGGGCCTATACCACGCCAACCCTCAGAACCACTATCATACATAGTCAGCCCATGGATCAACTTCCTCTGGGAATGGATACGATAGGCCCGCTTTCCGTCGGGAATTGCCAATTTAAGTGGATCATCGTGTGCATCGATTATCACTCCAAATGGATCGAAGTCGCGCCCCTGACCGCCATAACAACCGAGATTTTCTAAAACTTTCTACAGCGCAACATCTTCTACCGCCACGGTACGCCAGAGTCTATCATCACAGACAATGACACACAATTCAATAACGACCACCTCATCACATGGTGTAAAGCAAGAGGAACGGACCATATAAAGTCGTCGAGATCGTGGCACCAAACACGTACTGCCTGGAGGACAAGTACGGAGAGAGACTAGCTCACCCTTGGAACATGGAACAACTTAAGTACTACTACAAGTAAAGGTTCGCGTGTAGCGCAACACAGGGACTTAGACTGTTTTAAGTACTTACAGCACACTGCCAAAGCTATCTTTGTACAAAACGGCTACGACCATGCTATCAATGAAATGAGGAATTTTTCAAACCATTGATCCTTACTACGCCAGTACACTAGCGTACCATGGCAATTAATTTCCTTCGACAGACTATTTCATTGTGCGCGCAACAAAGATAGTATTAAGCATGTAGCCAAAAGTATAAAACAACAATCACATAATGTTGCTACGACAATAACATAGAAGACATTACTTGAAAGGCCTAAAGGGCTTCAGTTCATTAAAGATAACTAGTACGACACAATGGCCATTACAAACAAAAAAGTAAACCGGAAAAATACAACAAACTGAAAAGAAAAAGATGATAAAGCACTTCGGGGACGATGGATTCTCTTCAAAATACGCCAAGTCTTTATAACCCCCATCCTACTCCTCTCCCGCAGCTTACTACGCAGGCATCGCTCAGGCCGAATCAATGGTTCGCGCAACATCTAAGTCCGTCGCTTGCCCCGGTTCGCCTTGTGGCAGTTGTGCATTCTGATGCTCTGTTAAGGAGGAGTAGGAGAAGGAGTCTCCGGATTAGAATCATACATGTCATTATGATAAGATAAACCAGAAGAAGAAGAGTCAGAAATTTTCTTACCATCTTCTCCCTGCACTTCGGCCTCCGCAACATAAGAGGGTTGCGAGAAAGGCGGGAACACCTCATACGGCATTGGCAGCGCTTCTAAGCCATTGTCCCTTAGCCGAATTTCGTAGCTCCTGGAACTGTGCGATCATATCACCCACGGCTGTGACATAGTACCCTTCTAGGTACTCAGTCATCTCCGAGAATGCTTTAAATGCAGCCACTGCGCTGGCCACAGCCTCCTCCGCCACGCGTGCCTTCTCCACTTGTACTTCCTCTTCCGCCTATCTAGCAAGCTCCTCGGCCTCAACAAGGGCTGACTGCGCCACATCTCTCTCCGTAACCATTTGCTTCGCCAACGACTCAGCCACCTCCCGACGGGCGACCTCTTGACAGAGATCTTCCTGCAAGTTCACCGCGTTCTCTAACTTGGCCTTGGCGTTTCCCAAGTCATTTTCCAGAAGCAACACCTTTGTGGCGTAGTTGCTATCCCGCTCAGTCACTTCAGCGAGAACATGCCGCTCTTCTAGGGCATCCCGCTCCGCGTCGAGCAGGTTGAAAACCATCTTGGATGCTCTTGTCGCAGCTAGACCAAGCGGGCTACGCAATTCAAGGCCGGACCCCTCAGGCCATCGCAGTCCCCCGAGCCCGGCACACTGGCTTAGCAAGCACAGTTTCTCCAACTCTGCGGCTCCCAGCTGGCACAATGGACCACGGTCCGGGGCTGACAGATCTTCATAAACCCGGGAGTCGGTGAACGTGATGGGCCCCTTTCTGCGTAGTCTTCTGCCTTTTGGGAAGCGAAGCTTCGACATGAGCGGCATAGGACTTCGCTTATCGCGACGAGGTACCCGTTTTTTGCACCTTCTTCCTCTTCCCGGCCTCTAGGGACTTCGCAGGAGTAGCCAACCGCGGATCGGCATCGATACGACCTACACCTTCTGCATCACTCCGACGAGACAAACCCTGCTCATTCGGCAAGCTTGTGTGGGAGGGTACGGGCATATCCACGACCTGCGCCGAATCCTCAACCCGCCTCGTGGTCGCATTCACCGTCTTAGTGGACGCCGCCACCTTCTTTGTCAATACACGCTGCATCATGGTTACAACTAGACCTTTGGTGTCCGGAGTTACGTCAGGGTCTTCTTGCTGCAAGAACCTCGCGTAGCAGACACGCTCCGATTTCTCGAAGTTCCTGTTCACCGAGAGTGTCGTAGCTACACATGCAATCACATATCAGTACGCTATAAAAGAGAATAAAGACGAAAAATGAGAGCGTAGCGCTGTCACTCACAATGACGGCACAATAGTCCTTGCTCGAATAGAAGATACGGGTTCGTCAACACCTTCAAATCGTGGACTAAATCTTCACCTTGACACCTCCAAAGGTACGTTACACGATTGACATGATCAATCTGCTGCTCCGACAGCACCAATCTCTTTCTCACTAGGCAACAAAAGAACAAAGTCAGCAAGCAATTATTCCGCAACAAATCTTTGGTAAGACATTAAGACCTACAGTTAATGGCTTGAAATCGCGAGGGGATACGCTTCTCCGGGAGATACTCTTCCCCGTTAATACGCCCGTATTCCCACCCCCTCTCTACAATGAAGCTATTCTTCCTCCAGTTAGCTTCTGAGGATGGCCAATTCTCCAAGACTTGGAACTCACTACGTTTATTTCGCCTAACGAACCGCGCAGTTCCTCTGTTGCCATTATGTTGGTCATAGTCTATTTTGAAGAAATGGAGTACGTCTGCCGCAGTGGGAAACCAACATCCCGACAGGTGGAAGAGCGAGCAGAGGCTGAGAATAACTCACCACATGTTGTAGCTGACTTGACCAAAGGTCAAGCCAAACTCCGCCACCAAACATTGCAGACGCGGATCCAATAGCAATTCCACCCCGAGCCGTAATATGGAGGGACTGACCAACACGTATCCCTCGGGTAATATTGAACCATACTCATCCAGCTCAATTGGCCGGGCAACGATCGTAGTAGGCAGCTTGAACTCCTCCACATAACCAAGCACTGCGGCGGGGTCCGCTCCCTGCGGTTCCTCCACCTCCGACCTTTGCACTCCGCCATTTAACCAGCGCCTCACTGGCACTAACTCAGTGTCGGGCCCGAGGTGTTAGTCCCCGAAGCGCTCGCAATACGCTCGCGCACGCCTTGGTCTTGGCTCGGAGCAGGACTCATCTCACTTTCTCCAACCTCCTCGTGCCTTGACTCCATGGTGCCTGATGATTCGCTCCTCTCCCAATTCGCTAGCACCCTCGCAAAGACAGATACGCGATCTTCACAACGCGAGTCATTACCAATGCTTCGCCGCACCAAATTGAAGTAGTTGACCTCCAATTCACTCGTCCACGACTCAGAGGATGATGATGCGAACCAACTTCCCTCTGCAGGCGCGGAATCGCTGTCAGTTAGTATATTTATCTTAGGCATTACGCCGCAGCAAGCAACACCGCAGTCAAAGACGAACAACCTAAACCTAGAAGTTAGAAAATTAATTAGATCTAGCCTAAGAACCTCGCAAGAAAGAGCTTGAAGAACATGAAGAACACGAAGAATACGAAACCCAGTTAAACCAACCAAACTCATCGACAACCGCCCGCACAAACACCCCACCTAGCAAAAAAACACTTATCCAAAGATCAAACAAACCCAAGCCCTATCACTTTTGATGGAAAAATCCAAACCCAAAACCACTGCTTTACCCTATAACCATAAAATCACCAGCAAACAACCAAAAGCAGAAAACAATATAGGAGATTCCGATCAAAACATACCTTAAAAGCCGATTCGCACAAAAAATCCCGGGAAGCTTTCGTCCAAGCTTGAAGAATATGGGAGAAAGCAAAAGAGGGAGCGAGAGAGTTTTCGGAATTCAAAATGCTTGGAACTGTCGTTAGTGACAATTCTTCTCTCTCCTTCACCCTTTTATACTAACCCCGCACTTCATCGCGCCCGTTGATCTGTTAAAGATACCTCCCAGCCATCGATACAAAAAGACGTTACTCGCATCTCAGTCGTTGACCCAAAAGACATCGCCCCAGATCCCGCCACGTGGCATGAGTTACTGAGACAACGCTTCGGTTACACACGCACTAACTGCATGCAATAACTGCCTCCTCGGATAACGTCACCTCCCACGAAATTGAACCTTCCACGACATGTCCACCCAATGTATGCACGACACGTGCTGCCCACAACGCCAATCACGTTACTCTCTGCCCACGATACGACGCTCAAAGATAGCGAGCAAAGACGTTTTATGCGTAAAAATTTACTACGCTATGACGGACGCACTACGCTCAAAGATAGCGATCAAAGACGTCCTACGCGTAAAGATTTATTACGCTATGACGGACGCACTACGCTCAAAGATAGCGTTCAGACGTCCTACGCGTAAATATTTACTACGCTATGACGGCCGCACTACGGTCAAAGATAGCGCCCAAAGATGTCTTACGCGTAAAGATCTACTACGCTATGACAGACGCACTACGCTCAAACATAGCGTCCAAAGACGTCTTACGCGTAAAGATTTACTACGCTATGACAGACGCACTACGCTCAAAGATAGCGCCCAAAGATGTCTTATGCGTAAAGATTTACTACGCTATGACAGACGCACTACGCTCAAAGATAGCGCTCAAAGACGTCTTACGTGTAAATATTTACTACGCTATGACAGACGCACTACGCTCAAAGATAGTGCTCAAAGACGTCTTACGCGTAAAGATTTACTACGCTATGACAGACGCACTACGCTCAAAGATAGCGTTCAAAGACGTCCTATGCATAAAGATGTACTACGCCATGACGGACATTAAGACCAACCAACACCCAAAGAAACTCAACACAGTCCATTACACTATCAGCAACTCGGCATTCCTTAACCAGGGAGTGGGGGGGACTCCGATGGGCTCTGTGGGACCCACCGCTGATTATGGTGAAATGCTTAATTATTAACTCCCTAGTCAAGAAATTGCCTCCCTAGACTGGGAACTTGGGGGGACTTGTTGGCATAGGCTTATGCCTGTCATAATCAGCACAACTATCAGCGCACTAAGGCTAGTAGATAGCACAGCTTCGCAATACCAACAGTGAGCCAGCCACATTAGCTGTGCAATGGGCCGCCCCGCGGCCCAAACCAACTACGGACGTGCCCTCACGCGCATCCTAAATAAGACTTCAGAGAACACCTTAATCGGACCTTGTCCCACACCGGAAGATAAGTAAATGATCTACCTCAACTCAACAATAAAAGGTCAACCCTTGACCTCATAAGGTAAGTACAATGAACCCTTTACTGTTACTTTGCATAAATTACCATCAACCTAACTTGAGCATCGGAGAGTTGAAGACCACGCCATCGTGGTCTCCACTTTGACGACTCGTGCTACTTGTGACAGGAAATGGACAAGGAGTACGGCGTACTACATTGACAAAGAGTATAGTGTGTTACATCAGTATAATTCACTACGTTAACAGATACAATTTATCGCTAGACGCACTAAGACTCTAGGGTTAATTATATTGGAAATAACCGTGGTCGCGATCGCTCGTGTATGTTGTGTTCACCTAGCTAGCTAGCTCGTAGCTCATCTTCTTTATAAGGACCTTATCGAACAGGTGGTCGTTTAAATTGATCGACCATCCTTTGACATGTGTGTTTTGCATTATGGCATCGATCCCTTCTCATTCTGATCAGCTACACGTACCTCATTATAATGATGTATGTATCCATATCTGGTACGACGGTACGTATCATTATATATAAAATAATGGCTTATAGGCTGTTCTCCACTCATAGTCATAGCTCCCGGTCCTCGATAACTTCCTCAGCTCCACACAGTAGCAGATTGTAAAATATGGTAGGGCTTGTTCGATTTTTTTTTTGCATATAATTTTACTCGTTCTTTATGACTCGTTCTTTGAGAATCATAAGGAATTTTTTTTCCAACACTTTTCACATAATTTGGCCTAAATCATATATTGGTAAACACTAATTACCAACCGAAAATCTTGGTATACTGATAAATCGGTACACGAGTTTTAGTGGCTGGTAATGGTAATAATTTACTCTTTACCGATTAGAATTAGTTGGTAGATACTATAGACAAAAACAAGTCAGTATTATACCATACCCACCCCTACCTATTGGCGGACTCATTAGGACGTTACCTTAGTCGAAGTCTAAAGATAGAGACACAAAATAGAAATGAAAAGCTAGGTCCGAGTGAGGAGATAAGGCCCGTACATCAAAATGCTTTGCCAAGTGCTTAACAACTCATGAACACACGTGCAGATCTTATCAACTCATATTTTATACATAATCATACTGAAAACAGAAATATCTTATACATAATCCTGGATTATTGATGCATTATTGTGTTTAAAATACGGAAAGCCGTCATATACAGACACATTCCTATTAAGAAATCTCAGGCAACTTCCAACCCACTCCTCCTCCCTCCAACTGGTCCCTTCAAACTTGGTTTAATTATAGACGAAAGAAACTGATAAAGCACTACCACCCCTGGTTAGTGAGATCTCAAGTCACGATGAACCAATATAGAGATTAGCCAAGAAGAGGATCAAGTCCATCATTTTAATGAATTCAAATACTTCATTATTGTCCAAGAATATGCTCCCAGTTGATTATGCTTTGCTGATGAAACCCATAAACCCTAATATACCAAGTCTTATCGAACTACATGGATTGTATGCCGGCCAGTAATTTACGGGGCAAATTATAAAAAGGTATCATTTCTTAACTTATATTATAAAAAAGTCATCACATTTAAGTGAAAATTATAAAAATGTCAATAAAATTAGAAAAAAGTTACTTTTAAAATATTTTATGGACTATTTTGTCATTTCTTACTCTTTTTCTTTTGTTTTTTCTATCTTTTTCTAATTTCGGCCATAACGTTCTCGTCCGGCGATATATTTTGACGAAATTGGTACCGTTAGAAAGATCTCGCTCCCCTCTTTCATTTGATATACTACCCATTCCGAATCAACCAACCGTACAAGGCGCAACAACCATCACAAAAGGTTGCCGCCATCAATGGCGGTGCTTTAAGCAATTCCGGCGAAATCGAAGCTCAAGGTTTCCTAATTCCTGATATTCTCTTCATTTTAAGCATACTTATACCAATCTCATTTAAATTTTTACAAAATTTCACATATTTCCACATTTCCTCTCGGCCTGTCACACTTATTGTCACAACCGCTATCACACTATCTATTTCCACCCACTATCACAACCTCTGTCACACTACCTGTCACAACCACTATCACACTACATATTACACTAACTGTCACACCTCCTATCACACCCACTGTCACAGAAGCTGTCACATTATCTATTTACACTAACAGTCACACCTACTATCATACCAATTTCATTTGAATTTTAACAAAATTTCACATATTTCCATATTTCTTCTCGACATGTCACAGACATTGTTACACCTACTGTCACAATCGCTATCACACTATCTATTTACACCCACTGTCACAACCTCTGTCACACTATTTGTCACAACCACTATCACACTATCTATTACACTAACTGTCACACCTCCTGTCACACCTCACATCACACCCACTGTCACAGAAGCTGTCACACTATCTATTTACACTAACGGTCACACCCACTGTCATACATACTGTCACAACCACTGTCACACACATTGCTCTCTCCAATCGACTCCGGCTGCTCTCTCCAAGAATCATGAGGACCTCGTCCTCCGATATTGAGCGCTTCCGATAGTGCCAGCGCCAAAGAAGTTGAGTTGTCATCGTTAATCCTGTGGAAGCAATTGCAGCGGTTCCGGCCATATTTCGTCGGTGATGGGTTTGAGATCAAGGCCTTGGGGCTCTGGGTTGTATTCGGATTAGATCGTCGATGAAGGAGACTTCCATGGTCGTCGTCGATGACTTTGTTGAAATTGAGATCGATTTGGACTCTCGACAACATCAACGAACTGCTAGGGAACAAGGCCGGAGGTATAAGAGATTGAGAACAAGGCTGAAGAAATGAATACATGCACGGGAACATGGACTTGAAAAAAATTGATGGCATTTTGTAAATATTTCAAACATCAATGGCAACGGTATAAGCTATTGAGAAAATTGATTTTTTTTATAATTTTCAAATCTTACTTGATCTTTTTATAAATACATGTATCAAAAGTGACTTTTTTATAAGCCCTAATTTATATACCCAATAAGATTAAGACGGACTCGCCTTACTCCTCTTAGACAAACGGCGTGTCTAGTGCCAGAGATAAGATAATGTTCTTAAATCTCGTCAGGGTCAGAGCCGGCCTTGAGAATTTGAAGGCTATAGGCGAAACGAAAAAAATAGGGTCTCCTTACAAAAAAATGTAGCTACAATTTTTTTCTTCTTCTAATTATCGAAATAAGCTGCAAAACATAATAGTTCATTGAAGTTATAGTTACTATACCCAATACTTTTGTAACCATGATGATGGTAGTGGGAGAAAAATAAAATTTTGCTCAAAGTAATTGCCAAATTGATGATGAACCGGATAAGAAAAGATTTCAACTAAGGAATAAGGATGATTTATACTATAACACAAGGACACAATCGACAAATCACTGATCAATCAACATCACACATACCACAAATTAAGAAAACCTAAAAACATATTTGATTCAAAAAAAATTAAAATTTGCAGACATGATCACTTACCCACAAGTTGAATTGGAATTGAGATTGTTCTCTCTATTTCCTAAATTTACTGAAAACTAAATCTAACATTTTACTCTATTACATCAAGATGAACACAATTATCTTTACATTTATAAAACCCATATTTTTTCTTTCTATTTCACCTATATATATAAATAATATTATTATATTAGAGGAACCTGTTTTTCTTTCGGGAGCCTCGTGGGTTGGGGGCTCTAGGCTGCTGGGCCTAGCCCCAGAATCTCCTTGACTTGATCGATATTTATATTTTATAGTTTGCTTTTCGGAAAAGAAAATGGTTTGGTTGTATGTTCTATACATTACAATATCTTCCGGAATCTATGCCAAGTTATCTGACTTGAGACCGGTGCTCAATTGGCCTCTGCATACAATCTTTTGACAAATGAGAAAAGGAATCCATTCGCCTGGAAATTTCGTCTTATTCCTTTTCTTCAATTGCTCTTTGCTTTCTTTTCTAGCTTAGCATTGATTCAATCACACGTTGATGATAGGCAAAATGTGGTGTATAATTTGGTATAATAGGTTTTATCTAGGACCGCAATATGTAATGGCTTCAAAACCTTGAGTTCGATCTAAAAATATCAGAAAATGTATGAACGCTGTGATCGATCATATCAATTTTTGATATCCGATTGTGCTTCTCATTTTTGATAACCAGTCAATAAGACATATATTGTTCATCTATTGTCACAATCCATTGAATGGTTGAGAAAAGAGAGCGAGAGAATCTAACACAACTTCACTAATTTATTTTCTTTCGTTCTTGTTATGTAGTTTATCTCTCAAAATAAGGCTTACAATATGAACACGACTGTCACTTGAGTCTACAAAAAGACCTAAATCATAGAAAACTTGGATCACTTTATATTAAGGTTATAAAATTGGATCGATTAAGGAACAGAAACCAAAATATTTTGTTTCTAACAGTATATCAAGTACTTCTAGTCTTCAGTCATCAATGTAAATCCGACTTACATTAAACTTATAATCAATTACATAGCTCAAGGCCATTTATAGGTTGATAAAAAAAACAGGTCCATTTATAGGTGAAATGAGCTTTCTAATTTTCACTAAATAAGATGAAGAGAAAACGTACGTGTTTAGAACACATGCGTGTTGGTGAATGGTGACCGTTGAGACGGTTGAGTCATGAGGAGAAAATGATTCAATCATTAAACAGGGAAAGGAGGTTGAAAAACACGCGCGCGACAAGAATGGCAGAGACGCGTGGCGGGCAAGTCAAAAGTACCAATTAACTAGAGAACATACTGGAAAAAGAAAAATTTACAGCCACACAGGTCGCTTACGTGGCAGAACATGTGGCTGCTTTGGGTTCCGAAATTCAAGACGATGCTGACCACGGAAATGAATCCTATCAAAAAAAAGTGATTGCCCCACTCAAATCTAAATCTGCAGCCTCCCAAAACGAATCTGATTCTACCCGTGCCATTATTCCATATTATTGTACTATATAACTCATGTATAAATAATTTTGATTCCAAAAATAAACTTTTCAAAATCATTTTCTGCTTAGAGTTTAACGAAAATTTAATCACAAATATGATGTGATCAATGTATTTTCTTCTAGAGAAGTTGGTGAGTTGCAAAAGCATGGCAACCAGCAAATGAATTGCCTTGTTAGCCTTGAGACTAGCATGAATTGGCTTACAATTTGGACGGGTCTCTAATGCATCATGTTAATCTTTATACAATTGTCAAAGCGACCACGAGTTTTGCACTCTCCCGTACAATGTCACTCATTTACAATATTTAGACAATGTTTTATTTTTCATGTTTAAATTTGAACACAATTGAGTTATTTAATTCTTATACACATATCAGCCGATAATCTACTTTTTTTGTCCTCATATTTTCTATAAATATGTAATACCAAAACTAGACTCGAAATCATTTATAGATCAATGTTTCTTCACATGTCTAAAAATGATTTCAAGTTTTATATTATAATTAAAAGTTTATACTATTCAAAATTAGGAAAATTCTGAGAGGAGGATTGAGGACCTCACATTTGAGCTCCAAGGCCAGCTACCTTTCTTTCCTGAAAATAAAAAGGTTCAGCTATTTCCCAGAAGGGCCCGAACCAACGTGGCAGCGTCATGGCCGTGTTCTCGACACCACCAGGGGCATAATCGGTAAACCACATCCTTCACCCACCCGCTTCCTCTATAAATAAAGCCTCCTTGCTATCTCCCATATCAACACAAACCTAAACACACCAGCCTCCCTCTTCTGTGCGATCGGAAAATTTCTAGGGTTTGGAATTTCCAATCTCGAATTGAAATCGGAAAACCAATTTCCCAATACAAGAGTTTTCCCGGAGGTCCAACCCCGTTGCTTTCTGGCCGTCTTTAGCCAAAATTTAACCTGTAAGTTTCATACTTCTTGGTTCCTCTAAATTGTTAAGATATGATCTTTATTGTTCAATTTTGCATGTTAATTTTGCATATTACGGTGATGATGATGATGATGTAATTATTGATTTAATTATTGAAATTTGGGGATCGGATTATGTTGGAACTTTGTGATTAGAATTGTTTAAAATTGAATCAGCAATTGAAATTAGGGTTTAATTTTTGAGTCTGAAGCTTAGAAATTGTGTCTTTAGGGTGAAATTATGTATTTGTACTGTTTTACTTGTCGAAATTGTTGTGTATGGTTTCTGATGATTGTGTTTTTTTTTGTGTGATTAGGCATAACTGAATGTACTAATGGAGTCTAAAGGTGGGAAAAAGTCTAGTAGTAGTAGTAGTAAATCCTTATTCTACGAAGCACCTCTCGGATACAGCATTGAAGACGTTCGACCTAACGGTGGCATCAAGAAGTTCAGATCTGCAGCTTACTCCAACGTAAGTCTTTGGTTTCATCTTTGTCCGTTCAGTTTTCCATTGTATTGTTCATCGCATATGTGAATTTGTTTGAGCTGTATATGATTGTTTTGTGGATTTTGAGTATTGTTCTTTTGTGCAGTGCGCTCGCAAGCCATCCTGATATTCCTCAAAGTCGAAACTTGACCACTGGACGTGGTTTGATTTAGCTTTTAGTTGATTTTTTTTTGTTTATGCTTGCTTTGGTCGACGTCTTCCTCGCTTCCTATTTTCGCGACTACAATCCTTCTCAACTGTGTTCTGTTTGCATCTTTGGTCTTTCTGGGACTGTAACCTTTCCTCTTAGCCACAATGTCGGTGGCGGGTTCGGCAATTGGATTTGAAGGGTACGAGAAGAGGCTGGAAATTGTGTTTTTTGAACCGAGTCTCTTTCGTGATCCAGAAGGAAGGGGTCTTCGAGCCCTTTCCAAAGCCCAGCTAGACGAGTTCCTTGGAAAGGCTGAGTGCACTATTGTCTCATCTCTGTCCAACAATGATGTTGACTCGTATGTTCTTTCGGAGTCGAGCCTCTTTGTCTACTCATACAAGATCATTATCAAAACTTGTGGGACGACCAAGTTGCTCCTAGCAATCCCACCTATTCTGAAGTTAGCTGAAAGCATCGGTCTCACCGTGAGATCTGTGAGGTATACTCGTGGGAGTTTCATTTTCCCAGGTGCTCAGTCATTCCCCCATCGAAGCTTCTCCGAAGAAGTTTCTACTCTTGATGCGTACTTTGGGAAGCTTGCGGGAGGCAGCAGAGCTTATATGATGGGTGGGTCAAGCGGACCTCAGAAATGGCATGTGTATTCTGCATCTGCTGAACCAGCAAACTTGGTTAATCCTGTATACACCCTGGAAATGTGCATGACTGGTTTGGACAGGGGAAAGGCTTCTGTTTTCTACAAAACCGAGTCAAGCTCAGCAACTGCAATGACCGATGATTCTGGCATCCGAAAGATCCTCCCAGATTCTGATATTTGTGATTTTGAGTTTGACCCCTGTGGTTATTCAATGAATGCTATTGAAGGAGCGGCGATATCAACCATCCATGTCACACCAGAAGATGGTTTCAGCTATGCTAGTTTTGAATCTGCAGGATATGACTTCAATGAGTTGAATCTTAACCAGTTGGCTGAGAGGGTATTGGCTTGTTTCACACCGAATGAGTTCTCAATTGCTGTGCATGCTGATGTTGCAGTCCGGTCACTCCAGAAAATTTGTTCATTGGACTTGAAGGGATACTGTCGCGAAGAGAGCAGCCAGGAGGAGCTTGGAATGGGTGGTTCCATTGTTCAGTACAGGTTCCTCAAGACTGAGGCCTGTGGTTCTCCCAGGTCAACACTTAAAGGCTGTTGGAAAGAGGAAGATGAGGACTACGAATCCTCTTGAGAGTTTAACTAAAAATTGGTTGGCATTTTACTATTTCGAGTATAAATAATTACCTGTCAGGCGTGATCTGATATTGGTAATCTAGTATGTGTAGAAGTTTTCAGTTATATGTTCCGAATCCTTTCTATTCTGAAGAGTCGCATTACCTTGTCATTTGATAGACGTTCGTTATTCAATCAAGACCGGAAAGATCTTTGTATCTTCAGTTAATACGTTCATGGTTATGTCAAATCTTGGTTCTGTTAATTCTATCCTTGGCTATGAATAAAAGAAATTCACAATTTATATTTATGGGTCATCTATTCGTCATGGAATCTCACGATCTTCAGGGTTTTTGTGCGAACACTTGATTGGATTTGTTGGGGCCAGAATGTGGATGCTAAGGCTCCTTGCCGTTTGTAACTTGACTAAGAACTCCAACCATCGCCAATTTCTCCGTTGGTATCTGCATGGATGTTGAAATGTTTGGATTTAAGCAGCTTAAAAGACCAGATATTTGATTGTTTGAAGCTTTCTATGATCAATGATATTTTTTTGGAGGGGAATTAGTTAACTTCATTAGGCATAAGTCTTTTCACGAATGTGTTCAAATATAAGAGATGACATGCAATCTCTCATACATGTTAAATTAAGAAAATAAATAATTACGCAAAACGCGCTTATTATACAAACCAAAGTCTGAAAAGAAACCGAAACAAAATTAGAAAACACTAAAGCAAAAACTAGAGCCTAGTAACTCCCTCAAGTCTAAACTAACGATGATAGACACTAACACATCGAGCCCATGTCATCAATTTGTGTACTCTCAATGGTAGTGAAATCGAAAGAAAAAACAAGGAGAAATATCTCTAGCTTTTGCTGGAATACTAAATGTAGACAAAATAAAACCTCACAATCCTAAAATTCCACAAATCGCTTCAGGTTAAGACTGCAGGTGGCTTAAGTCGTGCATAGCCCAAGAGAAGTAGAAACAACGAAAGAAAATGCCAAACTAAATGGACAAAAGCCCAATCGAATAGCCCACCTGTTAAGCCCACCCACCCACCAAGGACCAGTCGTATGGCCCAACAAGGAAATCATCCTCCAACTATCAACACCGTTGGTCGGCTTCCGGTGGTCTAACCCATACCCTCCACCATCGCAAAGAGCAATAACTAGATCAAATTGAAGCCGCCCTGAAAACCTACATCGTCGGCTTGGTTCTTAGTGGGACAGACAAAGACACGTCGTCCCCTAGAGAGGAGACTCACCGCGCCGCTACCACCGCCACTAAAGATTCCGCTGGGGAAGACGCCGCACTAGCACCTATCACCGGTACCTCGTCCCCAGATCAACACTAGCACCGCCTTCGTCCGACGATCTCTTAAAACTAGCCCTCATATCTGACAAAATGAGACTGCACCACTTTCCAAGCCGCATAACCGCTACCGAGCTCATAATAGAGGAGGAGTGCCGCCGCCCTAAACAGATCCACAAGCGACGCACTGCCAAAGCAACGCGCCGCTGCCTCCACCAAATCCTAGAAGGGCTTGGTATTTACTCCGAGAAAGAAGGAGCCTTTTTTTGGTTCTCCTCGCTTGATTACACAAGTAATTGACTCTTATGTATGATATATTATTTGTTCAACTTGTGTGTGCTATTGACAATTAACAGAGCTTGGTTCCAACTTGATCTGAGGTGTTTGTGAATATAATAACTTTATCGTTGAGAAGAACATGAATGTGGATCTATTCTGTCTATATTGTGGATTGATTATGTGAAAAATTACAACGAAATGGTTTGAGCAGCCTCAACTTTTGACTACATACATCTCTGCCTTTAAAATTTGGGAGCCTAGAAAACGAAAGGGGACTGTTGAAAGTTCATTTTCTCTCTAGGCCCATAGGGGAATTGAATGAACACCATTCTTTCCAATTTCCCTCACATACCTTGGTTATTGAATTACTCATCTGCTTACAGTTTTCAACTTTTCATCATTTCCATTTCCTAATGCTAGAGTACAGAACTACTATGATGATCAGTAGGAGTAAATTATACTTTTTTTTGTCATTTTCAGGAGTGTATATTATACTTTTTTTGGTCGAAGAAGTGTATACTATATTGTTGCTCCCATATGGCCATATTTACTTATTCTCGCTGGCAGCCTGATTTTTTTGTCTCTCTGTGTACCTTATCTGCTCTAGATAGGCAGTGGGTTCTTTAGTTTGTTAAATGGTCATTACCGCTAAGTGACATGATGAAACTACGACTAAATTTATTTTCTAGGTACAATATAGCTGGAGAATTGTTTTATTAGACATTAGGATATGTAATTGCTACTTTATCGTTAATTAAGTTACATATCTAGTGATTTATCTACCATGTCACCGATGTCCGAAAACAAATAGTCGACATTAGAGTAGTACTATTTACTAGTTGGTACTTGTTTGTAAAGATTTTTCTGATATTATTTCAAGTCTTTGTAATTAGAAGTTTATGCTTCACGTCCCTCTTGTATTCGACGGTTTCATTAATACAAGACATCGCCTCTTTGGGTATATATAGATGGTTTCTTCGTTATGCTACAATATACCCTAGTTAGATTAGTTTTTAGAAGGGTGACAAACTTTATAATAATTCAAGATTTTGGGGTTCAGTGATTGTCTAATTATTTGGTATCATAACATGAATAATTTGGATTAAACATTTGTATTCCTCATTTTGTCTAATTGTAAACGCAAACGCTTTTCGGCTCTTGATTTTTCAATAAGAGATAAGTATAATGATTTGAGGCTACTAACTAACTTCAGTCCTTAACTCTTCATTATTGCAAAGATGACATGTAATGCGTAAAAGAGTTTTGTCTGAATGTTGGCCTTCTTAATTCATCTGCATGTGGGTTAGTTCTTCATGAATCACAAATAGGGTTCTGATCGAATATGTAACTCACATAACCAATCCCATTGTTTCATATTCCGATAGAAAAACCTGTTTTCCAAAATTAAATCTATAATAACATACATCATAGGAGAGCATACATCATATGAGGGATTGAGGGTACAATACTAATTACGTCTTGTATTTTGGCAATTGCACATTTATCATAACATTGCATCTTCCTGCTCCTAGTCTCCTGAAAGGAGAAGGGGGCCAGCCAACCAGGCAAAGAAATCAACTGCTTTAGTCATATCCAAACATGGATCATATATAAAACTCTAGTTCAGCTCCTTTTCTGGCTTTTCAAAATATTTGAGATATCTCCGGGCCGAGGCTACTATTTTTACAGGCTTTAATCGGGACAAGCTGTCTGCTTCAAAAAAGAAAGAAAAAAGAAAAAAAAAGGCAATTGAAAGTTTGAAACATTGCAATGAGAGATATAGGAGGGACCAAAGGGAGAAGAATAATATTGAATTATTCTTCAAGGAAATGTCAAAAACTATAGGCATGTCTGTGAATGGTTAAAATGTCCTCCTCAATTATTGTATGAGCAAGATAACTATTGCACAAGGAGATGGATTGGCCTATATGGAATGGCTGTACAAGTCACCAGTCTCTGGAAATTCTGAATTCTTCAGGGCATCTAAAACTGTTTAATCTGTCATTTCATGATGATGCTTTTGAAGCTTTTGGCTTGTGAGGTTAGGTTGTATTTATCCCTCTTTTCCTTTACAGAAAGATGATTTACTTTTGGTTTAACATTTTCTTAGGGGGCAAAATCTTAGTTGGGATTGTTTTTAGTTGTCTAATTTCCACTTTATCTGATGCCCCTTGTCTTTATTGTAAATGATGCTGCTCCATCTTTGTGATCTTTCTGTTGAATCGAAATTATTGAGGAGTAGTGGGATTTACACACTAACTTTGGACACTTTGGTTGTATGAACCAGACAACCTTGAGTTTTGATGGCCAAACAAAGAGACACCCGGTACTTTGCATGGTTCATCTTAAGGCTTAAGAGGCAAAAGATTCTAATTCGATCGCCCCACTAAGACAATTTTGTTTAGAGGACATACTATATATGGTTTCTCAGCATCTTCATTTGAACGAGTGAGAATGAGAGGGGACTTTGATATTGATTTATTTTCTTCTAAGTTCCACCCCTTCTGGTTGCAATAAGGAATCTAGCAGGACGAGTATGAGAGGGTTTGTAAAGTAATGTGCACTATAAAGATAAAAGAAAAGAGAGAGAGAGAGAGAGAGAGAGAGAGAGAGAGAGAGAGAGAGAGAGAGAGAGAGAGAGAGAGAGAGAGAGAGAGAGAGAGAGGTATCCTAATCGATCTTTTGTTGTTTATATGCATGACACCAATTGAAACTGAATTTGTTCTATGTTTGCCATTCAAATAGAAGCTTCATGTCCTTTTGAATTTTGAACAACTATGATCAAGTGCACAACGCACGGAATTGATTCATTGAAGGTGCGTTTCATATAGACATATGCATGAATGATCGATAATTAAACAGCCTTATAACCAATGAGGGAATCATAGTACGTACAAGGTGGAACTGGAACAAAAATAGACTGATCGATATATATATTTAATGCACTGACCTTTCTGTTTTAGCCAGTTACAGACTATAGTGGGAGTGGGACTGTGTGGTACATATTCAGAAAACGAAAATAGGAAGAAGGTAGGGTTAGGCTACTCTTACAGAAATTGATCCAGAACAAAATGATGAATGTGGGGTGATATAATTGTCAAAAACAGTGGCCCTCAAACCAAGCCAACCCTAGTGGTACAAAAGAACAATAATTTCCTACTCATTTTTGGCTCCTTTTAGTACGAAGTGCATATAAATCTTGATTAGGGTTTATGGTCAGCTTCCCTTTAAACCCACTAGTTTGACTCCCTTTCCTTTGTATACAAATTGGACAAAGATTCCGCCAAGTAATAATCATGCAGGGAAGGAAAAAAATTGAGTGGTTATGTAGCAAGATGACATTGACAGGAACAGAGTTGCAGTCTTGCAGAGACAGAAGATCGATCTTTGTCCATTAAGGTCCGGCAGTAAGTGATCGATCAAACTAAGGGAGCTGCTTTCTTGCTTCCTGGTTCTGGTTTCTGTTTCAAGGACGAGCATACATGCCTCGGCTTCCTCCATCGTCACTGAAGCTTGGTTTGAGATCGGGGATGGCGTACGATTTAGCTACAAAAGGGCAGTGCGGTAGTCGACCAGCTACATGTTCCAATCACGAGGGAGATCAGATCGGAATAGACGAGTGGACGACATGAAGGGGCCACGAACTAAAGTCTATGCTTGGATTCCTCCTTGACAAGATCAGTTGGATTCATGATTGAGAATTATGTGCAAATTTTCTTTGAACATTTGAGAAATTTGAGCCATGATCATCTCCTATAAACAGTTCAGTATTCATGCATGCACGGATCCCTGTTTTGTGCATAGAACAAGATTCAACTGATATGCGTTTCATATGTTTATGCAAAATGGGACTGTAAGTTTCTGAATATTGTATTCAAACAGTGCCTAAGGGAACTTCCCAAATTGAACACAAATTTTTCTACAAAAAAACTTAATTGAATTTCGATAACCTAATAGAAAGAACGAGTAAACATCAAGTTTGTAATCGCTAGCTAACTAGCTACGTGCTCAGTTTTTCTTTTTTGTCTTTTTGGAAGTAGGCTACTTAGGTTCTTTGTGATTGGTAATTTGGCACCCTTTCGCCGTTTTGCACATCAAATGTTTCACAACGAGTTTATTTTCAGTTACTTCTCACTTGAGTGAATTATAAATGTCACTGGACTATATGATATTGAGCGTTTTCACTTATTATTAAGTAGCATACTTCATGTTTATAGTAGTATCAATAGTATGTGCCCTTCCACAGCTCAACCTCACCCTGAAGCTCATATCCTCCATCGTAATCCAAATCTAACGACACTTATTTGGTCCAGTTTTAGGTCAGAGCAACTTCTTTATTTTGTTGAATAATTATATGCCTTTAAAAAGGGGAGATTATAAAAAAGTCCATTTAGATAATGATAATTAGAAAACAGTCGATCAATGTTTGAAAATTATAAAAAAGTCAACAACCTAAATCCCTTAAACCGTAACCACTGAAGTTGATGATATTTACACGAATGTCACTGTCCAAATTACTCTCCCTAAAAAAATCAGGCCATTGGTAGAGGAAGTGGTTGTAGTCGAAGGAGGAGTTGGGGACTTCTTTGAGGCCGAAGAAGTGGCGGCCGATGAAGCCGTTGGAGGGGCCGCCGAAGGCGAAGCCGAAGCCGAAGCCGAAGAGATAATAGAAGAGGCCACCGGCGGCGGCGTTGAGGACGTTGGTGAGCATGATGTTCATGGTGTTTTTGGCGCGGACAGAGCCGGCGTAGAGCATGGCGAAGACGAGCTGCATGGAGAAGACGAAATAGGCGGAGAAGACGAGGTAAGTCGTGTCGATGGTGTACGACATAGTACAGTGGTCTCATGGTAGCGATATGGGCTTTTTTCTAATGGAGATCTTGCCGAGTAGATTTGGTTTCGACCGACGGGAGGTTGGAACTAAAGAGAAGACGACGTTGAGGACAACTTGGCTGGCTAATGCATGGCCGAGACTAGAATGGAGAAGATAATGATATGATAGATTCCCTCCCCTAGTTTCCCATATAAATCGTAGATGATCCTATACTCATTGATACCATAATGGCATGATTTATCTGTTTGTTTTCTTCCTTATCGTCGTTGCCCTACTATTGATGAGATATGGCCACCCTCAGTCAATTATACAATGAAAATATTTGTGTTTTACTCATTGTGATAGGTAGTGTGACATGGGCAATGTGTGTGACAGTGGTTGTGACAGGAGGTGTGACAGTTAGTGTAATAGGCAGTGTGATAGTGGTTGTGACAGATAGTGTGACAGAGGCTATGACAGTGTGTGTAAATTAGATAGTGTGATAGCGGTTGTGACAGTAGGTGTGACAGTGTCTGTGACAAGAGCTGTGACATGCCGAGAGGAAATGTGGAAATATGTGAAATTTTGTTAAAATTCAAATGAGATTGGTATAAGTATGCTCAGAATGAAGAGAATAGCAGGAATTAGGGAACCTTGAGCTTCGGTTTCGCCGGAATTGCTTGAAGCACCGCCATTGATGACGACAACCATTTTGTGGTGGTTGTTGCGCCTTGTACGGTTGGCCGATTAGGAGTGGGTAGTATATCAAATGAAAGAGGGGAGCGAGATTTTTCTAACGGTACCAATTTCGTCAAAATCTATCGCCGGACTAGAAAGTTATGTCCGAAATTAGAAAAAGAAGAGAAAAAAGAAGAAAAAGAATAAGAAATGATAAAATATTATATAAAATATTTTTAAAGTGATTTTTTTTCTAATTTTGTTGACATTTTTATAATTTCCACTTAAATATGATAACTTTTTTATAATTAATTTATAAACAATGATTTTTTTCTAATATAATTTAGAATATCATACATTTTTTTAATTTACCCTTAATTATAACCATTTAAGATTCCATCATTTCACGTGGCGTTATTTCTTGTAATTTATCTCTTCATTAGCTGATCGATCAAAATCATCAAATGCCAGATTTACAGTATCTCAAGATTGATCATGATCATCAGATGTCCATAGAAACATTTGAACAGCAATCAAGTCAGCGGCACTATAGGACCAGATTGCACGTGCATCTATATATGTACCACATATATCATTACTATTCGTATTATATTTTTTTTCTATAGTAGCACCAGCGTCGTGACCCCCATGATTTCCAGTCTCATATAGTTTTACTACTTTCAGGCTTTAGGCACACGTTAATTAATCACGTAATATTTTCTCTTAAGCTTCGGTATTTTACAATTTCAGAACCGAAAGACATTAAATTATAGTTACTATATGCTATATGATTCATATTATCAACTCCTCCGCTCTCAATTATTGAGTTCGACTTTGGAATTTCAAAACTCTGTCTTGAACAATACCGATACTACTTCAAACAGTTACCAGGATCCAGGGAGCTACTAATTAACTTACCAGTTATTTCTAACGAAGCCAGAGAGAAAGATAAAGTTAGCAGCTTTTACTTTAAAAAATCAATGCTTTTCATTGTTTATGTCATGGACTGTCTCTTGATTCAGGAGACGGTAATCTAGTGTATGATCACTTGAATTACTTGAATTCGAAGTTCACCGAGTCCTATTTTCGAATGTTGGACTGTTGGATGACCAACACAAATTTTATGCGTGTTTGATTTTCATATTGAAATCTTTCCACAATTCCACCATAAAGCTTATGAGTTATGACTTATGAGTAATTCTTATGACTAAATTAAGACTTGAGACTAGTTATTACGGTTCTACATAAGATCTCAAAGTTGGAACGTTCATGTTGGTTGATTTAAACATTAAGCAAAAATGGAGGATTTTTTTTGGGTTATGGAATTATGTCTAATTTATTAAACAGAATTTGACTTCTTGTGCGGTCGCAGTGACTCGAATCTAATATATTAGAGAAATATAATGGTGGGAATTCGATAAACTTCATGGAATGTTAGATTCCCAGGAGCTAGCCACTATGAAGGTCTGCAAGACTGCAATATGTACAGATCTCTCTCTCTCTCTCTCTCTCTCTCTCTCTCTCCCTCTCCCTCTCCCTCTCTAGTTATACTATTTGACCTCGCAGTATATTTTGATTGAGTTGTCCTAATTATACCTTTGGCAGTGCTTAACAGGTAATCCTTCACTTGCTTTACATATTATAATGAGGGAATAACAGTAAATAACAATAATCTTCCTAAAGCAAGTACCTTTTGTTTAACCCAATACATGATTGAAAGAATTTTCTTTTGCAATCATCTTTTGCAATTATCTATACTTGGTTATTGGTGTTGCTCATCAGCTTTTATATATTCCTCTCTATGTTGCTGCTTTTTCTTTGCTGAAACCAGTAGTGACAGAGCATGCTCGCTTCTCTTTAGTCTTTACTATCTATTTACAAATTACAACCAAACCAATATGGCAATATCTGCTTCTTTGGCTCTTGCCTCTGACACTAGGCCTTGACTATTAGCAAGTCAGTGCATTTCTGGTTTTGGATAGACCCAGTTGGATATTTCTTGTGTTGAAGCTTTTAAACTTCATAACTAAACTACCTCCCTGATCTTTATATCACATCTGGGTGCCTGTTCTTTAAGAACTTAAACTCAATGGAAGTTAGGAAGCAAGGTAAAGCTTTGTGCTTTTTGACTCTTTTGTGCTTGTGGAGTTGTGTAAGTGGCGCTCTTACCTCCAAAGGTGTCAACATGGAAGGTAATTGATCAAGTTCTGCAGACTCTGTGTGAGTTATTAAGTAGTCTTATATGACACTATTGAATAAATGTTTCAGTGTTAGCACTGGGGAGCATTAAGGACTCACTGGTTGATCCTCGCGGCGTTCTTCACAATTGGGATGGAACTTCTGTGGATCCCTGCAGCTGGAATATGGTCACGTGCTCTGATGGTGTAGTCACTGCCCTGTAAGTAGTACTGTGATTGTATTTTCAGTTTTTCCTAGTGAGAAGTTCCACAATGCACCATGCATGAAAAGCTAGTATCTTGGTTTAAGTAGCTGCAATGGTTTCTATGCAGAGGAACTCCAAGCCAGAACTTATCAGGCACCTTGTCACCAAGCATAGCCAACTTGACAAATCTCTTGCTTGTGTGAGTAAACATGATATTTTCATACCAAGTTTACTAAAAAGGGTGTTCCTGTTCTTGGTTCTTAATTTTTCTATTTCCTTTGGCAGGACATTTCAGGATAACAGTATAACAGGACCAATCCCAACTGAGATTGGGAGGCTCCAGAAGCTTAAAACACTGGATCTTTCCAACAATTTATTCAATGGACAAATTCCCACAGCTCTATCCCACCTGAAAAGCCTTCAATACTTGTGAGTATATATTTCAGAAGCTCCTGAGCTCAATTTTTTTACTGGCCATGTAGAAAAACATAGTCATAAATCTCAAGTCTGTTGCAAACAGGAGGCTAAACAATAACAGTCTTTCTGGGGAAATTCCTTCATCGTTTGCCAACATGACCCAGCTGGCCTTTCTGTAATAATCTTCAAACTTATCGCTGTGAATTATAGTTTTTCTGTTTGTTCTTTCTTACTGAGGTTGGATTTAAATAATCGTTTAGGGACATGTCTTACAATAACTTAAGTGGTCCAGTACCCAAGTTTCCTGCTAGAGCATTCAAGTGAGTCCTTTTAGTGTTCCTTTTGCCTTCAAAATTTTTTCCCTCCTTAATACAGAAGATGAAGAACTGAAAACTCATTTATCTTGTTTTTGAATTGACACAGTATCGTGGGAAACCCTCTGATTTGCACCGCTGGAATGGAGCAAGAGTGCTTTGGAACAACGCCTATGCCGCTATCTTTTTCCTTGAATAGTTCACAACGTAATGATGCTTTCCTTTCGTTTTTTCAAATTTTAAAGTTGAGTTTCAGAAGTTGTATTGTGTTTCTTTCTTAAAATATTAGAAACCTGCTTTAGTTTAGTTTCAAGTTGATGATTGATATTTGTCTGGAATTTATCCACTTTTCATGTTGTTCTCTTGAACATTATTATCTTCCCAATCATAAAACTGCTTGCAAACACCCTAAAGTTCTCTTCTTAAAATTTTCTGTAGCTTCTCAGCCTGCTGGGAAACTAAAGAACCATAAAATTGCCTTAGCCTTTGCATCAACCCTAGGCTGCATCTGCCTTCTAATCCTTGGTTTCGGTTTTCTTCTTTGGTGGAGGCACAAGTACAACCAGCAGATATTCTTAGACGTCAATGGTTAGTATTTAAAAAATAAATTTGATTAAGTCGGATGAAGATTAGGAAAAAGCTACTAACACCAATTAATATTTCAGAATCTCACCATGAAGAAGTTTCCCTTGGAAATTTGAAGTCATTTCACTTCAGAGAACTTCAGTCTGCAACACATAACTTCAGCAGCAAAAATTTGGTTGGCAAAGGTGGTTTTGGAAATGTCTACAAAGGATATCTGCATGATGGTACTGTGGTAGCTGTCAAAAGGCTCAAGGATGCAAATGCCATAGGTGGGGAAATCCAATTTCAGACAGAAGTTGAGATGATCAGCCTAGCAGTGCATCGCAACCTCCTCCGTCTTTATGGATTTTGCATGACAGCCAAAGAGAGGCTCCTGGTTTACCCCTACATGTCTAATGGAAGCGTGGCTTTGCGTCTGAAATGTAAAGACTCCTTTCTCGACCCAGTTGCGAATTTTACAGTAGTCACTACTTCTATTTTGTTATAATTCCTCTGTCCTTAGAACTAGTGAATGAACATAAATTGCTATATTTGCAGCCAAACCAGCCTTGGATTGGGGTACAAGGAAGAGGATTGCAATTGGAGCAGCAAGGGGACTGTTGTACTTGCATGAGCAGTGTGACCCCAAGATCATTCATAGGGATGTGAAAGCTGCAAATATACTGCTTGATGATGACTATGAGGCTGTGGTGGGAGATTTTGGTTTGGCAAAGCTTTTGGATCACCATGAATCACACATTACAACAGCTGTGAGGGGCACCGTGGGGCACATAGCACCGGAGTATCTCTCAACTGGTCAGTCCTCCGAGAAGACTGATGTTTTTGGATTTGGGATCCTGATACTTGAACTAATATCTGGCCAAAGAGCTTTGGAGTTTGGCAAAGCAGCAAACCAGAAAGGCGCTATACTTGACTGGGTGAGCTTATGGATTCTTGGTTTTTTTGAGAACTTTTAAGGCTACTATGCTTTGGTTGATGTACTTAGTTGACTCATGATTGTTCTTGCAGGTGAAGAAAGTTCAACAGGAAAAAAGGTTTGAAATGCTGGTTGACAAGGAACTGAAGAACGACTATGATGCTATTGAGCTTGAAGAAATGATTCAAGTGGCTCTCTTATGCACTCAAAATCTTCCTGGTCAGAGACCAAAGATGTCTGAAGTGGTAAGAATGCTGGAAGGAGATGGACTCGCAGAGAAATGGGAAGCTTCTCAGAGAGCTGAATCAAATAGGTGCAGAACCAATAATGATTTTTCGTCTTCTGACCGCTACTCTGATCTTACTGATGATTCTTCATTACTCGCACAAGCAATGGAGCTATCTGGACCAAGGTGAGAATACAAGCCTCAAAGTAGAGGAACTTCAAAAAAAAATTTATATCAACTCAAAGGCAAAGGACATAATACAAGTTGATACCATGAACATGAGTCGATCAACATTAAGTTTGTTGCATCATTGTATGATAGCCCCGTCATCATCATCATCATCACATTGAAGCTCACAAGAGTTGTGTTATATTTCGACCGTACAGTATCTGATATGAAAAATCTGACATGCCCTTTTTCGGTTTGGGGTGTTCAGATTGTAAGAATAAGAGAAAAGCATACATGGATTCAGGAACAATACTATCTTTTCAATGCACATTGTAACGCAAATAAGTATAGAATTGTTTCGAGTTATGAAGCCTACATCTGTTTCATACAATGCTCAACTTCTAATACAGAATGAAGAATCCTCAACATTACCTAGTAGTCTCTATCTCAGAGGCATCAACATTTCAACACACATCATCAAACTATGAACAAACTCTACAAACATCTCCATACAAGTTTACAAAGGACACTCTAAAACCAAAAGCCTAAATCATTATGCAAATGATTTAAGAGCAAAAGGTATATACCCCAAGATTATGAAGGCCTGTAAACAAAGAAGCGCCTGTGTGAAACGGCATCATCATCCTCGGTCATGTTAGCAAACAGCTCCGAATCGCCGCCATCGAATTCCTCCGAATAATCGCCGCTGTCAAATTCCGACGAAGAAGGCACCTTGATTACTTGATCTGCACCGGAGCTGCTGTTACCAACTGCCTCAGAGTCAGGTGAAGCAGCCACCACTACTTGCTCCGGTAGACTCTCAAGAACCTCACTGATTCCGTGAACCACAAGCCACTCGTTGCGATACATCTCCGGCAAGATCACCGGGACACCATTGAGCACCAAAACGCCGTCCGACCGGCTCACCTTGACCGTAAAACCTCTTAGAATAGTCCTCAACTCAGCTCCGCCGTCGAGGCTCACCAAGAAAGCCTGCAGGGCGCCACGTGGCGGCGGAGGATCGACGAGAACTGGCTCAGGTCTCCGGTTCGGTTCGCCATGGCTTGGTCAACGGGAGGAAGACGGTCAACATCGCCGGGAACGTTTGAAAGCCACGGAATTGCATTTCAAGAAGCGAAGCCATAACAGAGCAGCCGTTCAGTCTCATCGCTCTGCTCGCTTCGCCGAACGCCGTTCCGCCACCGCTAGGGTTTCGTGGCGGCGCCGAGCAGCCGAGAATCTCGGGGCTGCGGCTCCGAGTCGGGCCGGAGATCCAGAAATCGAGGCCGAAGAAGGCGTTGGTCCCGAAGATGACCAACGACGAGCCGTCGTCGAAGATCGGGGACGCCGTGACGGTGACGTTGTTGAGGGAGACGAGGCCGCCGTCGACGGCGGGGAGAGTGGTGACGGTGAGGTACTGGCCGGCGAGGAGAGTGGCGATCTTGGCGCCGAAGGGGAGGGACTTGAGGGAGCGGAGAGGGAAGGCGGCAGGGAGGAGGTGGAGGCGGAGGAGGTCGAGAGTGGGGTCGCCGGAGTCGGAGGAGGTGAAGGCGTCGTCGGGGGGAGCGAAGACGGTAAGAGACGGCGGAGGGGAGGGGAGGGAGTGGGAGACGAGGTCGAGGGAGAAGGATATGGAGTTGTAGCCGGCGTCGGAGAGGATCGCGGCGGCTTTGGTGGTGGTTTGGGCGGAGGAGAAGGAGAGGAGAGAGAAAAGGAGGAGGAGAGAGAAGAAGAGGAGTGAGGTTAGAGAAGAAGAAGCCATTTTTGGTTTTCTTCGAATTCTTGGAGAGATTGTGAGGCTGTACAGTTATAGTTTAGTAAAGGCTTTGCGGTTATTTTGGCGGGAAGATAAGAGACGTGGAATCTTCGCATTGGTGCGGTTTGGGGTGAGACCCGATGTTGGGCCGGCCTGTTAGCCTGGAACAGTGTGAATAGCTGAAACCCTTTTCAAACCCATTTGGCGATCTCATATCTATATTATGTCTTACTGGTTTTCATACAAATTGAAAATAATAAAAACATTGATAAATGTGATTAATTTACGAATTTGAACGGATCATGTTTAACGGATTTTCTTTGTCGATTGATGTTAACTAAAATGTGATTGAAAATTTTGTAGGATTGATTAAATCATGTCGACCTAAAATGTGAACCATATAATGCTAATATGTGATGGAAAATTGCGCCTCATTAACCATTAATCAAAGAGTCTTCAGCTAATCATTGGCTTAATAGTCCTCGTTGGACAGACTCCCAAGAATATGACATGAGAGATCTGATATGTGAATTTGGGTGTGATACATGTCCGTTTCAATTATTCTCAGTGAGAAACACAAAAAGTATTCAAAGACTTGCCAGTTTGGGGGCTTGTAGCCTTGTAGAAGTAGTGTTCTCCTTTTGAAGTACAAAAAAAAAAAAACCAAAATCAATGGCATTTGTTGAATATTCAAGAGGTTTATTGTTTAGATATCAATGGCATAACAAAACTAAGGAACTTTCATATATTCTTCTGTTCTTGGGTATACATGTCAACCAGTAGAACAGTACGAAACTGTTTGCCAAGGGCCTAATCTTTAACTATCATTGAACCTGTGATTGTGTAAACCATATCAAACATTGTCATTTCTCACAAGATGTTATATTGAACAGACACAACAGAAGCCTAGCTCTGACAAACATTATCAACCAGTCTTAATCTTGGATGAAAACAATTCCAGCTTTAGGAGAGGCTCTTGTAAAACTCAGCAACTCGGTGACTATTATTAAACGCGCCTCCATAGTAACAAAAACACAAGGCATTATACTCATTACTTCAAGCACTGGTGATTTTCTCAACAAAAATTTGATAAATTCCATCTCATGCGGCAGTCCAGATATATCAGTCATCTTCACGACTTTCAATTTGTGGAATGTGCAATCTGAAGGGCCTTCTTTCTCCCAGAAATCCAAATCGGGTGATTCTGTTGACGTTAGAGACGATCCCTATATTTGGCAGTAATCTTTACTATTAAATGAGGGGTAAAGCTGAAGTTCCTTACCGAGAGTAAAGCAGATAAAGAAACAGAAAACACATTCAATATCTTACCGAGAGTTGAAGTTCCTTCAAATTAGGAGAGTTTGTAATCAAGCGAAGAACAACTAGTATCTCTTTCATATCTTCAAAACTCACTTGATATAATTCAATGATCTTCAGATGGTTATATGTAATTGGAAGGACGCCCGGGTCTTTACCTATACTCAAATACTAGAAAGAAAAAAAGAACAGTATCAGTGTTGTGAAACATAAATACAGGTTATA
This sequence comes from Argentina anserina, assembly GCF_933775445.1. Taxonomy (NCBI): domain Eukaryota; kingdom Viridiplantae; phylum Streptophyta; class Magnoliopsida; order Rosales; family Rosaceae; genus Argentina; species Argentina anserina. Next base: position 23,473,300 of record NC_065875.1, read on the forward strand.
CAGCTATGGTGCCACACTGGATTATGAAATGCAAGTGAGAATAAATAAACAAAAGCATCAATTTTACCTTAGTAAAGTAGATATGCCCAATAAGCTTCTCAAGGCGTGGTAAGCTGCCAAGAAACTTGATAAACTTGCAATTTGAACTATGCTCGGGGTACTCAGCATTTTCATCAGTCATGTACAAAGCAACAGATAAATCAACCAAAAGAGGAGTATTTTCTAGAGTTATGTCCTTAAATTCACCTTCGAGACACAAGTACTTGAGATTCGGAGCACGGATAGTTAAAGCTAGGCTATCAAAGTATGACAGAGATAGACTCTCAAGTAGCGGGCAACTAGAAATAAGACTTTCAATTGCCTCAGGAGCAACCAAAACTTGATGAAGATTGAGGCTCTTCAAGTTCAAGAATCCTTTAAAGCTAGGAGGTGGATCCAACTCGCAGCGAAATAGGTCCAGACGGGTCAGCTTTTCACAATAAAAAAGACACCAAGGCACCCTAAACCACTCGCCATCTTCTCCCAATTCAAGAAGCAATTCTTTGATGCCATTCCTTGAAAGGAAAAGTATCCATTGATCTATATCCGGGCAGCTCTGCAAGTACGAAGTAGAGACCTGGAACTTGTGAATAGGGCCTTGGTGAAGAAAGAGCGCTCGAGTTATAAAATTGACAAGGCTTTTCTCCACAACTACTTGATCGCCAGATAGAGCAACACATTTTTCGTCGAACACAAGATGAGTGAGTGTAGTCCATTTGTATCTCCATTTCCTTGACAAGCAGCTCGTTCTTATAGCATCTCCTATCGGCAAACACGTGAGAATGCTCTCTATAATGCTCTGAGGCAGATTGCTTATCAAATCAAGATCCGGTTTATCGCCCATTAGCATAAACTGCCACAAAGAAAACAATCAGTTTTGGATTCTTTCTTCAATAAACTAAAGTGCTCACAAACTTTGAGGATGAATATGAATTCCCAAATTGTACATTTTTCACCCTCAGAATCTGAAACAAAAAGTAACAGAGCTCAGTGCTCTGACTTCAATCTAAAATCTTTACTCTTAAGTTTCACCAATAACCTTGTTTCCGTATCTCTCTTTACATTGAACCATGGCGCATCAATCAAAAACCCGTATGAAATTCCATTGAATCGAAGCAAACCCAAGTCATTATATATCAGATCTTCAAGAAATTAAAGAATGGAAGCAACAGAATCAAAATAAAATATACTAACAGCAGTTTAAACCAGATGGATAGACAAACAGAGATCTCAGAATTGCTGTCTTCTCCAAAATGCAATCTTTACCTTAATACTGTCGACTCAAGAGGTGTTCGCAGCGATCGGAGGTTCGGTGCGGCGGTGTGATCAGATAAAACTCAGTTTAACACCTTCTATGACGGTCCCGTCCGGTCGGGTCATTTTTTACGTGCGATGTACGAGGTTCGAGGATGACACCGTAGACACTTATTGACATCTCCAACCGTATAACGGTATAAGTTATTTTCGTAGCGAGAATTAATTATAATTAGCTTATTAATGAGTTATAATCTAACATACACTCATATTTAAATTGAGTTATAAATGTAACATTAAAAAATTTAAAGAAATACTAACTAAATTTCAGATTTTTTTTGAAATAGCTAGTCTCTTGGAGATGCCATTTTGCCCAACATACCTATTTTTTTATAAAGGAAAACTCTTACTAACTCGACCATACTAGCAGTGTTATGTGACTCTTACCAACTCGGCCAAAGCACGCTGATCGTGTAGTGTTTTGCCCAACATATTTGTCAAGCAAGTTTTAACGCATTTTTTTTAAGGAAAACTCTTACCAACTCAACCATACTAATAGTGTTATGTGACTCTTACCAACTCGGCCACCTCTAGTAGTGTTATGTGAGTAGCCACACTAACTTGGTGTTACTAAAAGCACACCGATCGTATGCTTAATCTCGTAAAAACCAAAAAAGGTTGTGATCCATCTTGATCTTAAGTTTGGCAAATTAACTGAAAAAGAGATGAGGTTGGCTCAAGAGAGATGACTGTAATTCTGAAATTCATATTCTTTTTGTTAAAACTAGCAATTCAATGGAAATGCCATGAAATAATGCAAGTATCCCACAAAATTTCAAAATTGCTACGGTTCCCTTCTTGTAACAAACTCTCAAAGAAGCTCTCTGGCTCCTATCGTTGCTTTGGCTATCTCTATCTGTTAACTGTGTTTTCCGGGAAGAAGGGCAGGGTAGTACTGCATTACAACTCAGGTGCGAAAAGTCTATTAGTTTGTTAAGTTCTCAAGTCAAATCAGCTTCGATTTAAGATGGCCTTGTATATGACGACTCCTATAATGCCAACAGCAAGCGTTACTGCAAGAGGACCTGTCATGCGTTCAGAACGAGCATCTGTTCCTTTACTGCTGTTAGTTCTTGCTGGTCGATTTTTCTCTCCCATGCTTTCTCGGAGAAGATTATTGAGATTGTCCAATTGATGCATGATTTGCCTTTGTCCCCTTGTAATATTTGATATCTGATAGAAAGGATTAACAAACCAGTCAAGAAGTAAACAAGTTTTTACTCCACATTTGCTACTACTTGGTAGTATTTTATGTTCTGCAAATTTTGATGAGGTATAAGTGTATAACTGAGGTAGATCAACTACAGTACCTCTTCCAGTGCTGGAGAATCCTTAGCCAGCTGGGCAGAAGACGAGGAGTTTGGCATTATAGATCCAGTTAAGGACCCATTGCCTAAGCCAGAGATGAAATAAGAAGTGGGAGCGGAGCCATTGCAGGTTTCAGCTTGAAGAGCCAGGTTTTGTTGGCTAGAACTTTTCTTCACAGTCAACTTGGAATTCAACTCTTCAATTCGATTCGTAAACTCATCCATTCTCTCATTCAATGACGAAATATGTTCTGAAAGCTGAGTAATGACTCCCTGCCACATAAGAAAAAAGAGGAGCAAGAGAGAGAAAAAGAAGAAAATCGGTAAGTGATCAATTAACCAGAAGTGTCTCCAATACCAAAAGCACACATAATGATTATCAAGCCCCACTATAGTACCTGGCTTGCTAGTGTTGCTTGTGATTCTGAATTTCTGTCATCAAACCCTTGACCATTGGAATATCCAGTGAGCCTGGATGTACTTTTGTCCCTTTGGTTTGTATATGACTGCGACATACCACTGTCCATAATAGACTCAGGTCACAGTTTTGCGCAGAAAATGAAAAAAGAAAATACGGTGAAAGTTGAGTATAGAAGAGAGCCAATGCTTGCTACAACAGTGGAGATCATTGTTTTCATGACAGGAAGAACACCGAGTTTTTAGATATGTTGAGAGTGGAAAGAACCAAAAATTCCTTAAAGACATGGCAATGCATCCATCTCATGTGAAGCAAATAAAACTGAAATTATAGTTAACACATTGACAAACTATCACTTTCAAGATGATGGACCAACGCTCATGTTGGCCCCTCAGTTACTGAGACAATGTCCACTGACCATAAAAAGTACAATGCAGTCTAACCAGATAGATAAAGTTCTAGAAACACCCACAACCCACCCCTAAATTCAAATTTACAAAAAAAAAAAAAACCGGTGAATTTAAAATCAAACCTCTTGAGATGCTTATTTCTCATGACAGCTGCAGAGACTCTAGAAAGTGCGTCTCTGGGGCTCAAAACAACATCCTCATCTAGGCTAAGCCTTGTCTTCAAATCATCTGGCAAGGCCTGAAAGTTTATTGGAAGGGGAAAAACAGAAAAATAAGGCAAGCTATGCTTTTGGATCACCATCACATCATCCTAGATCCCCAAAAATACACGGAATTCTTACCATGACCTCATTCACCAGCTTTTCCAGTTGAATTTGTTCAATGTAGGTTCGAGAGATGTATGAACCTTCCAAGCCAAGCTGCTCTGCCACACATCTTACTACTACTCGATCCTTTCCTTGCACCTTTAACCAAATCAGTAGAAATTTCAAGTTACCATGATATGCATAAGAAACAATTAAATGAAATTAGAAAATTAAATACCACCATAAGGTTTATGATTTATTAAAGCCATAGGATGAGGGGCCTATCCATAGAGGCGACCTCTTATTCCAGTCCCACTAGAATCACAACCCTTAAACCTAGTCTAATCTAAAATTCAATCAAGCAAACATAGACAGTTAGAGCATATTGAATGTTACAAAAGATCTCGGTTAAAAATTCTATAAACATGCATTCTTGATTCATGTTAGAACTTTCTATACTTGTTTATGTAGAAGAAATTATCTGTATAGCTATTGAAAGTAAATTGGAACTTATCAAAAGGGATTTAGTAATCCCCTCATTAGGAACTATGTCAGTTTTGGTTTTTTGATTCTCATATATCTCCCCCATATGCTTTTCCCCCTAATTAAAATTAACTGTCCCTAGTTACGTAAATTAAGAGAAATAGTACAAGCAAGTATACAGCATCCAACCATTATGTGGTATCCAAATATTAGAGCATAATAACAGCAAACCTGAATATATCCACGATTTAGTTGCTCTAACCAATCAATTTTCACACAGACACCATCATTGGAGAACACATGACTGCTTCTTTTAAGGATAGTTGCAATTGTGTATCCCAGAGCCATTAGTCCACCAAGAAGACGCACACTGACCTCAAAAGTTATTCTTGGTGATATAACAAATGGATTATCGGTCACCCACTCCTGAAATATGAAGTACACTGTCTAATCATGTATATGCAAATAGAATCATTTTTGGCGATGTCATTGAAGCTATATATAGATATTGACCTAGGTAAGTCCTCCACAACCTATCCTATCTCACACGAAATACAGAAACAAAGTTTTGAAAAGCAAACCTCAAACATGAGACTATATTTCCCATCTTTATCCCGCATTCTCAGATATGATTGACAAGATTCTGGATCTTCACCAGGTGGTAAAAGATATATATCATAAGTCTCTTCCTTGGCTTCTGTATGCTCTTCAGTAAAGACTGCCTTTATTTGATCCACCGACAAGGGCTTCGCTGACTAAAATATATGGTGCACGCAAAATTCAGTAACGACGCAGGTGTAAGAACTTCAGGTTAGCAATCAACATCAACACAAAGCACATTTACTACAAGGAATGGAGATTAACCTTTAAAATGTAAGTGGGACTTTGAAATCCAGTAAATGGATTGAACTTGTTCACAATTTTTATATGAGCAGTTTGAAGATCTGGCTCGATAAAGGCCTTGTACATTGGGTATACCTGTACATGTGAAGAAGTTCAGAGCTTCTGGAAAAGCAACAACTTGTCAAGTGCTTAATGGTAAGGAGGGGAGAAGAAAGATACTGTTTCCGATATTTGATGAATTATTTCTTCTGGTTGTTGGCCAGCTCGCTGTATGTCCCGTAAAACCCTTTTAACAAGGTCAAAGTGAACACCACCTGTGACAGATACTCGTAGATCCAGTAAAGGCCGCAACTTTTCACTCAAAGCATAGATGCCTTCAATGATCACGATACGGGAGCTTGGGACTTCAACTGTCCTGTCACCAGCAAATTCTTTCGCATAAGAGTTTGACCAAATCAGATCATACAAAAGTTGAAGAGAAAGACAATCTCAATCAATACAAACAGTAATAATCTCTGTCATTAGACATCCTATAACATGATATTTAAGCTGGAAGCATTCTCGTAAGTAAAAAAAATAACCATCACCAGAGAGAGTGGAATAACTTTGAGATAAAAGGTGAGCATTAAAGTTCTCTGGGGTGGTTAATCCTTCGATGACAAAAGACAGTTAAAATTTCGCTATAATTCAAGCTCACTGTATTTATTATTCACTACATTCAATTTTATTAAGAAGTTAGAATTCAAATTTAAGGTTCCTAGGGATATAATAAGCTTTCTCAACCTGTATCCTGTGCGGGAACTGGACTTGAAGTCATAAACTGGCACCTCAACCGCTTTCCCTGCTCTTAAGTCACTAACATTTTGGAGCAATGTATCATAGTCTGTCAGACGTGGATCTGCACAGAAAAGATTTAAAAGAATTACTGTATTGTCTCAATACATGAAAATGCCTCACCTCATGGACAGGACACAAACCTGAAACAAATATATAGGTTCTGCAGCAAAATTACATACTGAAGGGTTTAAAAGAATTTTGCATCATCTTCAATTACAAGGTACATGAACAATGATCAGAGAGAATCATTTACTTTTTAGGCCAACGTATATATATCGTACTCATTCGTACAGAATAATTACCTCATAACGAACTAGATTATCCATCCTGGCATGCAAATGCAAATCTTACATTTTTCTAATATGATTGCATGACATAGAGCAGAACTTATCTCCCTAGGAAATTTATGCAAGAACATCTCTTTTATTTTACTTCCTGATTAAAGAGAGAAACGAATGTACATAGCTTCATAACCTGAGAAGTAGCGAAGCTACTGAACTTACCATCAAAGTTGCCATCAACAATTCGACTGGCGTCATTATAGTTGTCCATGGATATGACCGCAACACTCGGCATGAAGTTGAGTATTTTTTCAGTAAACACAGACTTTCCAGCCCCAGAAGGACCCGCCACTCCTACCACTATTATTCCATCATTTTTTTGGGCTAGCAACTGACATGCACGGATTACAATAAAGAAACCCTTCTCAAATGACAGAGAACTTTGGATTGGTGCAATCTCATAATAATTGGAATCCTTCCTCTTAACTAATCGGACTTGATCTTTTAAAAGGCCTGGCCGTTTTTTATGTGAATCAGAACCAGACATATTTTGAGCCATTAATACTCCTGACTTCTCTGAGGAGAAATTAAAAAAAAAACAAAAAAAATGGAGTGAGACAGGAGTACACATGAAAGCTCACAATGCAAAGGAGGGCAAAGATCAAATGGTGCTTACAAATTACAATAAATGCAAATGGAATAATTTTAGCTACTCAGATACATTTAACATCCATGTCTGCTTGCACATAAAAGACACATAACCCCACCCTTCACCACACACATAAATAATGCTGCTTCTGTTTCAATTGATGAAAGTTTAAGAAAAAGACAGCATCAAAATTTAAGCAACTACCATTTTAAGTATTGCCAATGCATGACTGTTTAATCAACGGACTTTTTGCCACAAATAGGCACAGCACTGCTGAGAGCTACTCTGGTTAATAGCTTTAAGAATAGCAAAAATTGCCAATCAGCTTCTGAAAGGATTCAAATTATGAAACGCCTCAGATGCTTAGAGCGTTGGATGGCACAGGCAAATCACTGCTTCCTACTAACTAAATACACAAGAAAATCATCACTGTGCTATGAATCTATGATCATAGTCAATGCTACTGCAGTTCGTGTCCACATCAAATATGACAATTCTTCTACTTGCAGAAGAATTGTAGCATATAACTAAAACCACGTCGTAAAAAGAAAAGAAAACTCCCCATAGCAACTATAGTTCTGTAGATAGAATTCATATTAGTCCCCTAATACTCAGATACACCCAAATGCCATAACTAACTTGTACCAAACAAAACTAACACATTCTTGCTAGCTCCAATTGTATAACCAAAAGCTTGCCAAAGAAGCTGTACACTGCAATGAAAAAAGTTATTGCCTTTTAATCTCTACATTCCATAAAGATCAAAGCAAACACCTTTCTGCACTCCCTTAATAACCAGAACAAATTCTTGATGCAAAGCAAAGTTCTTTATCACAAAAGCTTGAATCAATCACCACTCAGATAGCAAAACCACAATTAAAACACACCCAAGAAACCAAAATCAATACCAGAACACAAACACTAAAACCAAATTCCACACACAAAACTCAAAAGCTCTGTTCTTGGATCTAAAAATGGCTGCTTTACCAGACCGCCTCCACAAAAACAGGAATCACATAAAAGAGAAAAGTAGAGATTACCCAGAAAACAAAATACGAAAACAAGCCAATACCCAAGTGGGCAGAGTAACGAATTGTGAAGGTGAAAAACAAACCAATGTGTGTGGTTGTGAGGAGTGAAGGGACACACTTGTGTTATGCGGCAATGAGTCGAAGTGAGAGTTCAGCAACAATGATGAGTCAGAAGCTTTGGCATCATGTTAAGGTTAGTGTTCCCAATACAACCAAACTATTAAATGGTTTCCCTTCTTACAGGGTCCGCTTTTTTTTCTTTTTCTTTTTCTTTGGGGAAGATTTTATGGGAAGTGGGAATTCTAGAGAATCTGCGAGAGAGAGAGAGAGAGAGAGAGAGAGAGAGCGGTCTGAGAAGTGAGCGAGAGAAGAAGAAGAGGGGAGGTATTAAATACTAGAATTCGTTTTTATCGTAGAACAATAATTACAATTTAATTCTGAGATTTTCTACAATATTGACTTTGTTGTTCAAGAGTTCAACTTCCTCGAAATCTGTTAGGTGAAAACTAGTGTTTTAGGTAAGGGGAATCAGTGTGTCATGGTAAGAAAAAAACTTGTATAGTACATTCCAATTTTATATTAATGAGTTGTCAATTGTATTTATCAATTAAAGACTACCGATCTAATCACGTTAAACTCGCAATATAGTCTTTATTTTAGTATGTAAGAGTGAACAATGAATTTTTCATTATGTAAATATTGATATTTGCAGGTTAAGAAAAAAAGTCGATTTAAGTTTTTTTTTCTTCAGTCTTTTTAAATCTCGGTTATTAGTCAAATCATAAGTCGGAAATAATAATGAGGATTGTATAGTTGTTGAATAACTAAAGTATGTGTTAGTGTTTCTCAATTGTGGTATGTATGGAACCACAAAAGGCTTAAATCAACAGTTGGGTACTTCCCATTTCACAAACTAGAAGCACATTCATTGTTCATGTTTTTTCCAATTGTGGTATCCATGAGGGGGATGCATGCCGATCTAATAACAACACATTCTCAAATAATATGGAAATTGCACTGTATTTGGTTGTTCATGTTTTTGCCAATTTTGGTGTATTTGCCTTGCAAGCTCCATGAAACAAGTATGAATGGGAATAAGAACATGTTAAACATATTGAAAGAAAGAGCTTTTATGTGCTGCAATAGTGAAACCTTGGCAGAAAAAAGTACCAAAAACAACAACCACATTGATAATTAGCAGAATTTATCTTTGGTTCAACATTGGTGGTTTTAGAACTTTAAAGTCATTAATAAATGATTATACAATCTCAAATTTCCATACTTTACTGTATTTGATCACACTCAGAATCCCAGATAAGCATCATTGATACCTCAAGATAACCCCTATAGTTTTGTGAAATTGACAATAATAAAAAACAATGACTCAAACAGAAAATGACAGAAAAATTGACTAGGTTCAATCCAGAAGACCTCTTATGACTTGCTTCAATTATTTTTTTTTAATAAATTTTGTTCTTGGTACCAATCATTCAATCACCGTCCTCATATCTCTTTTCTTTTCACTCACTAGTCACTACCCTACACACACATAAATATCAATTCATTTCGGCAAGGAAAACCAATAAGATCACAAAGACAAGGGATGTCCTCTATGATTGAACTTCTATAGATTTGGTAAGAATCTTAGTCAACCACAAAATGACCCAGAAAAGTGACTGTATAATGTTTATTCTCATTACTTTCTGTATTTGAAGATTGAGATTCGACACACTTGGATACATCTTTTCACTTTTCTGGCATGAACCAACCACTATTGGTGACTTGAGATAGTCATGAAATCATAATCAACAAGGAATGGAATACCCTTTTTCAGGTGAAATGATGGAGTAATATTTATTATTATCAGTTAGAGTTCCTATTTGGGGATCAACTTGGCCGGTAGAGTAGATTTGATCCGGTATAGAAATCTATCAATCAATCAATCACTACTAATATTTTTGGAGGTAAATTTAACTCATATTCCATCGTGCCCATCTCATTTCCACCGTCCGTAATAAAATGTGTAAGTGTAATCACTACCCAAGTGTTTTTTAAGTAAATGTTAAGTTATAAATTTGTTAAAAAAAATGACACTTGATATTTACTTAAAGTGGTGAACATGAGGTATGCATGATAAAGATGTGCGACAATTTTGTTTCTAATATTTTTGTTCAATAATTCACAAGCAGTAGGGCAAGATACGAATGCTTGTGATCACTGTGATGAATATGATCCCAAAATTTTAGTAAGGTTTTCCTTCCTCCGCAATCTTGATTTAGTGTTATTGACCAATGATGTTCAAATTTGAGCTCAATCACTAGACCAGGCAGGAAAGTTAAAATTTGTCTCAAAACTGAATATAAAAGATAAAAACTAGTGTGGTCTCATACATAACAATTCATGTATCACTTCTTGGTAAAAGTAGGACAATAACAATATGGTTTGTAACTTTGTATAGTGAACTTGTTCTTGGGGACTAATTGCAGAAGCTCATCATGTGTTCACAAATCTGCAATTCTTCCTGACCTCTCCGGTAGTAAAGCTGTCCTCATTAGTAATGTTCCCCATTTTCACCATTGAATCTGAGAATTGCTGGAAGAAAGCAACGGCGTCTTCTGCATACTTCTGAACAAGTTTCTTTGTTTCGATGCTTAACAAGCTAGAATAGAGTCCCTGGTCTGAGTTGAGTAGTCCCTGCCCTTTCAAGAGTAAATGATAGAAGGAATTGTCAAATAGTTCAGGAGTGACATAGTCCATTGCTGTTACGTTATTATCATCTCCACCTACAGGGCAAGTCGACTTCAAGCTGCTGAGGTATGACTCTGAAAGAGGGTCGATCCCTGAGGTTGATTCATAGTCACTGTATATCCTTGATCGAACATTCGCACACCGCGCCATGCCAATTGTATGAGCTCCTGAATGAGATTATTGAACAAAAAATGGTCATTAACAAATCAGGGATGCATCACTTAGAAACAAACCTTTATGCAATTCAGAAGAAGCTGCATCGTTGGAGGGACGTTACATGCAAGAATATATCTGCTTTACTTATCATACGAAGCCTTGAAATTATGCTATGAATATAAATTCACTATAATCAAGTACCTGAAAGAGCTACCACGTCTGTGACAGAAAGGCCTTGGTAAAGAAACTTGGAAATGATAGACAGAAGGCTTTCATCTGCAGTAGGAAGGTTGGCTTCTGCAAGTTCAGGACTAGCAGTTATAGAGTCCTTTCTTCCTAGAGGAACATCCCAATAAGGTCCACCAACCTGAAAATTGAGATCAATTAACAACTCTTCACATGAAAAATAGACTTACATTGTGGTACTGATTAAGAAGATACTAGAGTTCTACCAGAATCACAGCATCTCTTGCTGCAATGGTGAGGATATCGGCGCAAGAGACAATTCCGGGACACTCTGATTCAAGCTTGTTCTTTATCCTGTCAATGATCGAGAAACCTTTTAGAGAGTTTATGTTTGTAGAGGCCTTCTTCTCTCCTTTTAGTGAGATCGTATCGTCTAGTAGAACTGAACCATCACATCCCTGCTTCCCAAAGTTCATGAATTACACTAGTAAGTAATCTGTCGAATACAGAAATGCATGCACAGTACTGTAGAAAAGTAACTAGCTAACCTGAACAAAACAGTCATGGAAGTGTAACCGGACTATCAAGGCGGCATTACGAGGATCTTCTTGAACTTCACACTCCATTTCTTTCTTTACAATCTCGAACAGAGTGGGACATTTGGATGCGTAGTAGTCCAACGTTAATGGAGGGTCACTTGCAAGTAAACTTGTGTTTAAGATGGCGAAAAGTAAAAGCATGAAATGGAGTCTGAAGGGTCCAAAACAAAGGGAAGCTGCCATTTTTGCTGTTATGGTTTTTCTTGAACATCAAAAATACAGAGTGGGAAGAGATGGTTGGGACTGTGAGGCTTATATAAGTGAAGAAGTAAGATGGGGTTTTACTTGGTACATGGAGTACTGGAAATAAATAAGTCTGATGGTCAATAGAAGATGCAACTACTACTGCTGCCCTGGTTGATACGATTTTCCAAACAAGTGTAGAGAGAGCTAAAACGACGCGTGCTTTGTCAATTCGAGTGGTGTAATACTAATAGAAGACCAAGTCAGCCACCAAACAAAAGCTAATAATAACAACTAATGTGCAACCCTTTAACCTTTAGAAGCTTCATTTCCTTCTCTCTCTATCTTCAGCAGTAAATCAAAACCAGTTCCCGGAAGATACGATCAAGGAGCAAACGACATGATCTAACGTGTACGAGAAGTTAAATTTGTAATGCTTACTCCTTTGTCTCATTGTTATCTGGCTTATTGATTAGTTAGATGGTCGTCCCATCTGATTTGGAAGGTGATCTTGATGTCAGATTTCTTGTGATGGAAGTTTTTGGGTGAGAAAATTGAATCCTAGGCTTCGTCTGCCCCAGAATGCATGTCATCATCTTCACTTTTTCTTCACATACAAGAATGCTGCATTCTTGATTCCTTCTCCATACGAAAGAACCAGAATCCACTGAAATGAGTTCATATTGATGGCTTCAACAAGCATAATGCAGCTCCAATCTAACCATCTGCAAGCTAATATCTGCTGTCAAATAGCTCAAGTCGCCATGAACATCGCATTAGCCCATCCTACACCATATCAGTTTCTGCTCGGCGCAGACACCCAAGGGTCCATAGCTGCGCATCTGCACTCCCTGAACTCCCTGATCACTACATTTCTCTGCAGAACAGTGGTGCTAGTTTCTGGTTTTCATTGTGGTTCCCAGTGGCGGATCTCTTTGGAGGCCAGAGAGGGCCACGGCCCCTCCGGCGAAAATTAATTCTCCCCTTAATTAGGTAACAAATTAGATTATTTTTCAGGTTCCGCCACTGGTACGTATTTTTTGCGAATCTAACTATTGACAACAACAATGCAGCAGCAAATTCAGCTTAAAACGCAAACTAGAAATGCAGCAATTTAACTATTCAGACGAACAAAAGTCAGCAAAATTTCCAAGCATTCCAATAAATTCAAGCTCGAAAAAGCTTGCCTTATACAATTCAGGTGTACAAATCAGAATCAAAAGGATCCTTATCTTGTTTCAGACCTCCATAATCATCCCCAGCATCAGCATTGAAGCTCAGCCCCAAATCCAGAGCAGGCAAAACCCTAGACTTGATCAGCTCCACCACATCACCACCGAACTCCGGCCACGCCACACAAAGCACCGCCTTGATCTTGCTCATCTCACACCTCGCCAACACCGCCGCGCCCAGCCCATCCACCACGCTCGCCGACGGCAAGTACTCCAAGCTCGAATCTCCGAGCACCGACTTCGATCTCCTCTCCGCCGTCGTCTCGAGCTTGAACGCCGCCGCCTCGTCCCTGGAGAGCTTCCCGCGGAAGTTCCGGTTCTGAACCGAGTCCAGAATCAGAACTCTCTCCGGGAGGATCTGGCCGGCGACCAGGAGCTTCGCGACGGCGTGGCAGCGATCGGCGGCGACGGGGAGCTGGACGGAGACGAGGAGAGTCTGGTTCTTGCCGCCGTCGAGGGAGTAGACGTGGCAGGAGGTGTCCTTGAGAGAGGGAAGGACTGTGTTTCCGGCGAAGGAGGTCTCCGGGAGGATTAGGGCTCCGATGAGGGTTTTGGAGGCGGCGGTGTGGAAGAGGTGGAGGGAAGGGGAGGAGATGGCGATGATGAGGAGGGAGGGGCGGAGGTCGGCGGCAGTGGTTGGGAAAACGAGGAAAGGAGAGGGGATCGGCGGTGACGGAGGCGTGAAGTTGTTCAGATCTTCCTGGAAGAACCGTGACGGCGGCGGAATCTCCGTTAAAACGTCTTCCATTTTTTTCAGTCAGAATTTGCAGAGAAAACCCTAATAACTTAAGGAAGAAGACAAATAGCTCTATAACAATGGAGTGTGTGGAAACGTGAGAACGACGTCGTTTTGATTTGTTTTGGAGAAGAAAAGATCCAACGGATCAAGTTCCTCCTTGTGAGCACTAAAAGCCGTCAGATTACCTCATAACCATGCTTCTGAGTTGCATGAACGAATTAGAAGGGCTCGCTTTAAAGATTGAAACTTCTCTGCTCCAAATCACAAGAGGCAGTTAGAAATCTTCTCTCTTTTTCACTTTTCACTATCAAAATGATACAATCAAATGTTGTAAAATGAAAGATGTTCCTGGTCTGCAGGATTCAAATCTCATGAAACAGCTCGTTCATCAGTCTATCTAACAAAGGGGAAAACAGTGAAAAGAAATGAATTTGAGGACGCAGCGTTTACTGCGGCCGCAATGATTATGGTACAAGAATAATAGGATCTTCGCGACTCCAGCTGAAACCACAACGTGTGAGCTGTGACCATTGTTTAGAAAGTACAAGCGAAATTGTGGTTTCTTTCTTGGGGAAATACAATGAATGCTCCAATGTTGGAGAGAGGGTGACACTGCAGTGGCTCTAAAGTCCTATTTCCTGGTCAATCTTCGTGATCATCGTCTTCAGCTTCAGAATCTACAGAGGAAGTGATACAGCAAGATATCAAGCTAAAGAAAATAAGAGGATGCATAATTGAATACACGACCACACCAATTGGATTAAAGCAGCTATGTTATGTTCAAATGATCCTCCTAGCCTATAAACAAATCTGTAGAACTATGAATGCATTTGCTGGTTTGTCACACGCTAAAATCCATTCGACAACCAGGTTCAGTATCAACGCTGCAACAATAACTCAACAAGTGAATCAAGTGATGGTGCAGAAACATTTCTAAATCGGTAAACAAACTATGGACTAGTACCCCCTCACATATATTACCAAAAATAATCCAGGTGTCATTACTACATTTATATCCATAAACATTTCTTAAATTCTTTTGATCCCCATATTATTTTGCCACTGGAAGTCAACTGTCATTTCAGAATCTATTGATGATGCAAGTGTCTGTGTTTGTGAAGTTAAAGCAGGATCACGAGACAAGTCCCTTACCTGATCGAACATCATTGCTAAGCTGGCCTCTTTGTTGAATTTGTTTTACAAGCATACGGTAAATTAATACCCACCAGAAAATGTGAAGAACAAGCAAGCAATATAGAAGAGTATTGAATACGTAGTAATATATAGGTCCCTCTACAGCGTGCTTTTCCTTGTCCAATGTCAGGATAATTTCATAGCTGCCAGAAAAGGGAAACAAAAGAATATCTTAATACACACATACAGATTTTCTTATATGAATTGATATGCATTCTATATAAAGGAATATGCAACTGCTTATGACATATAATTCTGTCACCCTTTATAATTTCTTCTATACGCAAACAACTTCAAAACACTATCGTTCCTTTGACCCATAAAACATTTGGAAGAATTAAATCTACCATCACTGGGCATGCATTGAAAGGTTGTAATGCAACATTACAGGAGCTTGATAGCTCTTCCCAAAACAACATGACTAGACACCAGTACTTCATTGTAGGTAATAATATTAATCATATTATGGTGATCTTTCAATAAGAATTTAAGAGATGAAAGTGTCTTTTATATCACTCGCCAGCTGATATATGTCACTTGTGAAAACTAAAAAAGTGCACTGTAAGTTAATAACAAGACAAACCTTGTGCTCCAAAGGATCCAGAATGGATAGTATATGAGACGCAGTATGATCCAAGACATTACAAAAAGAATAAATGAAAAGCTAGCAATCCCCTCAGCACCGCCGTATTTTGACATCTTCCCTACCTCCAGAAATACGTCACTCGCATCATGAAGAGCTAAAACCACTGAACCTACACGGGTAAACCTGCAAGACAATGATACTAATCTTGATCAAAACCCAATTAACCAACCAACAAAACTACTTGTTACAAATAACATCTTGTTGTTGCATCGAAACATATAAATGTTGACTAATCTGACTAACATTGAACTTGGTAAAATGAAATGGTTGAATAATTGAAAAATGAGATTATTCAGGAATAAACATTGAATGCTAAGATTACGCATTGAATTTCTGGTAGTAGATCCATAATCAAAAAAGTGTTTGTGATTGTTCCAGAAGAAATGAAACAAAAGATACAGTAGAGCTAGGATAGTTATTGTCTGAGGTCTACCCAATGCTAGATGTATTAGCAGACGATATATATATATATATATATATATATATATATCCACGATGCATTGCCATTTGAAATCAAGATATTGGAATTGGACTTGTCAATCGATTCATAACCTTTCTGACACAGCCAATACCTATTTGAACCCCCTTTACTCGTAAGAGTACATCTTGGATCTGCCGATTATGTTATGGCCAGAGCAGGTAATAGATGCAGTGAGTCGATGAAACACCTAATAAATTAAATACTTCAATATAAGCCCTCCAGCATACCTTTGGTACATATATTCTTGCTGGATTGGATTTGTGACAAAAAGAACATGTGAAGGCTACAAACTAACTCCATCAGAACATACCTGAAAATGTAAGACAGCAGAAGGAGAATGACAGTTGCTACATGATGGCCCATTGAAACTCCAAAGTCGGAACGCCTTGTTTCCCAGAAAATCAAAGCAAATATGGAGTATGTGTAAAATCCAGCACAATACATGTACACTCCCTTCAATTTCAACCTGAAATTCATAATAAGTATTTATAGACTTTTGATTGACCTCAGAATTCAAAATAATAGTCAAACGATGATTCAATTATATAGTATCACTTGCATCAGATGTGAATGCCTGAAGTAAACAAACAAAGATGTACACCCAAAATCTTACTTTGTTTTCTGGTCAGGCCAAACCTGATCTCCTGGTCCGATCCAAAAGTACTTTGTATTAGTAAACCAAGGCTCGTTATAAGTTACAGAGAGAGCTAGAAGCTCTGCAGAAAGATAGTAGATGCACTTCCATGCTGATTCCTTGAATTTTCTAATCTTCCTCTTTTGGTCATCAGTTTGAACATCCGGTAGTCGATGCCCCTTTCCAAATATTATCCGTCTCCCCAATTTCTGCAGCATACACCTCAATTTAGACCAAACTAACAAGTACCTCAAGAAAGAGAACATCATTCAGAATAAGATTTCTAGTCTAAGAATAAAAAACTCAGTATAAAATTATGAGCAGAAACAAATGAAATTTTCCAATGAAAACAAAGGATAATGAGGCTAGCTGTCCCAAAATTTTAACATTCCCTAGACCAAAAGGTTTGATCTCTACTTATTTCCCCTCATCTTGACTCACAAGCAGTTCTACACTTCCAGAAGTGCTAGCATTCATCCAAATAGACAATGCTGCATCAGTCAAGAACTGTGTGACACTGAAGCTATCTTGCTAGATTTAAATCTTAAAAAGAACCAAGCCTACTGCACAACTAAAATCGAAATTCTGATTGGACATTGCAGCCTAGCTTCTTAATAAAAACTCTTCATTCTTAACAAGTCCTTCCTGGTCATTCATTAGTTCTTAAGAAACTTCAGGCTTAAGATCTAACAATCAATGCACCTGAAAAGTCTCTATGTCAATAAAAGCATCAACCCAACTACAGATGGACCATTACAAACCTCAGCAGAACAAATTTACTTTTCAGAAAAGCTTTTACCTTTATCTTTTTTTTTTCTGGTAAAAATAAATTAATTAAAAAAAGGACTTTTACTTCTGTACTAGTCTAAGCTCTTCATTTATTGATCTCATACCAGTCAAGCAACTTCTATTCATATAAAGTTGACTACTTTGATTAGGACATATCAGGATTATCAGCTACTACACTCCCATCAGAAACCCATAAGAACACATTTCTCTTCTTTTTTTTTTGAGAAAAATATGAACACATTTCCCATTTCATCAATGAACACAAACCCACTACGATCTATACAATCTCAAGTTACAAACTTTAACTAAAAAAATTAAAAGAAGCTAGTAAAGTACCTCAAAGACAAAAGTGTCAAGAAAAAGTCTGACGATGGGGAAGAACAGAACGAAGAAAGGAAGAACAGCGAAGTCTTGGTAATGTGGGTAAGCTTCTTGCTCCCAATCGACTGAACTCAAGTACTGACTCAAACCCATCTCTGCTTTTCACTTGAAACCAATCAAAGTCGGAAGCTTTGTATCAGATTCAGACACCGCCAAATACATTCAGCTCGATTTCGTTTCTGTTCATCAGCTGAAGAACACACAGAGACCAAAGACACAGCCTCCTCTGATTTGATGATGCAACCTTAATTTTTATATTAACAATGCAAGAGAGTTTGTCTTTGATTGACGAAACTGCCCTTTGTTTGACTGGGGCTGTGGACTAGGATGGTTCCCTATGTGAGTCGAACATATTTACTTGGAGAGACGCCACGTGGTGGTGAGCAAGATTGAGTTTTGCTGGGATTTTATTATGAACTGTATTTCACTTGGGGGGGATTTTGTGATTGTGAAAGCTTTGGTTTTGTGATGTGCATATCTGTGGAGGAAAAAAAGGAGGTTCAATAATTTAGTGCCCGAACTTATTGTGGTCTTGACTTGACAATCTTTTTGATTTGGGAGTTTTCGAGCAAAAAACTTGTGACGAGCAAACAAGAATCTAAATTATCAGAGTACAGAGAAAGTGGTAACATTTCTCCGTGTCGGATTGTATGTAAGAAATACTTATGAGTTGATAAATGGTAATTGATGCTCACCTAGAACGTGTGAATCCTTCCTATGAATCCTTTCCCAAGCACAGCATGTTGCCAAAAATGGAGACATGCCCTTGAAACCAACATTAAATTGTCAAGATTGGTACAAGTTATAATGTAGGCATATGTAATGTATATCATGTATATGATAGGTAAAGGTTGATAGAAAAGACAAATGCAAGACTTGGTTGTTGGGCAAATTAAAACCAGCAATTGCAAGAACAAAACAGAAGCAGAAATTTATGACCTTTTCACCCACTTCATCCTGTCCGTTCTGTTGGAATTAAATCCAAGAGAAAAAAAAACAATGCAATGAAAAAGACTGCACTTTCTTGATGATGAACACTGGAAACCAGTTTTCTCCCCCATTTGTGTTATGAACTATGCAGAGAAGTAAAACTTGTTATTTTGCTGGTAAAACGGGACGAGTTCGGAAGATAAGTTATATCATACATTAGGTATATATTATACGGATTTGTCTTTGGTGGAGAACTTCACCGTATATGGAGCTCAAAATCTTCACCATTTAAATCTAAATTCTCAAAATCTAATAATCATCATTACATTTTAAGATCAATTTTTTAATTAACTTTTTTTTTATACTGACATTATTTAGTGTCTCTGGAACACTCCGTAGTAGAATTTTCCTATATTATACTCCAACCATATTTATACAAGGTAGCTAGAATCTTTTTTTTACCACTAGAAGGTAATTTGTCCTGTTCTGATTCAAGTCAGTTCAACAATGAAGATTATGGTGATAGGTTTGCCAGGTGGTGGCTTTCATGCATCTTGGACCTCCTGGCAATTCAATTATGATGGCTTTCAAATCGACCTGCAACTCAGATGGGCTCCTTTGTCCTTTTCATGAAGAAACAGATATAAATGCATTTCCATCCTAGTTTTTAAGAGAATTTGCATTTACAGCGTTAGAGCTTTTGCCTTTTAAGTTGGATACATAGTTTGTTGACTTTGTTCTCACTTGGAGCTACAACAATGGAGTTTTCCCATGTTGTTGGTGCTCAGAAGTTGAGTGGCAGTGGTGAGTCTGGGTGGACAATGTACCTTGCCTCCCCTACTCATGGTGAAAGAGATGGTGTTGATTCCAGTAGTTATGATACAACGAAAGGAAATAACGCGAGCATTGAGCACCAGAACGACGTCGACGACGGTGAAGAGAGTGATGATTCCATGGCTTCAGATGCCTCCTCCGGCCCAAGTCACCCTGACAAAAGTAGTCACGGAGCAACTCGTCAAAGGCGTCCAAAAACCGAAGGGAATGTCAAGAAACACAGCACAAACAAGTTGAAGAAGACGAGCAAGAATGAAAGTACAATTATCAAAGGAGAGAAAGCTGAGGAGGAAATATTGCAGCACAAGGCAGATAGCGCTGCTAGTCGCATTTGAACAAGTTCGAGTGCAGCCAAGGTAAGATCAGGAGCTTCAACATGCTATGTTTCTGTCGAAAATTCTTGGCTCTAAGCAACTGAAAATCCATAACGATGGTAGGTAGTTGGTTGCATAGGTTTTGCAATTAACAGTGTTAATGTTGGTTATGTCAAATATAATTAGCTGGTTTGGATGTTTCATATGTTAGAGGTAGTACAGTACTCTCTAATTTGTTTTGGCTTGCCAGTGCCAGCTTTGATCACAAGGGAATGAGTACTATGCTAGCCTATAGGTGTTTCTATATTTGATTCGCATAATACGTTGTTATCTTTTAAGGGCCATACAGGCCATCATGGTACTTCTGTCTTCATACCACATAAGTTAGATAGAAAAACAAAAGGCATAAATGTCAATTTGCACCCTAAATTTGGCTGAAATTATCAATTTGCACCCCGAACTTGCATTTGAGTCAATTTACCTCCTAAACTTGGTAAAAATTGCCGATTTACACCCCGAACTTGTATTTGAGTCAATTTACCTCTTAAACTTCTTGGTAAAAATTGCCGATTTGCATCCAATCCGTTAAATTTAACTGTTTCTATCCAATTTTGCGTCACATGTCATGCATTTAAGGGGTAGTATTGTCATTATATATTTATTCATATTGAATAATGAAATAAATTAATAAAATTACTTAAGAGGAACACTTGCTACAATGTTTGTTTTTTCGAAACATGTTATTGATTTATGTATTTATTATTTTATGTGATATGATATGTTAAAAGATATTAGAAAAAATATAAATAAATAAATACATTGAAAATTAAAAATAAATGTGTGTTCCGAGAGAATTACTATTCTACCATTGTGTGTGTCTTAGCTTTATTAGGTTTTCTGTTAGAGATAGATTCGCATCTCTGTAATAGATTAGGACTCCGAATCCTACGAGATTGTGGTTATGTAATGCCTATATATTGGCCTCATTATCAATCAATATTACGTTATGTTCTATTACGTCGTTATTATTCTCGTTTTGTTCATCCTCCAACAATGTGTACATATAAAAATATATTTATACACAACACACTATATTTGAATGGGTGGGTATATTGAATATATAATTCAAAGTAGGGTTAAGTAGGTAGAAAAAAAGATGTAAATAAATAATTTGATTAACAAAATAATCCTCATTTTAAAGAATATTTTTATTTGTTTTTAAGAAAAATATAAATATATAATGATAATATTACCCCTTAAATGCATGACATGTGACGCAAAATTGGATAGAAACAGTTAAATTTAACGGATGGGGTGCAAATCAGCAATTTTTACCAAGTTTAGGAGGTAAATTGACTCAAATACAAGTTCGGGGTGCAAATTGACAATTTCAGCTAAGTTTGAGGTGCAAATAGGCATTTATGCCAAAACAAAATGATGTACGAACTTAGAGCTTGAAATTTCTAAAAACAAAGTCATATCCCAGTTGCATCATTCGCCTCTTTGCCCAATATCAGAAAACAAAGTCATATAAAGTTGCAAACCAATCTCGACAAGTAAATAGACCTCAGTTTCATTAGTTGAACGAGTTGGTAAGAATTTAGATTTGAAACTGTCATACATAAGATAGATTCACGAACTCACATAAAGTTACAAACCATTTCTAACGAGTAAGTGATTCTCAATTTCATAATTTAGACGAGCTGGTAAGAATTTAGGTTTAAAACTATTATATATTAGTATAAATATGACTAGAGCTAATGGGAGTTAAATCTCAATCAATTTTCACTGAGTAATCTTTCTAGTTATAAAATCTTATAAAAGTATCGATAAACCTTGCAATTTAAAAAAAAATGTTCCGGGAGAATTATTATTCTACCCTTGTGTGTGTCTTAGCCTATTTAGATTTCTTTATTGGAGTAAATTATGCTTTAATGTAATAGATATTAATCCATGATTCGTCGAGATACTTTGTATGTAATGTCTATATATAAACCTCACTATCAATCAATAAAGTATTTGGTTATGTTCTTTTACATCGTTATTATTCTTCTCTCTATCATACTCGATCACGTTATCAGCACTTTGTTCTAAAGTGTCTGAGCGACGAGGTCACCACCACTAGAAAAAAAATTTCACCGGAAAAATATGTCAGCAGCCCGACAAATTGATTGTCGGCAAAAGTAGAGAAAATTGTCTTTTTCTCAAGGCACCCCATCTTCTTCCCCGTCTCCCCACCGGCACATTGTCGTTGCTCCCGCCTGTCGTCGCCGTCCCATCTACCATTGATGGCCCTAGACGCCTAGCATCAATGCAACCCAAATTTATTCGAGCAACCTTATTCTGGCACCCTTCCTCCGGTCAATGTCGACTCGTGTTTGGCGATGCTCGACGTGATGACCCAGCTGCACTACTCATCCTCGGTGCCTCCATAGCCTCGAGCCGCCGCTCTTTTTTCCAGGTTGTCAACCCCGACTCGATCACGAGCTCCAGATTTCATCCGCGCTGTTCTCGACCCTCATCGAGCCTCCCCGACACTAAGACTAGATCGTCGACAACTCATGGATTCTTTCACGAGCCTAGGTGGCAACCCATCGCCGACGCCTTGCGCTTTTAACGTCGATCGTGCGTTTCCCAAAGCCGCTGATGCGTTACTTAAACCCAATTTGTCGAGCTCGATTTGTAGTTGCAAACTCAACCCAATTTCGGAGAAGGACAAAGACGGATTGCATATATTGAGGGGTAAATTAGTAATCTACCTCTCCAGGTAAAAGGTGTTTTACCGTGGTAATATTTACTTCTGGTAAAACAGTTATTTTTTAGTAGTAAAACCCAAGTATGCTTTTCTTAAAGTTGTTATTTTTGAACATATATATTATCGGGCGCTATTAGCTTTCTTCATATCTCTTTTCCGACCCTTCTTACAACGCCGATAAGACCAAAGAGATATATGATTCCCTTCTTGGTCGACGTTTTTCATGTGACGGTTATGTGGGAGTCACGTTATTATTTAAAGGGAAGTTAATCAATTTTGTGTGGTCGCCTGAGTGTACTGTTGTTTTGGGTACATACTTGAATAGTTTCGTTCATTCAAAACATATACAACCCTCGTTTCTTGTGGATGCGTTGTCATCGCGACACATTTGTATTTTTTAAGTTCCTTTAACTCATGTCTATAGATGACAATCCCAAAGTCTTTTTACTTACTCATTTATTTGAGTTGAAATTCATAATACTCTGAAGTGGCAATATTTGTCAATAAAAGATCTCAAAATTCTATGGGACACACTTAAAGTAATTCAATAACCGTATACGATGTTGTTTTACCAGAGTTGACCTTGATGCATACTCCACATCCAAGAAAAACATGTCATTTTTGACACTTGTATCTATATCTATTGAAAGAACATTTGAGATGGAAACAAAACATTCTTCCAATTTCCAGATAACAGATTTTGAGCCTCAGGCTAAGGCTCCGCCCCACATACGCAAGATTTTTTTGTTATGAATTTTTGATTAGTCAATCTATTTTGACTATGTTTTCTTTCTGCTTAATATTTTTCAAATATGACGTTGGCATTGCATGTTTCTTACTCGACTTTAGCTTAAGTCGTCTATTGGAATTAGAAGTTTGTTTTTTGATGTATTAAAGATTAGCATATCCAATAAAATTTCTCGTATTCCTTGTTCACAAGTTGATCTTTTGAGAATTTTATTTGCCTTAAACTTAGCATAAATGGTCAATGTTTACAACTCGTTGTGGTTCTTAAATTGGCCGTTTTGGGTTACATGAGACCCCAATAGCACTACATTATGAATTTGGCACTTCACATTTGGAAAACAAACCTCAGAACGTCAAAATTTGACGTCATTATGATCTTTGGCGTTTCCAGAACGTTTTTCCGGCATTTTGCTGAAGTTTTTGACCGTTTTGGCAGCCTTTCGGCCCATTTCAGGCACCACGACCCGGTTTTTGCCGGCGCTTCCTGTCAAATATGATGTCCGGCCTCTTAACCTGCCAGATTCCAGCCGTCGGCGGCCGATTTTCTGGTCACCGGCCCCACCGGTTTTCCGGCAATTTTTCGCCGTTTTCTCATTGTTTTTCCGACATATTTGCAATATTCTTTGTTGAAGTGTTTTCCCACCAAAGTTTCATTCGGTTTTGTGTTATTTGGACATGATTTTCCGGTTATCTTTTCTGGTTTTCTTCAAGTCATTTCATAGATCAAACGATTTTATTATTGGTGACCACCCACACCAATTGGATGGTTTTACCACCCTAATTGTGTGGTATTCAACTACTCCAATACCATGTTTTTCCTACTCTTAAGTTGAAGAATGTAGTCATATTGCATGTGATACACGTGATGGATTGTCCTTTCGTTTCGATCCCCGTTCTTGCAATATCTTACGGCCTATTGTTTAGAAATGTTATGACGTTGACTCTCTTAATTTTATCATGGTGAAGTCTCCTGGCAATGTCAAGTGTCTTGCTAATTGCGAAACCACCCACATTGTTCTACGGTGCAGATAGTTGTTTTACGAATCTCGTGCGGAGATTGTGTTTTATATCTTTGCACATTGCTAAGTTTTAAAATGTCATACATGCACTAGGGCAAAAATCAGGTTAACAATGGTTTTTGCCCATTGTCTGATATATGGGTGTACCATTGTCTATTGAACAATTCTCTGTTACATAGTTTAGACAATACACATAAAGCATTGTCTTGACTCTAGACAATGGACATGGTTAAAATAGTCATTGTCTAAACATCATAAAGAGACAATGTTTTTTGATAAAAGAGCATTGTAATTATTATCAGGGAATGCTTTGATATTAATGTCGACAATAGCTTTTCTCATTTTGACTATTGTGTGTAGTTCATCAGACAATAGTTTTATTTTCATTTGGATTATCATTTGGTCCACGGAACAATGTTTTTTAGTTTTCTCATTTGTGAATACTATTGTTTATCTTTCATACATAGACAATGGTTCTGGTTCATATATATTCACAATAAAGCTGTCTAATTAAAAGTGGAAAGACAAAAGTCAATTGGTTTCTAATAATCAAACCAATTCAATTCAATTGCATTATCATAATCAACTAATTCAATTACATCATCTCTTTTGTATCAGTTTCACAATAAGCCAATTGGCAGGGAAATCCCAACCTTTGATATTGTCTAATTGAGGAGAAAAAAAGTCTAAGAGTAATAAGTAAGCTGGGCAACTAACACTAGTAAACTACCCAAAATCACTACGCTCTAACGGATAGAAGACCTTCATATCAATATCTATGTTCTGCTTTTTTCCCAACAACTCTTGAATCTCCTGCAAAATCCGAGTCAGAGTAACATAAATGAGTCAAGTATAGATGTCCGCGAACTATATAATATGGAATAGACATGCATCCTACCATGGTTCTAGAGTTTAGGAATTACAATCTTCTATATAAATCATTACATATATAATCAAGGATATAAGACCAAAGTTATTAACAATCCAGTTGCTGAATTATAGAAATAAACTATCTCACAAAGATAATGCAAGTAGAAGATACATGTGCATAGATTGATAGGCACACTCAATTTATAATTAAACCTTACAATGCTAACCCACGTTAAGTATGGACTAGACCATTTAGAGAAACATAAGACGAAAAAAAGAAAAGAAAAACTAATATCATAGCATTGAAACATATGGTCTGAGTTGGTTACATACATGTAAAGTCTTGAGCACATGTCTGGAAGCTATAAATTGTTCTTTTCTCCTCTTTGCTACAAATTTCATTAGATGGATGAAATGAGATTTATTAACTCTGCAAATGCACAAAAGAAGTACTAAATCAGTTTAATCACACAAAACATTTGTCACCTACGTCTAAAGAAATGGAGAAAATTAAGGCTAAATGAACTATCAAGACTAACATTATATCGTGCTGTAGTGAGGCAAGTCAGAAAGAATGTTAAGATCATATAGGACAATTATACATGTAGAGAGAATGAGCTTTCATATTGTATTGATTGTTACCTTCTCTATCTACGTGAATGCTTCCACCTTTAAGAATCATAGAATGTGGAAACCTTGGAATCTTCTCAGTTGCCAGGATCTGCAGATTATAAGTGTTAGGAAAATATTAGTATCTCATAAACACAAATTAAGCAAATATCTTATAAATCAAAATAAGATATGTTAGCTCTTTTTACCTTCCGTGCCACAAGGAGGTTAAAACTCCAGTCAGGATGACAATCATTATCAATTCCTATAAATACCATGAAATCATAATAAACATTTTATGGAATTATGCAATCCTCGAAACACCCAAGTTCCTACATATATGCGTGCATGCTTGTATTAAATATGCATGTCGATGATGAATTGTGAGTACTCTGAGTAGTTATTCATGCATGCATGCCATGTTAAGTTGTTGTTAACAACATGAATACAATATGTAGTTGCAATGTTGCATATACATTATGAGCCTTGTACATATATCTATCATATTTTATCTACAAGATAATAGCTAACTACGTATGAAACCGTTTATCTGAAATATATTCTAACTACTTATGCCTTGTTATAAATTAACTATCAACATATCTATTACTCAGCATGATATGCGTAATGTACTTAGCTTCCTTTTTACAACACTTCAGTTGAATTATTTGGGATCAATGTATCCATCACATTTAATTGAGTAGCATTCCATACTCTTGGTGAAGTTTATAAGGTCACCAACAATATACTTATATTAAGGAGCAACTTAATTAGAAACCAATCTTCATTAATATAACGTACTTATGCTAGATTTCTCATATTACACTCAAAGAAACATGACTAATTTATTTAGTACGTCCACGTACGTACACTACCCGAAACTTATTAAAGAGTTAGATTACCAATGATAATTTTCAGTTTTCACAATGCAACAGTAACATGTTTTTTTTATAGAAAGTTACCGTAATCTTAAACTAGCTCCGTATGTATAGCTAACATCAAATAATGTTTGAATTAATTAAGAGTTCGAAGCATACGCACACAGCTCCTTATTGGTTTCAATCACAACCATGTCATCTTCCTTGAAACTCAAGATTGCTTCAATGCCTTCACGAATTAAAATAAGATTTATTAGCTCTTCTTACCTTTCGTGCCACAAGCAGGTCAAAACTCCAGTCAGGATAACAACCTACAAATACCATGAAATCAGAATAAATAATTTATGGAATTATGCAATCCTTGAAGCACCCAAGTTCTAACACTACGATGCACTAACCACGTACATACTTTACTATTCTATTGATTAAAAGGTTGAGCATAAAATGGGATTAACCGACAACTCTACATCTCTAGTATAGTCTATGCATTGTAACCTACCTTCCCAATTGTTAAATCTCCAATCAATCCAGCAACCTTTGGCTCTGGGCTATTTCCAATGACAGCGAGAATAATAATAATCCAAAAGAGGTTTCAAAGATCAACAATAGGATCATAGTATCCTGCTATTCAATCAGAATTTCCAAAAATGACTCAAAGAAGAAGCTTGCCGTTAGGCCTGTGTCGTGGAGCTAAGAATCATTCAAACTCATCTCAATAACCCTGACATGGTCACAATTAGTCAAAAATACAGTATGATTATCCATTTCCATACGAATCAAAAGCTCCAAAATAAGGAGGAATGAGAAATTACCTGACAGAAACAAGTTCTGTAAACCCTAGCCACCGTGGGTGGCGGAGTTAC
Source organism: Argentina anserina (assembly GCF_933775445.1). NCBI lineage: Eukaryota > Viridiplantae > Streptophyta > Magnoliopsida > Rosales > Rosaceae > Argentina > Argentina anserina. The sequence goes on from NC_065875.1 coordinate 23,501,004, forward strand.
GGCGACACTGCTCTGAAACTGAGGTCGGGAATAAGGGTTTTGGTACCCGAGAGACGCCGACTCTGATTCTGGTGGTTGCGAGGCCGAAATATTACCAGAAGATGAAGGTCGAAGAACACAGAGCTTGCAGCTCCGTCACCGGTGCTCTTGACGCCGGATTCTGGAAAGAACCCAATCCCCTAACTTGTTCTAACCCAGAAGGAGGAGATGATGAGCCGAAGAGTTGATTGGAGATCGAAATTTCGATCAAGGGAATACGGTGGCTACTGTGGTGGTTGATAGAAGAAGAAACGATGTCGTTTGTCTTCAACTCGAGGTATTTTGATAATAGGGAAGAGAGGCTAAGTCGATAGGTAGTGGTGGCAAGCTCGATCAGTGGTTGGGGACGGCGCTGCCGACGCTGGCAGGGAAAGGAAGAAAGAGAGCTCTGGGAAGAGAGAGAGAGAGAGATAGAGAGGTGTGGCCGAGATGGAGAGGAAGAAAAAATGAAAGTTGAAGGGTTTCATCTCTTCGCTATTTATATGACCAAAAGTGAAAAGACAAAATTACCCTTGCGACTAATTTCATAATAACCTTCTAATTTTATCAATTATGGGCAAATGGGTCTAAACTTATTATTTTGACTATTTTCTCCCATTCGAAAACTTCAAGTCGACGAACTCACTTCGATTTGCTTTGATGAATTCTTCATGGTCGGGCAAATGGCCTATTGTTAGGGTTGGATAAAATGAGGGGGAAAAAATTAAAGTGGGTCATGAATTCCCTCTAATAGCTAGGGTTTTTTCTACAATGGATTTGGTTTCAAAAACCATTATTAGTTATCATTTGAGACAATGGGTAAAGATATCTCAAACAATCATTGGAAAAAATGAGAGGGAAAAAAACTAAAATGAGCCACAAATTCCCCCCAATAAGTAGGGTTTCTGTAATATCTCACATCGGCTAACAAAGAGTGGGTGATATTCCTTATATGTACATGTACACCTCTATCTAACACGAGGCCTTTTGGAGGCTCAATAGCTTCGGAGGAGATGTGAACTCCGAAGTTAAGCTTGCTCGGGCTAGAGCAATCCCAAGATGGGTGACATATTGGGAAGTTGCTCATGAACTCCCAAAAATAAAATCGTGAGGGCTATACCCAAAGCGGACAATATCGTGTTACGGCGGAGCGATCCTGGGATGTGACAGTCGGGATGTGACAGTTTCCTCCGCAATTGATTTGTTTTCTAAAACCATTGTTAGTTAGCCCAATGAGACAAGGTATAAATATCTCCCAAAAATCCATTGTAACATGTATTGTTTGAAAAAGGTTTATACAATGTTTCCCAAAATAAATAAAACCAATGTCCAGAATGCATGTACAAACAATAGGCAGTTTAAAACCATTGTCTAAAGTGCAATTCTGGAAAATGTGATTTATGGTAAAATATAAACCATTGTCTTATAAACATCTGACAATGCCAACAAAAAAAACATTGTCCAGACCAAAACTTAAGGCAATACTTATTTTGAAACTATTGTCTAAAATCTTAGACAATAGCTTTTTTGCCCTGCATTGTCTATCCACTATTGTCTATGCACTATTTTAGCCTAGTAATGCCAAAAATACATTTTCATTTGGATACTTAGGTTGAGAATGGAGATGAATAAATATGTCAGATTTTGTTAATAGTAGCTGTTTGAAGCTTCGACAGTAGCTTTGTTAGCTTGCAGACGTAGCTTTGCTTGCCTGCAACAATAACTTTATGTAACCCGAGATTCTTTGAAACATGAGTTTGATTTTGCTGCCTTATTGATTTTGACATGATCACTTGGGTGATTTAGAACGATATATGATGATCTGAATTTTAGGAATTCATATGGACATCAGTTCTTTCCTAGAGAGAACAAGAAATTGGGACCGGTCAATTGCATGAGAACGCGACAACGTCTGTGCTAATACAAATGACCAACGGTATTTTCATCACCTATTCCATTATGGTTATGAACATTATGATCAAACAAAATTTCCAAGGACATAGTCATGCATGGCATGACATATTTGTCCATTAAGGTTTGATTATTGAAAGGCCAATACGTGCCTTTACTCTCCCAAATTATCCGTAGCATCTTGATCACCAATGATTATGTTGATTTTTGATAATCATGATCAAAGTAAGTATTGTCCTATTACTTTATTAACTTGGACGTGATCATGATGGTATAGATCAAGTTAATTCTCAATTAACTTGTCTACCTATTACAAGGCTTGTCCGTGACTTTATTGTTTTGATTATCAAAACACTTGCTTGATTTTTGCAAAGCCACGAAATAGTCCATCATGCATATGAACTTGACCAAGGATCTCACTCCAAGAATTGGAGGCTCCGATCCTAAGACGTCAACTAAACAAAACAAAACAAAAAATTTGTGACGCACCAGCCTTCCTATGAAGCTTCATTGGCCGTTTCCAACGCCAATCACTCGTTCTATAAAGCCTATTCATTTAGCTAAATAGGAAAAAAATCCTCCTACGCTAAAGATGTATCAGAAAATATTTCATTCTTCCAACGTATCAAAGATGACATTTGTGGACCTATTCAACCAATTGGTTGAAGCATCGACTCATTGGTCACACGTTGATTTGCTATCCACATGGAGTGCTGCATTTGTTAAGTTTTTAGCTATGATTATCATATTAAGGGCTCACCACCCTCACCATCCTCTCACATCTATTTGATTGGATAACGCCTGAGATTTTACCTCCAAGGCCTTTGATGATATTGCATGTTTACTGGGATCGTCGTTGAACATATTGTTCCTCATGTTCATTCACATAACGATCTAGCAGAGGCTCAGGCTTGGTTATGGGTACTAACATGTCGGCCTTCGCATGGAGATATGCAATGTTGTATGCAGCGACACTTCTTCGTTTCAGACTCACAGCTAACCAAGCGTTTAGTGTGTACCAGATGGTTATTGAATACAATCTCAATGTTCTTTTCGCCAACGCCTACTTGGTTAAGTTGCTTATGTACCTCAATTTTAGCATCTCAGATGGGTCTACATGAGACGATTAAGTATTTTCGTTGGTTATGAATCACCAACACTTATCCGCTATTTCCAATCTACAACCGTGGATCTCGATTCTGCGATATCTGCAGACGGTCACTTTGATGAGACATACTTCCCGTCATTAGGGGGAGATATGCAATGCTCTCATTCCGATTTTAATGCCAGGAATTGACGTGGTGTGGCACTATGTCTCACTAAGATCCCACACTGCTCTGACTAAGCAAGAAGTGCAACACATTATCGACCTCCAGAAAGTCAAAAATTTGATGCTCAATGACTTTATATATATTGCGAAAGTGACGAGATCACACATAAATGTTGTGATGTACTAGTAAGGTTAGAACTCCCGAAATATGGGAGAATTTGATATGACCTGGTCCTTGGGCACCATCCCTGACAGTGGGAAGGAAGCCAGCGATGGCACCATTATACACTGTAGTGTTGTCAGCGCCCGTGGTATTGCACCACAAAACAAGGGCGACAAACGCAAGGATTGACTAGTAAGGGTCATAGCTTCGGTCTTGGCTCATACCCGGAAGAGGGAGAAACCATTATTCTCTGGAATCAAAAACTAAAAAGAAGCAAGGTGCGTAGACACAAGTATTTCGCCCATCATCAAGAGATATTCTCTAAACATGTCTATCAACTAAGTTTATGTGGGACGCTACAAACTCCTTTTGTTGATGTTAGAGAACAAAAGAAATCTATCAATTGATCGTATAAATGGATTGATTTCCCATGATTGATGATGTATTCGCTTATGTTCTTATTATGTTGTCGAATACCAACGATGAGCAACTTGGCCAAAGTGGAAAGAATCAATACATGATGAACTAGACTTGTTATGTCAGTCTTTGTTCATAAGTGTAATAAGAATGATGAAGTCATGCAATATTTGCAAGACTTATGGCGTAAATATTGTCTCATTATCTTAGTATTGACTACGATGAGTTATATTCTCTCGTAATGGACATAATTGCTTTCGGCTACTTGATCAGTAGTAATGTCCATGAAAACTAATTTGCAGCATATGATAGTGGTCATAACATAGTTGTAAAAGGATCTTGACATATATATGAAAGTTCATAAGGGACCTTAATTGCTTAATTAAATGCCTCCAAACCACAGAGAGATTGTGTAGTCAGATTACGATGTTCGAGAGAACGTAATACAATCGGTTGCAAGAAATCATACTCATACGTGTTCATATGAAAACCAATTTTGGACTATACTCCGTCTAAGTAAAGATGATGAAGAGATTCAATGAGATATAGATTCATATATGTAAGTGTTGTTGGGACACTTGCTTTCATTATGATGTGATTAACTATGCGCCTATGTATCGTCATTAGACTTGAATTGTTCTTTTGACATGAGTTTAGTTCTACACTTGGTGAACCAACACAATTCATATCGACACCAACGCCGCCAGCAGCTCTAGTAATATCAACGTACGCCTTGGTGTAGCAGTTGACACTAGCAGCATAGAGGATGCGTACGGTTCCGTCTCAAACCAAAATTAGTCATTCATTGGTCCATTCTCCCATTCCATTATGAAAAACACATTGAAAGTGATAAATCATAATTTGTCCAGTTTCGTAGGTCAACTTCAACGAGACCTATATGACAGCTCACTCAATGAAATATGGTGAATTTGGTACGTTGGAAAGGTCTATGTGTCTACTTTCTAGGGACACCAACCATTAGGTTATATCTTCGTATTGAGTGAGTTATGACCATTTTAGAAAAGTATGACAGTTATGTCCGGAAATTTGCAAGTTAACTTCGACATAGCTCTGTGAACTGCTCCAGTCGAATTAGATTGTGAACTTTATGTCATTGGAAAACCACATGTGTCTACTTTCCAAAACATTTTACGGTTCACTCATACCTATTAAAGCGAAGAAGTTATGGTCGTTTAAGTGCGTGAAGTTCATTCCATGTGGGAATTTGATTTTCATTGCATTCTTGTTTTGAGTTGTTATGCAATCTTGTTTCCTAAGATCTAAGTTTGGCTATGTATAGCATCTATGATCTAATGATGTATGGCTAGATTAATGATTAATCATTAGCCAAATACTACTTTTGAGAAGCATGTAATGAACGTTATATACGTTGTTCTTCGCACACCATGATTATAGCACTAATCAAATAGAGTTGTTTCGTAGATATTAGGGAGAGTCTACCTCTCATAATGCTATCAAATATAGATGGTATGTTGTACTTTTTTTCTCCTTCGATCAAGAGATATTATTTTGTTTGACAAAGTTTTTACCGAGACAACGTTATGTGCATTATGCAACCTAAGCATACGACACAAGGGAGTGTTCCGAGAAAATTATTATTATATCATTATGTGTATTTTAGCCTATTTAAGTTTCCATATTATAGTATATTATGTTTTAATGTAATAGATATGAATCCCTAATTCATCGGGATACTATGTATGTAATATCTATATATATGTTCCATTACTAATCAATAATCGTATTCAAAGAAATTATTAACGAGTTCGTTTCGTAAACGACGTCGTAATAATGGCGCGCTAAAATTATAGACGAGTTCGTTATCTTCCCACCGGTCCCTAACAACCACACCTCCCTCACCCTCACCCTCACTCTCACTCTCACTCCATTTCATTTCCTCATCGCTCTTCTCTCCTCGCGAAAATGCTGCTACGTGGCACGATCTCCGCCCCTCTCCCTTCCCTCCGCCGCCACACAGCCACCGCCGCCGCTCCCCCTCAAAACGTCGCCATCTCCCGCCACTCCCTGATCACATCCAATTACAAATACTCCATCACCGACGAGGACCTCGATTCCCGCGGCTTCCTCCTCCACCGCACCGCCGCCGACCTCAACCTCGACCACCTCAACAAGGTCTTCGTCGCCGTCGGGTTCCCCAAGCGCGACCCGGCCAAGATCCGCGTCGCGCTCGACCACACCGACGCCCTGCTCTGGCTCGAGTACGCCAAGACCAGCCGCCCCGTCGCCTTCGCACGCGCCACCGGCGACGGCGTCTTCAACGCCATCATCTGGGACGTCGTCGTCGACCCCTCCTACCAGGGCCTCGGCCTCGGCCGCGCCGTCATGGAGCGCCTCATCGACGAGCTCGTCGGGAAGGGCATCGGGAATATCGCTTTGTATTCGGAGCCCCGGGTTCTCGGGTTTTATCGCCCCTTGGGCTTTGTCGCCGACCCGGATGGGATCCGGGGCATGGTGTATTCCAGAAAGCCCAAGAAGCAAAAGTGATGAACTAATTGCAGAGAGTACATCTTTTTTTGTTTTATAGTAAAGATTGAGATTGCACAATTGAGATTTGGGATGCTTAACACTCATTTATAAATTATAACACTAACTGAGAATTGTTCATTCATTTCTAGCTAATCAAGTGTAGAAGAAAGGGTAAGTTTTTATTGAATTATAGGAAAATTACCCTGTAAACTAGCGGTAAATGTTATGGAATTTATGGATACATTGATACAACACGAACAGAGCCCATCTTCAAAGCCAGTTTGAGCTTATTGCCAAACCATGTCAGCCTGCAGGTTCTGTATTATAGTTAAAATGTTTCAAACTTTGCCTGAATAGGATTAAATACAGTTGAAACTAGTGAATCATGTAGATATGAATGAAGGGTTGACCTTTTTGAATTTCATGGATCAAACAAAAGGTTTGATCTTGATGTGTAATTGAAGGAAACTCAAAGAGGTCTGGAATCAAGATGGTTAAATCTGATCTTCTGAATTAGGGGAATTTACCTTGATGGGAATATGGATCAAGAAGCAGCCTTGGCGCTGTACAAGAAGGCAGCAGAACAAAGAACAGAAGCAATGAAGGCAAAGACGCTGAGACCGATCATGAGAGAAATACCAGCCACTACCAAATCCAATATGCCCTGGATGCTCAAACCCATTATCCACATCGTGTTCAACATTTAGTTTTGGGAGCCTAATCTAAGCTGAAATGGGGTTTTCTAATCGAAGCTTGCAGGAGAAGGAAATGGAGCTTTGGTGTGTTTATACATCTATACAGGGATGACAAGAGAAGGGAAAGAAGAAACAAAAGGAAGAAACATTTTGGGGTTCGGGAAGAGAGGCTTTCTCACTTTTTGGTGAGTGTGCTTTATGCTTCTCTTGCCACGTGTCTTCCTGCCCTGCAACTATGGGTGTGAGTCACACTTTCTGAGCTCTTTGGTGTGTATTGCATTTGGGCAATACTGGAAATTTGTTATGGAGAAGAGTGGATTGTGATGATGGCATGAGGTCGCACAGTTTCTTGAGAGGAGACCCCTTGGTGTTCATCTTCTTGGGGCATGTATCAAGGGTTTGGATACATACGATAAATGAGCATCATATGGGAAGGTATGAGAGATTTTACTGTGATAAGAAATAGTTCTGTTACATATCTGATTTTATCCCTCAGATAGTTACATTGTGGACAATAAGAAATCCTATGATCTTGACAGTGGGCAAATACTTTTTTGTTGCTGCATCAGAGTAATAGCTTTGATCTTTCTTTCTCCAAATGCAGACTTTAGTTGATGTGGTTTTGAAACCAATGCGCTTGATCTGAAGGTGCTGAATTGTATGCGTTTCATGACTGCCCCCTTCCACTTTGGTCAGGGAGAATAGAAGCCGAGTTTGTTGAATCAATCCGGGCTGAATCATTAGTCATTGAGTTTCATCTGCCATACTTGGAACCAAATGCCCGAGCACCTGAATGATCAAGAGATTTTGAATTCCAGATCCATGATCCATCACTTCAACAATCACAATGTATCAAAGAGCAGCAGGGAAATAAGAGACTTACTACCTGAGGTTGGCATGGACATTGGTGGCATTGACGGCATGGATGATATTGGCGGCATTTGTGGCATTTGTGGCGTTTGTGGCATTTGGGGCATAGGGGGGAGTGGTGGCTTTCGCCTTCGCCTTTGCATTCTTGTTGGGATGGGATTCGATTCCTTTATCTCGACTACTACAGCATCAGACAACAGAAAAGTTTTCGCGACTGATGCTGCATGCTCCAAACAACATCTAACTACCTGAACAAGTTTTCATAGCCGCTTTAACATGCATGAACATAACTAGTGTACTAGTACTTTGAGACTATTAGTCAGAAAAAAAAAAAACCTTTGTTGGATCCATAATCCCAGCTTTCATTAGGTCCTCATAACAGTCTGTTGCAGCATTATATCCATAACCCAATTCAGCATTTGATAGAACCTGCAAAACTCGCTAGTCTCAAAACAGGGCAGATAATTTGATTTTTACGATATCTAAATTTAAAGCGTAAACTGAATTTAAAGTACAATTACATTTTAAGAAGATCATTAACATGCAGAGACCTTCTCTACTACAACACTGCCATTTACACCTGCATTTTTAGCTATCATTTTTGCAGGATAGCTTAGAGCTTTCTTGAAGATTTCTGCTCCAATCTGCACAAGGGTAGTTAAATTATCACAATGGCTGTGAGAACTAGTAGACACAAGTAGACCATGCTTATGCAAACTGAGGTGATATAAAATTAGAATTCCGCCATGACATATGCACATGTTTTTTCTGACTTTGAGGCACTAAAATAAACATATCCAAAATATGGGAGAGGAATGGTACCTTCTGTTCTTCATTATCCAAAAGTTCTTTGATGGCAGCCACCTTCTTAGAGAGCCTCAAAAGGCAGCAGCCACCACCAACTACAACACCTTCCTCAATTGCTGCCTTTATTACATGCCAAGTTAGAACCGACTAATATTGATTCACATTCAAATTCATATAAACAGAAGAACAGGAAGAAATTACCTTGGTTGCATTCAGAGCATCTTCAATTCTTAGTTGTTTATCCTTCAACTCAACTTGTGTTTGTGCACCTACCTATAATTTGATTAGTAGAGCCAAATAGCATCAGCTTCAAATGAATTCAGTCCCTTGACATACAGTTTATATGCCGAGTGCATTAACCTTATGGTTACCTGCAGAATAGCAATCCCCCCTGATAATCTTCCTATTCTTTCATTTAATATCTTCTTTTGAAATGCTTCTTCAGTGTTCTGAACAAAAGAAAGAAAGAGTTAGTTATGTTGCATACTCATGACAATAGGTACAGTTCCTTATGAGAGAACAGTAACAATAGGTACAGTTCGTTCTACTCATGACAAATACTAAAGAGGAACAATGGATGTTCAATGTACCTCAACAAGCCTTTGTATCTGAGAAACCCTCTTGTCGACAGATTCTCGAGTGCTTCCATCGGTAACTATTAGTGTAGAGTCCTTAGTTATCACAACCTTAGTAGCAGTTCCCAATACCTCGGGTCCAGTCTTATGTAAGATCATTCCCATCTCATCTCTTACTACTGTTGCTGAAAATTACAATAAACACAAATGAGAAGATTATAAATAAATGTATTAATGTAATGGACAGGTATTAGGTCCAAACGATATACTATAAAAATTTGATTTTCTGTTTACGTACTACCTCCAGTTAAAATGGCAATGTCATCTAAGTAGTGGCTTTTGCGCTCACCAAAGGCAGGTGCTTTAATGGCAACTGCCTTCAGTGCACCTCTGAGCTTGTTTCTTATTATTGGTGTTAAAGCTTCCTGCTCAATCCCCTCAGCAACTATCACAACTGGATACTTTTCTTTCACCGCATTGTCCAATATCTTAAACAGCTCCTCCGGGTGTGTAATTTTTTTGTCAACCAAAAGCAACTGCAACCAAAAAAATTCAAGGCCTCTAGTTACTTCATAGGTAAACATGTCAGCATATATAACCACAGTTATTACCTTACACTCTTGAAACTCCACTATCATTTTTTGTCGATCAGTGACAAAGTAAGGCGATAAGTATCCACGATCAAACTGCATGCCTTCAACAATTTGAAGATTGTTCTCCGTAGACTTCCCTTTTTCAATTGAAACTACGCCTTTCTTTCCAACTTGACAAATAGCATTGTAAATCATGTTCCCCACTGTATAATCATTTCCTGCACTAACTGCAGCAATATCTGCGAGTTCGTGATCCTCAATCTGCATAATGAAATATGTGGGAGGCTGGTAGCTGAATTTTTCTTTTCTATCAGTACTAAATACTAATAAAGTGATACAATGGCCTTTGCATTTTTTAAAGATTAGAAGAGAAAAAAAAAGTGTACCTCTCTAGACATCAATTTGAGTTCAGACACGAGGGCCACTGCAGTCTTTTCTATCCCACGAGCAATTTGAATGGGATTCATGCCAGCTGCAGTAACCTAGAAGAAAGTTCACGTATTATACCAAAGAATTTCAAATGCATTGTAGAATGCTGATGAACTCACAATAAAGCAGGAGACATTTTGAACGATGAATAAAACCATTCATAGTATTATAATATGAAAATTAAGGTTGACAAAAACAAAAAATGGGAGCATTTTCACAGAATTTACATGATAAGTCTGTGTGTGCTTATAGACTTAAAGCTTAATCAATACAAAATAACTGATCAGGTGTAACAGGAGTCAAAAGACTAAGTTGTAATATTGGAAGCCTGCCCACATGTTATAACATATACTGTAGAGTGTACATGTTCCTATAAAATCTGGTAGAAACAAGCTATAGAGGGCAAATATCACACGAAATTACGCATACCTTCACACCTTCAGTAATCAAACCATGAGCAAGAATTACAGCGGTAGTGGAACCATCTCCGGCCAGGTCATTTGTTTTTGCACCAGCTTGCCTCACCAGTTTAACTCCGACATTCTCCACAGAGTCCTCCAATTCGATCTTATGAAGGACAAAAAAATAAAAAAGATAAGTGAAAATATAGTCTTCTCTTACTATTGCTTACTGATAATTTCTCAATGTGTGACTTGTACAATGTCTGACTGATTAGTCATATACCCATATTAAGCTACTGAGGAATAAACCAACAGATACTACTTAGGCATAAGGAGCAGACATAGAAGACAATGCAATTCTGATGACCAATTAATAAGAAACCAGCAACTGTTAAATATATATTACAAAAAAATAACTGCAATTTATAAAGTTGATACCTCTTTGAGGACAGTTTCACCATCATTAACAATTTTGGGAGGTCCATACTTATTCTGCAGCACCACATTCCTTCCCTTTGGTCCCAATGTAACCCCAACCAGCTCTGCCACCATGCTCACCCCTGCCTGCATGAACCGCCAAATCAAATGAACTATCCCAATCAATATATATATATATATATATATAATGTCAAACAAAACCCAGCAAAGAGCTTAAGATTAACAACTTACCAGAAGCTTCTTTGTGGCTGAACTGTCATGGTTAAAGAAGAGTTCTTTGGGAATGCCTTTTGGCTTTGCAGTGGTGAAAGGTGAAGAAGGTCTTTTGGGCAGTGTTGGGTTGGTGGAAGAAAGTGCAGAGATGGGAGTTGGGCAAGATGCCATCGTAATTCAGTTCAATATGTGAACATGAGTTCTAATTATGCAGGATTTGCAATTGTCCACTGAAGCTTGGAGTTGGAGATAACAATTTGAAGATAGTTGTGAAGTTCTGGAGGATAAGAGAGCAAAAAAATCTTGGAAGTTATTTTGGCGCTATTATACCCCAAAGGCTGCATAAATCCACCAAGTATGGGAGTTTCATGAATCGTAAGAGGGTGAGGTGAGAATCGTGAAAATGCATGGACAAAAATTACGTGAAAATTGATTTAAAAAAATGCTTCAAGCGGATTAGGATGGTGAAAATACTCATACTGCTATATATATATATATCCAGATTGAAGGTTCAATCTGAAGTTTCAGAGTGAAGTTCCAATTTTAGCACACTTTTCGGTTAAATTTTTTCACCATAAGTGATTTAATATTTAGATATGCTATTCAAAATCATCTCTATAAAGTTTCATCCAATTTAACAATGATTTGAGCTTTCAAAATTGAGATTTACACGAATGGTTCACGATGAACAGTTTTAATTCATTCATTGATTTAATCTAATTTCAATACCTTAACGATGTCCGAATTAGATGAAATTTTATAGAGATGATCTTGAATAGCATACCTAAATATTGAATCGCTTATGGTGAAAACAATTGACCGAAAAGTGTGCCAAAATTGGAACTTCACTCTGAAACTTCAGAGTGAACCTTCACTCTGGATAGGGACTGTATATATATATATATAGCTAAAACTAGTTAAACGTAGCATTTAGATACTTAATATCATCATTATACTTCAACAGTGATAACTATTCTTAAGCTAATTTAATTTTTAACATATAAACATAGTTTAGCTAGAGTTATTTTCTCTCTCCTCTTTAGCTATATTTAACTAGAGTTTTTAGCTAAAACTAAGTCTAACTTTTAAATAGCTAGTCTAATATAGGTAAAAATTATGAGAAAATTAGATATAAGCCCAATATTGAATCCCCCTCTTTAAAATACATCCACACCCAATTTTTCTTTCAATCTATACCAAAAATCTTTTATTATCAATATTTATTCCTTTTTTAAATGTCTGATCTACCCTGTTGATATAACTTATTAAATTATTTCCTTACTTTTAGGTTTTTACATCCATTTGAATATAGAATTAATGAATTTTATCCATAATTGTTTCATTGTTTTAAATTCATATTACTAACTTCAATATATATATATATACTCATCACTGAGCTATTCAGTTTTGCAAGTTTTTCGTATCTCTTTGTTGTTCTTCTTCCATCAATTTATCCAATTTTGTAAAGTTTACACAATTATTGTTTTTAAGCAATAGGAGCTAGTGAAACGAAGATTATATAAGAAATTATTATCGTGAGGTACGTACACATCTTTGTTCTTGAATGACATTTATACACTACAAAATCTAATAAAGAGGTACATTAAAATTATATATATGCATGTTTTCCTCGATAAGAGGTCTAACATAAAATTTTCATATGTCAAGAAAATGATCTTAATCTTTAGGTTGAAATTAAAAGAGATACCTATTAACTAGGTTGTCTCGTACCTATTAACCAGGTTAACAATGTTAATCTCTACCTTTATGTTAGGTTATAAAAAGATGAATGAATATAGAAAAATTAGTGTTGCAAATAATAACCTACCAATTTTCAAGTTTCATCTTTAAAAATTTACCTTTAAGATAGATAATTTAAATTACCAAAACATAAGTATTACATTCATTATCTACCTTATTAAAATTAAAATTGCAAACATAATTTCTATAATTTTAACAAGAATAATGAGTCACAAGCAATCTACAATTAGGTATTTAAAAGAGATTTTAATTCACTATAGTTGACTAATCAGATTTAAATAGTGGCAACCTATGTCATTTTTGTTAAAACGAAAGACAATTTATAAGCTTAATTAACAATATTTAAGAGAAAATTAGAATTAAATAATATGTGAGTTTATTTTAAAAGTATGTGTAAAAAATAGGTGTAAAAATAAATACCCCAAAAATTATCATAAATTTTTTTTAAAAACTAATTTTTTTTTTTTCAAAATAGGTAGTCTCTTGGAGATGCCCTAAACGGACTGAATCAGTATTAGGAATTTTCCCAATCCCAGTTTAATTGTCCGTGTACAAAGGGAGCAAGGTTTGTATGCATGATTCATACACACTACATGATGCTCCAAGATCGGATATAAGTGTTTTGAATTTAGTTAATTAGTTACAATTTTAAGCTCATGTCATATATAAACACATTGTAGAATTCTCCTTTAATTTGTTATATTGTCCTCGAGAAATTTTAAACTACATCTAGCATCTTTTTTTATTAATTTGGTGCATCATGAAGAAGTTTCTTAAGTCCACGATCAAGATTCAATGGGGCAAAGGGAATCCTAAGAGGCCGAACTAATTTCTAATTAAGAATCAAAATCACGAACATATATATACAGTCAACCAGCATCGGTAGCATAATCTCTGTAGTCTGTCAAGTAAACAAAGGTGACGCACGAGTGCACGACCTCCAAATTATGACTTAATTCGTAGTTTAATTAAATTAACATGTAGAAGAGGCTTCATGTTTCCCGCAAGAGCTCTTTGATTCATGTCGTTTAAATGCTAGATTTAAATATAGGTTTTCTCTTATGGGATTCCTCATCTTGTTAATGCTACCCTTTCCATGTATTAATTGTTCTTGTTCATGGAGCGGCTCTAAAGAGAAATGGTTGAAGACCTAGCTTGAATTCTTCAGAATTTTGTATTGGCTGTTTGCGATCAAATGCATTCTTCAACGTGGTTTATAATTAGTTTTATGTTCGATCAGGCAGTAATGTTGGACCAGAATAGATTCTAATTGCATCATTTGTAGACATAGTGCATGGCTAGTTTGGTCCGTGGACAGTAAGCATTAGGAAATGGACGTTAATTTCCTGCGCTCCAGCGTTTGAGTATGACTGAGGAGTCCAAACAGCACTAGTTCTCCACGACATGCACATGTGACTGCAGATCTTATGTACACTTGCTCAGTTGTTCTGCTTAATTTGTACCAGTACAGCTAGCTGCCTTCTCACAGACAACAACACTAAAGAAAGAAGAAGATGATGCAAGAAAGAATCAAACAAAAACGCTTCTCAATGATGTCTTCAAAATGGTGATTCTACCTAGGATGAAATTAAAAGGGGCCGGGATGAGCATTGACCCTTTAATCGGTAACGGCAACATTGTTGACTTTCTTCACAATAATTTCAATGCTAGCTAGCAAGCTCCTTCTCTCTTCTTCCGAAGTCCAGAGGGATCAGAATCATTTACTTCATCCATTGACCCATGCCATACTTAGTGGTGGTCTATTCTAATATAATAATGCAGACGCTGAGCTTCTAAAATCATATTAAACTTGAGATTCGAGAGTTGAGACCAAACCAATGGCAAATATTGGCCTTAGTTTCTTCCTTCTGGTTCTACTTCTACTATCAAAGGTGGAAGCCAGACCAATGCCTGCAACCCCCATTTCGCCTCTATTTGATCCAAACCTGCCATCTTCTTCCATTTCGATAACGTCATCGTCATCTGTAAGTCCATTTTTTCCGTTCTTCTTTACTTCCCCTCTTACTTATATTTATTACTTTACGATTATAGTAATTTATTAGTTCGTTATAATGTCTGTTCTAAAATTTGTAGAGTGGAGCAAGCTTGAGTGATATTGAAGATGATGGTGATTCTTGCAAGGGTTTAAACAGAGAGGAGTGTTTGATGAGAAGGTCAATGGTTGCTCACACAGATTATATCTACACGCAGGATATCAGCACTAGTACTGAGCCGTAAGACTAGCAAGCTCATATTTTGGTCTTTACTTTCTTTTGTAACTTGCGAAATCATATTGATGACGGAAAGTGAAGGTACTTCTATCTAATTTGATATATGAAACCGTGGAATTGAGATGTAATGACATGAAGTACGTTCGATGCTTAGTAATAATCCAGGCTTATCCAGTCACTCTTCCTTGTTCATCAGCAACAAAGAACAAGTCAAATTTCCTGACAATGAGTAAGTCAAAATGATAATAAAAACTTCAGTTCTTCTAACTACTAGCACCATTAAGTTGTTTAACGTAAGGTAAAACGTTTCAGTGGTATGAAATAGTAAAGATAAAATAGTACTATAGTTTGGTCTTTTGAACGCAAGATGAACTATGAAAAAAGTACGTGCAGTCTCGTCTTTAGAACGCATGATCAATATGATCGAGGATTACTACAATTCATGGTTCGGTTAAGTTCCATATGCTTGCGATTTACAGCACAAACACATGACTTTTGGCCAGTCAGAAAGGGGATGCAATACTAGCATGCAGATATATAAAAAAAAAAATATATATATATATATATATATATATGATCGAGAGCGGACGTCCGCACTACAGCAAGAGAGAGAACGTCTGTACTACACTAAAAGTGCGGATGTCGGCGATTCCGGCGACGCCTAACAACGGTGTGAATGGTGCCGGCCGTGCTCCCCTTTCCAGCGCTCCTGTCTGTGCCAGCCGGAGCTCTATCATCTGCTGGAATCTGCAAATTTCCAGAAATTTTTGTGAGAAATTTGCAGATTTAAACCGACAATGGAGCTCCGCCCGGTACAGACAGAAGCGCCGGGAGAAGAGAACATAGCCGGCACCATCTGTATCGTTGTTATGAGTCGCCGGTCGCTGGAACGGGCGAATCCGCACCTTGCGGACATCTGCTCCATAACCGGCCTATATATATATATCTGCTTAATGCGCTAGCTACGTACCAGCTCGTATCTTAATTATAGACAAGGAGGGTTTTGTTAATTTGCCATAAGCTTTGCCATCCACATATATATCAACACGATGAAATCTCAGGTCCTCCATCATCAAAATTTAGGTTGATGTCTCTCAGCTGAATGTCATGGCTGTAATAACCCGAATTTTTCGGAACTAATAATCGAGTATTTTCAATTTATTAAATTTGTGAAATTAATTCAAAACGACAATTGGTGGTTCGCGACATTTCAAAACGAAAACAGAAACGTTCTCGGATCGTTTAATTAGAAAAACGTTACGTTTCCGCAACGAATATATCGACTTTTATTCAGTCGCTCGGTTACGAAAACTTCCTTCACGAAAGTTGTAGAACTCGTCGATACGAGTTCGTGGACACGTCACGCGTTTGAATCGGACGTCGTACGTAAAAGTTATTAACGATGGAAGTTAGTTTCCGATTTAGAAAGGGGTATAAAAGGAAACTAATCAGAAGTAGGGTTTCCATTTTCGGAAACCCTCTTCTCTCTCCAAACCCGCGCCTCCCTCTCGTCTCTCTCTCTTCCCTTGAGCTCTCTCTCCCTCCGAACGACCCTCCGCCGGCGATATCGCCCTTTAGCCCTCCGTGGCTTGCACTGCCTAGCTCAGAAGGATCGCGCGACCCTCCTCTCCAAACCCCGAGCTCGCGACACTCCGTCTCCCCGCCGAGAGCCTTCCCTCTCTCCCCAAGCCTCCCTCTGCATCGCAACCGGATCTCCGCCTCCAAGCCGCCGTGTCCCTCACCGCCGTTCTTGGAGCATCGCGTGACCCTCCGCTGCCACCCTCTAGCTCGTTGTGCCTCGCCTCGCCGCCAAGGAGCCGCATCGTCGAGTGGAGTTCTTGCGAGAAGCTCGCCGACGATTCAATCACTTCCGACACATTTTGAGCTCCGATCTAGGTAAGGATGCATTCAATTCATGGTTGTGTGATGTTTTTGGACGGATTGGGAGGATTTTGGAGGAGGATCGGAGGTGTAGGTGGAGAGTTGAGCACTACCGCCTTAGGCGGCGCGTGGGAGTGCGTGAGGTGGTCTAGAGATGACATTGGGCCGTGCAGGGGCGGAGGAGAAGGAAAAAGGGAGAAATCGGGCGGCGGTGGCGTGCTACGAGCCAACCGTAGGCTCGGCGCGTGTGCCCCACGTGCTGCCACAGTGAGTGGTGCGTGAGCACCTTGCGCGGCCTGCCGGAGGTGCTGTGTGTACCCCACGCGCCGCCACGTGCAACGGCGCTTGAACAGTGTTTCTGAAGGGTAAAATTGTAATTTATTTTTACGTGCGGTAAATGTAAAAGTGATTTACGTACGGTAAATGTAAATTTATTTTACATACGGTCAATATAAATATAAATTACTTTCATTAAATGTAAAAAGTAATTTCAGAAGGGTAAATCAATAATTAATATTTACTGAGACAGTATTTACATTTGAATAGTATTCGTAGGTACAGAAATACGTAAACAGTATTACACATACAGGAATACGTAATTGATGTGTATTTGTACAGAAATATGTGAATAGTAAATACATGAACAGTAAATACGTGAACAATAAATACGTGAACATTAAATTCGTAAACCCATAAATTTCTGAACAGTAACATATTATTACTGTTTTGGCATTTAAAGGTTTACGAAACGATTCTAAATTCTTTTCTTATCTTTTCAAGGTGATCGATAAATCAAGGAAATGAATTACCTTCGGAAATTTTGGAATTACGCTCGAGTTGATAAGGTGAGTAAAATCTCACATATTTATGAATCTACCCTTGTGGAGATTCAAGATTATGCAGAATTTTAAATAATGAAATATGACATGTATATGATATAGTGGAATATATATATTTGTATAAATGGTAAATAGGTACATATTTATAGTTTGCTATATTATATACTGTTATGATTTCGTTGTGAATATGTCATTTTGATGATGAGATTTACATATCGAGCATGTGATTTGTTTTGTACAATATGACATGATGATTATTGTACGTGGTTTTAACATGGAGATTTTTAAAATGTTTTTGTCTTCGGACGTGATTTTGTCTACGGACGTGTGATGTCTTCGGACGAGTTTTGTCTTCGGACGTGATTTATGTCTTCGGACGAGTTTTGTCTTCGGACGAGTTTTGTCTTCGGACGTGATTGATGTCTTCGGACGAGTTTTTGTCTTCGGACTAGTCTTCAGACGTGTTTGGCATGTCGGAACCTAGCCTTTGGCCGGGCGAAATTTACGATACAGTTAGAGCTCTAGTCTGTCTGCCGGAGTACTGCATGTGAGGTAACAGATGGGTTATCGGCTCATGAGTACTCATATTTTTGGATGTTGGGTAGCAGGAGGTTGCCCAATATCGGCGGTGTACTACGTGAGGGGTAACAATGGTGTACCAGCGTTCATTAGTACCTGTATTATAAATGTATTTGGGTAAACAGATGAGTTGCCCAATTTCTCATGAGCACTTTCACTTTCATATTTTTGGGACAACCAGATTGGCCGTCCATTGACTCATGAGTGCATTTATATTTGTTGATTTGTGGATTTTCATATATATTGATATGCGAGTTATATTTACATTTTACTCATACGAGCTGTAAAGCTTATCGGGTTTGTGTTACAATCCCGGTGCACCAATTCAATGGTGTAGGGGATAATTCCGTAGGTGTTGGTTAGTAGAAATCGAATGACAACTCTGAAGACTCGAAGTCGTTCATTATCCTGCTTGTGATGAGGTTTTTATTGTGGATTTGTGTGAGAACTTATGAGGATTTATTTGTGGGATTGTTGTGAGAGATTGTGAGGATTATTACATTTCCATTTTTATGTAATGTTGAATTATAAATTTGGTTTGTAATAATTGGTTTGTCTGAGTTGTATTGTGAACTCAGTAATGATCCGATTTGACATTTAAAATGATTTCGATTCATTGAGATTGTTTTAGTGTTTCACGACTTCGAAATTTGATTTTTTATGCTCGAAATTTCATGATCGTTACAATGGCAACGTTTGCTTTGCCTGCAGTTGAAAGTAACTGCATTTTTTGTGCTTGAAGTTCCCCAAATGATATTAAAGTTAATGTTGTTGAACAGAATTTGCGAGGATTCCGGTCTGCAGGCAACAAATCAGATTACTACTGCATTTTTAAGCATGCATTGATGCATAGCATTTGTCTATAAACTTACATTTTTAGTCTGTACCTTTTCGCTACATTTTCGTTAAGGGCAATAATTTTGATCAATAACGATGGGGTTTCCAACCTTATAAAATTTTAGTGTCCTCAAATGTGACATATGCAACACTGCCTGGCTGAGATGGATAAGCCTTCGTCTTGATTGTCGATCACTCCATTCTGAGAGCCAACTAAGCTGCTGTGTCTTATGTTCAAATAGTAACAGTGCCACTAGAAATGCTTCCGATGCTAGATCCAGGTCCAAGTCCACAGTGACTCTAGTTACACTGATGTTTGAATTGGGAAGGAAGGATATGTAGTCGTACCAAACGGATATTAGTGATTGAATCCGAGATTTCGGTGTTGTTGAAAATACTTGCTTTGATTTCGTCAGTGTTGGTGTTACCGGGAGCCGATATGTTGATGTTGCTAATTATCACGTACATCATTGCACGTGAAAATCTTGATGTGGGTGTTCTTGCTGTTGAGAAATGATGTCATGTGGTGGGGGCTTACATGAGAAACTAATTCGAACCTCAATGTCTGAAAGGAACATAAAGAGAAACTCAAGATGGTCACCAAGCACAATATATGTTGAAAGCTTTCCCTGTAAGAACCCGGAAATAGCCAAAGTCCCAGAACAGTGAACACAAGTTGGCCATAGCCATGCAAATAGCTAGATTGTACTTCTACGCACGTGCGTTCGTACCTTGCCGTTGTCAAATCTTCCTTCTGCAACGGCGCCGTGTTCCAGTACATTGTAGAGCTTGAACTTTGTTAATGGTCACAAGCAATAGCACGAAGCAAACACTTTGGATAGCCAAGCTCGACGACACCAGCCATTTATTGTTACCGGTGAGCTCTTTCAATTTGTTAATTAAGTGTACAATATTATTGTACGTTGTTATATATGGTCTTGGAATTCTTATACAACGTTGTTTGTTTAGATGGAAAATGCGTAGCTTTATGACTTGCGCGAAATAAAATTATAAATTTTAATTACATATTGAAATGGTGTATCTGACAACGTGTTATTTCACTTAATTGAAATGTAGCTAGGGCGACCTAACCTTCCCTGAGAAAATCAAAAGGACTTTTATAGTGGACAGTTTTGTTAAAGTTTATAATTGGAATCAAAGACTACCCTTAAAAGGTTAAATTAAGATTATGGGACATGCATCTGACTAGCTTGAAAAGCCTACACATGTATTATAAAATGAAAGGATAACATTTATGATTTATCAACTGAACTACTGGAGTTCTTAATTTGCACATACAAATCAACGATAGTTGGGATAACATATACAAGTGGAGTTCATTCGCTTTATATGATAAAAGATTGCACGCATTCGTTGTACCATTTTATTTTCCTAGCTAGCTAGGTATTGCTGATCAGTACGTATCACTCTTGCACGTAACTATAGGTCTATACTCTATAGTATTTGATAATTCATTTGTTTTGGTTATCACCCGTTAGGATAAAGAGATTATTTTCTGTGTAGATTGCCGACAAACGTCATAGCTTCATTTTAATTGGATATTTTTTCTTTAAGGAAAAGTTTAATCTTTCTAACGATAGGATACATTGTGATATTATGGTTTGTGTTATTGTGTATATACGCATCAAATGCACGTGTCTCATGATTGTGCTCTTCCACTTGAAAATTTCGTCTACCTCGTCTCACTCTTATCCCATTCTCGAAGTTTTTCCTCTCTTACTATAATTTCTCCATTGATCTATGCCGCTCTGTGGTAGCTGTTTTTCTCACGATTTGGGGCACACACGGATATGTATGCATATGGTGTGAATCTATTAGACTAGCATGGCTATTAGTTAAATTGACTCTTAAAGAAGAAAATGAAGATAACCGATGAATGAGCTCCCTGACCCTTTTGATTCAGAATTCCCAGTTAATTAGGTTATTAGGCCATCAATAATAACATACCACGTACAGTACTTGTTTGACATTTTTGTGGTATTCGGTTGAAATTAAAATACTAATTGAAAACTATATATATATATATATATATATATATATATATATAAAATGCTGGGCAGAGCTAATGTGCAGCCGTGCAGGAGACCAATATAGGTGGCTGTAGATCAACAATATAATGAAGATGTCAAATATGCCTCATCTATTACAGTTCTTAGATAGAAATAACATACATCCTTGCCTATGAAGCATGGATACGTCAAAATTTGGGTATGTCCGTATCGTACCCATGTCGGATACATGTATGGTATGGATACGCCATATACACATATCTATAGATGAAAAAACGTATCCTAACTATGGAGTGCAAAGTCAACTCAGTGAATACGGTCCAGATACGATTTGGATATGTTTAAGGGTAAAATTATCATTGACAAAACTTAATATATACCTCTTTTTACTTCAGCCGTTTCGTTGCTTCGAAGGAAAGCTCTGACCAAAGTGAGCAACTTAAAGATCGGGAGCTCATGGATCTCCAAGAGAGCCAAGGAAGAGTTGTCTAACATCACTAGTACACATATATACATCCATGGCGTTTGAAAAACGCCATCCAAAATCTTTCATGACGTTTTTCGACACCATCGTCAAACGTTGTAGAAACCGACGTCATGCTTTCACAAATGGTTTCACGGCGTTTGAAAAATGTCATCGAATATATTTTCACGGCGTTTAAAAAACGCCATTGAATACTTTTTATGGTGTTTTTCAAACACCGTGAATTCAATGGCATTAGACAAACGCCATAAAAAAATTCAATGGCGTTTCAAAAATGCCATGGATATATTTTCACTTTTTAAAAAAATATTAATTTTCTGATTAAATACAGAAAATCAAATATCCAATAGGCAAGAAATTACATGAATCAAAATGACAATGTTTCATTACTCTGTACCCAATAGACTATATCAATCAAAGTAATCTTTTGAACTCTACAGATTTACAAATATGCAACCTAAATTGATATGCCTTTGCAGGATCTAATTTACCAACACCGTATTTCTCCATACTATCCATAGCTACATCTCTCATACTTGCTAAATTTCCAGGTGACTGTACTGGGTATTAACTCAGGGTCATACTTTTTAGTTCCTGGAGCATTTGGAACAAGCCTCCCCAATATCCCAATAGGTCATGCCACGCATACCTGTGAAGTTCAACAAAAAAAGTGAAGTAACACTGATACAAGATTTACCTTCTGGGGCACATAGGACGCAACATCATATCAAGAAAATACTGATCATTTATAGAGACAACGTATTATTTGAAGATATATTGGTGCATTATTTCTGATTCAAACTGCAGCTTAAGTTTATCTCATTGGTGTAGTAATCATTGCATAACAGAATTCAAATTAGTTCTCGCATTAATATTCTAATGCACTGCATATCTGCAAACTAATTTGGTGACCATAACCAACAAATTGTAATATAAAACAACTGGGCCACATTTGAATCACAAAGAAACCTTGGGACAGGAATTTTAGAGTTGAATGGTGCTAGCTGATTACCTCTGTCCTGTAAACAACTTCCTCATTTAGTGCAGAAAACTTGACTTCAGTATCAGTTGCATGTACAGACACTGTGATAATGTATAAGAGTCTAGTGAGTAACTGATCGAGTAGAAAACATATGATTGCATGTGAATGGTGCAAAGCAGCATTTAAACAAGAAAGCAAAAGATTCTGATACAACACACTGAAATTACTAATATTTGATCAGCATAAATGTTGATGTATAGGTTAGAGTGGTCAATCATATTTGATCTGTAATAAGCATTTCAAGATAGTTCAAACTGGCATGTATCATATTTCTCAAAAAGAAATAAAAAAAGTGGCATGTACCATAGTTTCTTTTGGTCACTCTAAACCTAACATATCAGGCATCATACTCCTATCCAATAAGGCATAGGCTAATAGCGTGCATTGTTATACACAACACAACCAAGCTCATCACAGTATAATACAAGCTACAGATTCAATTTAGAAACCACAACATACCTACACTCGAGACGGCCACCAAGAACTAAGAAGACAGAAAATGAACCTTAAGAGATATAAAACCATAAAGGCAAAAGGAAGCAGAAGAAAGTAAACTGCAAGCACAAGCACTACTCACAGAGGTCTTCCGTTTATGGTTACTCAGATTGTTTTGGTTGCTGTTGAATAAGATGTAGTAAGATGCAATGGTCAGAAACTACATATTCATCAAAACTGAACAAAGTAGTGCTGACAAAAGAAGGAAACCAAGTATTACGTTGATATTTACAAGTGGAATTACAAAAGTAGTGCTGCCAAAACCCTTTGGTCCCCTTCCTTGCAACACGAGGCACACAAGTGGAATTGCAATCAGGCATAATTTAATATCATTACTAAAAGCCTAAACAACACCGGCCAAAATTCAGTAGGATAAATTCCTCATATGGTATCTGATGTTTGGCTATTTGGACAATTTGGTACCTGATGTATGAAAGCGGACAATTTGGTACCTAAAGTTTTCAAATTTAGGACATTTTGGTACCTCTATCAATTTTGACCATATTTTCAGGGTTATTTATGTCATTCTAGTCCTAAACTCATTAAATTCACATTTTCTTCATTTCTTCATATAATTGCCTCTCTTTGGAGATAATTAAATTGATATATCTACTCCACTTAGCATCTACTTCGCATATATCGAAAATAAATTTTTTTCTTAATATACTTATTGTATCCTAATTATTTTCTGCAAATGAAATAAATTGCCTTTATGCAATTGTAATTTTTATCAAAAAAATTTTAATTACTTATAATTAAGATTAATTTAGATTGATAGCTACATTATGAAAACTTATATACGTAAATCATCACAGATACTAAGTGGATGAGTTATCAAATTTTTAGTGATAACTTAGAGGCAATTTGGAGGTATTATAAAAAAATGAAGTAAAGTTGAGATAAGATGACGGAAATAACCCTGAAAATATGGTCAAAATTGACATAAGTACCAAAATGGCCTAAGTTTGAGAACTTTAGGTACCAAATTGTCCGCTTTCATACATCAGGTACCAAATTGTCCAAGTAGCCAAACATCAGGTACCATAGGAGAAATTTACTCAATTCAACACTCCAAACTTGAAATCAATTCATCACAGACTAACAGAATCAAAGCGAATATCCAAAATACACCAAGATTCAACATCCGAAAACCACAACGAAATCCAAATCAATTCATCACAGCTAAGTAGGGTTGTGAAGCGAGAGATATAGAAATAGAAAGGCTTGGAAACTAGATTTTGTGTGCAGAGACCGAAACCCAGCAAGAAACCAACCGATGATCTGGGCTTGTCTTTCTATGCAGTAACAAAAACCCAGAAATTCCAGAAATTCCAGAGGCATAAGAACAAGGAAAGGTCGTGTGAAGGTCGGTAGCCTCGTTGCCATCAGTAGGCTTTGGCAGTGAAGCTGCAAATGGACAGGAGCTGAGAATGTGAAGGTCGTGTGGGGTTTGGAGCTAAGATCGGGAGCTTTCAATTTAGGGTTCTTTTGGAGCGGCGCTAGAATGAAATGAATTTTTTTTTTTGTCTGAGAATGAAATGAAATAGCATCCCACGTTTTTTAGCCTTCGGGCACTAGAGTGAAAAAAAATGACATGCTCTAGGCATGGCGTTCCAAACGCCAACACCATCAAAGATACCTATAATAGCGTTTCAGTAAGTATCATGGAATTTCTTGGTGTTTTTTAAACGCGATTAACTTTCCGGATATTTTTTGGCGTTTTACAAACGCCATCTTTCAATAACGTTTTTCAAAAAACGCCATGCTTTAAATGCCATTGATGTGCATATGTGTAGTAGTGCATCAGTTTTTGTGTATTCTGCCACCCTTTATGATTTTATGTTTGGCCCTGATTTCTATTTTGCTTTAGATGATTGTTTTTGGTCATGATTTGTATAGTGTGTGGGTTCAAATGAGTGTACTCGGTTCATGCCGATCTTTCTTTCCTCATTTTTGATCATGGGTAGATGAGATTTGATTGAATTTGGATTAGAAAGAGTGAAATGGGAAGTGGGTTTTGATTGTGAATGAGGATTGAGCAATGAGATTGTAACGACCCCAAAATTTCGAGCTTAAAAACTCAAAATTCTAAAGTCGTTAAACCCAAAACAATTTCAATAAAATCGAAATCATTAAAGTGTCACAGCGGATCAATTCTGAGTTCTCAATACAACTCAGACGAACCAATTATTACAACCCAAATTCGAATCCATACATAAAATGGAAATGTAATAATCCTCACAAATCACTCACAAATCTCACAAATAAAATCACACCAGTTCTCACACACAAATCCACGCTAAAACCTCACCACAAGTAGGATACGAACGACTTCGAGCCTCCGGATTCGTCGCTCAATCTCCACTAATCAGCACCTGCAGAATTATCCCCTACACCATCGGATTGGTGCACCGGGATTGTAAACACAAACCCGGTAAGCTTTACAGCTCGTATGAGTAAAATGAAAATAAAACTCGCATATTAATGCATATGCGAAAATCCACAAATCAAACAAATATAAATGCACTCATGAGTCAATGGACGGCCCATCTGGTTGTCCCAAAGAAATATGAAAAGAAGTTCTCATGAGAAATTAAGTAACCCTTCTGGTTACCCAAATGCATTTATAATACGGGTACCAAGAACGCTGGTACACATCTGTTACCCCTCTCGTAATACACCGCCGATATTGGGTAGCCACCCGCTACCCAACATCCAAAACAATCTGAGTACCCATGAGCAGATAACCACCCGTTACCTCACATGCAGTACTAAGGCAGACAGACTAGAGCTCTAACTGTATCGTAACTTTCGCCCGGCCAAAGGCTAGGTTCCGACTTGCCAAACACGTACAATAATCTCACATCATATTGTACCAATCACGTCCGAAGACGAATCAACATTTTAACAATCTCAATGTTAAAAATCACGTACAATAATCTCACATCATATTGTATAATTCAAATCACATGCTCAATATATTCACAATAAAATCATAATAGTATATTATATAGCAAACTATATATATTCGTACATATTTACCATTTATACAATATATATATAGTCCAATATATCTTATACATGTCATATTTCACAACACATGCTCAATACACAATCTTCCGTCATCAAAATGATCATTTCTAATGAATTAATAACAATATATAATATAATGAACTATACATATATGCACTTATTACCATTATACAGTATATATATATAATCCACTAAATTGTATACATGATGTAATTCATTATTAAATACTCTTGCAAAATCTTGAATCACCGCGAGGGTAAATTCATAAATATGTGAGATTTTACTCACCTTATTGACTTGAGCGTAATTCCACAATTCCCGAAGATAATTCATTTCCTCGATTTAACGATCACCTTGAAAAGATAAGAAAAGAATTTAGAATCGTTTCGTAAACCTTTAAATGCCGAAACAGTAATAATCGGTTACTGTTCAGCAATTTTCGGTTTTACGAAGTTACTGTTCAGTGTTACTGTTCACTGTTACTATTCACGGTTACTGTACAAATATTCAATTAATACGTATTTCTGTACGTATAAGTACTATATACGTATTTCTGTATGTATAAGTACTATATACATATTTTCTGTACATATAAATACTATATACGTATTTTCTGTACGTATAAATACTATATACGTATTTATGTACGTCTACGTACTGTTTAACTGTAAATACAATCTCAGTAAATAGAATTTACTAAATTACCCTTTTACAAATTACTTTTTACATTTACTGAAAGTAATTTATATTTACATTTACCGTAGGTAAAATTCAATTACATTTACCGTACGTAAATAAAATTTACATTTACATTTACCATAACTTAAGTAAATTACCAAAATACCCTTCTCGGAATCACTGTTCACGCCGCCGCACGTGGCGGCGCGTGGGGTACACGCGCCACCCGCCGGCAGCCGCGCGTGGGGCACACGCGCCGAGCCTAGGGCCGGCGCGTAGCACGCCACCGCCGCTTCCAAAACCTCCCCCTTCCTTCCCTCTTCTTTCTCACGGCCTCACGCCACCCCTAACCTCCCCCATGACACCACACGCGCCGCCTAAGGCGGCGGCATCTTCCCCGAAACCCTCCTCCTCTGATCTCCTCCAATACGAATCCAACAACCACAAAAATCACAACAAAGCATCACAACAGACAACCTAAGCTAACCCTCACCTCAATCCAGCTTTTGGATCGTCGGATCGTCGCCGGAGAGCTCGCGAAGCTATCGGTGGAATCGCAGAACCTAGGTGACGTTGGTGGAGCTCCGGCACTGCATGCTTGGGTGCGTCGACCTCGGGGTCGACCAAGGAGGGTTGTGCGGTGCTTTCTGGGCAGGCGGTGCGTGACACGCAGGGCCGGAGATCGAGATCGCCGGTGAGAAGTGAGATCGGGAAGGGAGAGAAGAAAAAAAGAGAGAGAGAGGCACGCGGCTGAAGAGGGAGAGAAAGTGAAGGGGTTTCCAATTTTGGAAACCCTAAACTGATAAGTTTCCTTTATATACCCCTTTCTAAATCGGAAACTAACTCCTATCGTTAATAACTTTTACGTACGACGTCCGATTCGAACGCGTCACATACTTACGAACTCGTATCGACGAGCTCTACAACTTTCGTGAAGGAAGTTTTCGCAAACGATCGACAGAATACAAGTCGATATAAACGTTACGGAAATGTAATGTTTTTCGAATTAAACGTTCCGAGAACGTTTCCGTTTCTCGTTTAATAACATCGCAACCAAACACATTCATTCTAATTAAAATTCGAAATTTTATAGAATTCAAATCAAACTAATATTGTTTGAAATTTAGGGTTATTACAATCTACCCCCCTTAAAGGAATTTCGTCCCGAAATTCAAGCTCACTCAACAAATAACTGTGGATATCTGGTCATCATGTCTGACTCTAGCTCCCAAGATGCATCACCCTCATCATGGTGACTCCACAGCACCTTGACTAGCTCAACTTCTCTCCTCCGAAGCTTCCTTGTGGATCTATCCAGAATACGAACCTGCTCGACAACAAATGTGGCATTTTCCTTCACTTCAATAGTGCTATGATCGATCACATGTGACTCATCTGGTACATACTTCCTCAGCATGGAAATGTGGAAGACGTTGTGAACGCCCGACATGCTAGTAGGCAAGGCTAGTCGATATGCTAGTTCGCCCACCTTCTCAAGTATCTCAAAGGGCCCAACGTACCTCGGTGCCAATTTTCCCTTCTTGCCAAATCTCACCACACCCCTCATAGGTGAAACTTTCAAGAACACATGATCGCCGATCTCAAACTCTACATGTCTCCTCTTTAGGTCCGCATAGCTCTTCTGTCTACTCTGTGCGGTCCGGATTCTATCCCGAATGATCGAGATCTTCTCAGTGGTTTCCTGAACCACCTCTGGACCCATCAGTGCCTCATCACCAATTTTGGCCCAACATATCGGTGATCGACATGGTCTACCATAAAGTGCCTCATAAGGTGCCATGCCAATGCTAGAATGGTAACTGTTGTTGTAGGCAAACTCAATCAATCTCAAATGATCTTCCCAGCTACCCCTGAAATCCAACACACATGCTCTCAACATGTCTTCCATCACCTGATTCACCCTCTCTGTCTGTCCATCCGTCTGAGGGTGAAAAGCTGTACTCATATCCAAGGTAGTGCCTATCGCCTTCTGTAAACCACCCCAGAACTTCGAAGTGAAACGTGCATCTCGATCAGAAACAATAGAAACTGGGGCACCATGAAGTCTCACTACCTCATCCACATATAGTTTCCCAAGCACGTCCACTGAGTACTTCATCGACACTGGGAGAAAATGAGCCGACTTCGTCAACCGATCGATAATCACCCATATGGCATCGTGACCCTTCTTCGATCTAGGCAATCCGGTCACGAAATCCATAGATATCTGCTCCCACTTCCAAAGAGGAATAGTTAGTGGTTTCAACATGCCAGCTGGTCGTTGATGTTCTGCTTTCACTTGCTGACATGTAAGGCACTTCGATACAAACTCTACTACATCTTTCTTCATACCGTTCCACCAGAATTGCCTGCAAAGGTCCTTGTACATCTTGTTGTTCCCTGGATGAACGGTATAACGTGATCGATGTGCCGTACGAAGGACCTCCTCCCGGAGATCATCACAATCTGGGACACACAATCTTGCCCCAAACCTCAACCCTTCATCAGGTGCAACTCTCCACTCAGAAGGGCACTCATCAAGCGTATCAACTACAAGATCTGCCAACTTAACTTGTGAGAGTCTATCCTGCGCCTGACCCTGTATGATCCTCGTGATCAATGTGGGTTGCACCGTGACACTACCAAGGAAGACCCTTGGTTCTCCTCCCGATGGTACTAAATCAAACTTCGATGCAGTTTCGAGCATGAACCATTCCTGGACCATAAGTGAGGCCACCACGCCTCTCGGTTTCCTGCTCAAGGCATCGGCCACCACATTTGGCTTCCCCGGGTGGTACTCTAATGTGAAGTCATAGTCCTTGAGGAGTTCCATCCATCTCCTCTACCTCATGTTCAGCTCCTTCTGAGAAAACAAGTACTTCAAACTCTTATGATCTGAAAAGAGTTGAAATTTCTCTCCATACAAGTAATGTCTCCAAATCTTCAGGGCAAACACAACTGCCGCAAGCTCTAGGTCGTGTGTCGGATAATTCTTCTCATGAATCTTCAACTGTCTCGAGCCATAAGCGACAACTCCTCCATGCTGCATCAACACACAACCCAAACCTTGGAGCGAAGCATCACTGTAAATGACATAGCCACCACCACTAGAAGGAATCGTCAACACTGGAGCTGTGGTCAGTCTAGTCTTTAGTTTGCTGAATGCTTCCTCACATGCATCCGTCCACACGAACGGAGTATCTTTCTTGGTCAACTTGGTCAATGAAGATGCAATACTCGAAAACCCCTCGATAAACCTCCTGTAGTATCCTGCCAAACCGAGGAAACTACGTATCTCTGTAGGGTTCTTTGGACGACTCCAATTCTTTACTGCCTCTACCTTTGACGGGTCCACTAGTACTCCATCTTTTGAGACAACATGACCAAGGAATTTGACATCTTCTTTCCAGAACTCACACTTCTCTAGCTTGGCATACAGTCTCACCTCCTTCAAGGTCTGCAACACTGTTCTCAGATGCACCACATGTTCTTCTTGTGTCTTGGAGTATATCAGAAGGTCATCCACAAACACCACAACAAACTCATCCAAGTACGGGCTAAATACTTGGTTCATCAAACTCATAAAGACAGCTGGTGCATTCGTTAGACCAAATGGCATGACGACAAACTCATAATGTCCATACCGGGTCCTGAAGGCTGTCTTCGATATATCTTCTTCCTTCACTCTGAGTTGATGATAACCGGATCTCAAATCAATCTTAGAGAACACCGTAGCAACTTTGAGCTGATCGAACAAGTCATCAATCCTAGGTAAGGGATACCTATTCTTGATGGTCACCTTGTTCAGCTCTCTGTAGTCCACACATAACCGCAGAGAACCATCTTTCTTCTTCACGAACAAAACAGGTGCTCCCCAAGGTGAAACGCTAGGTCTAATGAACCCTTGGTCTCATCGATCTGCACCTTCAGCTCCTTAAGTTCATTATGCCCCATTCTATATGGCGCCTTTGACACAGGTGCTGTACCGGGTACTACATCAATGCAGAAATCTACCACTCTTCGAGGAGGTAGCCCCGGTATCTCTTGGAACACTTCACCAAACTCAGATACTACCACAATGTCTGCGATAGTTACTTTCTGATCCACTGACTCCACATGTGCCAAAACTCCTGATCTCATGGCGTTATCGGACTTGAGGCAACGATAACGAAACACTGGCTCTCCGGGTTTATGAAAGGACACCACCATGTCAAAACAATCAATCACAGCATGCTGTGGTCTCAACCAATCAATCCCCAAGATCACATCATAGGTGTGGTCCGGAATCACAATCAACGAAGCAGAGAACTCTCTACTTCCAATCAAAATAGGACAAGCTTTGCAGATTGTCTCTAACTCAAGTGACACTCCAAAGGGTGAAGTGACACATAAGGCGTCCCCAAGTGGTGTAGGAATCAATCCTAGCATCTCTACCACCGAACTAGCAATGAATGAATGCGATGCTCCCGTATCAAACAATACTCTAGCAAGGTAGTCAAACAGTGATAATGTACCTTCCACTCCTATGTCTCGCTGACCCACTGCGAACACTCTAGCTTGGCCCGCTGGTAGCTGTCTCTGCGGTCGTTCCTGCCTACCCTGAAGTGGTCGGGTACAATCTCGAGCTATGTGTCCCACTAGCCCGCACCGGTGGCATCCTGCTCTCTTCGGTTTCGGGCATGCTGAGGCGTAATATCCCATCTCGTTGCAGCCGTAACACCTCACCGCTGCCAATGGTCTGAATGGTGCAACCCTGTTAGCTAGGGGTGCCGCCCTTGCCGAAACCTGATAGTGGGGTCTTGGCCTCTTCCATGACCTACCCGTCGGTCCTGAGTGCTCGTTACCTGTACAAATCGCCTTGCCCTTTCCCTTTATGTCTCTGCTTCCCGCATCTTCTGCTTGAGTCTTATTTGCTTGCTCCAAGTTCATGGCACTCTCAAATATCAACTCCCTAGTAGTCAGGCAAATGACTGATATCATGGTCTTGTACTCTTGTTTCAGCCCTCGTAGATACTTCTGAGCTAAAGCGGTCGTACCCATAGGCCTGACATACCGATACAGCTGTAAGAATCGAGCATCATACTCTCTAATGGTCATGTCTCCCTGCACCAGTGCCAGAAACTCCAACTCTAAGTCCTCCTGTACTGAGGCTGGAAAATACTTCTCTCGGAATATGGTGGTGAAACCTCCCCATGTGAATGTAGACACATCCACAGTCTGTCTCATGCTCTTTCACCAGTCTAGAGCATCACCCTTGAGAAAGAATGTAGCTATCTTTCTCTTCTCAATCTCTGTGCACTCTATCATCTCAAAATAAGTCTCCATACCCTCAATCCAATGGTCAGCTACCATATGATCTAGTCCCCCATGAAATGTAGGCGCTGACAGTGCACTAATATCCTTGATCAGCTTCAACACTCGACCGTCATCTCTAACCGCAGGAGCTGGCTCAACCTGCTCCTCCTGTGGAGCAGCCTCCTCATACAGGTTCTCCACGTTGCGGACTCGGCCCGCGGCCCTACCTCGACCTCTCGCCCGTCCTCGGCCCTGTCCTCGGCCCTTATCAGCGTTCATCACCTTCAAACAACGAAACACTTAGTCAATACTTGTGAAATCTCGAATTCAACTGAAACAGATTCAATAGGTATTAACATGAAATTTCAGGATAAGATGAATCATCGAAGTATCATCACGATACTCCCTAGAGGACCAAACCGTGAGGTATGGCTCCTAAAACACTCTCGCGTACCCGACGACATATCAATACCGAGGAGCATGTGATGGGTGCCCGCCTGCAGTCGGATCGTTGCTCCCGGATGATATTGCTAATCGCCAAATACGCACTTAGGCTCTGATACCAACTGTAACGACCCCAAAATTTCGAGCTTAAAAACTCAAAATTCTAAAGTCGTTAAACCCAAAATAATCTCAATAAAATTGAAATCATTAAAGTGTCACAGCGGATCAATTCTGAGTTCTCAATACAACTCAGACGAACCAATTATTACAACCCAAATTCTAATCCATACATAAAATGGAAATGTAATAATCCTCACAAATCTCACAAATAAAATCACACCAGTTCTCACACACAAATCCACGCTAAAACCTCACCACAAGTAGGATACGAACGACTTCGACCTTCCGGATTCGTCGCTCAATCTCCACTAATCAGCACCTGCAGAATTATCCCTTACACCATCGGATTGGTGCACCGGGATTGTAAACACAAACCCGGTAAGCTTTACAGCTCGTATGAGTAAAATGAAAATAAAACTCGCATATTAATGCATATGCGAAAATCCACAAATCAAACAAATATAAATGCACTCATGAGTCAATGGACGGCCCATCTGGTTGTCCCAAAGAAATATGAAAAGAAGTTCTCATGAGAAATTAAGTAACCCTTCTGGTTACCCAAATGCATTTATAATACGGGTACCAAGAACGCTGGTACACATCTGTTACCCCTCTCGTAATACACCGCCGATATTGGGTAGCCACCCGCTACCCAACATCCAAAACAATATGAGTACCCATGAGCAGATAACTACCCGTTACCTCACATGCAGTACTAAGGCAGACAGACTAGAGCTCTAACTGTATCGTAACTTTCGCCCGGCCAAAGGCTAGGTTCCGACTTGCCAAACACGTACAATAATCTCACATCATATTGTACCAATCACGTCCGAAGACAAATCAACATTTTAACAATCTCAATGTTAAAAATCACGTACAATAATCTCACATCATATTGTACAATTCAAATCACATGCTCAATATATTCACAATAAAATCATAACAGTATATTATATAGCAAACTATATATATTCGTACATATTTACCATTTATACAATATATATATAGTCCAATATATCTTATACATGTCATATTTCACAACACATGCTCAATACACAATCTTCCGTCATCAAAATGATCATTTCTAATGAATTAATAACAATATATAATATAATGAACTATACATATATGCACTTATTACCATTATACAGTATATATATATAATCCACTAAATTGTATACATGATGTAATTCATTATTAAATACTCTTGCAAAATCTTGAATCACCGCGAGGGTAAATTCATAAATATGTGAGATTTTACTCACCTTATTGACTTGAGCGTAATTCCACAATTCCCGAAGATAATTCATTTCCTCGATTTAACGATCACCTTGAAAAGATAAGAAAAGAATTTAGAATCGTTTCGTAAAAATACGTGAAGGAAGTTTTCGAAAACGATCGACAGAATACAAGTCGATATAAACGTTACGGAAATGTAACGTTTTTCGAATTAAACGTTCCGAGAACGTTTCCGTTTCTCGTTTAATAACATCGCAACCAAACACATTCATTCTAATTAAAATTCGAAATTTTATAGAATTCAAATCAAACTAATATTGTTTGAAATTTAGGGTTATTACAGAGATTTTAGATCCTTAATTTGGCATATGCTTGAATGTAGGGGTGGGCACGGGACGGGGCTCATCCAACGTCTGGTCCCACTCTTTTGAATCGGGACGGGATCGGGACGGGACGAGGGTTTTTAAGAATGCATCCCACTCGAGATTAATCCCGGTTGGGACGGGACGGGACAAATCCCAACTCTCTATGAAGTTAAATAAAAACCTATATTTTTACTTTTTCATTAACAAAGTAACATTTAATAATGAAATTTTAACAAAAATGCATATTATGTTCAAAATACTATAATTTAGCATTATTATTTGAGTTGAAATAATTTTGGAGTTATTAAGAACATAAATTAGTTTCATTTTAATACAAATATATAAGAATTTTTAAGTTTTCATTAAAGGTGGGACGGGACGGGACGAAGCGGGATATAAATTATTCGTCCCACGTCCCATCTCACTATTATGAAACGGGACGGGATCGGGACGGGACGAACGTTTTTAGACTTCCGTCCCGTCCCGTCCCGTCCCTATGAATTTCGGGACGGGATCGAGACGGGATCGGGATTTCCGTTTTTTATGCCCACCCCTACTTGAATGTGTGTTTGATTCTGTTGTTGTGTGTGTGTGTCAGTGTAATAAGGGTTTTACATGTTCAGTTGATCGATTTGTCTCAGAGTTTCTACTTTTGATGATTCATGATTTAGCATTTTCCTTTTTGTCTGATCGATTCATTATCATTGGCATCTATGGAATGTATTTACTTCAAACCAAGAGTTACTTGGTAATCAGGAAGCAATGTAAAAAGGGTAAAGTTTGTTGACAACAATAAAAAGATTTTGTTCATTCTTCATTATATCGTTTGTTGTTGGCTTGTTGCAGACTTTCTCAAGTACTGTCGAGCAGAAGGCAAAATGGATTTTTGACAAGCTAAAAGGTCTAAAAGGATAGATGATGAACTGAGTATATATCATTGTCTATTACATTCTAGAATTTATTATTATTATTATATATTAAATATTATTTTATAAAACGTATTCAAAACGCTACATACTAGAAAAAACGTATTCAAAAAGCTACATACTAGAAAAAATGTATTCAAAACGCTACATACTAGAAAAAACGTATCCTCGTATCATGTCGTACCTGTATCCGTGTTCCGTACCCGTACTGGTGCATCATAGATCCTTGCCTTTAGGAATAAAAATCTATTCGTAGTCTTTTTTTTTCCTACGCCAATGCTCCGACTCTTGCGGAGTACCCTAGCAATACGAAACCACAATTTACTTACGTTGGCGGCGCCCAATGCTTTGCCAACCTAGCAACAAAGAGATGGCATCGCCATGGTCACAGAGAAGTGCTTTCTCAGGCTGTGGTGGTGTGGGTAAACCCTCTTGGGTGGTCAATTCCAAATCGGGTTACGCCAATTTGGAATTCATGGTGATGGCAGCTGCTCTGTTGTCCAAAACAAAGATCAAACAAGAGGTGGTAGTTAGGCTGATGGGCAATAAGAGGAGGATGACAACATCTCGTGATGGCTGGAGTTCGGTGTCGGTGGTGACATATGCTAGGATGCCGATGGGAAGGTTTGCTCAAATTTGGGCTTGGGCCAAGGTCTTGGGTCTAGGTCTGAGTCTAGATTTAGGGAAAATAAAGTTTGGGCTTGGATTTTCAGACCTCGGGTCAAAATGAAGATGGCTGCTGCAGATTTAGTTAGCCTTAACAAGGCAAGGAGATCGCTTAGATCTCAGTGTCCCTCACCTAAGCTATGCAGGGGTGAATCTTGTTTTTTTATATTTTGGATACTATTTGTTGCACACCAATTGAGGTCATAAGTGACAGTAGTAGCTACTATATGGGTTTAATAAGCTATTCGGTTCATCATTTGTAGTTTAGATTTATTTGTGCGTAATCTATAGTGATGATTACCTGTTATATGTTGTTAATTGTACCAGGTGGCTCTATTACTATATTTTTTATTTAGATTCAGATCAACTTATAATGTACGTGTCTTTTAACTGGTTAATAAAATTATCATTTAAAAAAATATATATTCAAAAGTTTCGGTTCAAGAAATTGCTACATGGTAATGGCACTAGATGCATTAGGTGGCATATGTGAACAGAAGTACTACGTACACAAAAGGTGAAGACACTGTTCAAGCAACACCTGAAGCGTAGTCAATTTCTTGGCCTGCTGTTTCATATTCATGACAACAATGGCAGAAACAATGTTAGACAGAGCGTATTGATGCGATCACTATTGTTTCAAGGGTGAAAAAATATTCCTGGGTGTTTTAGGCTAGTGGATATCGCCTTTTTATGTTTCGCATGTATACATGACCAGTCACCACTAGCTATACCACCAGCACATCCACCACATTTTGTCCTCTTGGTCTCGGCAAAACTTCACCTTTCAGTGTACCAAGCTCCCCACAAGGCCACCTACTACACATACAAACAGACCTTTGATTGTTCTATAGCTTCTCCAGAATTAAGTACGTTAGCCAAAGTCTGTATCTATACAGATATACAGATTTTCTCGGAAGTCCGTTTCCATTTTTGCACCACTTTTTGATCGAAATTTTTCATCTCCACCGTTTAGTATGTAAATAATACTGTGTAGATTATCTTTACAAAATTTCAACCAATTTAGTAATCGTTAAGGCCCTCAAACTCGAAAAATATATAGACGAACTGAATTTTGTTAAACTTTGAATCGTTCATGTTTATAAAAAAACGCAATTTTGAGGGCCTTAACGATTACCAAATTGGCTGAAATTTTGCAGAGATGATCTACACAATATTATCTAGATACTAGACGGTATAGATGATAAAATTCAATCAAAAAGTTGTGCAAAAATAGAAATCCGCACCAAAATTATTGGTGCAGATCTCCGCAGCCAAGAATGCTTATACATATATATCGAGCGGGTATATATGAGATTCTGTATTGTCTACGTATTTTCGGATATTCAGAGCCCTCTTTCGTGTTCCCTATGATAGTTTCCAAGTCGTTGGTACGTAGGGTTTCATGATCAAATGCGAAAGAAAAAAAACAAGACAAGCGTACGTACGTGTTTGAGCGTTTGATATATGCATGAATTGTGCAAGTACATATATAAGCGTGCATTAGATACTTATGCGGCGAGAGGTGATTATAAACAGTACTTAACTGCTAAAGATGAAGTACTGAATTATTGATATAATTCAAATGCTAAATATGGTGATTTATTATAGCCAAGTTCTGCAGATAAGATGCATGGTATCATCGCTTGTTAAGTGCGTTCCTGCACGGCTTTTGTTTTTTACTCTACCATACAATAAAGCGATGAAAGGAAAAACAGACAATTAGCAATTATATAATAAACAAAAGGAACGCAAGTACGTAGCTGCTAATTATAATGGAGAGCTTAGCTAGAACAGTGATATTAGTGATCTCATCTCAATGGAGCAAGTCAGTGCCTGAAGTTGTGCTGCAGGGCAACTCTACTTCCAGCTCTGTCGACGTTAAGGTGCTAATCTGGATCTCGGTGAGCATCTGACGAAGATCTGAAGTTTCTTCCTTGAGCTTGGCATTCTCCTCAACAACCCTGTCATGGCTCTCGGACAAATGATTCAACCTGTTTATCAGGTTCTGGTTTTCGGTTCTGAGCCGAAGCACCTGTGACCAGAGCTCATCCAAGTGCTTCTGTTTCCGCATCCGTGATCTGCGAGCTGATTCTCTGTTTGATATCATTCTTCTCTGCTTCCTTTGATCAATGATGTTGCTCAGCTGCTGCACTTGTTCTTCAGCTTCATCGGAGGTACTAGAGTTGTTGCTGAGACTCGAGGATTGCACTGGAGTAGCGAACAACTGATCATGTCCCGGAGCAGGGACTTGTGTGTGATATAAGTTGCTGAAGAGGGATGCGCCATTGAATTGGAAGGAGGAAGGTACGTTATCCTGCATGATAATATTACCAAAATTTGCAGGATTCGGAATCTGGTATTCAGGTGTAGTCAGGTAGTGGAATCCTGAAATCTCACTGGAAAGCATGGCTCTGAGTTTTTAAAGCTAGGAGCTATAGCAGGCTATAAATCCGATTCAGTACTTGAAGGATATGTTGTACTGATGCAAATGTCGTTT
Source organism: Argentina anserina (assembly GCF_933775445.1). Classification (NCBI taxonomy): domain Eukaryota; kingdom Viridiplantae; phylum Streptophyta; class Magnoliopsida; order Rosales; family Rosaceae; genus Argentina; species Argentina anserina. Next base: position 23,539,757 of record NC_065875.1, read on the forward strand.
GGAGGCCATATGGGATGACAGCTTGAAGAAGTAGAAGAGTTTTTATAGGAGGAGAAGGGGGAGAGATAGTGGGCCAAAATTAGCAACAATTAGAGTAACAGTTCAGGGGCTTACATAAGCAAAACAATTATTGAAATGACAACTACAAGTGTGAGTAATGTAGCAATGTAGAGGAAGATATATGCATATATAATTGCACATAGCATATGGACCCTAAATACTATTTCATCATTTTAATTGTGGTGGTAATAGCTAGCTGGGAGTGAGATTGATCTTATATTTGACTTGGTTGGTGAAGTTTATAATGACAGTGTGTTTGTATCTATGACTATATGTGATCGACTGGGCATGCATGATCATGCAGTTATGAATGTATGAGATATTTGGATAAACCATATAGAGATACAATGATGGCTTTGATGAGAAAAGGGTCGGTGCATGTTGTGGGGGGTAGTGTAATAATGTTTATAAGGAATGATTTGGTTTTGGAAGAAGAGGTATTATGACTTAGGAGAACTGGAGTTGAAGTCAAATAAACCTAATAAGTGATCTTCCTTTTCTTCTTCTTCTTTAATCCGAGCCAATTTCATACGCAAATTACAAGTGCAGAGCTCACTTTCTCTAACACCTTGACCCGTGACGCAATGAGAGCCAGTTTAAAAGGCTAGGAAAACTGTTTGTGATGGATTATGTTAATTAATGGGGGAAAAAATCGATGACTCACTGAGCACTTGTAGTCTTCAACCCTTGAGTGATCGCTTTATCTAAATTGTTTGCATCAAATACCTAAACCCCCGTTACATATTCATATCTCTTTCAAAAGAACTTATTAGTTTATTTGATCATGCATATTCCTGAAACAATTAAGGCCCTTGCCAACACGGTAATAGGCTTTGTAGCCTGATTCTCATTCTTTAATTAGCTCATTGTATATTATGTGTAAGCAAAGTTGCAATTTGCGGGAGAAAGATCCATGATCTATAGATTTTGATCATACGATTCTCGTCTATTGATTTGAGATATATCAAACCAGTTGTAGACCAAATTAGTGCAAACGTCTTAATCCAGTGAACAAAATCAAATCGATCGGATCATTCTCTATAGACGTAATTGTATACCAAAGTCACTACTGTAGGATCAAAAACAGATCAATGGATTGGATGTAATTAACATTTCACTGTGGTGTCAATCTCGTCCCAATTTTTCTATTAATTTTTTTTTGTTTCTTATTTACCAGTTAAGCATTGGAAAGTTGTTGTGATGATTTGAAGGAAACTAGATGGCACCATTCCAAAGGGCCAGTGATACCATATAAACAACTATTGAATGTGATATGTTGTATAAAAAAACACTATTGAATGTGATATGAGACCTTGTGTGCATGGGTTCTTGGATATAAAAGCCATTAATCATGGTTAACTTAAGTTTTCGCCACTATCAATATGTGAATCGTATGATTTAGTGCCTCTTCTAAAGTCATATACATATCTATATCATTACTCTTTCATGACGTAACAGATTCTGGCTTAAACATGATGAAACAACTGTTCGAAATCTAATTACGTATCGATCTCTATTTTTATACATGATCAGTCCTCTCTATATAAGCAAAATATAAGTGGTAGCTAGCCAGTCACTGCTACAAAAAGAGTAAATTATTGTTGTTTATTTCCAATCTTCAGGTTTTGTGGCTAACTTTTTTCTTGTTGCAACCTACTTGCAATTTTTTAAGAAAACGGGATGAATGCCTGAAGAAGATTAGATCGACTTAAAAAGTGTTTGCCAAATCTCAGAGCCAGACAGCTACTTCCAGACGCAATTCTTTCTTTTTGTATCATATATTTTAAAACAGTTCTAAAATTTATCCCCGACTCCCCTAGTTAGCTATCTTTATATGAACAATGCATGGTTTAGGTGCGTCTCCACTGAACACTTGTATTCCTCTTCTAAGTTTTAAAGCAAACTCAGGATAAGATCGATCAGCGAGGGTGCATGCACGGTTGATCTCTAAAGAGCAATTAAACATCTTTAGACAAAGCCATGCAAAATATATAACGATCGAGCTTTCGTCCTTCTTTGTTTTTACTTTAGTGGGTGAGCAAGCAAAGTGAAAGTTCTGTATTTCTGGTTGATAAAAACAAAAATAACAGGTAAAAGTTAATGAAAACCAAGCGACCTAAACTATGCCAAACAATTGCCTTACTATGGCAAACAAGCATGCAAAATGCAATTGCAAATTGTATTTGTAATTAATATCTAATTATTCAAAAAAAAATCCATTGAGAGTGCAAAGTTGGGAATTCAGGGACCTACCCATTAGAGGAAAACACCAAAGGAATAAAGAGGAAATAAAAGATATGAACACGATCCAGCCATGGCTGCAATGTGTCCAGTCTAATATATAGTTGTTTCAGGGTTGTAGTAATGAAGATAATATAAGCAGACACATGAGAGAGGAGAGTGGTGCGTACGGAGGGGACTAGATTTAACAGCTGCCCATTTTGTTTAACATTTATTTATGTAATTACACCATATTTAGGAATTTAGAAGGCAACCAACTTGAAACGTATGAAATGATTATGCACATTTGCTTCTACAAGCTCTCGCTCAGTCGCTGGCGTGGGGTGCCCGGTGGACCAACCCACTCAGGGAGCCGGCCAGCACTGCCGCATTTGCCATGGCTTGTCAAATCAAACTCAGTCGCCCTAACAAAGTAAGAAACGACCCCTACGGCCCTACCCACTTCTCTTCCTCGGAGTTGTCTTCTGCCTTTGTTCACCGATTCACGTACAGTTATTACATATATAGCCGGAGCTGCTTTGACTGATCAATGTGATCGATCATGGATCAATATAGGAGTTAAATCATGTGTCTACGGCATTCTGTACGTATGTGAGCTTAGCTCCAATGGTTCGACTACGTACACAGATATGCACATTGATCGATCGGTTCAGGGTCTGGAGATTTACACATGCAAATATGCATTCTATAACTTATATCTTATATAATCCCCTTTCAGCGTCGCCTGAGCTGAACTCTAGAGTATCTAGCTACATGCACTGATCGATGCACATTGTTCTGTTATGGTGGAGAGAATTTACAAGCACCGTCACATCTGTTGTGAAGATAAGATCAACATGGTTTTCACTTTTCACTTTGATCATTGCATGTTGCCATGTTGGTGCATGCAGTACAAAGAAGGTTATTGAGATTAATGTTAAAGATAACTGTAGTACGTAGACGTCGAAACGTATTGGTGGTGCCCCAGGTTTGGGATTAGTTGTATCGCGGATTTTGGAGTCCGAGTCGTCTGATACTCTGTATCTGATCTCATGAACTGGGTAACTGCTGGTATTCGTCTCTTTTTGAAACAGCAGTAGCCTGGTGCTAGGCAGCAATTCAATGGCGATGGTGTGGTCTTTCTTCTTGTTGCATACATGAAGCATTATATAAATTAAGGATTCCTTGTTTTTCCTTTTGGGTTCATGTTAAAACAGCATTATAGTTTGTTTATTGTGACTTGTGTTCGGATGAGTGTATTGCCTACTTCTGACCAACTTGTGTTCGGTTGAGAACGATATAACATTATATACAGCATTCTAACGCAGAAGTGCAGAACACAATATGAACAATATAAGGATGAATTTTAACAATTATATTTATCCAAATCCTAGATCGAAGATAAGGAAATTATTGACATTTTCCGTTGGGGTTTTACCATCATCACATATTTGATATCAAATATTTTCTCAATTTTGATTTTTAGTACCGACAAATTACCATATTGATGCCACTGTCTCCACTTTCCCCCCACTCGATCCACTAGACCTTTCCCTTCAATTCCCTACCAGCTGCTTCGCTCATCACACTTGACGCTTTCTACTGATTGGCCTATATAGGATAAGCTCATCATCATCAATCCTCTTCTTCTTCATCACCTTTTACCTTCTGATGAATTTTATATACGATTCCATGGTTCTATTCCAAACCCCATTAGAAATTCTAGTAGATTTGTTATTCTTCAAATCCTTTGTGGCATTGTTGTTTATGAAGTATAATTTGTCCTGTACTATTTACGGTGGGGGATATTAGCGCATTACGCTAGAATAAAAGTGAGCCATGCTTGTCGTGTGCTTACGCAACTTAATTGGGTTCATAATCCACTAATAACGTGGATACTAAAGTAGTTTAGGTGTTTCAAGGCAATTAGGTTTTGTTTAAACTCTAGTTTAGTTCCTCTTCAGTTGATCGAAAAGACGTATCATTAACATGGTAGGCTAGATTTAGTAATTGGCAGCCCCACGTATCGAGCCGTTTGACAAGCTATAAGGTTATTCTTTGTTAATTGATAGTAAAAAAATTCAAACTAATGACAACTGATCTCGCTCACTTCCGTTATATGAGATGCCTCTAAATCCAAAATCTATTTCGGAATACATATATGAAGCTAATTAACCAGTCGATCTTTAAAACTACTTTTGATTAAAAAAATTGGCATATTTACGGTTCACTTTAAAAAAACCGGCCCTATAAGTAGATCATATCTCGAACATATTTCAGCCAAATTGATTATTGTTTGAGTATTCATAATTGTGATTTATTAAATATGAAATACGTTTAGGTTCGTGTTGAACAATTTTAGTGTATCTATAATTCGGTATCCGGCCAAGCGATAATATGATCAACAGATCCGGCTATAAGGCTATAGTGCTCGATATATAAGAATCCTCATGGAATATAGCGCTAGGATATATATCAACGGAAAAATGTACATGCCGTGCGTATGCCGCCAGTCTAGAGAATCGATCACCAATCACCATATTAAGCTTCCTAGGACAATCTCAAAGGCCACAGTCACTCTGTTGTGCCAAACTTGGAAAAGTGCCACAGTAATATCAATCTATATCCGATCCTCTTTGAATAGCCAGGTAGCTAGTAATCAATGACGAACATCCACATCTTAATTTAGTATGTACATTAACCTAGTTATCTAACTCTGTATATTGGTTGGTTACGTACCGTCGTACCCTACTATAAAAGTAAGCCCAGAAATAAAATTAAGCCAATAATGTGGCAATCTGATTGCTGGGATTCTTGATTTTTAATTTTTTGGATTCTTAATTCGTGGATTAAATTCTCTAAGTATCGAGGGCCACAAACTTGCATTTGTTTGTCCTACACTCCCACCACAATATTTAGAGTAGCAACTAATCTGGTAATGACAGCAAATCCTGAGCATGATATACTCGACATTGACATTATGTGGAATAAAATGCCCAATTAATTTTGTTATGCGGCAAGGATTCCCTTTAAACCTAACTGGAGGTACTAATTGCGTATGATCGATCTTGTCAACTTCAGGGCTTTTGGTGTCTCCATTTAGATGAATAATCCCACTCGAGTTTCATCCCTTTTTTTTTTTGTGTGTGAATAACAGCCACTGAACGGTGTTGGTTAAGTTAATTGAACCATACATGGTTATTAAGTGGCTTGCATTTCTTCTTCTTCTCTAAATATTTATCACTATTTCCTTTTTCGCAGATAATGTTTAGCAAAGATGTAACTTAAGGTAAGTAATTACTGTTTTTTTAATAGAAATTATTATACATACCCGTCACATATCCTACGTGGCATACCTCCTTAATATTATTGGTATATTTATAGACAGATGAAATTTCGTGAAGTAAATTATATTCGTTAAATGATTAAATCGACTAAGAGCCCGACAAAATTACACACGTGGTCCAAAAGTCAACAAAGTCGGTGCGGACCCGAATAAAATTCGTGTCAGCACATAAACGGATGATCGTAACCAAAGCTACGTGATTCCGACTTAAATCGGAAAATTGAATGTCATTAACGATTCAAAATGTTAATCGGACATTTGATTAAATTAATAAATTCCTTAACGGATATAATTAAGTCAATTATTTTTTGTTTAATTTAGTTATGAGAATAACTAATTTTAAATTAATCGAAAAATACATATTGATTTAATTATACAATTAAGGAATTTATTATTTTAGTGTCATTAAAATATTCTACAAAATAGAAACTTTGACACTATAAATACCCCCTTCAACATAAGGAATGGGAGGATTTTGAGACTTGGAGAAGAAGGAGAAAAAATTACTTGAGCAAGATCACTCTCGACAAATCCCGGAGTTTCTCAAGTCCACGAAGATCATCAAATCCACGAAGAATCATCAAGCGGCCAAATCGCTCGTTCTTCATCAAATTAAAATCCAAACTCAAGTCTACGAAGATCATCAAATCCACGAAGAATCGTCAAGCCACCAAATCGCTCGTTCTTCATCAAATCTAAATCCAAACTCAAGTCCACGAAGAATCATTAAGCGGCCAAATCGCTCGTTCTTCATCAAATCCAAATCAAAATCAAACTCAAATTCTCAAGATCAAGTGCACGTCACCCTTGAGCCAAGTCATATACGGAGATAGAATCAGAGGAGTTCACAAAAATTGTAACCCCGCGCTTGATATTCAATAAATCACATTTTATTTGTACAAGTATCTGCATTCTTGCTTGTTTTCAGATTCGCGTTCTACAATATTTTATTATTGTGTTCATTTCTAATTAATTATTTATATGTAAATAAATTTTTGTCATTTTCACCGTGTACATGTTAATTATTGGTTGGGTACACCACGTGGTGTAACGGGTACACAAAATAATAGCTCTTTTTTTAATAAGATGAAAACATAGCATGCATGATGTAAACGATGGAATTTTTTTTAGCAAAGCCAATGACTGTTACAACCGAAGCTTTTAGAAAAGGGTCTTGAGAGGAATGAGTATCCTTTTGATCTGCGTCGATATTATTGAGAGACAGTTGAGGCTACTACTGTCTTCTCCGGCCAATCTTGAAAGTGGGATAATAAAAACACAGGACAAACTATATATAACCACGATCTGTGACATCTGTCGATCATTCTGTCAAGTAGATTTAATTGTCATCTTAATCATAAATGTTTTTTTTTCTCGCTTTCTGGCCGGCACTCTTAGCATGATGTGTGGTCAATTTTGTGTATACTTGGCTCCTCTTCATCCTCGAAGACAATAGATTGAATGAAAATCTTGGATACGATACGTAGCAAATGTGTTTGATTTTCTTTTAGACTTCAAGACATGGGGGATTGCACTATTTCGTAGGTTTGCAGGAGTCTATAGTTACTTCACTACGTACCCTTGAATGTCTGATCTGTTTATGTAGATAATTATAGTTAGACGTTGTATATACAACGTACTCATACAAGGTGATAGTATAGTCGGACTCTTATCTTTAACATAGTTTTTTCTGATATGTTAGAGTTTCAATCCTGGTGTAATCGTAGTCTTTCACAATTGTACATGTTATCTGCTAGATGATAGAAGCATTTTGTGCGGCGTTCTTAACATGTTTTTACCTCAAGTTGTACTTTGCTTAGTCCTTATTATTGTATTATTGAGTCATTGAGTCGTAGTAAGAGTCTTGGGCGGTATTAGATGCATTTTTGTGCTTACATGAGTTAAAAACGCAAAATTTGTCTAGAGTCCTAGTTTGAGTAGGAATCCTTGTAGGACTAGGAAACCTAGTTGGATTATGAGTCTTCATCTTTCTAAGTTTTGGTCGCATTGGCAATATTTTAAGAGTCCTTCTTGCATTAGGAATCCTTTTGAGACTAGAAAATATACTATTTAGGAAAGTCATACTTAAACTGAAACGCTTTTTCCGTAACTTTCATAATCTTACTCTCATATTCTAGTAACTTACTTGATCTTTTTATATGAATTATCTTGTCTTTATTCTTTTCTTTTATTATTTTCAGATTTTAAAAGATGAGATTGTGTAGCTAGCATGAAGAAAAAAATAGAGGAAAAGAAGCAAAAGAGGAAGATAAAGAAAGAAGAAGACATCTATAAAAGGAGAAAAAAATGTATTTATCAAAGGAGATTGCACCCACCAATGACAAAAATAAGTGAAAGAAAAATAGAGAAAGAAAAAATAAGAGAATAAAAATAGATAATGCAAGAAAGAAAGAAGGAGACACTTACAAAGGAGAAAAAAATGAATTTATCAAAGGAGATTGCACCCACCAATGACAAAAATAAGTGAAAGAAAAATAGAGAAAGAAAAAGGAAGAGAATAAAAAGAGATAATGCAAGAAAGAAAGAAGGAGACACCTACAAAGGAGAAAAAAATGAATTTATCAAAGGAGATTGCACCCACCAATGACAAAAATAAGTGAAAGAAATTGAGGAGAAAAAGTCCAAGTTATAATATTAAAAGAGTCAAAACTATTCTATAAATAACACATCATTCACAAAAAAAAATCATCACTTCTCATTAGCATCCAAGAGCCAAAACTCTACCAAAACACCACCATAAACTTCCCTCACAAATTAGCCAAGTCACCCACCCCAAAACCATCATCATCTCCACCGAGTTTCACTTATTGCAGCCGTACTTCTAAGGTTTTTAAAACATGTGATTCTCGCAACTCATCTCCATGACTTCGTCTATTTGAGTTAATCTACAATTATTTGTCTATGAAGATTGTAAGTTGTTGTTTATGTGAAAATATTGGTTTTGTATTTGTTTTAGAATGTTCAGATTGTATTTGATATATTTTTAAGACTATGCCGAATCTATGTTCGTATAATTATTGAAGTTTGTGTTTATATTATTGTGTTCTAATCATATTTCTCATACTTTTAGATAATTTTCAGATATGTGCATATGAATTTAGTGCTTGGATGCAGTCCCTAAGTTTGTATTTGAGTGCAAGATTCATCAACCATACTGACACAAATCGAATCATGTCCTAAGTATGTTCGGTTTGTGTTGATTAAAAGTGGTAAAAATTTCTGGAAATTTTCATGTGAAACCATGGTGGGTGACGTCATACATGAAACATGTCTCCAACAAATATTTGATGCTTAAATGTAATCTTGTTTGATTTCTACTCTAAGTGTTGTTAACTTGATTGCATGCAATTTAAGTGAGGCCCTAAGTCAACCTAAACGTCAATAGAAATCTTGCATGATTAGATGTTTCCCTAAGGCTCTAATTGTATTGGTGTCTAAAAGTATGTAATTAGATGAATTAGAATGCACCAAACTTGTAATTATGTGGTGCATTAGTAAATTTGATTTAAGTTTGTTAAAGATAAGTCGATCATGTAAATAGTAATTTAAGTTTTATTTTAGTAGTTAATAATCAATCTCAAACCCTCGATTATTTGTTAACACTAAAAGTTTAGAGTTCCCTTCAATTTCCCGACCTGAACGATCCATGCTTATTCTATACCAACAAGGACATTTTACAGGGTTTATTATAGACGTTTTAATTAACGACCTATCATTTTGGCGTCGTTGCCGGGGAATTGAGAAAATCTCAATTTTTGAAGTGTTAATTTTGTACTATATTGTATATTTGTAAAAATAAATTCATGTGAATAGTAACGTTCAGTAAAAACAATTATAAGTATTTTTACATCTTAAAAAAAAGTAAAACTCTGTCATTTTTTTTTACTTTTTTTGGTAAAGTGTAAAAATGTAAAAATACTTATAAAATTGTAAAGTGTAAAATAAAAAAATAATTTTTTTAAAAAAAAACATTATCTTTGTAAAAATAAAATTTTATGTACAATAAACAGTAAATCGAATAAGAAAACAATTAATAAATAAATGTATGTGAACAATAATGGATAACAGTAAATCGAATAAGAAAACAATTAATAAATAAATAAATGTTTTAATTTTGTTGTAGTATGCATATATGATACTTGTTACACTTAGATAAATTTTTAAGGAAGCTAAAATGTTTATTTATGCTTAGTTTATTGTAAGTTATAAAGTGAACGGAATATGTAAAATCCATTTTGTTAATATTAGCATTGACCCTCCATTTGTACCTTGCTAAGGTCACTTGGGATGAATGCGACTTTTATTAACACTTTACGAGCAGTCTAACACACAAATTTATTCCGAGCTGAGTAAGGGATATATTATTTTTACTACTCTGGTTCAAGGTTTACAAAATTGGATCTCAGATGCCCATAGACTGACATACTTCTCGGTGATGGAGTCGATAGTGGAAACATCCTTTCGAGGGTGTAGCATCTGTGGTGTCCAACAAATGAGTTATGTTTTGCGACTATCTCTGAATCTAGCTATCCAGCATTCTGAAATAAAAGAATGAGTTTGTGTCTAGACAACATACTTAGACCGCACGTCCACCTCACTTTATAACTTAGAAAATAACTTTGTATAAATAGATGTATATAGTTTCAAAATAAAATGATATTCTGACTTTTAAGGTATATCAGATAAAGTAAGACCCTTACCTGAGGCCGTTTCAGTCAATTGCACAGTTAGTTCCTTTGCTCCACGTACCTTAAATGTTAGGATTGTGTGTGAATAAAATCAATTAGACTTAGTAATACTTTACACTTGTAGATTTCGTAACATTAAAAAAAATAAAAAAAATTAAGAATAAAAGAAAATATAAAAAAATAATAGAAAATGATTAGAGGAAAGAAGTTCCAAGTGGACCATAAAGTTATGTTATTCCATTCGAGGCTTATGTTATTTTCAGGGAAACTTCGTTCGCGTTGGGTTGACCCATTTGTTGTTACTAACGTGTTTGCTCATGGTGCAGTTGAGATTCAAAATGATAAAACAAGGAAGACATTCAAGGTGAATATGCATCGACACGTATGAGGAGACAATTGTGAGAGATGCGCCTAAAGGAGAATGAACATGAGAGAGTCTAGGCTAAGAGACTATACAACTCAAGCGCTGCATAGGAGACAACCCATTTCAACCGTATATGTGGAAGAGTCGTCTACGGGAGTTTGAATTTTATAACCTTTTCACTCTTATGGTTGAATTGTATATGTGATCTTATTATATGCTTGTGAATTACATTTTTATTATTGAGCTTACATTGAGGACAATGCGATTTTCTAAGTGTGGGGTAAGGTTGCAAGATTATTGATTGTTTGTTTTTGCTTTGATTTATTGTTTGTGTCATGATATAAAAAAATCCAAAAATGAATGAAAAAAAAAATTCTATTGCTTTATTGAGTCTTAGGATGCCCCTAAAGTCTATGATGATTATGTCTCTAAATGCATAGATGATGATTTTGCATTTTTCATACGAATTGAATTGTAAGTTTTATTGATGATGTGGATTTGGTATGAACATGTGAGATTTGGATTGAATGTAATATGACATACATGTTTGGTTAGTTTAAATCCATAACATCCTGTGAGTTTTTGAGCCTATATGTACTTTTTTCATGAGATGTAATATGAAATTTCGTGGTTGTTCATGAACATCACTATTCTTTGCATATTCAATAGCTATGTGTCATAGTTTTTAATGGACTCTAGAATTTACTAGAACTCACTTTTGTGATTGTTAAAACTTTTAAGTCATAAAATACTCTGATTTTAAAAAGAATTTATGGATCATTTCTAGATATACCACCACGTTAGGGAGACCCCATACTATCATGTCCACCCTTCCCGCATCATTTGGTATCAGAGCGGGTTCGCTGCTTTGTAGCAAACGATGGTCCATGGAAGTAGTTCACCCGCCAATTTCAACGACGCTAGTCGTAGAGTATCTATCCAAATTGAGGAGAAACATATCAAGGGATTTCGCCCTTGGTTAATCTCATCAATTCAAAAGTGACGAGGAACATGTCAAGAGAATTCTCCATCGGTTAACCTCATCAATCCTATCAAAAAGAAAAAGAGAAAAAACAAGTATTGGTTTTCTGAAGACGAAGGATTTGATGGCTTCTCAAGTTTTTATTCCTATGATCAAGCTGCAATGAAGATGAACTCGAGGTCGAGATCTTTTCAAGTGGAGAAGTCTGATGTAGGACGAGATTTAATGTCAAAATATATCTAAAATATGTCGTCTTAATTATTTGATTTGAATTTTGATTTTATTTAGAATAATATTATTTTCATTTTAGGATTCTTCTATAAAGGGTTATTTGTTTCATTTTCAATTTGGATTCTTAGGATTTCGTATTCAATTAGGTTTCTTGATTTTATTTAGGTTTGATGCCTATATAAACATCATCATTCTATGTATTAGGATCATCTTTCATATCAATAAAAACCCTATTATTAGAGAAGTTTCTTTATATTTTTATAGGTTTGACGTAATGGTTAGTGGATTCTAACCTATCTCACATGGCTTTCGACGTTTGACGGAGCCCCATACTATTGTGTCCACGCTTTCCGTATCAACGAGTTTGCTGCTTCGTACGTACCATTCAGTTCAAATTCAAAGTTGCTTAACTAATTACTTTAAGTGAAACACAGACAGCAGTAAGCTGGAGACTAACTCGATGAGAGATCGAGGTGATCGAAATTAAACCAGTCATGGATTCAAAATAAATGATAGCGATTACGCAGAGGAGTACTTCACAAAATAGAACCCAGATTTTACTTCATTAACTCGGCTTGAAAATGCGATATGTGGAGACAAACTTGTAAATCTAGAGGTTCTAATTGAAAACAAAATTGTGAATCTAGAGGTGCAGTAATTTTTTTTTGGCATAGTTCTAATTCCTAAATACCTTATGCCCAAATGGCCATTACGGACATGCCACCTGCCCCTAAAAGAACTGCAATGTACGACCATACTTGGAGCTTCATATTTGCTTGGAGTCTAGGACTCATAAAATCAGCTGCTAGCAGATCCACCAATGCCATATAATTTAGCAGCCCTGCGGAGCAAGCATTTAGCAGCCCTTCCACAATCAGAGACGTCGGTCTGTTGGCACTGTATACATGATCTAACGCAATCCCTAATAATATACCAAATGGTGTTGTGCATGAAAAGAAGAACACCATTATGACTTTCATCTTGCTCTTGAATTCAGCCTACAAGTCACAGAAAAAAAAGAGTAAGGATCATATATTCATGCCAGGATGTTTTCAATTTTAGTTAATTAGTTGTATAGGACTAAGAATCACCTGCAGTATGCAGCCTCCTAGACCCATTCCTTCAAATAATTGATGGAAACAAATTGCAGCAATGAGCGGTTTGATTGTGCAAGGATTTTCAGATGTTCCCATGGATAATCCAATCACTACTGAGTGCACTACAATACCTGTTTCCAGTACCTGCATCACCACCAAGTAGATCATCAATCACTTCATTATTAATCAATATAGAAAATAATGATCCAAAAGCATAAATATTTGACACTTAGTAGAGAATCAGGTACGTACCTTCGCAACAACACGATGCCTCACCAGTTGCTCCTCCTTGGTATAGGCCCCCTCCTCAATTTTCATTTCATGACCATGGCCGGGATGCACCACGACGTCGCCATTAGTGGCACCTCGGTCAAAAGATTTTCTATAACGACTCATCGAAAATGAATCCAACATCATACACACAATAGCCGATAGCATTGCCACAAACGTCGTGAAGGGGAAATTTCTCCACGGCTTTTCCGGCAAGCATTCGGAATTCAAGTCATTAAACGAATCGGGTAATACATGCATGTACCCGGTGGCGAGTATGACCCCAGATGCAAATGCCTTGATGACCACAAAGAGGTTCTTATCAGGCTGAAGAGCCGGCACCTTGTGCGAAAAGAGAGGCAAGCAAACCCCGATCATGCTCATAACTAGGATGGAAACTATGGCAATGATCTTCATCTTCAAGGCCTCCGCTCTGTTGTGGCATTCTGTGATCTCTTCCGCGCAATGTGGCGACACTGCTAGGACATTGAGGGGTGCAAAGCTTAGGAGGAGGACGAAGATGGCAGTAAGCAAGTAGTAGGGTTTGGTTGCCATGGCGGAGGTTATTGTGGGGTACTGTGAAACTGAATTTGTTGGGGGTAGATATCAGAAAGGCCATATATATACTGGTTAGGGTTTAGATTTAAGGTTCAGAGAGCTCAGTGCATGGCCGCCGACTTCGCAATGAAGAAAGACTGTGGTGGGCGTGTGCTGAGGTTCGGCTTTCCCTGAGTTCGAATCAGACTCTCGTGAGACGTCAGCAGTTTGATTTGTCCTGGTCAGCTGAATGGCTGATGTGGAAGCTGGAAGGGCTTACGTCACATCAAGTTCAAACTCACGTAGGCTCGTGTGTCGTAGTTGATTTAGACTTCTGTTTTGGTTGGGTCAATGATGCTTCACTTATGCATCACAATTATTTTCAAATTCAGATTATTAATAGTCCGCTTTTTACGTTAAACATTACAATTACAGCGGCCATTTAAAAGTGTGCAATTGAACTCATTGAGAAGTTCCTATAATTTCTCAACTTCATGAAAGCATCTGTACATTTATTTATTGATTGATGAAAGTCGTCGGTTGCTATTTTCGCAATTGGGATCAATGTGTGGTTTTGTTAAGAAAACCTGGTAAGTGGCTTCATTTGGGCTTTTATTGTTGGTGCTTTCTACTTGCAAACAGGCCCAATTAGGCCCACACCGGTCGTATATAGTATATGGATAACGGTCCTATACCTGAAAAACGCGGGTCCTTATCTTCTTCTTCCTTTCACTCTGTCACTCTTCCTCTTCTCTCAGTTCTCTGTATGTTACCTTCACAATGCTACTACTCACAGCCCCTCTCTCTTTCCTCCACTCCACAAGGTCTCTCCCTCACGCTAAACCCTCGCCGTCGCCGTCGCCGCCGCGGCCTCTCCCGTTCCTCCACCCGAACTCCCGCCATCTCCGCCGCCCTAATTCCAAGGTTGCATTCTCGCTTCCTTCTTCTTCTTCTTCTTCTTCTTCTTCTTCCATTTCCACTCTTTTTGAAAATTCTCACGCTGACGCTTCGATTAATCTGTACCAGGTCGTTCGAGGAGTGAGATTCGACGGTCCGGTAATCGAAACCAGCCAAGTGACGGACGCCGGCGACGGCGATTTAGTCATCGAGACTTGCCTCACGAGGAATTTGACTCCGGCGTTGACTCTTCAGCAAGGACTGGAGAGGATCAAGGAGGCCGTTGAGGAGTTGAAGCTCAATCCTCCTTCTACTTCTACCGGAATCCTCCGGTTTCAGGTCATTAGTTTTTCTAAAATTTACTGACTGGTAAAAATGTGGATTCAATTTTGTGAATTTAAGGTGATTGCTGATTAGGTTTTCTAAATTTACTGACTGGGTGAAATGTGGATTCAATTTTGTGAATTTGATAGTGAATTTTGACTGTACAGGTGGCTGTGCCGCCGTGTGCGAAAGCTTTGAGCTGGTTTTGCTGTCAGCCGGAGCAGTCTGCGGTGTATCCACTGTTTTTCATTTCCAAGGAAGCTGAGAATCTGAGCTATAAGTCACTCTATGTGAATGAAACTCGAGGAGTTTTCGGAATCGGTGCTTCGATTTACTTTACACCGTCGAATTGTTCTTCCATCAAAAGGTTAGTTTTATGTAGTGAGAGTTGAAGTATAATGATTGCCAGTTGTACTTCTTTTACTGCAGAATGCTATTATAGTAAGTTAGTAATTGAATGTTGCTTATGTATTTATTAAAAATAGGCTAAAGGAGTTGTGATTTTTTTTTTGGCTGCAGAATTATATCGAATGAATCGGCTAGTGTTATAGCTTATGGTTTTATGGATATTAATTATGACCTAGAGTCATCTTGTATGAAGCATGAAGCTGGCTCATATTACTTTTTTGTTCCTCAGGTAAACTTGCTTTTTTCTTGCATTCTTGCTGTTGTGATTGTTCGGTGCATCCTTTATTTTCCTTATAAATTTTGAAATTTAGATTCTTGAGATTGAGTTTGTTCAGTAGCGCTACTATTTAAAATGGACATGGCTTTATCTTTAACAGATTGAATTACATGAGCATGAGGGGTCTTCTATGTTAGCAGCAACTATTGGTTGGAGTGAGTCTTCCCTTTGTACATTTGAGGAAGCTGTTTCCTCGTATGAGTTAACTTTAAACCAGGTATCGTGAGGTTGTAGTCTCTCTTTTTCCAGTAATCTGTTTCATTGTTTTTTCATGGAATCAGGTTTAGTGTTTGGTAGGTGATTAGGAAGATTAGGAGCCATTACTAATGTGCATAAAAAGATTTGATGAAATTTTCAAACTTTGGTTTTTCAATTATTGCTGATGTTGGCATTTACCTGGACCTTTGTTTTTGTTGTCATTTATTCATTCCTCATAGATGCTTTAGTTATCCATATAAACCGTACCTGCCGTTGTCATCTCTTCTAAACGTTAAACTCTCTCTCTCTCTCTCTAACCGTTATGTGTTCCTCCAGACAAATCATTTTGCTTGTTTTTATAGTCTTTAGTTGGTTACAGAGTTGTATGCTGTATAAGGCCGTGCAGTATTACAATATATAAAGTTGAAGTCTGAAGAAGCATTTCCAATTGTCTATAGCTGTACTGATTCCTCTACTTATAATTTCATTGTGATATACGTTTGTCAGGTTATTTGTCACATTTGTTCCAGAACAAAGAAATTCCACACCATGAGTGTAATATCTACTCTTAGGAAGCTAAATCTTCCAGCAGATAGAATTGTTTCTAAGGTATCTGTCCACAATTTGAATTATATTTATGCTCTACATAATTATCAATGTATTAGTTTCAGGATCTTTTTTTTTTGTGTCCAGCTCGAATTTAACTTTAGAATCTAGGTTGACATTTTGTTAGTGATTCCTTTATTCACTTGGTGTCGATTTGTTTCATATTCAATCTCTGATAAACAGGAAATTGTAGGTACACATGAACATGCTGTTAGCTGGTGGAAAAAACATTTTGGCTGACATCATGGCACTGGTATCCCCCCTTTCCTGGTAATTGTTCAATTTCTTCTGTGGAGCCATTTTTACTATGTCTCAAATAGACAATTACTGTGTTGTTTATTTATTTCCATTTTGTAGCTGAGACATACTTAGGCATCTACCTCTTTTTCAGAAACAGGCTCCATCTTCCTCCCAATTTTGTGTGAGGTTTTCACCTACCACGGCTGTTGCTAATAAAATGGTATGATACTGTGATTACTGTTTTTTTTAAAGATAAATATTGGAAAACATGTTTTCAGATGTGTTGCATGCTTGGGAGCACTGTTACACACAGAAGAGTGGGTTTGGAGCTTACTTCCCCGCTGAGTAGTTTTATCTTTAAAGCGAAAAAAACTTGGTTGAATATTGTTCAGGATTTTTGTCTCTTTCTACTATCAGTTGGATCATGCCAGTAAAATGTGCTTCTCAGTGCAAGATTGTGGCAACATCAATACTGTTTGGGCATCACTTATTATTGAAGAATGTTCTCGACTTGGATTGATGGTGAGATTAAGCTTTGATAATCTATTTCATCTTTGATGTTCAACTTTGTCTAATCATTCTGAATTCTTCGTTCTAGTATTTTTGTGTAGCTCCTGGATCAAGATCATCCCCTCTTGCTGTTGCTGCATCCACTCATCCACTTATTACATGTATTGTATGTTATGATGAGCGCTCACTTGCATTTCATGCTGTTGGATATGGAAGAGGATCTGGCAAACCAGCAGTTGTCATAACATCATCTGGCACTGCAGTTTCAAACCTTTTTCCTGCTGTGAGTCTATTAGAATTTTTTATATGCTGTGAGTCTATTCGAATTTTTTATATCTATCTACTATGATTTTTTACTTTCTGTATTCCTTTCAGTTCTGCAATGTTGTGGTAATCATATTTTAGTTAGAGACTTGGCCTTCTGGCACATTTTTACTACTTTTTTTTTTCTGTAGTTTTTGTCCTGGCTGTGATAAGAATTCTTTCTCAAATTCATTGTCATCTTTATGAACCCTCATTCTGCATGTTTTTATGATGCACTTGGTTCTTTAATCTTTGGTGTTTTGCTAACATTAGAGAATAACACTCAGGTAGTTGAGGCTAGTCAAGATTTTGTACCCCTTCTATTGCTTACAGCTGATCGTCCTACAGAATTGCAAGATACTGGAGCAAACCAAGCAATCAATCAGGTAATATAGACTTGATTAAAATTTTCCAGTTTTACTTGAATGGAGGAAATTCTGTCATGCAGAAATATGTTAATTTGGGGGTTTAAAGCTTACATACCATCATTTAAAATCATAAATACTGAGATTAAATAAACATCTTTGTTAGTTTCACATTTAATATTTGTCTTCCAGGTAAATCACTTTGGCTCTTTTGTGCGGTTTTTCTTCAGCCTTCCTGCACCCACAGATCAGATTTCAGCTCGCATGGTCCTTACAACTCTTGACTCTGCTGTCCACTGGGCTACCTCCTCACCATGTGGGCCTGCTCATATTAATTGTGCTTTCAGGGAGCCACTAGAAAATAGCCCTAGAAAATGGATGTTGAGTTGTTTGAAGGGATTGAACCTTTGGATGTCTAATTCTGAACCATTTACCAAGTATATCCAAGTACAACAGGCTCATGTGAGTAATGATGGTTGTGGCGGTATGTCAGAGATTCTAAATTTAATTAAAGAGTCTAACAAGGGTCTTCTGCTTATCGGTGCAATCCATTCAGAAGATGAGATGTGGGCAGCTTTTCTCTTGGCTAAACACCTTCAGTGGCCTGTTACAGCTGACATCTTATCGGGATTACGATTGAGAAAGTTTTTGACTAGCTTTCCCGAAGTTGACAATGATTTGTTGTTCATTGATCATCTTGATCATGCCCTACTATCAGATTCAGTCAGAAATGAGATCAACATTGATGTGATTATTCAGGTATACCACTCATTCCATCCTCCACTCACCTCTTCTAGTTGGTTTATTTTATTGCCTTAGGTTGTCTTTTACTTCTTCATGGAAGTGAGTCACCCTTGCCTACAGTTGCTGGTGGGGGGACAATGCAAATCTAGAAATGTATCTGTATCGTAAGAATTTTTCGTAAATCATAACCTAGTTAATGTTGACCGTTGGTAGTTCTTTCTAACTTCTAATTTTAACTTGGGAATCACAATAGCCATACTGGTAATTGTCTGGCTGGAAAGAGAAAATACTGCAGCTGCTCCGTCTTGCTTTATAGTTCTAGGAAGTTGGTATTGTTGGTATAATGATGATAGTTGAATAGACATCAGAAACACCATAAGCGGATATGCTAAGTATATATTCATTGCATGGACTTTAATAATCACATAACCTTGGTTGTGAACTTACACTACAAATGCCAATTGGATGGGGAGCTATTCTCCTCTTGTTAAATGATTGCCTTGCTTTTGTGATAAACAGATTGGGAGCAGAATTACAAGCAAGCGTATTGCTAAGATGCTAGAGGATTGCTCTCCCTGCTCCTATATCATGGTTGACAAGCATCCATTTCGTCATGATCCATCTCATATTGTAACTCATAGAGTCCACAACAACATTTTTGAATTTGCTGATTATGTCCTTAAAGCTGAAATTCCCCATCTCAGCAAGGAATGGACCACTTATCTTCAAATGTTGAATGCGACGGTAATAGATTTCAAAGAGGCTCTAAATCTATTACTAAACAATTTGGTAGTTTTGATATTGAAATAAACTGTGTTGCCAACTACTGGTTGGACTAAACATTAGAGACTAGTGTAGTCTGAGATATAACAAACCTTAATTCAATAAATTATTGTCATTGCTACTTCTCTTCTCTTTTTGAATTATTTCTTTCCAGAGTTGCTCTATCATGCTCTTAGTTAGATGTTTCCCTTCAACTCTCATATATGAGATTCTAAGTTCACCTTAGTACTTTCCTTTTGTTGATCAAGTATACTTCTGATACTTTAAACACCTGCAAAAGAGATCTTGAACTCGAGCCTATAGTATTTTCAACTGGTTCATTATTATCAGCACAACCCATATTTTTTCCTTACCTCTATCAAATGTGCACATTGACGACATTGTGCATGTGATCCATGTTGGTACTTGTATATGGGGTGCCTATTGGTCTTGAAACCTTTGTCTCACCACTAGGTCCATGATCTGACACTTTTAAATGAAGGTGAAAATTTACAGTAGCTCTCTTCTAATGCATACATGTATCTGGAAGCCTGGAACAGAGGACTTGGAAAGCTTTTACTTATTTTTGTGTTAACTAATTTGATGGTGATATTAGTAAAATTGCTTGGAATCATGGTGGAATAATAGACTTTTTATTTAGATTTATTTATCATGTATTATACATTTTTTTCTCTTTTCTGGGGTTCCTTTCGTAATTTATTTATTTTAATAATATAGGTTGAAAGTGAGTTGTCTTTTCAAATTTGTGCTCAACACTCCCTAACAGAACCTCAAGTCGCATACCTAATCTCAGAAGCACTTTCAGCTGAGTCTGCTCTTTTCATTGGGAACAGTATGGCAATACGTGATGCAGATATGTATGGGCGTGGTTGGTCACAGTGCACGAGTAGTACTGCTGTCACGAATTCAAAACCAAATCTAACCTGTCAGATGATTCGGGTGGCTGGGAATAGAGGTGCAAGTGGTATTGATGGGTTACTCAGTACAGCTGTTGGCTTTGCTGTAGGATGCAATAAGCGAGTAAGTTTGGATACTGTGCTCCATTTCTTGGGGAAAAAAGAGAGAGAAAAAAAGGAGTACTAAGGTGCTTGTTTGGTTTGCTTCAGGTAGTTTGCATTATTGGAGATGTTTCCTTCCTCCATGATACAAATGGCTTAGCAATTGTGAACCAGAGGTAAGAACTCTTCTATTAGTATTTCAGGAATCTTCTTCCGTTACCCTTGCTTTAACATATTTACCATGTGGTGAAGGACATTGCGGAAACCAATGACGATAATCGTGATTAACAATCATGGTGGTGCAATATTCAGCCTACTTCCTCTAGCAGATAGAGTTGAACCAAGAATACTAGATCAATATTTCTACACCTCTCACAATGTTTCAATCCGTGAGCTGTGTGCGGCACATGGGTAAACCTCTTTGTCTAGAATTCGTTTGTTATTCCTGTAGGCATACATTTGCATTTTCTGAACTAAAAGTAAAACAAAAGTTTTTTTTCCTTGATCTTTTTTTCCCAAAAGATAGAACCAGACAAGATTAAAGGTTCTACATCTCATGACTGACAATTGAAAAGAGAACTAATATATTAAATGAGGATGTTGGTGTAGTGATCAACCCACTTAGGTCACTACCAATCCATGGAAACCAGTGAGTCAACATACAGCATATATAGTGCAAATTTATGCTGTTTTCTGTAATGGGGAATTGGGGATAGCAACATAAAGTCGTGCAGTAGACCAGTAGTATGAATAGAGATCTTAAGTTATCTTTCATATCCAAGTTTTACTATTCCAATAGGGAAATGACCTGAAAAATATGGTATTTGGAATCTGGCTAGAGAGTTTGCATGAGTCTATGATGAGAAACTGAATTGGTACTTGCTTATTTGATGTATATTGTTAATTTAGTGTCATGAATATGCAAACAAATTGTTTTTTTAGACTTATTAACATTTAATATTGCAGGGTGATGCATCTGCATACGAAGACAAGGTTGGATCTTGAAGATGCGTTACTCGAATCTCAACATGGAGGAATAGATTGCGTCATTGAAGTTGAGAGCTGCATAGATACCAATGCCAGCTTTCACAGGTTGGTGGTTACACTACCTTGAAAAGGTTGTCAACTAACAGGTGACATATAACTCCACTTATTTGAGTACTTATAACGTGTCTGAAAATTATTGTCTCTATCTCAGTACTTTAAGAAAATTTGCCTGCCAAGCAGCAGATCAAGTCATAACGCCTTCTAGTCAAGACCCGATAGTAGATGGCATTTCACTCTGCAGAGTCCAAAGAATGGAGTACTCACTATATAGGTGATTTTCTTTCTCCATGGAATAAACTTCAATTTTCATATGCTGAAAATAAATTATACGGTATAAGTATATTATATTTTCTTTTCTGTAGAATGTCACTGTGTGCTCCTCATACTATGGTATCTGCTGATGGCGGTGCCACTAGCTTCTACAGGGAAGGGTTTATTTTAACTTTGTATTTCGAAGATGGAAGCTTTGGGTTTGGCGAGGTTAGTTTTTTGTTCAACTTACCCTGCAAGTGTACTTGTGATCAATGACCATTCATGTCTGCCATTGGACAGGTTGCACCTCTAGATATCTGCAAAGAAAACCTTCTAGATGTAGAAGAGCAACTGAGGTTTCTCATCCATATGATGAAAGGAGCTGATATCAGCTGCTGCCCTCCTCTACTAAGAGGTTCATTTTCATCTTGGATACAGTCCAATCTTGGGATCCTGGTATATCCACTAAATTTTTTGGTCATAGTATAAAAGTTTGTATAGAAAAAGAAACATTGTCACTTAACAGAAGGTTAAATAATAGCATATAATTATATCTTGTTGTGTTTATCTGGAAATGAGAGAACATTTTCTTTTGATTGTGCAGCCATGCACGCTCTTTCCTAGTGTGAGATGTGGTTTGGAAATGGCAATTCTCAATGCCATAGCAACTAGACAGGGTTCTGATTTATTAGGCATACTAAATCCCCAGAAAGCTGGAGATACATCTGAATTAGCATCAACAGTTCAGATTTGTGCCCTTGTTGATTCCAATGGGACACCCGCACAAGTAGCTGAATCTATCGCTACACTTGTTGAAGAAGGATTTACTGCAGTAAAGATTAAGGTACCATCTTAATACTCAAAATCTCATTATTACAGAGCACAATGTAATTTTGATAACTTATACAACAAATTAAACAAATCCTTTGGTTCGTTGCAATTATTTTTCAACAGGTAGCTCGTTGTGGGAGTCCCTTACAGGATGCTGCAGTTATACAAGAAGTAAGAAATAAAGTTGGATACCATATTAAAATTCGTGCAGACGCAAATCGTAAATGGACCTATGAAGAAGCTATCCAGTTTGGTTCCCTGGTAAAGGATTGTGATCTGCAGTACATTGAGGTATTGGTTAAATATACTCAAAATCTTCATCTGGATGGATAGTACTTGTTGACATTGTATGCTGACTCTGATAAGCTTGATGATTCCAATTTGTGCCGCAATCTCCTGTTTGTATCATTTCGGGATTGATGGTACTTGTTCATAGTAACGTTGTCTCAACTATTAACAATACGATTGCTTATCTATTTCAGGAACCTGTTCGTTGTGAAGAAGATATTATCAAGTTTTGCAAAGAAAGTGGGTTGCCTGTAGCACTCGATGAAACTATTGACAGTATTGGAGAACATCCACTTATAAAGCTCTCAAAGTACACCCATTCAGGAATAGTAGCTGTTGTAAGTATTCATGTTCAAGGAAAATTAATTTAGGGATGCACTTATTAGCATATCATTGTTGCAAAGAAGCTGGAATTAGGTATGCCATATGCACAAACTAGTAGGGTCTGATATCCTCTTTTTAAGTCACATCTGGTAGAATTCAGGTTGAAAATTACAAAGTTAGAAACAATGTCTTGCTGGTACGTGATCTTTATAAGTTACTCGATGTCATCTTCCAGCCACTGCATAAATTGATTGAGCCGGTAAAATTGCCAGCAAGGTTATAATGCTAAGCTCCATGCCCTTCAAGAGCAGTGCTGGTGTTCACCACCATACTTGTGGCATTGTGGGAAAGTGAAAAATAAACACCTAGTATGCAGTGATAGAATTCACAGGAAACCATTTACTTAACAAAGAATGAATTTATCTTTCTGCAAGATTATTCTTCAAACTTTTGAACACTACTGCAATAATGTAATGTTTTCTTCTCAACATTTGTTTCCAAAATTTGGTTCTATCAGGTAATCAAGCCGAGTGTTGTTGGCGGCTTTGAAAACGCGGCAATAATTGCCCAATGGGCCCAGCAGCACCAGAAACTGGCTGTTGTTAGTGCTGCATTTGAAAGCAGCCTAGCTTTGTCAGCATATATCCAGTTCTCCTGTTATCTCGACCAGAAGAATTCAGAAAATTGTGCATTGATGAACTATCCAGCATCCTCATCCATAGCCCATGGCTTAGGAACTTACCGCTGGCTAGAAGAAGATGTGACAGCTAGGCCTCTCAAGATAAATCGTAATCCACGTAGTGGGTTTGTAGAAGCATCTGTTGCTGATGCTGATCGAGTTTTGCGGCAATTTCAATTCAATGGGAACATAATTCATAAAAGTTTTACTGGAGAGGATGTTTGCATATACCGATTGCCTTTAGATTCAAAGGGTATATCTTTCTCCATCAAAGTTTGGGAGATTGGACAAAGAAATGATGTTAGTAACTATTTCCTCGACTTATCCACTTGCTCTCCCAGTTCCTTTTTATATTTTCTTTTCTCTAGCTGCAATGTTGGATTCCCCGAGTATCTTGTGGACATAAATTTCTGCATTCTGTTGCTTTGCATTCAGTTATTTTCGTGTTTAAAGTTTAATATGCATTGGTATATGTTACCTCCCTTAAATTGTGTTCTGAATTGACCAAATTTAAGCTGATGCAGGATAATGTACTCGTCTTTCTTCATGGGTTTCTTGGTACTGGTGAAGATTGGATTGCTATCATGAAGGCCTTATCAGGATGTGGGAGATGCATTTCTATTGACCTACCTGGCCATGGTGGAACAAAGATACAAAATCATGCTCTTAAGGATGTTCTACAGGCTTCAGGTTTGTCTGTTGAGGATGTTGCTGATATTTTAGGTAAAGTTATTGCGCGTATAACTCCTCGGAAAGTTACCCTTGTTGGATATTCTATGGGAGCCAGGATCGCACTTTATATGGCCCTGAGGCTTCCTGAAAAAGTATGTCGTTGGGTTTGAAGAATGTTTAATTCACATTTGAGCTTAATTCATGTTTTGAACAGGTGTAACAATAATATATATATATATTTTATGATGAAGGTTAAGGGAGCTATTATCATATCTGGCAGCCCTGGATTAACAGATGAAGTGGCAAGAAAAATTCGTAGAGCTGATGATGACTCCAGAGCACGCTTCCTTGTTGCATATGGTTTAAAGCTTTTTCTAGACACCTGGTACACTGGAGAGCTTTGGAACAGGTGATTCTAAGATTTAAATCTTTTCTCTCCAAAAAAAAAATATTATTATTATTTCAGTCTAAAATATATCTTGTATATACATCGTTAACTGTATACTTCGTTTTTAACAGCTTAAGAGAACACCCTCACTTTCATCAGATAGTCGCCGACCGCCTGCACCATGGAGATGTGCAGAGTCTTGCAAAAGTTCTGTCTTCTTTGAGTGTTGGGAGGCAGGTGTAAGTACTTTACTGAATGCTTGTTTCTTAAAAAATATTTGGATTCAAAGGTAACCATTTTTTTTGCATCTTAGGCCATTGTGGGAAGACTTGAAGCACTGCAGAACGCCTCTCTTGCTAATTGTCGGAGAGAAAGACAAAAAGTTCAAGAAAATAGCTCAAGATATGTCCCTTGTGATTGGTAGTGCCAATGGCAAATTGACTGGAGATGATGGCGTACCCAACGACCTTTGTGAGATTGTTGAGATCTCAGATTGTGGCCATGCTGCGCATCTGGAAAACCCACTACCAGTAGTCAGGGCATTAAGGCGATTTGTGACCAAACTGAACTGAGGTTTGTTTCAAAGCCAACACCCATTAAGGATGATGTGATCATTTGTGGCTTATAAGGTTGTGTGCTGCCAGTTGTTACCGGTTCTAAGTACAATATGCTCGTAAATAATTGATTTTAGTTTTTATTTTCCCCTCTACTAAGAAAGAGCACAGTTAATAGTCATAGATCCTTCTCAACATAACTGGTTTCTTTTATTGGTAACAATTGTGGATATCAGTTTCGATCTAACGTACCCCAGCTAGAATGATTCAGGCCGTAATGCCGTATGCATCAGCATTGGCCATGAACATGTTTGGGGCATCCCTCGACGCATGAAATTTCATTCACATAAAACGTGGTGGCAAATCGAATATACATTTGCATTCACCAGCAACACATTCAACCTGCCATTGTGGGATGCAATGGAAGCTTTTGCAGTCCTTGAGACTGGAACATGTTACGTCCGTCGTCACTGGGTGGTATTTAGAATCTGCTCCGCACGAGCAGATACCATTTCTACATACAGCAAGGCGTCCAGCTGGATAGCATCTAGTGAATTTGCAGTCTTCGTTTGTACGACAAAAGTTGACCATGTCCACCGGAGCAGGTTCGGATTGTTATTCAACCAGTGAGCGTGATCTCGCTGCAGAAGAGAATGGCTTACCTGCATGAACACAATAATCAACAAGTGTTTGGTTAGTGTACTTGAAGTACAGTTCAGGGCTTTCAGGCCAACATAGATGTAAGATATGTGACATCGAACAAGAACCAACTCACAAGATGCAATGACGACTAAGAACACCGCTAGGAAAGCTGCCTTTGATAGCATTACTGATCTCTCCATTGTGCAGGGTGATGTATTGGAATTTGATTAAGGTTTAATCTGATAATGGTGCATAATACGGGCTCTTAGCGTTTTATTTATAGGGAATGGCTGGATTTGTAAACGGTCATGCGATTATTTACTCTTTTTTTTTTTTTTGAAAACGAAGATTATGTACTTTATATATCATGGCATATATATGCTATTTTTGGGTCAAATATATGCATTTACTAGTTACCGTTAGAAACAAAATTTGATTTGATTCTATGTTGAGAATTTTCTTTTCGAAGAGAGATTCTACGTACGTTGAGAGTTATCTCAGGAATATTGATGAGAATTGATATGAGAATAATGGTCTTTGGTCTTTCTATGCTTTTGCAGCCTTCATGTATATGGATCAATGTATACCATGATTTGAAGCAAGTGATTGGCATACACAGATACACTCCTAATTAATTTGAACCATCAGACTAATTGCATAATCTACTCTTCCAGCCCTGAGCCTAGCTAGCTATTTCTTCATTTACTACCTCTTGTTCTCCATCGATCTCCGTTATCAGCCCAGAATATATAAGTTTATAAAGTTGCCACTTGAGACGCGTGAGTGATTGATCAATTGGATAACATGAACATTATGTTAAACAGCGACAAGCGTGACCCGTGGACCAACTGTACCGATATTGTCCCAACTTAGCCACCTCACAGGTGTTGGGTTTTAATCACAAAAGGCCTCGGTACAATTGGTTATTATCCACCCACTATAAGCTTGATTTTCTTTGTCACTTCTTAGATGTGGGATCTCTCCTCTCCAACACGCCCCTCACGTGCAACCTAATTTTTAGGTCTGCACGTGACAGATTAACATCCCACATACTGGGATGAAAGAAACTAAGGTCCAGTAACCAACGACACTTAGTGGTCATCCAATCGGAAATCCTCCGATGGCATGACAAAGTGGCACCCAACTCGGGCCTACGAAAGATTGGAGGCGCGACTGGAGAGGGACCCGCTCTGATACCATGTTAAACAGCGACAAGCGTGGCCCGTGGACCAACTGTACCGATATTGTCCCAACTTAGCCACCTCACAGGTGTTGGGTTTTAATCACAAAAGGTCTCGGTACAATTGGTTATTATCCACCCACTATAAGCTTGATTTTCTTTGTCACTTCTTAGATGTGGGATCTCTCCTCTCCAACACATTAAACCCAACCACAACATGTATCGCAATAAAAATGAATGATGTCAGAAACTGCATAAGAATTAATTCTGCAGAAGACTGGGGCCGGGACCTGGGTTACTAGCCAGAATAAGAGAAAAGTATTCTTTGATACGAAACTTTGGAGACTACCGTATATTGATTCCCAGCTTAACAAAGCCGTTTGGCTACCATAAGCTTTGACAGAAATTTTAAACATAAAATTTAACGTATTCCTCCAAAGTATTCATCAAAAACTATGATTGTTTCATATGTAGATGTAGCTCAGTAGACAAAAACAAACCATTTGCATATTGTAAATTAACCGATTTTATTGATTTTTCTTCAACTAAGGAAGAAGGTACAGTACAGACGTACCACGTACGTAAAGTACTAGCTAGCACTAGCCGCTACAAAACCGATATAGCTGATGAGCCACTCTTGTTACTAACAATGATGAACATAATTCATGTTCTAGCAACCTTTTGGTTCTACTGCTGGGAGGAGGCAGTTGGTTCGGCTTGTCTTCGGTGGCTGAGTGATTACAACACATCTGCATCTGCCAGCAACACATTTGAGATGCTCTTTCAAAAACACAAGATCCAATGACTAGTAAGAAAGCCAAGATAGCTGCCTTGGAAAACATTATAGACCTCCATACCAGAAGAGAGGTAATAAAATTAGATTTGGGTTTATTCTGCTTTTGCAATGTAGAAGCGAGCCTTTTGCGTTGTATTTATAAGGGGGCCTAACTCTATAAACGAGTAGTGAGTAAATAGTTGCTATTTCTCATATATGCATTTACTTTTCTTTCCTTTTTGTGAAAGTAAATGCATTAAAATTCACATTTAAATAAATTCCATTCTCAGATATATGCACTTTGGAATTGCTTTCTTGTTAATCTACATCCGGCCTATGCATCTTTGGCATCCACAACACAAGTGTCAACAAATCTATTGTACATATTTAAGATTGACCAGTATTCAATTCGTTCAAAATTAGTTGTTCCATTAGTTACACATAATGAAAATTGAAAAGCCAGCTTACTCCTAAGTCCTAACCAACAAATAAATAAGCATCAACTAGCAAAATGATGGCGACGCATCACACACATCATTGTCGTCCTTATAATATGACATATATCTGATAAATATGAGGTAGTTACAAGATACTTGACGCTAAATTCGTGTAACAAAGACTACCACTTTCGTATGGAGTTTCATTTGGTGTTATCGAAATTTATATTCCTTTATTGTTTCTGGAGGGCCGGCTGTTGCAAGATTGCTTATTGTGTCAATCCCAAATTCATGTTAGTGAATAGATGTATCACTTAAATGCCGTATTTGGGATGCATAATTTCGTTCAGATGGTTAGGACAGTTTCCAACGTATGCAGGAGTTCCTTGAGTAATATTAGAAACTGCTCGAATTCAAGCATGAGCCTAGGACGCAGGCCTAAATCACAAGTTTTTCTGATTTTATAACTTGCGATTCGGGAAGCGTTGTTAATTTGGAGGTTATTGATGTTACTTGGACAAAACGTCAGTCAAGAATTTAGATCGATTTGTTGAATCTCAAAGGCTCAATAGTCGGTGTAGAATACTAAAATTCTGCAAGGTCGGTTTGACAAAATAGATGAGAACTGGAAGCATTCGAGGTTCACACCTATCATTTCCTTTTCTTTCAATGTGGCCGGCCTCTGGTCCTTTTCGTTTACATAAGCAGACCAAGCAGGCTCTTTTGAGCCTGTTCGAAGGGCCAACGAAGCTTCGGGTCTCCAACAAAGTAACGCTGCTTCCTATTATAAAAGGAACATGACATTTCGTCTACGAAATAAGAACACTACAGCATCCACACAAGTGTTCCTGAACGAAATCCGATCCTCTTGTTCTCTTATTTCCATGGCATGTCCAACCACTCTTATTATTCAAACTAGGAGTTACAGCTGCTGTCTGTTGAATCCTCGAGCATCAGATTACTTACCGGTTTTTGTCACCGATTGTCAAGTTCACTTAAACAGTTACCAACCGAGGACTCCACTTAGATTGGGGAAGACAATCCTCAGTCTCACATTTCAAGCCATTGTCAGCTGCGCTCTTGCTTTGCAAAACACTACTTCAATGTCACACATTTCAACTGCTTGGCAGATAGTTGGGGTAGCCATGGTGATTGCTTTTGCAGGTTGTTTCTCTGGGATTTTCCTAAGGCATTCTTACCCAGCTGCTGCTACTATCATAGAGAAAACCGGGTGCGCTTCTGCTGCTAATGGGTTCTTCTTAATGACAAGTATTTTCCTCCCTGGCAGCATCTCTTGGATATGCTGGTTGGCCTTTTCCATTTCCGCGCTAGTATTTTACCATAGCTTTCAGCCTGTCTCACCTAAATGAGATATACACATACACAATATAGCCATATAGATTATGCCATCTTTAATTAGAAACAAGAATAAAAAAGCCAAAAAAAAGTATAAAAACAGAAAACCAAAAATAAAACAAAATAAAAGGCCAGCAAAATGTTTGGCTCAAGAAAAATCTTAACTTCGCCTGTGTAATGTTTGCAACTTCATCATTTGCACAGCCGGTCCCAAGCCCGGACATAAGGAGGAGGGAGATTTACTCGACAGTTACCACAAGTGTTTGATCCACTTATTCTATAATTACATCTTGTAAAAGAGTTGTTCTGTAATTTCTTATTGATAGACCTGATCCTCATATGCACTCCAGAGCTAGCACTTCTTTCATGCTACACTAACATGAGTGTATTATAGTCAAAAAAAACTTTGTAAGTGATCCCGTAGGCCAAAGACAATGTGGCTCTTTCGATAACCATATCAATAAACACCTTATCAGATCAAAAACACTAACTAGCTAGCACAAAGGTAACATGTTCTCTCACTAGATCTGCCTCACTTGTTGAATGACAATACATGAGAAGAGCTATGAGCAAGCAAAGAGATAACTTCAATATTGCACCATGCTCGTACAGTCTGCAACATAGAATCATTACAGACTATGAATTTTGGTGCCCAAATCCTTAAATGCTGTCACAGCCAGCCAAGATCAATACAAAGATTATAATTTCATCAAATTAGATTAACTGAAGGTACTTGCAGAAACTCTTTAAGATTATATATGCATGTATAACCAAGAGCATCAACCTATTAAACCAAATTAGATCTCGCATTTTAACAGATCTAGCAAAGCAATCAGAGAACTTTGAAGGCATAATATATGATTCAACATCAAATTCAGATTCAAAAAGCTTCATCATTTTGCTCTGCCAATCTTAAATATAGTACCCCTTTTCAGGCCAATCATAGTTGCACAACAGAGAAGCCTCACAACCGCTGCACAACTCATGCCAAAGATTCAATCTTGCACCTAAACCCTTTTGCTCGAAATTTCCTCGCAACTATATCTCAAAGAAGCAAGGGGCTATCTGGTGCATGAGAAGTAAACTTGTGAGTCAAAACCCTAGAGATTTCACAGATAAAAGAAAAGGAATAAAACCCAGATAAGCAAATTTACAAGGAGATCTATCAGTTTGCAGTCTGTTTTATCTTCCTCTTTGGTGGAAGAAAGTCATTTATAGGGGGGGCTGGGGTTAGGGTTTTGGAATAAATTGGGTAATTTTTGTCCACATGGCTTCCAAAATAGTCCACTTGTGGACCGCTCATTGACTTTGGGTTTGAAGCGACTCGGCGTTTATTTGGGCCAATGGGCTCATTCTTTTACTCAGGGCTTCTTATAAAAAAATTACATTCCATGCATAAATTAGAAAAAAAATCAGGTAAGATTTTAAAATTAGAAAAAAATTCATATTCCTAAATCTCTTATATCGTTACCACTAAAGTTGAAAGTATTTATAAGAATGCCACTATAGCTATCTCTCAGCCTGAAACAACTCAGGAGGTGCATGGTTCAGCGGCGTAGTGTGAAGACACGGATTAGTCGGCAGCCGGTTTGAGGCTCAGTGGAGGCACCAGATCATCGGCAAAGGGTGGAGTCGTGGTTTGTAGATGCAGTGGAGGCGCGGGGTGGTGGCGCAAGAGATAGAGTCGTGGTTTGACGGTAGAGGCGTGGGGTGGAGGTGGGGGGTGGAGACGTGAGTGAGTTGTGGTTTGACAATGGAGGTGCGGGGTGGAGGTGCGAGGTTGAGATGTGGTTTGGCAATGGAGGCGCGGGGTGGAGATGCGGGGTGGAGGCGCAGGTTCACTGCGGAAGATGCACATATGCTGATGTTGAACGAATTTACCGTTGATGCTATCACAGTAGCTATCACATTAGCTATCACACTACCTGTCACAGTAGAAAGTGAGTGTCACATGTAGTGTGATTGATAGTGTGACAGGTAGTGTGATTGATAGTGTGACAGGTAGTGTGATAGTTAATGTGGGTGGGAGTGTGACATCACATTTGATATTCGTCACATAAAATAGTGTGACAACGGATGTGACAGTTAGTGTGACAGCGGTTGTGACAACATGTGTGACAGGTAGTGTGACAGTGAGTGTGACAAGTAGTGTGACAGAGATTGTGACAATTAGTGTAAATAGATAGTGTGACAGCTTTTATGACAGTGGGTGTGATATCAGTTGTGACAATATGTGTGACAGTTAATGTAAGAGGTAGTGTAACAGTGGTTGTGACAAGAGGTGTGACATGCGGAGAGGAAATGTGGAAATATGCGAAATTTTATTAAAATTCAAATGAGATTGGTATAAGTATGCTCAGAATGAAGATAATAGCTAGAATTATAGAACTTTAAGCTTCGGTTTCGCCGGAATTGCTTGGAGCACCGCTATCGATGACGATAACTCTTTGCGATGGTTGTTGCGCCTTGTACAGTTGGTCGATTCAGAGCGGGTAGTATATCAAATGAAAGAAGGGAGCGAGATCTTTCTAACGGTACCAATTTCGTCAAAATCTATCGCCGGACGAGAAAGTTATGGACGAAATTAAAATAAGAAAAAAATAGTGAGAAATTGTAAAATAGTCCATAAAATATTTTTTAAGTTATTTTTTTCTTAATTTTGTTGATTTTTTTTTCTATTTTTCATTTAAATGTGATAACATTTTTATAATTAATTCATAAGTAATGACATTTTTCTAATATAATTTGGGAGATTCTATCTTTTCATAATTTTCCCTTTATCTTATTCATTTTCTGCAATTTACATTTTTGGAGGTCTCTGATCCAAAGATTGGTTCTGGACTTCTGGTTCTGTTAATCCGAAAATTGGGTCGGTGCTTAAAACTTTGGGTATCTCTATGACTCTCTATGATCTTCGTAATCACCTCAACATAAGATGGCCATAATGAATCGTTTATTGATTATTGAGAATAACAGTAAATAACACAACGTAAATCTATGGGAACTGTAAACATATCTCTTCGGTCAATAGCTATGATGTTATGTAAAATCAAATTCTGGAGATAAATTTTCTTTCTAAGTTGAATTAGAAGCTTTGATTAGTTATAAATTAGAATGCGCAGAACAATGTCACTAG
Organism: Argentina anserina; assembly: GCF_933775445.1. Taxonomy (NCBI): domain Eukaryota; kingdom Viridiplantae; phylum Streptophyta; class Magnoliopsida; order Rosales; family Rosaceae; genus Argentina; species Argentina anserina. The sequence goes on from NC_065875.1 coordinate 23,572,787, forward strand.
AAAATGAGTCAGCAGGAAAAATCACAACAAAATATGTATTTTCCCTAGTAAAAGAAAGGGTCTTCGGAAGGCAGTTATGAACTTAGAACCATTTATCACTATTCATTTTTTACACCAATTTAAATTGTTGGACTATGAATAGGAAGGTAATCTACTATCAAATATTCACTAATATCTCGCCGTAGTAGAACAAATGAATCATTCTCGTGAAATCATTAATGCGGAGAATATAAAATTGACTAGAGTGAGTTTCATGTTATACGCATCCTCCCTCTCCTATAAGACTGAGTGCAATGAGAGTGTTTTGCACACTGAATCCAGAGATAAATAGTTATCAGATCGAAAGCTATGGAGAGAAAACCTTCGTTGAAGTTAGCTTCATTGCTCCTTCTGTTGGCTACAGTGACTTGTTAGTCTCTCGATCTCTTTCTCCTTCACACACACACTCATAGTGATCAGTTTGTGATTAGTTTGTCCTTGAATTTTGATTAATGAGCTAGGTTATACTAATAATGATCAAATCCTCAGGTATGGCATTGTGTAGGATGCCAGTGGCTGAAGCAAGGGGGCAGCTTCGGTGTCCTCGTATGATAGACTGCAGTGCTGTGTGTCAAGGATATCCCTGGCGCTGCGTGGATGGCAAATGCATATGTGACGGCGGTAGCCCTCCTCCCCAACAAGGCCAAGGTGGAGGACACTAGTGGCTAGTTAACTGCCATGAGTAAAAGGATATCATTCATGTATAAGATGAACAAATAAAAGCAGCAACACCCTTCTTGAATTATTATCAATCTCTTCTTGCATTTTCCTTTACTTCTTAATAAGTATTAGTCCTGATTGCCAAGTACCAACCACTGAAATTCACTTTACTCCAAAGACACATCCATGCAGTACCTCTCAGGGCCCTTGGCTCTCTTTGGTTCTTAAGTCGCTATCTACAAAGGCTATAGTCGCTTATTGCTTCTTTACCACTCAAATTTGGTACCTACAGACCACGACATCCCAGTACTTACAGCGGACCTGCAAGAGATGTGATCTTCTTTATGGAGGATCAATATAATGCCTCATTGCTGTTTACTGGGTTACATTGACCAAAAAGGGTTATATACATGAAGTTTTCACAAGATAAAAGTTGTCTCTTTTCCACAATAGCAAGGCAAAATCATCTCATATATACAACAATGAAAACACCACTGCCTATGTACTCTTCTAGCTTATATGACATTTCAACCTGCAGGACCAGAAACCTAGTAACTAAGGAGATACCCTAGCTTCAAGAGTGCTTCATAAAAGAATTACCAATGCATACACAAACATAATCCATCATAGCTCGTCAAGGATAAATGGTTTTTGGTCAAGAAAGTATAGGGCTGAGACTAAAAGTAGTGAGCCTAAAATTACTTTGAAAACACAGTTTAGGTTCAAGCAACGCCTGGCTTCTCCAGTGGTGTCAACTTCTGAACCAATGCCAGCATCATCATCTATAGACCTGGAAGTCCCTTCAGTAACACACTCAGGTTCCTGTTGTGACTGTTCACCCACCTGATCATAGGAATAAATGAAGAGTTCATGAAACACGATCCAGCTAAAATATTATTTTCTCTTATATATATGAAACTCCAAGGAATACCTGCCTGGGAACTTTTATCTAGGGACTCTGTCACTACTTCTGCTGATGTTTGGATCGAAGTAGCATTGGAGACATCTTTCTTCAAAAATGGAAGCTCTTTGTTGTCACTGTCTTCATTGTTGCAACCAGTTACTGGAGCAATGTTTTTGGCATCCCATAACTTTTCTACTAGAAGTTGTTTCTCCATAGCTAAGACATGTAACTGCATTGAAAATAATAAAGGAATTGACGCTTATATAGAGAACTAGAGAGTAAAGACTACTATACAAAAATGAATATGTAATGTACCTGCTTTTGAATGCGCTCTCTTTCTATGGCTAGTTGCATTGCCATATCCATAATGAACTTGATTCTGGTATTGACTTCTTTTGCACTTTCAAGTTTTGCATTGTCAGATCGATCCAAAGACGATTGCAAATACTCGACCCTAGCCCTTAGATCAATTATTTCTGCATTTAGCTCTATGTTACTTTCAGATAACATTATGCATTGTTCCTCAGAAGCTTCCGTCTTATTTTCAGCTTTAGAAACCTTTGACTTTAGATCTTCAATCAAAGTTTCCATATCCCAAATTGCAGCATATAGCATATTCTGCTGCTCTTGACTTGCTTCAGAAGATGCCTTTGCATTCTGTAATTGGATCTCCACGTCCCTTAACTGCTTCTCCAGAATCCCAACTTTCTTTTCCGCGTTACTAACACTTCCTTTGAGAAAACTCATTTCTTCTGTGAGTTCCACATTTGTCCCGGTTAATTCTGCAACCTTAAGTAGTGCACTTTCCGCTTTAACTTCTTCCCTGTATATACTTTCTTTCATAGACTCAATCAAAGTCTCCTGTTCCCTAAGTTTCTCTAGGCTTGATTCATTGGTTGCATTTGCATTCTTCAGCTGGAGCTCAGATTCTTTCAGCTGTTTCTCATGAAACAACACCTTTTCTTTCAAAGTTAATATTTCAGCATCTTTTGTAATGTTTTCCGCACTGATATGCTCGAGCTTCTGTAAAGCAGCATCTTTTGCTTGAAGCTCAAATAAACAATCTTGAAGTTTGGATTTTAATTCGCTTTCACGGTGAATTGAACCGTTCACATTGAAATTCAGAAGCTGCAATCTCCCTAATAAATCCTTTGAAATCCCCTGGAGCACCTCAGCAGCATTCTCTGCCTCTAAAAATCTTCCCCAAATACCTTCTGCTGCTTCTTCCATGCGAACCGCTACCTGTTCTGTATAATGTAGCTTTAACTGAAGTTGTACCTCAGTTTGTCTTGATTGAGTTAATTTCTTCTCAAGATCTATCTCCCGTGAAAGTGATTTTTCAAGCATCCGTAGATTATTTCTTTGTTGTCTAGGCATCTGCATGTTGTACTTTGCATAACTATTTGACAGTTGACCATCTTCGGATGAATCCATGTCAATGTCAGCTTTCCCTGTTGACATATGTACCTCAAGTAAATAAGAACCTAGTTCTGAATGAGCTCAACAAATTTCTTAACTAGACAGAAATTATGAACTTACAATTGCCATGTGCGAAAGCTATAGCAGTCCTCCGAAACTTAGCTGCCAGCATCTTGACCTCTGAGACTTGTTCCTGACACTGCTTTAAGGACTCTTCAGAATCATACAACTTCTCTTCCATTGCCGTATGCGGTTCTCCTAAATGACTGCAAGAGAATATCGTATGACGGGCATCAACAATTTCTGCTTGGAGAGTATCCATGAAACTGTCCATCTCTCTGGCCTCGGAGTCTAAAATGCTAGACAGGAGATTAAAGATCAACACTTTCTCATGAAAATCAGCCAAAATATAGTTATTTGCAGTGGCCATTGCTTCAAGATCATTTTCCTGAGAGAATAAGCGCATCATAAGTGCCTGCAGATTTGCTAACTTCTCAGCAGAATAGGCCAAGTCCAAGTCCACCTTTGTCAAAACTTTCATAGAACTCGCCAAGTCTTGCGCCCCAGATTCATTAGATGACACGCCTTGGTCTATGTTGCTTATCACAAACTCTGGACTGCTAACACTAACATCACACACAGCTTGCTCTTCCATCCCAAATGCTGAATACTACTGATCTCTTCCAAGTCTCTACATTTGTTCCATAAAGAAAAGGGTGGGAATTTGCCTCAAAGTTCAGTTTTTTGGTGGTACATTCTATCAATCTATATAACTGCCACCAAATTTGACCAACAGAATACAAGTAACTAATTACCCAACCAATGTCTGACATGAATGTAGATTAAAAGCAAAGATACATCCAGAATGCCAATGAATGAAGTAATTGAAATTGAAATCTAAAATGCACTCTTGAACAACTAGAAGGCCCAAATTTAACCAACTGTAATCTTATCTACAGAATTCCCAGTTTCCCACAAACTGGCGCTACATGATTCAGCAAATTCAACAATTCAGCATTCAAAACTCACACTTGCAAACAAATCTAGCAAATACAAGTATATATAACTCCTGGGAAATTAGAATTCTGGGTCCTGAGATGAATACCTGGGGGAAGACGCTTCTGATTCTTCTTGACCTGCTTGCAGCTTAACCCAGAACCAACCACAAAATGAAACAGTTGGTGTTAACTACCTATCTCATTCAGTTTAACAGTTAATGACCAAGGTGAAGTGGACTTTGGAGTTTGCTACGGTCTTCTCTGGGATCTGTGAAGCTGAACAAGTCTGTCTGATTGGTCAAAACTGAATAGTGCCACGGCTAACAGCTAAAACAGTAAAACTCAAACGGCTGCCGTCATCAGAACTTTGTGTTGTGCGGTGCACGTTGGCATCTTTGGACCTCAATAATTGAGTGTGTAAACTACGAATTTTATAACGCTCCCTGTGTAAATTCATCGTAATCCAGAGCCATAAATGTAGAGTAGAAGGGATTTGCATTTCTTTTGGCATGTGAGTTGGTGCATAAAGCCAGTGGTGCAGCAATTGATTGCAGGGGATTTCACTAGTTTATGAAATTAACGGCTTTAATAAATGATTTATGCCTTTCCATTAGTGGTGATTTTATTCATTTTTTTTAGGGAATTTTATTCATAGTAGATAAACTAAGTTTTTTCTAAATACAGGTTATGTTTTATTATCTCATAGACGACGACCGAGTTGGATGATTTTGCTCTACAAGGTCTCGTTCTGTCAGTAACTGAAATGAAATTCATGCTCAACTACCATTTAATGTAAATCTAAAGATAAGGAGAATCTTTTTAAAATTAAGTTATTGTTTCATGATGAAATAATTGTGTATTATTGAATGATATGGGTGCATATATATCCCGTAGGATTCGGAGTCCTAATCTATTACGGATATGTTAATATGTCTCTTAACACGAAACCTATTAGGCTAAGACACACACAAGGGTAGAATAGTAATTCTCCCGGAACACTCCCCCTTGTGTCGCATGCCAAGGTTGCATGGTGCACATATCGTTGCCTCGGTAAAAACTTTGTCAAGCAAAATAAAAACCTCTTGGGTAAAAACAAAAGCTCGATCGAAGGGAAAAATAGCACAACGCACCGTCTACATTTGATAGCATCATGTGAGGTAGACTCCCCTTGAAGTCTACGAAACATCTCCCCCTGATTAGTGTCGTAATCATGGAGTACAAAGAACAACGTACACAACGTTCATTACATGCTTCTCAAACGTAGTCTTGGGCTAATGATTAATCATTAATCTAGCCACACATCTTTAGATCATTCATGTTATACTTAGCCAAACTTAGATCTTAGGAAACAAGATTGCATAACAACTCAAAACAAGAGTTTGCAATTAAAATCAGATTCTCGGGTAGAATGACCTTCACTCACTTAAACGGCCATAACATCTTCGTTAAAATAGATATTAGTGAACCGTAAAATGTTCTGGAAAGTAGACACCCGTCGCTTTCCAATGACATAAAGTTCACAACCTAATCTGATCGGAGCAGCTCACAGTGATCTATCGAAGTTGACTGACTTGCAAATTTCCGGACAGAACTATCATACTTTGCTAAAACGGCCATAACTCACTCAATATGATAGTTATGAACGAATGGTTGGTGTCCCTAGAAAGTAGACACATAGACCTTTCCAACGGTACCAATTTCACCATATTTCATCAAGCGAGCTGTCTTGTAGGTCTCATTGAAGTTGACCTACGAAACTAGACAGATTCTGATTTGTCACATTCAATGTGTCTTTCGCAAAAAGAATGGGGGAATAGACCAATGAATGACTGATTTTGGTCCGAGACGGAACCATACGCATCATCTACGCTACCAGTGTCGACTGCTACACCAAGGCGTACGTTGATGTTGCTGGAGCTGCTAGCGGCGTTGGTGTGGATAGCGTTTGTGTTGGTTCACTAAGTGTAGAACTAAACTCATGTCAAATGAGCAATGCAAGTCCAATGACAATACATAGGCGCAAAGTTGATCACGTCATAATGAAAACAATAGTGTCCCAACAACACTTACATATATGAATCTATAGCTCATTGAATATCTTCATCATCTATACTTAGATGGAATAGAGAATCAAAAATCAGCTTTCATATGAAAACATATGGGTATGAGTTCTTGCAATCGATTGTACTACGTTCTCTCGAACATCGCAATCTGATTACATAAGCTCTCTGTGGTCTGGAGGCATTTAAAGTCCCTCGGGCACTCTTATATCTGCGTCAAGATCTCTTTACAGATATTCTATGACCAATATCATATGCTGCAAATCAGTTTTCATGGACACTACTATTGATCAAGTAGCGGAAAGCAATTATGTCCATAACGAGAGAATATAACTCATCGTAGTCAATACTAGGATAATGAGACAATCTTTGCGCCATAAGTCATGCATATATCGCATGACTTCATCTTTCTCATTATACTTCCGAACAACGACCAACATAACAAGTCTAGTTCAGCCTGTATTGATTCTTTCCACTTCGGTCAAGTTGCTCATCGTTGATGTTTTACAATGGAATAAGAGCATAAGTGAATACATCATCAATCATAGGAGATCAATCCATTAAACACGCGCGCGCGTTGTATATGATCAATTTGTGAGAATTATATTCTTCTCTAATCATCAACAAAAGGAGTCTGTAGCGTCCCACAGAAACTTAGTTGATACACATGTTTAGAGAATATCTCTTGATGATGGGCGAAATACTTGTGCCTACGCACTTTGCTTCTTTCTGGTTTTGATTCCAGAGAATAATGCTCTCCCCTCATCTAGGTAGGAGCCAAGACTGAAGCTATGACCCTTACTAGTCAATCTTTGCGTTTGCACCCTTTTTTTGTGATGCAATATCACGGGCGCCGACAACACCACATCGTACGATGGTGCCATCGCCGGCTTCCTTCCCACTGTCAGGGATGGTGCCAACGGTGCTAGGACCAGGTCATATGAAATTCTCCCATATTCTGAGAGTTCCAACCTTACCGGCACATCACAACATTTATGTGCGATCTCATCACTTTCGCAATATCGGTAAAGTTATTGAGCATCGAATCTTTGACTTTCTGGAGGTAGATAATGCGTTTCACATTTGCTCACTTTGAGTAGTGCGGGATCTTAATGAGACATAGTGCCACACCACGTCAATTCCTGGCGTTAAAACCGGAATGTGAGCATTCCATATCTCCCCATAACGACGGGAAGTATGTCTCATCAAAGTGACCGTCTGCTAATATCGCATAATAGAGATCAACGGTTGTAGATTGGAAATAGCGGACAAGTGTTGGTGATTCATAAATCATAACCAACCAGAATACTTAATCGTTTCAAGTTGACCCATTGAGATAACTACAATAGAGACACATAAACAACTTTAACCAAATAGGCGTTTAATGAAAAGAACATTGGGATTGTATCAAGTAACCATCTGGTACGCACTAAACGCTTGGCAAGTTGTGGGTCTAAAACGAATAAGTGTCGCTGCATGCAACATCTTTACATATCTCCATGCAAAAATCGGCAGGTTAGTACCCATAACCAAGTCTGAGCTCTGCTAGATCATGCAGTGAATGAACATGAGGAATAATATGTTCAACGACGATCCCAGTAGATATGCAAAATGAAATCATCAAAGTCGTGGAGGTGAACTCTCCAACAGTATCCACTCGAATAGATTTGAGAGGATAGGAAGGGTGGTGAGCCCTTAGTATGATGATCATAGCTAAGAACTTAGCAAATGCATCATTCTTTTTGGAAAGCAAAGCGACGTGTGACCAACGCATCGATGCTCTTTGCGCCGGCGAGGAGAAGAGAAGAAAAAAAAATTCTATGACTCTAAAAGTTCAGGGTTTTAGGGCAAAATGCTGATAACGTGTTTCAGGATAAAATAATTGTGTATTATTGAATGATATGGGGGCCTATATATAGACATTACAAAACCACAATCTCGTATGATTCGGAGTCCTACTTTATTACGGAGATGCTAATCTGTCTCCTAACAGGAAACCTAGTAGGCTAAGACACACACAATGGTAGAATAATAATTCTCCCGGAACAGTTATTTTATTTTCAATTCTTAAATTTACATCTAATTGTGGTTAAGCATGAATTTCATAATCAACTACTCACGTGTGATTGTGATTGTTGCTCTACATAGTCAAATTTCAAAACAAAAAGGTTTTATCCTCTAAATTTTTTTTAGAGTTGACTATTGCTGAAACTCTCCATAGCTCCCTCCCTCTCGTCCTTTTCTCAAGGGAAATTATTTCCTTTCATCAAGCTTAATCAGAAACCAATAATATTAACATTTGAAGAAGTCACTCTCCAAGCTGATTTTAAGTAAAGGAAACGGGCGCTCATTGCTTAAGCAACACTCTTTATGTTTCAAAAATACATATCTCATCTCGTTTGGAAACGACGGAACGAGAGATCGAGATTAACTTAGTAAACATGGAATATTCGAATACGTACATCTGCTACCAATGAAAAGAAGATGTTCTTCTTTCATGACCCATCACTTCACTTTAAATCATAGCGTTTGATTTTTCTCTGTTAGCCTCAAATCATTAACATAAGATGGAAAAGCCATATCAACTGTGTCTTTGTGTAATGTATCTCTGCAGAAGCCACATGCTAAGACGATCTATAGTTCTAGACGACTAGACATGATGTTTACCAACTTGCTAGCTTTCCATTCGTTTGCTTTGTACATCCTTTTGTAGTTTTTGCCAACTTTATCCAATGTTCAGGTCAGTTTTGGATAAAGACATTGGTCACCAACCAAGAAACCCTAGAGAGTTCTGTACTCGGAAGAAAATTAATGGAAATACCTCAATTATTAGCTGGTTTGTCAATTTTGAATAAGTTGTGTACATTCTGGCTTATATTTAGTGTGTTTAGGTGGAGATGGGAACAAATTAAAAGTTAATCACTCAATTGAATCAGGCCTCATGATGGACTTAGGTAGGGTTTGGTAAAGCTTCGCTTAAAAAAATCAACTTCTACACCTATTTTTAAAATTTATAAAAAAAAACAGTTTTTATTATAATTTACATGTTACTCACATCGTCTCTAAACCCGAATGTTATTTTTAGAAGTTTATTCCACTCAAAACACAATAAATGTTAATATCTTTTGGTAAAATCCCATATAACACCCTCTAATATATTAACACCCTCTAATTTATATTGTTGCATTCTACTAGTGGAATATGGGAGATCGAGTGCATGTATGTTTACACTGCAGTGACATTTTGTTATTCTTAAATATACGTTACTACCTGCCCAAATGTTGAATCTATCAAAAATAAGCCGCATGCTATGTTTACAATATATCTATATCTATATACGTAGGAAGCAAATGACTATCTTCATAGGTAACTTTTTTATGCTTTGAGTGCTCCAACTATAATTATTTATGTTTTATTTATTAAAAATAAATATTTATAATTTATTAAAATAAAATCATGTCTGTTTTAGTCAATAAAAATTTCTACAACAATTTTACTTAGAATTTACTAAACACTTTATTTATTGACAATATTTATAAAAATAATATTTACCAAACACAAACTTATTTTAATTCACAACTGATTTTTTTCAGTGTAGTAAAATTAATTTTTTTAAAAAAATCACAGCAATACCAAACTAGCCCTAAATTAGTATCTAATAAAAGATTATAGCTTCTGTTAAGGGGGCCAGTCATTCTTGGATTACAAAACTCTCAAAAAAGCGTGAAAAGGTATCTGAAGTCTTAATATACTGATCATATGTAATTATGTATGTATATACAATTTTTCGAACAACTCGTATTGAGAGAATATACATGCATAGTGATGATCTCAATTATTAGGAAACCTATAATGTGAGACTAGGGCACGAAAGAAATCATGATCAGACATATTCTGCAATGTCGGATCAAAACTTTTAGAACAAGATCTGAGTAGTACAGCTAGAAATCGGGAGAAACGACATTTAATTTAATTTCCAAAATGCCTGAGTTTTCACCCTTCTTATCTGTACCTACCAATGTTTAAAGAGTGTCGTCTTAGCAGTATCCCTAGTCTATGCTTATACTCATTAAAGATCGATCTTCAAGCTCGAGACATCTTTAAGCTAGAGACATTCATATGCATGCAGAAGCAAAGACCGGTCTCTTTTATCACAGTTAGGGTCCCATATCTCTGATATTTCACCTTACATTATCTTTTGCAGACTTATATAGATTGAGCGAAAATGTGGGGAAAAAGGAACAGGAAAGACCTCGCATTTTCCCGGAGGTATCTTCTACTATACCAAGAACTAAACGAGGTCGGCTCTGCGAAATAGAAAAGGCGACACAAATGAGATCCAAAAGTTATGTGGAATTAGAGCAAAAACAATCATTCAACAAGGCATCTCATCATTATATTATGTAATGATGTTGGCAAGATAATTCATCACATAATTTGGGTTGATGATACTCATAACTGGAGGTCATTGGAGACCCATCTGACATTCTTCCTCTACTCTTCAAGATCAATGCTTTGTAACGAAGTCATTTACAGTTAGCGTTTATAGTTTAGTGTTATATATGTACAGTACAAGTACTTTTTCTTAAGTAGCTAGATATACCGTGACCAACAGTCAAAGAAAATGCACTGTGCACTCCACGCTACGTATACTATAAACCATGCAAGTACTAGATTGATCGATTAAATAGAGTTATAATAATCTAAGCTAAAACCATACTATATATACCATCAGCAATTTGGTATTACATTTTCTTATATAAGATTTGCAACCCACCTCACCTAGGAAGAACATAGACCAAATAGCTGTTGTCGTTCGATACATTTATGAAAATCATTTTCTTTAATTTCTAGTTTATTCACGTACGTATACTTTAAGTGATCGAATTATTGGAAGTGCCAATAAGGCAATAATAGAATTACATAAAAGCCTCAAACAGTCAGAGGTGTTTAATCTTTGTTTAACGGTCTAAGAGCAAGTGCTACTACATTATTTATAACTATGAACATCTTCTAAAGCGCATGAACTCGGTCTTTGATTGAGGTTAAAGAATTCTAAAGCCTGTTGATAGGAGATCTCGAATCCCCAACGTCCTACCATGTTGCTGTTGACATGGATGGATTTGCTTGGCTTTGGCTTTCCCAAAAGAAGAGCCATGCCAACCAGGAATCAACACTCCAACCCCTAAATAAAAGTGTATACGGTATATATGATTCAATATAGAAAATATAGGCCCGTCCTAGGTCATAAGTTTATCATCAACTTTGATTGTTCGCAATTGCAATCACCAGTAACCAGTTCTTGGCTCTCTAGCTCATAATCTTATTGGATAGAGATTGTTTGTTGAAGGAATCTAATCCCCTCTTTTCTTTATATATGGCGGTTCCTCAAGCTTGTAGGTCTTATTTTCTTTGTCTTCTCCTTTGGACCATCCCTTTACCCTATTACATTTCTTCATATACTCCATGCACCCAAATGACTCAATTCTGTATGGATGAGGATCCTCTCTTGATCCGTTTTTTTGCCTGACCTTTTATCTGACCTTTGAGGTGGATTGAGATGAGGACATGTGGCGTCAGCAAATCCAATGGTCTATAATCTCTCCTCCTCTAGCACTTCCACACAACCCTTTCTTCTCCCTTGTTCTTTCCATCTTTTAACTTTCCTCCCATTGTCTATACTCTCTAACAAAACCAGAACCTCTCCAAATTGAGAGCCATATCTGCTTTGCATCAACACCAAATTTGCAGGCGAACTCGATGCATCAATAGTTTTAACACCCAATTTGCTAGGTTCATTTTTTGGGCTGAATCTTCTACTGATTGAATTAAATATTATTTTTATTCTTTTCCTCTATAACTAATTGTGGAATCAGAATCACCCATCCAAATTGAAATAAGTAGTAGATGTTATTCTTGTTGAGAGTATACATACTACATGAAAAAATGAGACATAACTTGTGGATTTATAAAGGTTTAGGTCACTCAATCAATTGTCAGTTGATTTTGGATGTGAATCTCATATCACTTTATCATGATATTAGAGTAGGTTACCCACGTCCACGTGTGAAGCCCAAATGACTACACAAACTCAACGTTATCCAAAATATTATCCACGTGTATAGCCTGAAAATTTGCCACACGTGCGGGGACGTGTTGAGAGTATACATCACACATTGGAAAATATGACATAATTTGTGGGTTTATAAGAATTTGAGCCATTTCTTACATTACCAATTAATTTTTGATGTGAACCTCAAATCACACTATCAATTCTTTCATATGAGCAGAGAATACCTCTCTCTCTCTCTCTCTTTCAAGTCTTTTACTTGACCTTGAAGAAGTGGTTGAGATTGAATTGATGGATCGAAATTGGTTGAGATTTAATTCATAGGTTCGATCTCTTTGGGCTGGGTGTTTCACCCATAGGTTTGCTCGGTGTAAAATTTCAATAGGAACTTGAGTAATGCCCAAAATTTGGGAGAGAGGCCGCAGAGGCATGAATAGAAAAGAAGGCGAGTTCAAGCTTTTGGTTTATAAATATACACGTGTTATTATGTGGTAAAATGTCAGAAAGGTAAGGTGAGTTTAGTGCTGTATAACCCTTTGTGTCTATATGATAGAAACTTATGATATACATTACATTTTCTCCTTCTCTTATAGAGTTATAGACCTAGTTAGTCATGTTAATTTCCCAATTTGTCAAAGCCAGAGATTAAGTAATGTAGCATATATTATAGTACGTATACTAATTTGTAGAGTAATTGAGTTAGGGTTTTAGAAAGTAAAGTACATGTTGGGGGAGATTCCATTATTCTAAAGCTTAGGTCACTGTGGATTGCAAGTCCCAATGCCAACTAATAATGACACGAGAGAAAGAGAGAAAGGGACAGTCCATCAATGGTATAGGCCACACGGTACTAGAATACCAAGAAGTTTTGCAGAATTTTACCTCTGATCTTTCTGTAACATTCATGGATGGATGACCTCTTGGTGAGCCTTGTCAATGAGCAGAAAGATCTCAAAAAAACTGACCGGCCTACTCTCAGATTCTGCAGTAGTCTCTGATTTACTAAATAGCTTATTGAGAGCAAACGAGTTGATTTGTACCGATTTAAACGCGAGTGGTTATATTTTATAAAGTATATAATTTTATTATTTAAAAAATAAATATTATTAAATATGAATGATTAAAATGTAGATAGTACACTTGCATTTTGTTGTATTGAATAATTTTTCGAGAATTTATAATTATAATCTATTTCTATTTAACTTCTAAATACTCTAGCGTACATGTTCACACGTATATGAGTTAAAATTTAGTAAGAACTTTCAAATAAACGTTGGATGAATGATTTAGAGTACAATTGACATTCTTAAATTTTAATATACATATGATCAAACTGATCATTTGCAAGTCTTAGCATAGATCTTCAACGGAAGCTTTCCCCTCTTAGCATACACATACGGCGGATAGAATCGTTGGAACTGTAGCGTAAAGAGCTCAATGCTCGGGCTAGGTAGTCTGCTAGATAAGACGGTCAAGTTATCATAACGGGATCGCCTAGGTTATCCCACACAATAATGCAGACTGCATGAAACAGATGGATTAGTTTCCTAATCAATTAATCCCATTAAAAACTAAGTGTGAAAATGAGCTAGATTTCTGGTCTCTTGACCAAACAAACCCCATTAAAGATCTTATTAAGCTCTCCTCCCAAGGTGCAATGAAGGACAATGCAATAAGATAAAGGAAAACCCCAAGCAAGAGTTGGCAGTGTCAGTTTGCTAGCTCAACTGGGAATAATGATCAGACTTAAACAACTACAATTATGCAACTTGAAATCAATACAACAAGGTTAAAATACTTGCAAACAGAGTTAACCAACACTTCAAAGCGTAGGGGGTAAGGGTCTCTTTTAATATTTTACAGTAGCAGTGGCGGTGGTTAATCATCAAGAGCTCTCTTTTTTATGTAAGCGTGGGTTTAAAAGTAGCACCTTTGCCATTACTCTCCTCTTCCAATCTCTCTCTCCATCTCTCTCTCTAGCTCTACAACACTTAAAGCCATTGCTTTTATTTACAGGTTGAGGTTTTCTCCCTCTCTCTCTTTATTGTGTGTGTGTGTGACAGTGAAGAGTGTAGCAGAGCTAAATAACAGAGGCAGAGGAGGGGGTTGAAGTTTGAACAGCCACCCAATTTCAATAGTAAACAAGCTTTGAATGGGAGGCAGTGTATACCAAAAGTAGCACAAAATCTGAATTGGGTATCTTTCTCTTAACCCCTTTCAGTCTCAATTCCAGAGCTGGGTTTTTACTGCTACTTCTGACTGGGGTTGTAAATGAGGAGGGGGTAGTATTAATTACTCTGAAATCAATGTTCTTTGTTTTTTCATTTGACTGGCTCTACCAGACTTTTTACCAGCTCCTTGTTTGAACTGTCTTTTTTTTTAGTTGCAGTCTTGGGAGGGCTTCCCTTTATGATTCTTGGTACTATGCAGCTCTCACAAAGTTTCAGTCTTTCACTTTGGAAATGGTAGCTTCTGCTTAGTTTGTGTGATATTTCGTACTCTTTCTACTGCTACATGGTTCTTCTCTCACTGTTTTTGGGTTTCTTCTGCTCATTAAATTAAAGGGGGATCAGCTCCACTGCTCATCTCCAATTTTGGTGTTTAAAGTTTCAATCTTTCTGGAATTGGGGTTGAATTTGATTGTAAAGTTTCCATCTTTGGGGTAAGGTAGTTTAAGTTGTACGTTATCTGTGTTAAATTCTACTTCACTAGTTTGTGATCCCTATTTGTTCATATTGAGCTACTAGGGTGCGATAGGGGGTGTTCTAGTTTTGGTGTTCTTGAGGGGAAGTGATGGATATGAGTGAGAAAAATAAGTTTGAATTGGAGAATAGGAATGAGGATCCCATGAGTTATTCACCCTCTATGACTTATGGGTTTGGTGGTTCCAATCTCACAAATGCATCTATGGGTTTGGTTCCTAGTGGGAATTCTATGTCAGATGGTAAAGGGGATCTGATTGGTTCTCCTTCACAACCCCCTGCTGCAATGGTGGAGTCATTTAGCCAAGCACCTTGGGACCAACAAGCCAATTCACAAAGCTTGGGGTTTTGTGACATGAATGGTCAGACTAGTGCAAGCACTTCAAACACAATGGGAATTAGCAAAGGGATTCCTGCTTCTTTGAGAAGTGGAATTGATAGACCTCATGATATGTGTTGGAACCCCCCAAATTCGATGATGAAAGGGGGAATTTTCATACCCAATGGACCGGCAGGGATGCTGCCTCAGAGCTTGTCTCAGTTTCCAGCTGATTCTGGCTTCATTGAGCGTGCTGCGAGGTTTTCGTGCTTCAGTGGTGGGAGTGTTGGTGATTTGATGAACCCTTTTGATACGAGTCTTTATTCGAAGGGGGGAATGATGCACTGGGCACAGGAGGTTGTGGCAGGCCAGGGGCCTAGAGCAATGTCAAGCAATGAGCTCAATCAAGTTGGTGATACTTCAAATGAGGTTTCTTTACCTAATGATCATGGGACACCTGAACTTAATAAGAATGAGAAGAAAAGTGAGAGTCTTGTGAAGTCTCCTGATGAAGCAAAGAATGCAATGGATGGGTCTGGTAACGAGTCTGAGGAAGCGGAACTCAGTGGTGGTGCAGAGGAGCTGTCTATGATGGACGGTGCAGGTGTAGGACCTTCTTCTAAGGGCTCTAAGAAAAGGAAGAGGGGTGGACAGGTATATCATCATTTTAAGCATTTTGTATGACATGTGAGAAGTGACTCGGTTTTCTTTAATCTCTTGTTATATTAATGCCATATCTCTTTGATTGCAGGCTAAAGAACTTGAGCAAACCAAAACAGCTGCACAGCAACCAGGTGAATTGACGAAGGATGATACTGAAATGGTACAGAAGGGAGCTACAACTACCAACAAAACTACTGGAAAAATTGTCAAACAAGGGTCCCAGACGTCTGATCCACCTAAAGAAGAATATATTCATGTTAGAGCTCGAAGAGGCCAAGCAACAAATAGTCATAGTCTTGCAGAAAGAGTAAGGTTTTATGTGAAAGTATTAATAAACATTTATACGAGTGTTGGAGTAGGACTTGATTGATTTCTGTGAACAGGTCAGAAGGGAGAAGATTAGTGAGAGGATGAAGTTTCTTCAAGACCTTGTACCTGGATGCAGCAAGGTTGAATCTTGTTGAAATATTAGGGAGAAGTGAAATTACGTTGATTTTCACCTGAAAGCTCTCTAGTTCTACACATGACAATCAATTGAATTTTTTTTTGTCAATTTGTAGGTAACCGGGAAGGCAGTGATGCTGGACGAAATCATTAACTATGTACAGTCCTTGCAACAGCAGGTCGAGGTATGGAGAATTATCTATTTTTTTCATCCTGTGTATCTAGTAGGATACCCCTTTTTGAGTTTAACAAAACCTTGTTATTTTTTGTAGTTTTTGTCTATGAAACTTGCAACAGTGAATCCACGATTGGATTTAAACATCGAAAGCCTTTTAGAAAAAGATGTAAGTGAAATTGCTTGTGCACATTTCTCTTTGATGCCCCATAGCATCGTGTGATTCATCCTTATACACACTCTACATTTCTTGACAGATGCTTCAGTCACGAGTTGGAGCTTCATCTTCACTGGGGTTTTCTCCAGATATGCATATTGCCTATCCCCCACTTCATCCATCTCAGTCAGGACTTATTCAAGCAGGCCTTCCTGGGATGGGGAGCTCTACTGATCTACTTCGGAGGGCCATGGGTTCTCAAACGGCACCTGTGGTTGGAGGATTCAAGGAGCCTTCCCAGGTAGACTGGTAGAATGTGTTGCATGAATTTCATACACAATCTCATGGCGCCCAGCTTTTAAGAGTTTATAACACTATTACTGAACCTTTATAATCATATTTTTTGCTGCAGGTACCAAATGTGTGGGAAGATGAGCTCCAGAATGTTTTCCAAATGAGCTATGGAACCGGAACTCCCTCAACTAGCCAAGGCGTAGATGGTATTGTAGCATAGGTTTTCCTTGTAAATACTTTTCCTTTAATATTTCTGAATTGTCTTGAGCTAACTTCGGTGTTGAATTTGTAGGTTCTGGTACCCCAGGCCATATGAAAGTTGAACTCTGAGTTTACAGTTCCTGTTTGACACGAACACTCATACGGTCGTATATGCACATTACTACCTTTTGATGAAATAACCATCATCACATTATTTTCTTCGTATCACCAAGAAAGGTTTAAGATACCCTCTCAACATTTACCGCAGGCTAGAACCGGTTAGATATAATGCCTAACTTGGAGAATTCTGACAAATGCATGTAATACAGAAGCAGAAGACATGCTGAACAATGCTTCATACGCAGAGAGGTGAAATTTTGTTGATCAACGGACTGGCTTTGTTGCTCCCTAATTTAACTGACTTTTGTGGATCAATGATGTATAGAGATTGAGAGATTAATGAGGTAGCAGAGATAGGGTCCTTGTTTCTTGGGGATATTAATCTTGGTGATGCTTTTGTTCATTCTAGAATATAGAGTAAGAAGCTATTTGAGTTGATCAATTCTGTATCACCAAATGTAATGTAATCTTCCCTTCTGGGTATGCTTTTGGGTCTTCATCTCTGATCAAAGTGCGGCTGTACATCTCTTAGTATACTTATGATCCCTATTAGAAGTCATAATTTCATCACAAGTACAGTACTTGACATCTGGCAAATAGCTTTGTCTAAAGTTAGGAACGTAATCCATCATTTTCATCATTGTTGTGGTCACATGGGCCTCTGCTCCGATTAGTCTCACGCCGGAGGTCTTATCTATGACTGAGGGGATACCTTGCAGCTCCGGTTGTGGACTGTCCTCCGGTCGCGCACGTGAGTGCCCATGAGCATTGGGGATTTTGAAAGGGACATGTTCTCGCCGCGAGTAAAAAAAAAAGCTACATTCTAAAGAACAATAATGCTATGGGAGGTTGTATTGTGAAACATTCACCACTCTCGAGTCTCGACTCCTGAGTCGGAAGTTTGGAGAAAGACCTACAACTACAACCTCTACAACCCCGACGCTCATACCAACTGAACCAACCCACGGTCGGGACATAACGTGTAACATTTGGTACTAATACTAAAAGAATGTGAGCAACACCTCCCTTACCGTGAGCCCTCCCCCACCAGATCACCCGTTTGCTATATAAACCCTCAAATTTCTGCTTCTCTTTGCCGCCAAAAAAAAATGCCTGCCTTCTCAAACTACTACTGCAACCTCCTCATACTCTGCTGCCAATCAGCCAACCATTCCCAAGCCAAGAAACTCCACTCCCACATCCTCCGAACCCTCTCGAACCCCGAAACCTTCCTCCTCAACAATCTCATCACCACCTACGGCAAACTCGGCGACTTATACTACGCCCGCCATGTGTTCGACCAAATGCCCCACCCAACTCTCTTCTCCTGGAACTCCCTCCTCTCCGTCTACTCCAAATCCGGCTCCGTTTCCGACATGCACTCCCTCTTTCGCCGCGACGGCGTGTCCTGGTGCTCCTTCATTGCAGGGCACGCTGCTCGCGGCCTTGTTGCGGAGGCTGTGAGGGTTTATGGGGCCATGCTGATGGATGGGGCTGGTAATTTGACCCGCATTACGTTCTCGACAATGCTGGTCATGTGTTCTAGTCAGGGGTGTGGGAGTTTGGGGAGACAGTTACATGGGCATGTGGTGAAGTTTGGGTTTGAGTCGTATGCGTTTGTGGGGAGTCCTCTGATTGGTATGTACGCAAAGGCGGGGCGGCTATTGGAGGCCAAGAGGGTTTTTGAGGTGATGGAGGAGAGGAATGTGGTGATGTATAATACACTTGTGACTGGGCTGATGCGGTGTGGGATGATTGAGGAGGCTGAGTGTTTGTTTGGTGGTATGCCGGAGAAAGATTCTGTTTCGTGGACTACAATGATTACTGGGCTGACGAGAAATGATGCAGGGAGAAAAGGGCTTGAGAAGTTTAGGGTTGAGTATGGATCAGTATACATTTGGTAGCGCATTGACTGCGTGTGGGGGACTGTTGGCTCTGCAGGAGGGCAAGCAGGTTCATGCTTATGTTGTTAGGACTGATTTTATGGATAATATATTTGTCAGTAGCGCTCTTGTTGATATGTATTGTAAGTGTGGAAGCATAAAAGCTGCAGAGATGGTTTTCAGGAGGATGAACTGCAAGAATGTGGTATCCTGGACTGCGTTGCTTGTTGGTTATGGTCAGAATGGGTATAGTGAAGAAGCTGTTAGAGTTTTTTGTGATATGCAGAGAAGTGGGGTTGAACCAGATGAATATACGCTAGGAAGCTTAATTAGCTCATGTGCTAACTTGGCGAGCTTAGAAGAAGGTGCCCAGTTCCATGTTCAAGCTCTAGTTTCAGGTCTGATTTCTTTCACTGCAGTTTCAAATGCACTTGTTACCTTATACGGTAAGTGTGGAAGTATTGAGGACTCCCATAGGCTGTTTGATGAGATGAACATCCGGGATGAAGTCTCGTGGTCAGCACTGGTTTCAGGGTATGCCCGTTTTGGAAAAGCCAAGGAGACAATTGCTTTATTTGAGAGGATGCTGGCCAATGGAGTGAGACCCGATGGAGTTACTTTCATAGGAGTACTTTCAGCCTGTAGTAGAGCAGGACTAGTGGAGAAAGGACATCAGTATTTTGAATCAATGACTAAAGTACATGGAATTACACCGATGATTGATCACTACACTTGCATCATTGACCTTCTCAGCCGATCTGGAAGATTAGAAGAAGCAAGAAGCTTCATAAATAAGATGCCTATGCGTCCGGATGCCATTGGTTGGGCCACCTTGCTAAGCTCATGTAGATTTCGCTCTAATATGGAGATTGGAAAATGGGCAGCTAATTATCTTCGAGAAATAGATCCCCAGAATCCTGCAAGCTATATCTTGCTCTCAAGCATCTATGCTGCTAAAGGAAAATGGGATGAAGTTTCTAGATTGAGGACAGGAATGAGAGATAAGGGGATCAGAAAGGAACCAGGATGCAGTTGGATTAAATATAAGAGCAGAGTACACATCTTTTCAGCAGATAACCAGTCAAATCCATTTTCAGATCAGATATATGCTGAGCTGGAGAGATTATTTTCTAAAATGATAGAAGAAGGATATGAGCCCGATCTGAGTTCAGTTCTCCATGATGTTGACGGATCACAAAAGATGAAGATGCTTAATTACCATAGTGAGAGGCTTGCTATTGCCTTCGGATTGTTATTTATTCCTTCTGGCCTTCCTATTCGAGTTGTTAAGAACCTTAGAGTATGCGGGGACTGCCACAATGCCACTAAATATATTTCCAAGATCACCAAGAGAGAGATACTTGTAAGAGATGCTGTCCGCTACCACTTATTTAAAGACGGAACTTGTTCATGTGGAGATTTTTGGTGATGGTATATCATTAGTGTCAAAGGCTGTTGGGGAGGACTGTAAAACTATATGATTTGTTCTCTGATACACAGTTTGATTTGGATGTCTGCGATAAATGCTCAAATAACTGGGGAAAAGGTCATCGAGTTTCACTTTGGATACATTTTGGTGAACTACGATGTCACACTGTGCCGCACTGGTTTATACTTGTACATTCAAACAGTGGCTCATTGCTTATAGATTCTGAGATAGATGGACCTTGTGGGTTTATTCCTTGAAGGGTACGCAGATTAGAAGGGGTTATATAAGGTATTACCTTCTTTTAAAATGAATTGTGTGGCAACTAATTCATGTTTATACATGCATACAAAATAGTTCACGATATCTATGGAAAAATATTCATAAAAAATAGTAACTTGGCCTCTCCTGGAATCACAATGTGTAAATGTTGTTACTCATTGTGAAACTGAAATGTGCACGGTTGAATACTCATTTGAACTGTGATGATGTTTTACTGGACTCCTCTTGACTTTCCTGATGGTTCTGCATTTGGTTGTTAAAAAGATGTTAAATTTGAAAACTTTTTATCATACAGACTGAAGGGATTTGGAATTACCAAACAAGAATTACCTGCAACTGAGTACAGATGTCAAGGACTTCAGCTATTGGTGCCCAATCACCAAAATTCCTCTCAATAAACTGGTATGCAATGCCGCTTTTTCCACTGCCAACTATAAAGAGCCCTCCCTTTATTTCACCTTCTCCTCTGAAGTTTTGCTGTATTCCCATAGCTTTTGCCCGCTTGTAATTTGCTATAGCTCGGGGGTTGAACACAAAACCTGATAGAAATTTTTCCTTCAGCAGTTTCCCCCCACCAAGTGCTTTGAAGAAATCCATTCCGCGATCATATATCACAGCGCCACCCCAATATCTAGGCCATAATTCTCTTACCTGGATCACCAAAATTATACAGCAACCATAAGTTGGTTATAAAGAGCCAAAAGTTGCAGGCTTCCAGTATAGTAAATACCTCTGATTCCTTGTACTCATGAAGAACTGCAAATAGCTGAACTCCTAGTGCATCAAAGAGAGGTTTTTTGGCGTATAGCTGGTGAGCTTCAGCTCGACACATGATGCACCTGTTTCAAGTGAAATATGTATACAGACGTAAGTTAATTATTTACAAGACAGAAGCTGATACTGTGAAGTATATATAGAGATACCATACAGACTCTAGTCTCAGTAATCTGGCTATAGTACTTGTCTCAGTTGTCGGTCTACATCTTGAACCATAAAAATGATTATTACTTTCCTCAGAATTTCCGCCTTATATTCTCTTCCTATACTACTTTTCTGTCTTTATTTGCTCAAGTATATTCTTGTGACTGATCAGTTCGTATATAAAATGGGCAAAAGGCTGTAATTGTAAGCAAAACCTTGTCAAAAGCAGAGTATATGAACTTACCCTGGACGTCGGATGCAGAGTAGCACAGCCGGTTTGTTTCGCCATAGTTCTGCAGATTTCATTGGAGGCGTTTTGGTTTTTACCAGATGCTCCATTCCAATTTTGTACTCAGGCGTCAGCTTCTGCACTGAGATGCTCTCAATAGCAGAGTATGGAGCAATTTTGTCTGTTACTGCTGGAGGCTGTACACAGCCACATGCTCTAGGCTCAGCTGGCTCCATGGCAACTATCCCTTTAAAGATATATCCATCCTTAATCTTAAAACTCGCCAGCGATTGTTCAAGAGTTTTTTCAGTATATGAAGTAGCTCTTGATGGGACCTTTCGAGAGTTTACAGATTGAAAACTCTTGTAAATGCTATTATTCTTTGAGTGTGTGCTGATACTTTTTGTTGCAGGGGAAGGATCAGCTTTTGGGTCATCTACACATGCACTGGATGGACCGGTTCTGTCCTTGAAACGAGCAATATGACCTCGCTTCATACCAAACTCGGAAGAGAGATCTGCAGCACCTAAAGTAAGGATCTCAGGCAGACTTTTCCCACTGGACTCGAGTGCATCTCCATATTGCACCAAAGCACGCTCGTGCAGGTATGACCTGATTTCTAGTGCATCCTAGAGTAAACAACAGAAATGAAACTACATAAGGAGAGATAAACTTATATTTGACCTCAAAGTTCTTACTTTGATTTAATTTCAGCTGATGACAGAATGAAAATATGGGTCTATACTCTATAAATAACCAACCTTCTGTTGTTGTGTCATGTTTATTGCATCCATATCCTCCAAATTCATGATCTTCAAGGTTGGCACATCATCCCAGCCTTCTTCCAACAGCTTGGGAATTAGCCCTTTCAGAACTCCATTCCCAACAAATTCCTCTATCGAAAAAGATGCCATTCCCTAGAGAAAGCAGAGAGGGGTCAAAATGAATCAGTTCTTAATGGAACGGGTGTGGGACTGGGATATATTGAGATAAACTTTGTTGGTGATTAAGGCTGAACAACTCAATACTTATAAAAACCTCAACTAGTTAAAAATATTAGATGTTAGGAACAATAAGCATACACTGCCGGCCATCCTAGTGATGTAATAGTTTGGTTTAATATTTATATTTGTTTCTTTGAGAATGGTTCGGCTGTTTCTAGATGAATTGTATAGGTTGTTTCACGCTTTTCTGTTTTGCCGGCCAAAACTTTGCCCCATTGTGTTACAAATGTCTGGATTGTTAAGTTTGCTTTGGCCAGCCTGTTCCTCTCATAGATTTTTTCTTTCTGTTCTTTGAAAAGACTTATGCATTGCTTGTCGTCTCTCCCTTGAATGTTATTTGTCAACCATATTTCATATTTGTTCGGTTTATAATTGAGTTTGACCCAATATGAAACTTGAAACAAATGAGCCGAGTCAGGCGACTGAGTCTGTGCTTTTCATTTCTTTTGGCAAAATTAACGATTGGAAATTAGTTAACCCGGTTATAAAACTCCGATAATGTATGTGTCCCATGCATTTGGATATTGAAAGGTGTTGGCACCCCTACTAGCACAGAGCTAGTATGGCATGCCACCGAGCATAAGCATCACTCTCTAGGAGGATCTACAAATCACTATGTGGCTCAACCATGATATTCATAGCGTACCTCGTCATACAAGCTTTCCAATGATAGTCGGAACTCACCAAGACACTACCGGGAAGTCACCTTTCCGACCTCATCAAGATGACTCCATAGTAAGCCTAGAGGGGCACTTGTCCCACATTGAAGAATATGTAAATGAGAGGGGTTCCCTCACCTATAAAAGGGACCCATCATCCCACTTAGAGGGGGATGACTACATGTATAACTTAAGGCTATTTGCCAATACTAGTGGATTCAAGTGGACGTAGCCTACCCCAAGAGAGGGAGGTGAACCACTATACTTCTCGTGTCAAACTAACACTCCCTAATAGCTAACCGTGTGATCAATCACCCATCTGGTAATCACTACGTTAACATTGGCGCCGTCTGTGGGAAGCTGACAATTAGCTTCGTCGCTCCCCACCAACAGACCTCCCACGGTCCCCCACACCCCACAGTGCATGAGCTCACTACGGAGCAGTCAGATTTAAAAAAAAAAAAAAAAAAAAAAATTTTTGACCCTCCCGTGGTCCATGCCTTCCACGGTCACGTTCTTCCACACTCATCCTAGCACGGTGGACGTTCTTCCACGCTCCTGCTAGAGTAGCACGTGATTGCTAGCACGGTGCAAGATTGCTATCGTAGTCCTACGACTGCTAGCGTAGTACATGAGCCGTAGTACGTGACTTCTAGCACGGTGCACGGCTAGTCCCGTAGTCCCACGAATGCTAGCGTAGTACATGACTGCTAGCGTAGTACATGACTGCTAGCGTAGTACGCGACTGCTAGCATGGTGCAAGACTGTTATCGTAGTCCCTTGACTACTAGCACAGTACGTGACTGCTAGCACGGTGCACGGCTGCTCCCGTAGTCCCATGACATGCTCCCATAGTTCCACGGTGGAACTCCACGGTCCTACTCCACAGTCGGCTTTTATAGTCCTGCTCTACGGTTGACTTCGCAGCCTTCCGTAGTCGCCAGAGAAAAGAAATCATTGGCACAACGGGACTTGCTGGCAAAGCCAACCAACCCGCAACAAACCACTACCATAACACAGAGAATTGAAAGGAAAATCTCTTCAAACCGGACATCTCCTCACTCAAATCCAAAGCGGCTACTTGCAATCATCCCCCGCGCAAAGGAGCGTCATGCTTGGACACCTCCAACATGATTTTGGTACTTGCATAAAGCGCAACTCCACTCCACTCCACATCGACATAAGATAAGTAAAATGCTATGCCTCCCTACTCCTACTGTAGAGTTGATTATTACCATATCTTAGCATGATTTTATTACGCTATAAAGCATGCCTACAACATACCGCACTTGATATGCATGCCCGCATGATTTTCACGCATTGGCTACAACACTTTGTAGAGTTAGCTAGCAATGGCACTTAGCCATATCTTATATACTTAGAAAATGTGTGACGCACACACTTGAATGTCTAACTTGATTGTGCTAATGAAACTAGGAATTTTTCTAACCATTGTTCAGGAGAACAATTAAATTCCTTATGCAGACTGTTTCATCACAGAACACTCAGACGTCACAGAATCAAAAATTCTTTCCTCACCAAAAAATGAGAGACTACGCCCAAGAGGGCTCAAGACGTCCTACGCGTAACGCTTATCTACGCTATGATGGATGCACTACGCCCAAGAGGGCTCAAGCCGCGTAAATACGCGCACTACGCCCAAGAGGGCTCAAGACGTCCTACGCGTAACGCTTATCTACGCTATGATGGATGCACTACGCCCAAGAGGGCTCAAGACGTCCTACGCGTAACGCTTATCTACGCTATGATGGATGCACTACGCCCAAGAGGGCTCAAACTGCGTAAATACGCGCACTACGCCCAAGAGGGCTCAAACTGCGTAAATACGCGCACTACGCCCAAGAGGGCTCAAACTGCGTAAATACGCGCACTACGCCCAAGAGGGCTCAAGACGTCCTACGCGTAACGCTTATCTACGCTATGATGGATGCACTACGCCCAAAAGGGCTCAAGCCGCGTAAATACGCGCACTACGCCCAAGAGGGCTCAAGATGTCCTACGCGTAACGCCTATCTACGCTACGATGGATGCACTACGCCCAAGAGGGCTCAAGCCGCGTAAATACGCGCACTACGCCCAAGAGGGCTCTAAGACGTCCTACGCGTAACGCCTATCTACGCTACGATGGATGCACTACGCCCAAGAGGGCTCAAGCCACGTAAATACGCGCACTACGCCCAAGAGGGCTCTAAGACGTCCTACGCGTAACGCCTATCTACGCTACGATGGATGCACTACGCCCAAGAGGGCTCAAACCGCGTCAATACGCGCACTACGCCCAAAAGGGCTCAAGCTGTCCTACGCGCAAAGCACACTGCTTAGAGAACGCACTACACCCAAGAGGGATCGACATCCTACGCGTAAAGCTCACTACGCTACGATAGTAGCTTTACGCTCGAATGTCAACGCCAAAAAGACGTCATACGCGTAGCCTATTACGCTATGATTGACACCACGCTCTAATTTAACGCCAAAAAGACGTCATACGCGTAACCTATTACGCTATGATTGACGCACCACGCTCTAATTCAACGTCCAAAAGACATCCTACACGTAGGTCACTACGCTAAGATGGATGCACAACGCTCTATGTCAGCGCTCAGACGTCCTACGTGCAAAATTTTGCACTAAGATGGACACATTACGCCCGCAGTGGCTCAACGCCGTCCTACGCACACTGCAATATAGGACGCACCAGCCTATAGAGGTCTCACTAGCCTTCAAAGGCCATATTGGCATATAAAAGCCACACTCACCCGTAGCGGCCATATTAGTCCAAAGCGCCATCACGCTAGACTACTTCGCCTAAGCACACCGCACACATAAGCCATATCACTCGAAACCGCCTCGCTGACTAGGGGTTTCGGGGACTTACGCACACTCGCGTACTATATCATATTCGGGACCATACATACACACGCATCATCATGTGTCAAACACACATCGCGCCCATACATTGTTATGCTATCCATAACAACAGACATACTTCGTGCACATATGCTTTTATCTTTGTTTTACAGGTTTGAGAGTCTCTTCTTGCTTAAGGAGTTCGGGGACTGGTAGGGGTATGCCACCGCCCGGACACTTATGCTCGGTGACATGTTGATTGATAAACTCCCCAAGCAAGAAGTTCCTCTTACTTAGGGACTGCGGGGGGACATGTTGGCACCCCTACTAGCACAGAGCTAGTATGGCATGCCACCGAGCATAAGCATCACTCTCTAGGAGGATCTACAAATCACTATGTGGCTCAACCATGATATTCATAGCGTACCTCGTCATACAAGCTTTCCAATGATAGTCGGAACTCACCAAGACACTACCGGGAAGTCACCTTTCCGACCTCATCAAGATGACTCCATAGTAAGCCTAGAGGGGCACTTGTCCCACATTGAAGAATATGTAAATGAGAGGGGTTCCCTCACCTATAAAAGGGACCCATCATCCCACTTAGAGGGGGATGACTACATGTATAACTTAAGGCTATTTGCCAATACTAGTGGATTCAAGTGGACGTAGCCTACCCCAAGAGAGGGAGGTGAACCACTATACTTCTCGTGTCAAACTAACACTCCCTAATAGCTAACCGTGTGATCAATCACCTATCTGGTAATCACTACGTTAACAAAAGGAAAAACAAAACAGAGGTCATCAGTACATGGATATGGAGCCAAGCCATGTAATGAGGCACCCATATTTTGGAAGTTCTGATTTTCATTTCCGTAACTCTTTCACACAAGTCACATCCATTAACTAGAATCATTAGGGTTCCTTTACAAACACATGGCATGTTGGTGAGAGGTGAGCATGACTTTACAAAGTTGCTGAATGCAATGGCAACATCATACAGTGACCAAAAAACATGTTTTTCTACTTTTACATAGTGTAGTAGACAACGTTTAAGTATAGAGGTTGGGCATCTTATTCAAATGCCTCAATATCTTCTCAGCCATCTGCCTTGTATTTCCAACTCCATGATGAAATGAACTGACCAAAATAGCAGGTAAGACCCTGTCATTTGATATATATGAAACAGACTCATCACTGCCTTTATTCAAGAACTTTTCGAGCACCCAAAATGACTTCTGCCGCAATCCTTCTTGCCTATGCTCTTTCACTGCATTCAAAATATGTTGCACAGTGTTAATCTCGCTCAACATGCTCACAGATTTGTCCACATCAACTTTGTCATCCAACAAAGTGCTTATAGCTGACAATGCAGCTTCAACAACCTCTGGATTCTCATTTTCCAAACAATCTAGTAGCTTCTCCACTGCCTTCGCATCAACTATGCAGAAGGTGTTTTGAGAGGAACAGGCTCCTCGGTGAACTGGACACAATGCTATTCTCCTTCTCCTTGAAGAGCCGAAAGATAGATATTTAGGGAGGTAGAACAGCTTCATGAACTTTTTTCTCTTGATTTGTGGTGGTTTCGATAAGCTTATGGACTCCAAGGACAGATTCTCCAACCCAATCGCTGATAACCTCTGAATTTCATCACTTGATGTCTTCATGAGAAGTTCTGTGAAAACTGTTGTAAAGTTCTGGTTTTTTGCTAGGAACAACAATTGAGGTTCATATAGTGTTGTAGTAAATCTGACTAGAATGCCCACAAGACCTTCAAAGTAAGTGCTTTCAAACCTGCTTGGTCTTGTTCCTCTTTTCTGAATTTGATTGATTTCTTGTCTGACTGTAGGCACAATATTCTTGTATAGAAGAGCTAGGTTAAGAGTCAGATTTTGATGAGGAAGTATTGCTAGAAATTTTGCTGAAACTGCCTGCTTCTCAGTAATGAGGGTGGTCTCAGTTCCCTCGACAAGAAGACTCTCCGGTTGGCCTCTGGTTTTGCAGAGTCTCTCGGCCAGAAGGTGTCCTATATGGGGTGCAAGTACAGTTAGTAGCTTGATTGCTGCAATGGAAAGTTCTTCATGCGGATTATTAATGAGTTCTATGAGGGTGTAGCTTGCTTCAGTCTCTTTTACCAACGTCACAATGGTGGACTTTGGTTTGGGGATCTTAGCAAGGACTAAAAGAATCCTGATAAGATTGTTGTTTAGTTCATCTGGGGTTGAGTTGTTGAGCATGTAAACGATGTTGTGCACAACATAGTCGGAAGTCATGGTGTGACCGTGAGAGTTTACCTGGAGGTTCTCAAGCTCAAGACCAGACTCAAAAATATTTGCAACAATTGCAGCTGCTTCACCTTTTGAGTTCATTGGTTCATTGTGAATTTTCCGGATGAACATCTCTTCAACCATGACTTGTACAATTCCAGCTTCTACTAGTATGTTCGCATTTGGTTGGTACGAGGAGAGTTGCACTAAAGTTCTAAATGCCGCACTTCTGGCCAGTGTATTTCCACTATGTACCATTTTGATGAGAGTAGCAGAGACCATTTGAGCAACATAGGTTTTGCTGTCATGTCCAAGAACAATTTCCCCAAGGAAATTTGCCATGTCTATCTTCAATTCTTCACAACCTGTTATTTCATATTTTTGAACAAATGAAACTCCAATCAAAAAATTATATCATGAAGCATTTTATTTTATCTGAACTTGCAGTGGTCTCTAGTAAAACTAGTAGTCTGAAAATTTCTGTTTCTGTTTCAAATTATATTTCATTGAACTAGACATTTTATTTCAAGATAATCATGTATTTTGTAGATGACTTAATATGAATGCTCAGCTGTCATTGATCGTTACCTTCAACAAGATTTTTCAGGAGGGGTTCCATGAGTCCATTTTCTGCCATGCGTTTGATGTTGTTTGGCGAAAGTTCCAAATTCCTTAAGATCTCATCTGCTTTTTCTGAAGCAAACGCATCATATGACCGTCCATATTTCATTGTGATCAACATAAGAATTGCTCCGGTAACTGATCCAATTTTCTCACATAATGCTTGTGATCTTGAAAGCTCAAGCAATAAAAGCATTGATGCATGCCTTATGGACCGGTGACTGCTAGAAAGCATTTCAATTATGGTAGGAATGTTGGTTGTTTGAGCAATCATTTCCTGCACAAGAACACTATGTTAGAAGTTTGAGGTAAAATATGGTGTTCCTAATTGTTGCACAAGTTCCAGCAAATTATATTATTGATCTTATTTCAATATTCGGTCATTTAAAGCTAAGAAATTGAAATTTGACCTTGCTTTCATCAGCATCCTCAATCAGTTGTAGTAAAAGCTCTAGGACTGTACTTCTAATATCTTTGTTTTTGTACTCCAGACACTTAAAAAGCAATGGTAATATTCCAACTCTACAAACTTGAGTAGTGTTGTACGGATCCCTTCTGCAGATACTTTGCACCTCTTTTACTGCTTCAAGTACCATTGTATCTGAACTAGCCAAGGACAATGCTGCGCGGGCAGCCTTAATCCTAGCTGCTTCATTCCTTTCTTTCCACTGCTTTATTGTGGTTTTCAGAGCTATGTTCTCATTGAAAGCTTTACTCGTCAACTTCTGGCCAGTTGTTGGGCACAACATTGTTTGCTCCGAGCCATTGAGCTTCTCAAACCACTCAATAATTGCTTTCCTCTCAAACGTCACCCCACTTCTTATGGTTACTGGATCCTCCATGATCTTGTTTGTCAGTGGACAGAAGAAGGTCTCATACATAGGCTCCATATACTGACCAACTGGAGGCATACTTGTTAATGATTCACTCATATCCTCAGGTATTCTTTTGCTGACCCAACTTGAACTTCTAAGCATTTGAATCAGCTGTGGTGTATTTAAGAACTGAGGATTCTCTGTGGAGACCTCAAAATTTATAGAGTAAAGATCTATTTCTGTTGGTGTTGATACCGGTTCTACCTTTGGTTGTTTTCTGAAGGACAATAGCTTTTTGTCAATCCCATTGGTCTTGGATGCTTGAGCTTCAAAGTGAGCAGTCTGCATCTCTTTCGAAAGGGACTGAACTGAACTTTTGGCATAATGTTGGTCTCCAAATGTTGATGGTGGTATGAAGCTGAGGCGTTCTCCTATGTGCTTGATGACTGCCTCCAGCTGCGCTGTAATTGTAACGAGATCAGGATCCGAAAATGGTTGAATGCCTTTTTGACATTTCTCCACAAGAAGTTTGGCCAAATTAACACTTCTGGAAATAGATTGAAAATTTTCCATAG
This sequence comes from Argentina anserina, assembly GCF_933775445.1. Lineage (NCBI taxonomy): Eukaryota > Viridiplantae > Streptophyta > Magnoliopsida > Rosales > Rosaceae > Argentina > Argentina anserina. The sequence goes on from NC_065875.1 coordinate 23,603,562, forward strand.
CATTTTCATGGCATGTGTAGTCAGTGGTCATCAACTCCATGATGGCCACAGAAGCCCGATAAAGGTAACATGCAGTTTCAATAAAAGTTTCTTGTTCTACTGCTACGCTTAGTACCAATACTGTGATATCAGATATGGATGACAATATGAACTCTGAAAGACTCTCAATTGGACTTCCATATTCCTTGAGCTGAAGATCAAGAAGAATACATGTCATTTTCACTATACTTATGCTAAACTTCTACTGTCATTTCTATTGCAACTAGTGCTATGTATATAAGATATAGATCTTCAGTAATAAAATCCATGATTACAAGGTTTAATAACTTCTTGTCAATCTAATGTAACTTGGGAATTGGGGAAAGTTAACTTAGGAAAACTCTTGCCTATGGAATTGTCAGAACTAACATATTACACATATATTGGCTTCATGGCTTTTATTCTTACTAAATAGCAGAAAGTTCCATCTTGTATTATGCTTGTGACAAGCTTCCCAGAACTTAATTGTCAGACAGATGAAAATAACGTAAATATGAAAACTCATATGTAGTAAAAAGTGTGTACGTACCGCCATCCAATTGGAGCGGTTATGAACTTCTGCACTATGGCCTTCTTGCTTTAAAGTTTAAACTACAGTTTAGAAATCTAAAGTGCTAACATAGTCAATCTGCAGAAGATTTGAGAGATGAAAGTTTTCGACTACTGATAGTATCTCCTTATAAGAGCACCTGGGAACAAGACCTGTTCAGCTAACAGTCACTTGTGGTTTGGTTTGAAGTTCCAATCTGATGAATAAACATAATGAAGAAGGCAACTTGTATAGGGTAAAGTCTTTGTTTCCAAAATTTAATGGTGCCAATGATTTGAAATGGCATTGTTTCCAAATATTGATGCCAACAGGATTGAGTTGAATTGGTATTACATGATTATTATATGCAGAACTGACTCTTTCAATAACAAGTATTTTCCTTCAAGTGATAAAATTCATGAATGATTCAACCTCAGCAAGGTTTGGATAAGTTCAGGACTTAATTATGAAACTCAAATTGATAAGCAAAATAAAAAAAAATAAAAAAAATAAAAGGTAGATTTCTTTTCAACGAATATATCATCGTTATTTCTTTTGTTGCTTCTTGTTATCCCATGTGCTCTGTTTTTCGACCTTGAAGTCTAGGAATAGAGTTGGACATTTAAAAATTTAGTAGTAGATGCCTAGACGGTTATAATTATGTATGAAATTAACATTATTTATATTTATTTTTAAATCGTTTTAAATCGGATAAACAATTAACACAATAAGTGATACTATACTGAATTTATTATGAGTTGAACTAACAACATCTTATTTTCAGAGTATGCCACCAAACGAAATGATACTAGGCGTGTAATGAGTGACATGTATATAATGAGTGACGTGTTGGTATAATTCTTCTAATTTCATTTCATTTTAATTCCAAAATTCACAACTCGGTACTCTTAAAATGAATTGTACGCCAACGTATGACATTACACCATTCGTCTGATTCACGGCAGAAGCTCGGCATTGGATTGGCAGTTTGGCACGAGAAACTAGACGATTTGTGAATCTGTCCTCGTCGACATTCCGGCCATTAAAACTAAACACAGCATCGCAACCCACCTGAATTAGTGAATAACAAACAAAACTGGCAGGAGACCACATTATGCACGTTACGTATACAAATACACTGTACGTACGTATAAAGAAAACCAAAGCATTACAATAAAGACAGAACCATACTCGTCGTCTTTCTCAGCTTCAACTCAGAGCCGTGTCATTGGATAAGAACCCCAACTTGTCTCTCTTACGTGTTCTTTTCTCCAACTTATTCGCGGCGTCCATTCTCCGCAGAGAAAAAAAAATAGTAACCAAGAAAAGCTAAAGCTCACTGTTACCTGAGCTTCAAGAAATGACCGCCGGGGAAGAAAAGGCCGAGTTTTTACCGGAGTCCAAACTACCCAGTAACGAGAACAGTCCACTGCTGCACAACCCGGATGAGGAAATCGCCGGCGGGTCGTTTTCCGGCGCGGTGTTCAACCTGTCGACGACGATCATTGGCGCCGGGATTATGGCGCTGCCGGCGACGATGAAGGTGTTGGGACTCGGAGTTGGGATAGGGATGATTGTCTTGGTTGCGGTTTTGACGAAGGCTGCCGTGGAGATGTTGCTGAGGTTTAGTAGGGCCGGCAATGCGGCGTCGTATGGTGGTGTTATGGGGGATGCTTTTGGGATAGGTGGCAGGGTTGTGTTTCAGTTGTCTATCTTGGTCAACAATCTTGGGACTCTCATTGTGTATATGATCATACTTGGTAAGAAAGTTTGGCTCTTGGGTTGGTTCATGTTCATGCTTGAAGTTACCACATTTACTTTCATCTTGTACAGTTGTACTATTCATGTGAATTGATTAGGTGTAACTTGGGGGTTACAACTTCATTTTGAATTTTTGATTACCTTGTATAGCTTCGTTTCCTAATTATCTATGAATTGATTGGACTGTTTGGCCATGCGTGTTTTTCTTGCAATTTGACTGTCATTTTTTGCTGTACTTGATTAGGTGATGTGCTGTCTGGAACTGCTTCAAGTGAAGTTCACCATACTGGAGTATTGGAAGGGTGGTTTGGTGAAAAATGGTGGAATGGCCGTCTTTTTGTTCTGTTTGTTACAACGATTTTCGTGTTTTCTCCGTTGGTATCCCTGAAACGAATAGGTAAATGTGTAGTTCTTCCTCTTTGTTTTGAGATTTTAACTGCCCAAAAGGACGAGTTGTGTTTGTATGAATCATATGAGTCGTACTTTTACAAGTGTTAAGTGACATGAGAAATTTTGTTATGAACTAAAGCAGAGTCACTTGACTGTTAGAACTGGTTTCTGTGCTAGTTATGTAAGAATGAGATTGGTATTTGTAAGAGTCGGGCATTTCTCAGAGATCTCTATATGGTTATTGTCTTGTAAGTTCAATATAAATTAGTGCTTTCTTTATCCTTGCAGATTCATTGAGATACTCATCTACTTTAGCAGTTGGGCTGGCAGGCGTTTTTCTAGTTATTACTGCAGGAATCACAGTTGTTAAAATCTCCCATGGAGATATTTCCATGCCCAGATTGCTTCCTGTGTTGACCGATCTTACGTCAGTGTGGAATCTCTTCACAGTTGTTCCTGTTCTTGTGACAGCCTTCATCTGCCACTTCAATGGTATCCTAACTGTTCCTACACTACGCAGCTTTTCTTGCTATTGGAAAAGCATAAAACTTGATGAGAATCTTCTTTTCTTGCAGTGCATACAATCCACAATGAGCTTAGGAAGCCTAGCATGATTCAGCCAGTTGTGCAGACATCATTAGTATTGTGCTCTTCTGTCTACATACTGACCAGCATTTTCAGTATCCTCCTATTTGGGGACTCAATTCTTGATGATGTGTTAGCCAACTTTGACACTGACCTTGGCATCCCTTACAGCTCTATGCTCAGTGATATTGTCCGGATTAGCTACGCCCTGCACCTCATGCTTGTTTTTCCTATTATCTTTCATCCACTGCGAATCAACTTTGATGATCTCTTCTTTCCTTCATCTAGGCCTTTAGATTTAGATAATCGTAGGTTTGCATTAATCACTTTCAGTCTCATTTCTGTTATCTTCTTGGGCGCAAACTTCATTCCAAGCATCTGGGATGTTTTCCAGTTTACTGGAGCAACTGCCACAGTTTGCATTGGATTTATCTTCCCTGCTGCCATTGTTTTAAGGTAAAACCTTTGGCATTCAACTGTTTCTATTTTCCATTTGAGCAATAATGTCGGCAATGTAGTCAAATATGCAAATTCTTCTAGATGAGAGACTAGTAATGCTTGAGATCACTTGCAATGTAATCAAAGCTATATCTACCATTGTGATATCCAGCGAGTCATTTAGTCTATTTGATGTCTCTGACCTCAAACTTTCTGAACCAGGGACCGGAATGGCATAGCAACATCAAAGGACAAGATCTTATCTGCTATCATGATTGGTCTTGCTGTGTTCTCAAATTTGATAGCAATATACTGTGATGCCGCAGCTTTGTTCAGAAGAAGCTAGCCCCTCCTATGTGGATTCTTTTGTTAGATGAACAAACTATATGTGTGATATGGCAATTTGAAGACCAGAAAACCGCTGAAGTTTCCAGGAAATATGACTAGTTTGGTATTGTTGTGACTTAAAAAAAAATGTTTCTACTAAGCTGTAAAAAAAATTAACTTTGAATTAAAACATATTTGTGTTTGGTAAATATTACTTTTACAAGTCAATGATAAATAAAGGGTGCGGCTATTGTCACCCCACAATCTACTCTGTTTATTCCATATTATTGAATTATTGAGATATCAAAATACTCTAATATAAAATTACTCTAAAAGACAATAAGTTGTTAAAAATTACAATTTCTTTCTTTAAACTATCTTTTATTTTGCATAAGATGTACTTAAATCTAAAGATTAAATTAAATTAGATTTCTTTTTTGCCGTTATAACTCATGTATTCTCGATTCATTCATCTTCTACCATTCTCATTCTAATAATAATAATAATTTAACAATAATGATGATGATAATAATAATAATAATAATAACAATAATAAAATCTTTTACCAGTATCACAAATACGTCTAATGAGTAGGTCTAACGTTAGGTTCAACTTATACATGTGTGATGTGTCACATGTCTCTTTTTTGTTTTGAGGTCCGGTTTGGATCCTTCAATCATTTTGTTGTTCTATAATTTAATTGAATGATTAATCGACAATGAATGGTTACTTCAATTTAACACAGTCAGGTTGGCTTCATTTGTCTCGTATAAGACACCAAGACCGAAGTCAATAGCTCATGATCTTTTCTTAGTAGTGATTATTAAAATAAATATGGAATTAAAAAAAGTGACAAATGGGTGAACAAAGTAAGTTAAAGTTGAAAAAAATTATGTAGGTAAACAAAGTATTATTGCATTAAAAAAACAAAGTACTATTGAAAAATGGTATATTAGGTATTGAAATGGGGTGAACAAAGTAAATCTAAAGGGAAAAAATAAAATTGGGAAAGAGAATGTGGGGTGAACAAAATAGACAAGGGGTGGCAATAGCCGCACCCTAAATAAATTGTTTGATAAATTTTAAACAAAACTGATGTAGATATAGTCAACGACAAAAAAAAACACGATTTTGTTTTAGCAAATTGAGAATAATTATAAATAAGAATGTTATTTTAGGATTTACAGAAAAATATCACTTTGAGTAAAAATAGATTCTAAAAGCAACATTGTTCTAAAAACTGCTGTGAATAACCTATAAATTCTATATAAAAAACACTGACATTTATGAAGTTACCAAACACTATGAATATTAAAAATCGACCTATAAGTTGATTTTCTTAGAAGTGAAACTGTACTAAATTAGGCCTTTGTGTATATGCTTACGATAGAGCATCTGTATTTAAACTCTTTCGAAGATCTGATGTGAGAAACTTCTATGATACCATTCAAATGCGGAAAGTTGAAGGCTAAAGCAATTGACTCGAACACGCTTGTCATCTTTAGTAGATCACAAACTAAAGATCAGACTGATCAGTGGTGTTCTACGAAAACTCTGTAATGTTTCACTTTGTATTGAACAAGTATCCAGATAAATAAGAACTGGTACAACGACTTATTCTACATTTTCCTATAAATGAATATAGAAGACTAATGTACAGATCCTAACAAAAATCACCGACAACAATTTCGTTGCCCTTCTATGACAATGATATTCATGATCCCACCCGACCTACACATCAACTTTGTTGAAATTACAGTCTCCCTAGCGTGCATATACCATCAGTTGCCCATCTGTTTAATCAACTCAACCAACATTCCGATAGCGCCGAACATTCTAACATGTTCTGAGTTGCGCCGACGAAGCTGTTCTGTCAAGAAATGCTGCCCTTCTAATTTTGAATCCTTCAAAATAGCGGATGCAGAAGACAGCCAAGTCCTGTAAGTTATTTCAGCTACTGTATCTAGATCTGTACAAGGACACGAGCAGGAAATTGTCTCCAGAAGCCAAACATCAAGCTCTCCTTTACAGGGATTCAAAACTCATCATGACAATGACTTGTGTCCATACACGAGAACACAAGAATTGTGTCACCTTGATTCGACATAATGGAATTGAAACAAGGGGCAAGCAATTAATTGGCTCATATTAGTTGAAGAAATATGTAGATTCAAGAACTTGTCTGAGATCAAAATCTCCACGATCCGGTAAAGGAGGAAAGGTAAGGGTGGGGAAAGACTCTTGAAAGCTCTCCAACAACTGTAAATGTAAACAAAAAAATGAAGGCATACTTCAACTCACAAGTCACTGATGCATTTCATTCACAAATTCAAACTTTCACAAATCAAACTTCATCAATACTAGAACAGGTAGAACATGATACGAGAAAATTATCATATCAAACAATATTTTATTCTAAATTTTAATTAGTTAATCTCATTCTTTAACATTTAATTTATAATCGTCATTCCTAGTTAAATTTTTAGCCAAGAAAGGCCTCTGTAGCACACTTCAAACAAAATAAAAATAGGCAAAAAAAAAGAGAGGAAAAAACAACAGCAATGAAAACAGAAAAACCATCATATCAAACAAGGTTTTCTAATCTTCATTCGGAAGGAAAAAAAAAGATTTATGTAAATTAACTCACATTCTCCAGTATTGGTTTTTCGTAGAGTTCAACAAACTTGTCTCTTAGTATCCTATTCATTTCGTCAACATCACTTGCATGTGTCCAATAGGAATCGTGCACACCTGTAATCAACAACATTGTATGAAAAGAAAAAGAATGAAATGCTAGTATACGAGAGAGAGAGAGAGAGAGAGAGAGAGATTCAGTAGAAACCTGCAAAATTTAACCCTGCCTTCTTGCAGGCAAGAGCAGTCATCATCATGTGGGAACTATCAAGGGAGTGCACAAAATTGGGAGGAAAAGCTGTCCTCTGCCGTTTAACCATGACCTTGTCCGTTTCCCTCTGTAATGTCAGCACCTGGAGGGAAGTCTTAATCTGCATTTACTCCAAAGTGGCACCAATGAGATACTGATATCAAACAAGTAACAATATTTGGACACATTTCAAGTTGTAGAAGTTTTACAAGATGCCTTCCTAACTGCCGGTATGGTTGAACAACAGAAAGTCCAAGGGGTGTGGTCCATCGAACTGTATGATTCTCTGCGGCTATAACCTATTCATGTTTGATCACAGCAGTCAGTACTTGTAGATCAAAATTTATAACTGAAATTTTCAAGCAGACATTTCAAAAGAAGCATAAAGTTTGATATTTCATTTCAGATATTATGCTCCGAACAACAGGCTAGAGGGAACATCACTTCAACTTCCAATGCAAAAAATTGTACACATACAACCCACCATCAACTCCCACCTACAACATTGTAACCTTTTCACAATCAGAGTCCCTAGTTGTGTATTTCACCGCCGTACAGAGATCTTCTAGAACTTTACCACAGTCCAAATCACTCTTCTGGACCCTTGCTAAAGCAAGCAATTTTTCCCAGAGTTAAGCCTTAACTAAAGCTCAATGCAAGCCATGAAGAGCCCCCAATATTAACAGAAGGAAAAGCCTAGCTTGGGAGTTACGAAAAATTAAAGAGGCCATCTTCAACAGTTTAACCATACCCAATTCTGAAATAAAATTCCTTCGAAGGGCCCGAGTTTATATATGTTAAGTAAGCAAACTGGAGAATATATCAAAGGTTAACTGTTATGCTCCTAAACACGAGCAACTCACATCAATGGAACTAATAATCTCCAAACTAATATCCTATTTTGACACCAGCTGGACCAAGACCAGCTACAACATTCTTATAATTATACAAAATAAGACAAACCTTAGCACATTCACCCAGCCAACTCATAATACTTCTTGCAGCTTCAAACATCTCTCCCAGGGCAGTCAAAGTGGTCTGTAAACAGCAAATTAATCAGCACAGACTATAATACAAGAACATAGACATATACTCTAATCAACTGTTATTCACTTACCCTAGCAGCATAGCAAGCTGCGGAAAACAACATCGCATCATCAGCTATCGTACCACGCTCCTTTAATCTTTTCTTTATTTGATCACGTGCACCAATATAAGTAACACCATATACAGAGGTCATAACTGTCTGCTTCACCAATTTACGGTCAACCTAAGATTTCAAATTACAAGGCAAAGCATTAGAAGCATCAAATGAAGCAGTTGCACAACCAGCAGAAGAAAATTATCTTCATGACAATGTATCTGTTCAGTAGGTACATCATCAAAACTAGAAAAATAAGACAAAACATTTTACAACTATTTCACCTCAGAACAGTTTTGATGTACTGGCTACCAGTTTCATTGTCCATTAAAAAATTCAAACCAAATTAAATACAGTTATCAATACTAACCTCTTTAATTAAAAGCCTAGCATGCACTGTGTTTGGATTACTGGCTGGATCTTTCTTGGCATCAGTGCACATTATATCAAGAACCCTGCAAAAGAAAATTGAGTACACAAATTAATAGTTGTGTCATTTATTGATGCCAAGCTCCTAAGGAACAAACTCAACAAAAGTTGATCTTTCTATTTATCATTTAATGAATAGAGATCATTTAGGGTAATGAATAGATATTGATTCTTTGGCTCCTAAGTTTTCTACATATTTAAGCAAACCAATACAAAAGGAACAACAAATAAAACAGATGCACGAGAGAGAGAGAGAGAGAGAGAGAGAGACCTGGCAGCAATTCCTGAGTAAACATCAGCCGGTTTCTCTCCCCCAACAAGATTTACAGCAGCTGCTCCAAGCTGGAAATTGATGAGAAGGTAATAATAATGAATAAGCATGTGAGGTCGAAAGTATAAAAAAATCAACAAAAAGTTACTGATTTCTTGTTTCCTGGATGACAAAGATATTAAAATAAAGAAATTAATGGAAAGTGAAAAATTGCTTCTTTTTGGCTTCCAGCTTTCTTTTCGTAGCATTATGAAATGTTACGTAGTTGGCACTATGAAATTGCAGTACCAAACTTCAAGAGTGGCCAAGGTATCTAAGAGAAGTTCTTTACCTTGTCTCTTCCGAGGGCAGCATAGTGTTGTAAACCATTACATGAACCATCCTTGCAACAGGAAAAGAAAAGCTAAAATCAACTTCTGGATTGAATGCAAATCATGGGCACAAACTTCGAAAGCATAATATATAAAGCATAGTATAGCATGGAAGAGGCCCGATAGCCAAGGATGCACAAGTACGGGTACTGGTACGGGATACGGCATGACACGGGATACGTTCTTTTCTGTTTTGGATACGTTTTGTAAAATAATATTTAATATATATATTATATATAAATTCTAAAATTTAATCAAACAAGCAATTAAAACACCTAAATTCCATCAATTTTATAATAAACATAAGTTTATAAATTAAATACTTAATAAGTTCAAGAAAATACAACAATGGAACGGGCTATTAGACTCTCCACCTAATTGTAATTAGTAGTTTAGTACTATAGTTATTCTAAGTTTTTAACGTGGCATTGACAATTATACCCCAAAACGTATCCAAAATGTCTTTTGACCGTATCAGGTGAGTTGACTATATAGTACATATTGTGGATATGTATTTTTGGCCACGGATACGTATTTTTGGCCACGGATACGTAAATGTAGCGTATCCATACCGTACCCGTATCGGATACGGGAACGATACGGGCATTCATTTTTTCTCGCGTATCCGTGCATCACAGCCGATAGCAAACCAACTTCAATAAAGTGAATACTTGACCAGGAATAAGTGGCTTTCTCAGTATCGCTCTTGCTAAACATTTGCTTATCTAAATATGTTAGGATCTGTACTTAGTTTAGTTCTATCCATTCATTAAATATTTTTGTTATCTTCTGATTCAACCCCCAGAACACTTAACTTTTGCCTATCTTTTAAAATTAGAGCCAACAAAAAAAAGTGACATATTGCAGTCATGCAACTGTACAGCACTGTGTAGAATCCACAACTTTTATCACCTGATATAAGAGAATGAAGTAGTTTGCAGATATGATCTGACTACGCTAAGACATGAAGTACCTGGTGAACAGGCATATAAGAAATGGTAGTCTCCGGTGAGGGGCTTCTCAATGCTTCAGTGAGATTAATGCAAGCTGCCAAGCATTGGAAAGGATCTTCCGCACCCAACCACCACCGCCTTCCTTCAAGAGGTCTGTCTGTGGAATCAAAAATTTCGTCCACATGGTCCTCTGTAAATGCTACTCGATCATCATAGGAGAGCTTGTCAACACCACCAGCATATAAATTTGCCAAATGTATCTTTAGCCACCGTAAACCAGATGTTCCAAGACGGCGCCCCTCTGCGAACTCCAGGACACCTCTGCACATATCAGAACCGAGATGGTTTAAATATGGGTGCATGGGGTAGGCACGGCCACGGAAATCAAGATTGTGCGGATAGTAGAAGCCTTCCTCATCCTTCATCTTTCGAGCTACCTGTTCCCATTCAATGAAAGTCAATATCAAAGTATCCAATCAGAATACATTAATCAGCTTGTGAGGAATAATTCTTACAGCAAGTTTAAGTTCTGTATCACACCGCTGCGAGTGCCTTTCACTATTCTTCTTTCTCACAGCTTTCATTTTCCATTTCCATTTTTTTATTTCTGCCTCATCTTCAGTGTCTGGTTCTTCAGGTAAAGGAACCTATATATCACAAGAAAAAAAATTCACGTTTGATCATTTAATTGAATTAAAGAAATGCAATCCCATATCTTGAACACAATAAATGAGCTATTAAATATGAAAATTAAATATTTAGAAATTGTAACCCACGTCGTCACGGTCAACCAAGTCAGCAAGACAGCCTCCATTAGCCCATATCCGGTCCACTACACCAAGTACCCTTTCGTTTATCCTCCATTTGGTACTTCCAAGGGTATCCAGCGCCTAATTCAAAGAAAAATTAAAAGATTAGATGTGTAAAAGCATACGTGTCAGAAACCCTGGATTGTGGAATAGTTAGTGGCTATCTTGTGAGGAATTCCTCTTATTACTAGAAACAGGAACAGATACCCATACAGAAACTAAAAGTGAAAGATCCTTAAAATACCTCATAAACAGGTTCTAATTGCTTTCTAGGAGTGGATTTAATAACTTGGCGCTGTTGTTTCGCTCCATGAGTTCGCATAACATAGGATGGTAAGAATAAATGTGCTCCTTTATCATAGCTGCAAAAAAAATAACAATAGGCTATTGAAAGTTGGATAAAATCATGGTGTTTAACCATGCTAGTTACTTATGAACGCCGAATGAAAACAAAATCCTGAGCCAGGGAAAAAGATTGTACTACTAAGGCTAAGCAGTTCAGCTAATCTAAATGCTGCAAAAAATTGATTAAAAAACGTAAGCAATTTATATCTGACCTACAGTGCATACCCTGTCCAGTTAAGTGGAGGCACCAACATCGGCATATAAGGAATGACCATGTGCCTTGCCTGGTTTGATAGAAAAGATCATTGAAACAAAAACAAAAAGGTTAGTGGAGAAATTCATCCTCAGAGATACACATCTGACATCGAAAAAATGGACAAAGGACAACTGCCCGTGTAGTAGTGTGACATACAAGAAATATTGGTAAATAGAACCAGGCAAGAATTATGAGCTAAACCAGATCGAACTGTTCTACTTACTGTTTTCTCCATCCCTTTGTGAACTAATGGGTCGCATTCAATTACACCATATCTCCTGTTGGTCTTCCTATTAAAGATAATAATGACAGAAGTTAAGATAGAGAGAGATGGAGATTGGGAGAGGGAGGAAGGGACTATGAAAGACAGGTAGAGGGAGAGAGGTTAAGTGTAACAAAGACACAATTTTTCTTACTGTGCCTCTTTACTTATAGTCTTAAGGGTATGCATGAATGCTGGGCGAATATCAGGTGGATTATCTCCTAAATGATCAACTGCAGGTTGTATATAAGCTGTTTCCATTATTAATTGAATCAATCGACAGCCAACCTGGAAAATAAAAGAACCAATGTAATATAACAAAAATAATAACAAGACAGTTTGAGATGAAATCTATCATAGTCACAAACCTTAACTTGAGCTTCTTGACCCCATGGCTTTAGGCCATCATGTTCCTTCACAATTTCCTTTACTTGCTGCATTTTCTTCATTTTTAGCAACTTCGTAACCTTCTTCCTCAGCCTCTGTTCTTTGTTTAGTTTTTCTAGCTCTTGTTCTTTAGTTAGTAGCTCTTGCTCTTGTTCTTCAATAAGTTTCTCTTGTTTGGTGTTCATGATATCAGATTCAGCTTTAGGTTTCTTAGCACTGCTACTCTTCTTCTTTGTCTTCTCCAAAAAATAGTGTATCCTAACCTGGCACATGATCGTCAAATTACATTCTTATTAACTTCAAAACAAACAGCAAACCAACAGAATGACAAGCCAGCTGACTAAATTAGCATGCATATATTTCCATTAGTCCCGGAGACATGAGAGCTCGCCACAAATTAAACTATGTCATTATGAATCCAAAGCAATCACAGAAAATCAAAGTTCAATTCATGACTAAAACTATCAACATGAAAATCCAATAGCTTTCCACAAACTAAAAACCAAAAGTTCATACTTCAGCAAAGTTCAACCACATACTTTCTAACTCCGTAAAACAAACAACCCAAAGCAAAGTTCCAGTCTCACAAACCTCATTCTCAAGTGCTTCACCAATGGCACAAGCAGCCTGGACCACCTTAACAGCCCCAACTCCACCATGATTAGTCATCAACAGCCCCATCAACTTATGCATTGTAATAACAGCCATCTTATCCGGCGGCAGCTGCTCCCAATAGGGAGCATGGCTAGGCCTACAGTTATGCCACTTCCCTGTCCAACTCCCCGGCTCAGCTGCAATGGCATCCCTCAGAGGCTCAAACCACCCCAAAAACAGTGACTTAACATAAGGCAAATTCGGCGCCAGCTTATGCTGACACATATCACTCAAAAGCTCCTGGTACTCATTCGCCGCCTCCTCCCACGCCTCAGTCTCAATCCTCACCTGCCTTCTCCTCAATATATTATACTTCCCCGCCCCCATTCCACTCACCAACCTCTTCGGCTGCACCTTCCTCCTCCTCTCCCCAACCAGCTCCTCCAGCATTCCCTGGATCTCTTCACTCCCAGACTCCTCATCAGTCGAGGCAATGGCCTCAGCTGAGCTGGCATACCCTCTGCAGTACCCGAAAGGGTAAGCCCGGCTCCGCCATGAACCGGGTCTGCAGAATTTGAGGTGTGGAGGAGTTGTTGCAGCAATTTGAGGTGGACCCAGTACTAAAGATCCATACTTTCTGCAGACCCAAGTCTCAAAATGTGTGCTTTTGTTGATAAAGGTGGGTTCTTTGGGGAATATGAGAGGGGAAAGCTTGGACTTTGATGAGGAAGCAGCTTGTTTGGCTAGGGTTCTCCACATGCTTGCCCAGGCTGGAGAAGCTGGAGACTAGGTGATGCAGTACATCAATAGAATAGAATGGGATTTTTGAAGAGGAAGTAGAGAAAGGTTTGAGTTGGAGGAGAAGGGTGTTGAGGGAGAGTGAGCAAAAATTAAGGGGAGTTGGGGAGAGGCTGCCTTTAAACCCTGCTTAAACCTACGATCTTTCTCCCCCTTGCTTTTCGGGTCATTGTAACTCGACCCGTTTGGCTAATTGGGCTGATCCATCATTTACTAATTTATGGTGGGGTCCAGAATAAATGGTCTGGAGTTTGAAACATTGTTCTTGATGAATGCCACCTTTATACTGCCTAGTTCAAAGAGTTCGTGTTTTGAATTTGTTTGAATCTAGCTTAAATTATCAGTAATCAATCAAGCTGTAGGAGTAGAGCAGATCATTTTTACGTTTAAACTCTGCTCAGGTCATCAAGTTAGCGAGATAAATAGAGGAAAATGAGTGTTTAATCTTCCTTTAAATAAAAAGAGTTTGTGCGGCTAGTTTTAAGTTTTAATTAATAAAAAACTATCGAATACAACGGGAAACACGAAGACTAAACCAATTCCGCTTAATGATCTTAATACTCAAATTTGGCCAACTGAAGATCGTAAAAATTCTAAAATGCAAATAACAAGATTGCTTTTGTTGAAATTACGGATGCAAATTGGCCACGTTTGGCCTCAGTTCTTTGTAGTTTATACAACAGGAGCAGATGAATCCCATTTCTATTGATCTCTATTTCCAAAGCTCAATTATCATCTCTACCCACTAATGATTCGGCCTATATCATGTTTGCGGGGCCAAGATATGCATTGAACTAAAACTATGATAACGAGATTGATCTGCAGAATATAGAAGCTTGAATGCCTCAAATAGATTATTGATGGAGAAATCGTGACAGAGGAGCTTATGAAGGATCTCTTGATTCATTCTAAGACCCAACACATGAACATATCAGTAGAAACCAAGCTATCACAATCTTTTCAACAAAAGCAAACACATTTTCCCCACCCAAACTTTATCCTTCCTAAACACTAAGCAAATACTGGCAAAATTTTGTAGTACATGATTTCAGTTACACATTTAATCACTCCATGGATCGCTCTCTGCCCTCACTTCTGATGGTTCAATTACTTGTGTTTCAGAGGCTTCACCAGTGCTTGCATCAGATTCTGCAAGCTTTGCCTCTGCCTCCTCATCTTCCAGTCTGCCCCATCTTCCTCCAAGCGCCATAGCCATCATCTCATAGATCTTGTTTCCCAACTCAGCAGGGCTGTCGGGCTGCATGATTAATGTTTAAACAGGTGAGGATTAGACAAAGGCTAGTTAAGATTTTTTTAACAGTGGAAGTAGGAGGCTTTGCCCTTACAGTGAATCCACTGGAGATCAATGCTGTGTCAAATAAGAGGGCTACAGCTCTCTTGGCATCAGTGCTATCGGGGGAGTTCTTGCAAGCAGCCTGTGGAGGAAACAACAATTGTCAACACAGTTAATCTATGAAACCCCGTAATTTTTGTCATAGTTGTTCAGTAACCTGAACCCTTTCTCTCTTTCAATTTTGTTTTTTTTTTTTGTTTTTGATAGATTTGAAATGTAACTAGGTGAGGTTGAGGAGTTAGTCTGTAATGACACTCCAACAAAGAAGCTCATGAACATACATTTAGGTCCTTAATGATAGGATGATCTGGGTTAATTTCCAATATTCTCCTGCCCCTCATGAATTCCAAACTTGAAGTATCTCCAAGTGCCTGGGCTTTCATCAATCTGTAAAAGCAAAAAAGAAACATTAATAGGAATATATTTTGTTTTATCATTATAATGAAAAGGAAGGCAGCTTTGAACAATATTGGTCTGAACTCTGAACATGAATCATACAAGGCAAAATCTACCTTTCCATATTAGCAGACCATCCAAACTTGCCCGAAACAAGCACACAGGGAGACGAGCTTAGACGCTTCGAGACTTGGACTTTTGCAACCTGATCACCAAGTTGTTGCTTTATCCAATCACAGAGCAGAGTGTATTCTTGTTTATTTTCCCTGTCCTTGACCTCATCCTCATCACCTGGTAATTAAAAAAATTTTGGTGAGAATTATGTAAATAATAACGAGACATGTGCCTCAGTTTGATAAAGTGAACCTTCCATAAATATTGTTTACATACTAAAGCAAGAGCTCAAAAAAATAAACGAGGGGATTTTACTTACCAAGTTCTAAATCTTCCTTGCTAATGTCCACAAATTTCTTCTCTTTGTAGGTTTGTAGGTTCTGGATGGCCACTTCATCAATAGGTTCAACCAGATACAAAACCTAAGAAAAACAGTCAACATCAGCAACCTAGGTAAAAACAATCACCATAACGAAAACCAAACATTTCTTTTTTGAAAAGGTGAATATATCACCTTGTCTTCTTCTATCACTAGCTCGCAAACTGATAATTCTCCATACATGTTTAAAATCTTATTGATCAAAGTTAGCAAAATACATACCTCAATATCTTTTTGAACCAACTTTTCCAAAAATGGAGCACTTCTTGCACTTTTCAGACTGTCTGTTGCCAAGTAATAGATGGCATTCTGGGTCTCAGGCATGTTTTCAACATATTCATCTAAACTAGTCAGTTCTTCCTCACTCTTGGAAGTGTAAAATCGCAACAGAGGTGTTATGCGCTTGTGATTTCCTGTGTCCTCAATACAACCCAACTTTAGAAACCTGCCAAAGTTCTCCCATAGTTTCTTGTAGTCCTGGGCTCATGTTCAACAACTTTTAAAGTCAATAACAATTTTCGGCTAGAATGAAAAAAGCAAACACAGTAATAGCTTCCACCAACCTCTTTATTTTCACTTTCAGAAACTTCTTGAATCATGTCGAATGTTTTCCTTACAAGTCTCTTTCTCATAATTCGTACCTGAAATCAGTTGGCATAAAGTATGAGCTTACGTCATTTTCCCTGGAACAAATCTTATCACATACGAACATAAGAACTGACGAACAGTCTTAATATGGTGATGCTCCTCAAATTTTATCAAAAATAGTAGACTTACAATTCGACTTTCTTGAAGAATCTCTCGGGAAACATTAAGAGGAAGATCATTTGAATCCACCACACCCTTTACAAAGCTCAAGTATCTTGGAAACTACAAAACGATAAATCAGAATACTGCACTGAAATACAGTGATTTTGAGCAAATAAGCATGTGGATGTGATATAAAGTAGATACTCAAATACAAATAAATTAAATAAAAAGGCTATCAAAGACCATTAAACTAGCCCAACTATTAACAGTATGATCACAACTCTATTAATGATGGATGACATAAACAATGAATGACATTATCACAATTTAGACTTAATGCTTATAGAAGAACGTTATAACCAATAAGAATCAACTTGTAGATTCTCAAATTCTTATAATTTCTAGTATAAGAGAAACTTACCAGTTCACCATCAAAATCATCCGAGATAAAGACCCTCTTCACATACAACCGTATGTTCTTTGTTTTAGGATTAGCTATGTCCTCATTGTTCATTGGTGCCATCCCAGGAATGTAGAGAACACTTCTGAATTCCACCTCACCCTGCATAGATATCGAAGTGAAGTTAGCATCTACATCAGGCTAAAGCTCTACCTTCCTAACCAATTTTTAGGGGGGAGAGAGAGAGAGAGAGAGAGAGAGAGAGTCATTTCAGTACCTCAGTGGTGAAGTGAGTGTGAGCAAGTGGATCCAAGAACTCATTAAACGTTTTCTTGTAAAATTCATTGTACTCTTCTTTTTCTACTTCTTTTGCGCTCCGCATCTGCAAAAATCAAAACAACATGATATATATGGGTAAGACAGCACATAAAGGTAATTCATACTGAACGTCCATTAGCTATACCATGAAATAAAAAGTACTAAAGAACGCACCCATATAGGCTTTGTTTCATTGGCTAATTCCCAATCCCAATACTTCTCAGTTATTGTCTTCTTTTTCTTCTCACCCTGATAAACAAGCACACAAATATCAATGCAATGTTCTCAGAGAAACATGTTCTTAGATTGCACGTCACTTACCTCTGGCTTTGCTTCTTCTCCTTCTTTTGGTTCTTCCTCATCTTCAACCTGCCAAAAAGTTTGAGCTTAGTAGTGAAATGCTACTCCACACACATTCTAAAGAATGGGTACTTATGATATACAGACAAGAGACAGAATTCAAGATTATTTTTTGAATCCAACTCAATGAAACCTTATCAAGAAAGTAACATTCTGATGAAATAGTGGTATGCTGATTACCACTTTCAACTAGTAAAGAAGTAACAATGTTAACCACTGGAAAGAAAATAAAGTGGAACTATGAAATCTGCTGTATTTTAGAAGGGAAAAGGTTAATTAAAAGCAAAGACCAAACCTCAACAGTCCTTGATTTTTCTTGCCATGTGTAGATGGGGAAGGAAACAAATTGGGAGTAATTCTTCACCAAACTCTGGATCCTAGCCGGCTCTGAGAATTCATACTTGTCATCCGGCTACAAGAAGAAAGATATAACATGGTCATCCAAACATAAATAAACAGCTGGATACATATTCATTGCCCAACCAACACAGTCACATAAAAACGACCAAATGTATGAGAAATGAAGGAGGTAAGGTACCCTTAAATATAGTTTGATCTGCGTCCCACGGCTAATCATATTTTCTGGATCAGTTTCTTCCCTGATCACATAAGAGCTACTCTCAGCAGCTGATTCCCAGACGTATTGCTTATCTGACTTGGGGCTTTTTGTAGAAACAACTACCTGATTGTGCAAAATATATACAAAACACTTACAAACTGCTTAACAATCATCCAGACAAAAAGCTCCACTAGGAGAAGATAATATTTAGTATTTCAAGGCATTAATCTAAATACCGTACCTTGTCAGCAACAAGAAAAGCAGAATAGAATCCAACACCAAATTGACCAATTAAACCGTTGTCTGCACCAAGATCCTTGTTTTCCTAACAAAACACAAGCTCAAAAGTAAGATTCAAAGTTGAAAATGAAGATTTAGTAGTACCAATGAGCAAAACCAAGAATCAGTAGTCTGCAGAAAAAAAACAGTATGACTGTATGAGAGAAACCTTTAGAGCCTTCAAGAATTTTGAAGTGCCACTCTGAGCAATGGTACCAAGGCAGTCAATGAGTTCCTCTTTCGTCATCCCAATACCAGTATCCCTACACATCAGAAAACATGTCAATCATCTCCACCAATCCATCAAGGACCAAATTAGACATCAAAAGTAACTTCAAAGTTAAAACGAATAGAAGCAACATACGATATAGTAATAGTCCCATTCTCTGGGTCGGGTTTGATGCGTATCTGTAGCTCACCAGCATCTCCAAGCAGAGAGGGCTCGGTCACACTCAAAAATCTCAACTTGTCCAAAGCATCACTTGCATTACTGACACGCCATAACAAAAGAAACTCAGCATATAAACACAGAACATAATGCACATATTATTCGATCCAAATTCTATTATATATCGTACATTTGTACTTACCTAACCAGCTCCCTAAGGAACACCTCCTTGTGGCTGTAGAGACTGTGCACTATCAAATCCATTAGCCTACTGACCTGCAATAAGTTCCAAAAGCCCTCAACTTTCAGTTCACAAACCAAAACCCAATTCTAAAAATAGAAACATTAAACACTCCAAACTATTAACAAAGCAAAAGCCCCAGAACTCAGAAACCCAAACAACACCACATATCATATAAAGCTTTGAAATTTATGATGAAACCAAAACTATAAACAGTCCCAATTATGAAGAAAGCCCCAAACTTTTTAAACCCAATGCCTCCATTTTGATTACCCCATACAACACTAGCACCACTAATCATCTAAAAACTCTATAAAATTCAGAACCCAATTGAGTAAAACCCAAAAAGATCCAAACTTTAGTACAAACAGAGAGAAACCCACCTCGGCTTGGTACTCAAATTCTTCGCCGGGGGCATCAGCGACCTCTTTCTCGGCGACCGCAGCATCACATCGAACAGTGACCTGTCTATTATTGGTCTCAACCCTCCATTTCAATCCACCACAAGTGAAGCCCTTTCTGAACCCATTCTGGGGCAGAAAGGTACTTCTGAGGTTCAAGGCCTTGTTGGGGTTTCTGAGTGAGAAGGAAGGAAGTGAAGCAAGAGAGGCTGTGGATAAGCTTCTGCTCAGAACAGGAGCCATTGAGCCCTAAACTTCAAAAGTGTGTGTTGTTGGGTTTGAGACACTGCTAGTGTTTTTGTAGAGTAAAAACCCTTGTGACTTGTGAGGGTTTAGCACTTTTTTAAGTAGGAGAGAAAAGGAGGGTTCTAGAAAGAAGAGAAAAATGGAGTTTTGTTTGGACTTGTGAACATTGGTCTGGGAAATTGTAAGGCCTAGATGCTGCCATGTCAGCAACCACAATATCTTCTTCATTTTACATTTTTCTTTTCATTGATTTTACTACCAAATATGGGCTTGAAATTTTTTAGTTCTTGTTGTACCAGATTATTGGTTCGAGTCATGAGTATGAGTAATACCGACTTGTTTTTGTCTATATCATCTTATCAACCAATTTTAATCGGTAAAGAAAAAATTATTATCATTACTAACCATTGAAGCTCGTGCCAACACTTCGGTAGTCAATATATTGGTAACCAACTATATTGGTTCAGTCGATAGGTGTTGGTACGGTTTTGTTTGACTAAATATTGCCGGTCTTAGTAGTGAGTATGTTGTTTTTTGCTACTCTGCCGGCAAATATTGCTCTTGCGAAATTCATTCTTACTTTCACTCAATAATAAGTTTGAATTTGAGTTGTCTTGAATGAATTTTCTTGAGTTTTAACTCGACTTAACTAGAGATTATAATAAGTTTGGATTGTAGGCTAAGGTTGGCTCAACCGTCATTCATTCAATCTAGAAGTGGGAGTAAACTATGGATTGTGTGACTTGAATTTTAACAAATGATCATGCTTTATACACTTCTAAAAGCATGGATTGCGAACTTTTTTCAATTATACCTAATATTGACTCCCAGCATAAATAACACCAAATCTCCAACTTCATTAGTAATATCGTCTCACATTCTATTCGCAGTCCAAGTCTCACTGCATCCCACCTACAATAATAAAGTAGAACAGTGCAAAATATAAGCAGGGGTGCTACTCAAGCAAAGAAAGGTACATAATCAATTTGCGTCAATAGGCACTTTATTTTTTTCTGAACTTCCCTCTGTATGCTGAACTTGAAGATCAAAAGGACACACAAATGACCCAAATGAGGAGTGGAGTGTGATATATATTATTACTAATGGGAGAAGGGGATTCTCCTATACCAATAAAGAAAATGAAATCTTGAGTAAAAGTATTCCGTTGAGCCAAACTTCACATCAATCAACCAACCAAACATGGAGTCTAAGAAAATATGTTCACTCAATCTTTCTGCAACCTCAAGCCTCGAAAGCTGCCGGCTTCATACAGTCGACATTGCACAATCCAACTGATCTCACCATATCTCCCAAGCTGCATAGTTTGCCAACAATGACATCAACAATCAGAAAATTCATAGAAAATATAATGAACATCGTAAGAATGAGTACCGGTCAAAGCTGTTTCTTGCTCTATCTGAGTCTGTGCTATTCCTTGCTTTCCCAGATAGATTAACACTTAGCTTTCTTGACGATTTCTCTCTACTATAACCACCGCTTCTTCGTGATTATTTCTCTCTATTCTCTGTGCTCCTTCTCGATTTTTCTCTCAGCTGTCCAGTGCTCCACCTAGCCTTACTCCTCTTTCCGCTGCTTGATCTTGCCTTGTCATTGTCGCCTATAGTCTTGAGAGGACTCGGCTCAGTTAAATTTCGGTGCTGTGGTAACTTCTCAATGGCAGATATGAACTTCCTGAGATGCCTCAAGTACTCTGGATAGAGTTCCAGATTACTATGGTTACCTCCTTTAAGCCACAAAGGTTCATACTTGTCTTTGCTAAGCTCCCACAGCTGCTTACCATGGGAGATATCCACGACATCATCTTCAGTTCCCTAGCAAAATTTAACTACACTATCACTATTTCAAATACATGAACAAGAGCACTACTTTCAGAATAAAGAACACAATGAATCTTAATAGTGGATCATTATATGTAACATACAACAAGAGCAAAAAGAAATTTGATGAAGGCTTACATGAATCACCAAAACCGGGCTGTTGACAAGTGGCATTTTATCATTATTATGCAACAGACACAGAGCAAAAACTTTCAACAACAGATTATATAACTCCAACAGCTAAAAAAAACATATGTTGTTCAATGAAAAGTTAGGGGAAGACCTTGTAAATGTCAAACCAGAATGTTTTCTTAACAGGGTACATTACTCGAAGGCCAGAAAGTATTGGACTGTGAAGTATCACAGCTCTCAAATTAGGCAAACGAGCTGCCAAATCCAAAGTAGGTCCACTTCCAACTGATTGCCCGTACAATATAACATCTTCTTCCTTCACACCATAGGTCTCTTCAAGGCATCCATATACAGCCTCTATGTCTGCATATGTGTCCTGCTCGCTTGGCTAATGGGCAAAACATGTATTAACGTTAACTACTAGTCTACTATATTGAATCAATCTTTGTTTAAAAGTAAATGTAGAGACTAAAAGACAACGTTGTGGAAAATGATCATGAAATTAGTTGAACTGTTTCAGTGGCATTAGTTTTTGACATGTTAAACTCATGGCACCGTAGAGCTTATTATCACAATCTCTGAGATTATACATAATATCTCAAAATTTCGAAGCGATACAAAACTAGCTATAAATTAATGAAAAACAAAAACCAACATACTGAACGATCACAAAGATGATGATGTATATTGCCACTACAAAGTATGGATTTGATTCAAATTAATCATAATGGGTTTATACCTCTGCTTATGAACTTGTAAACATCAGATGGTACTCTAAAGAAATTTTATTCCAGACCCCTAATTTGTTCTACACCTATAGCAATCCCAAGACTCCAAAGAGTATGTATAAAACATTCTCTGAAATATAATAGTCAAATGTCATTTCCCTCTCACTTTAAGTACACTATCCAATTATGTGATACAGTGACACATGCTCATACAAAGGATTTGAGCCAACTGATCTCACAAGAATTTTGTACCTTTCCAGAAGATTGTCCATAACCAGAGTAGTCATACCTGAACGGTGAACCAAATCAGATCCATAGCTCAAAATACGTGCTAACAAAATTTAAAAAGGAAAAAAATTAACAAGGGAAGTCAGACAGATATGCTGACCCCATAAGATTAACACCCAGATAAACACTAAGCTCACTGAAAACGTGGTACATCTGACCAATATCAGAAGCATTTCCATGAGAGTAAAGCACAGTGAGTGAAGCAGATGAATTTTTGATAAACAAACCAACAATCTCATTCCCTTTCTTGGTGTTGATCTTCACCACGTCCACATCTTCCCTGTGATGAACATCAGAGATCCTCATTTTCCCAGTCGGTTGATCGACATATATATTATATGATGGAGGATCTGGTGGAAAAAAATGCAAACTTTGCAGCCATAGATGATGTTGCAGAACCCATTTGTTTTGATCGAGGAATAATTGTAAGATTGGTCTAGGAGGTGATTATAAGTTCTAATATTGCATGGTAAAGTATGGATTTTGTTTGAAGTTGATCAGAGGAAATTAGAATTGAAGTTTTTGTAACTTTGTATTTCATTTCTCCCAAATAGAAAAAAGGAAGAAAGAAGGTCGCTTGGATTTGGTTAGAGACGAAAGGTTTGAACTAATTCCTGTTTCGTGGGAGATTGATGGAGAGGAAGAGAATGATGAACTTTCCAAGAGTATCCGGAAGGAAGTCTTGTCGGACAACGGGAACAAGAGTGCAATATATACCTAGTCTTCGTTCTTTTGAATTTGACAATGTGTCCTCTCTTTTTCTTTTTTTTTTCTTTTTCATTGTAGGATTGACCTGAAATTATATGTTTGAATTTCCAATGTTTTTGATTTGATTGAATTAATTCTCCAGTGATAAGTCATAAGTAGTTATGAGTCATAACCCCACGCATACATCTCAAGCTCAGACGCCTTCAACTTAACAGTAGCAATGATAAAAAGTTAGAAAACAAATTGAAATTTTGGGATCACGATTGAACAGAGCATCATTGGAGGATTAGATACAAAATCATATGGTATTAGCAAATTAAAAGTTAGATATTTGTAAATCAATTACAATAAGAATCAATCAAAGCCATTACATAACTTGTGGATTGTGTGATCGACATCTTTGAATTAAATGTGAAATCTTAAATCAAGGAAAATACTTTTGGTACAAGTTTAATTTGAAAGTTAAGATTCGTTTATATATCTATTTCTAGTACAAATTAATGATGAATATTATTTTCTATCCACAAATTACAGGTTACCCGATAATGCCAAGATCATGGATCTTACAAAAGATCGATTTAGTATTAACGTTGCTGTTATGACTTTGCATTCCATCAAGTGTGTTTTTGTAAATTAGAGTAATAAGGTGCAAAAAGTAAAAACTGAATGATTTTTTTTGTGGGGTAGATGATCAAGCAATAAGTAAAAGAAGATGAATGGGTGCTAGGTGGGGGGATGATAAGCAATAAGTACTAGAAAACTAAACGTCAATTTTAGTTTATAGTCTCATGTAATTTAATTTAGTTTATTTGGATCACTAGAAATCTGGTGCGTTTCGAATGTAAGATTTTTAATGTGGTGGAAACACAACGTCATCTTTTGGAATTGTTCAGAGAGTTTGCTCTGCATTCTTTTCATACTTACAAAAAATATCATGATATGTCTATTTTCTCTATTATTGGTATCTCACAACTGTCTGTCAATGCTACTAGCTTCATTCCGTCCTTTGATTAAGGGTTTTTTTGCTTAAGGTTTGCTATTTGCTAGGGATTTTTATATTTATGGTTTTGCATGTGTGGGTATACACATGCCGGATTGAGCTTTTGTTTATTCTCTTTATTAGAGTTTATCATATATAGAAGGTTAGGTTTTTTGTTCCCCTCCTTTGTTAAATAAATAAGAAAGGTTTCACAAAAAAAAAGATGGGGGATGA
The DNA here is from genome assembly GCF_933775445.1 of Argentina anserina. Classification (NCBI taxonomy): domain Eukaryota; kingdom Viridiplantae; phylum Streptophyta; class Magnoliopsida; order Rosales; family Rosaceae; genus Argentina; species Argentina anserina. The sequence goes on from NC_065875.1 coordinate 23,628,223, forward strand.
GATATAAAAGGGAGAGGGAACATAGCATCATTTCATATTAGACTGTGTTAGTTACTACAACTCATTTAGTTTTGATTATTCAACGGTATCCGTAATATGAAATCATCTTCCTCTTCTTCAATCATAAAGGGTCGTAGCTTCATTCTCTGAGTTAAGGGCGGAAGAAGTTTATATATACACATTAGAAAGAGTAATATGCAGGCAGAGGCGGATACATGCAGCAGGCTATCAGGACTGCAGCTCAGACGAAAAATTTGATATAAACTAGCTAGGTACACATATGACATGAAAGCTAGTGATTTGAAATCTGGATCAAAATAATGTACACATAGGGTGAGTGTAGACTATATATATGTCACTATTACAATTGATCGAGTGTAAGCTAGTGATTTGAAATCTCGATCAAAATAATTTTGGTTCAACAATATTACAAGACCATCAAAACAGATAAAGAATTATAAAATGACACAATGCCGACAAATTATAATCCCAGCTGAGGGAGGAAACATATGTGACGTGCGCGCAACCACGTACAAGCCGCTGGTCCTTTGAGCCTTTGTGCTGCATTGATGTACCGAGATATATATCACTTCCAACAGGAGAGGTTCGAATCCTGACTTGTGAAATGCCAATTCAGTTCAGATAAATACCTCATTGACTCATTCAAGTTAAAACTAGCTTGAGAAGCTTGTGAGGCATATCCAAATTGCAGTATCGATTGCATGGACACTCCAGCGTATGCTTCTTAGTTCATATTTCAAATTTCTTACTATCAGATTCTGACACTCTTAGCATCTGATTTAAAAAACTAAAAACTAAAAAAAAAACAAGCGAAAATCCGAGCTCCAAATTAGAGCGTCCTGAGGAAGACATGATCGATGATATAAGAAAGAAATAGAATGAAAAAGTTAACAACAACTAAACCGAAGACAATCACGCCTTAGGGACAACCGATTTGCAATAAAACAGAAATACGTTCATCTCTCTTAAACCCTAGCTAGCTAGTAGCCCCACTGGACAACTGAACAAGTTTTAAATCAAACTCATTTGAAGTTTACCATTCTTAATTAGCTCACTGATGTCTAAATCAATGGAATGAAGTCATTGAACCGCGACATAGCACAAAGTTCGACCTAATCTATTTGAAGAAACATATACTTAGAGGTGGTTTAAGCCCCCGGTTAAAACAACCGAGCTACACGTACTGTAGCTAGACGATGATCGAGGGACTCCCACTGGAGTAGGTATAGTTGGATTGAAATGCTTTAATATTTTTTTATCAGTCGTCCCAGACAGTCCTAGTCCACGAACTCGAAGGCGGTTCATTTCATATATTTATACTTGCAATTAATTAAGTATATGGAAATAGGCAAGAAAGGTGATCCATTCCAAGAATTACCAACATGCTTTGAGGATCGGAATTACCAATTATGCAATAAGCTAGTTTTGTTTTTCTTAAAAGGATGCAATAAGCCAGCTTAATAAGTGGTCTAAGAGTTAAGATAGACATCTCACATCCTAATTAAGCTCGACTTGAAATGTAAAGGGCTATACATAAGGGTTTTTTTTTCCTGTTTCAATTCCCTCGTACAATCCATTAAACAGAAAGAAGTTTCTGTCATCCCAAATTATTTAACTTGTCGAATAAATCTATGATAATAGTGCTTATTGAACTATTATATATTGGAGATCGAGCTATCATGAATTGATGAATATCTATAAATGATATTCAAAAGTTAGGTATACTTTTATTTGCTTAGTTTTTTATAGGTATAATAGAGCCATGATTCTTATTGTCGGTCTTTATGAGTGAATTATCTTTTATACTTTTTATTGAATACAATATTTATTGACTTCGTACTAAAAAAAGTATTTGATGAATATATAATGCTACGTTGGTTGGGCTCTATCAGATATTTGAATTTAGTTCTATTTCTATGTACCATGAAATAAAACCGACCGGACTTTATTATATGTGAAAATTATCTCACTAGCTCTCTCCTGCTTACATTCACAGTTACATGCATCTCATACATGTACCGATAAGAACATACATATAGGGATGCTCAAAGTCTCAAACTACCACTACTAGGATTATATTAACAGATATCGTTTCCTAACTGATGTTAATCAAAATAAAATTCGATGTCTTAATTAGTGGGTGGTCGACTAAGATCGGATAAGAAACAGATTTCGATTCTTATCAAGACATCGTTTTACATAAGAAATAGGAATAAAATCTGTAAACATAACTGATGCTTGTTGTCATTTGTAACATCAGTTTGTTAATTCTAAGTTGTCTTTTAAGTCTTATTGCTTCAATATCTAATTCAAGTAATTTTTTTCTCTATGCAAGTATTACAATGAAAATATAAGATTTCAGCAAAAGATCGCCCTGGCCTGGTCGCACTTTCATATATGGTTAATATCTGAATACATGTAACAAGCTTAGGCAACCTCGACATCCAAACCACAGTAGACTAAACTATCGAGCAGTATGAACTAGCCGGCCAACTCCTGTTCTTGTTCTTGTTGTTGGCGGCAGACAGGCACAGAACACCCTAACTTCCGTAGCTTCCGTTCCACGCCACAGTACATATTTCGTATAGGACATGCCCTTTCACCATTTCTATAGAGAGCTTCCAGGTTTGTTTCTGAAAGTTCGAGTAAAAGTACATCAAATTATTCTCAAATGCTTCGAAGATCAAACTACACATGGGTGACTCGCCATTTTATGTAGTATTTGTAGTGCGCGTCTTGGTCAGAGTACCCTCTAAACGATATTATAAGTTTTTGAAACCCTAGCCTACTTTGACTTGGTATATATGTGTTAGCCAACTACCTATATTTGACTAGTTAGGGTTTACATCATTCCGGTTCTCTTTGAATTCCATATTTTCTTCCGGTATTTTGCTTGCATTTCTTACTTAATTACTTATCTTTCTAACGATAGCTAAGGAAGACTGATCACATATATATGGGTCCTGTGAAGTGTGCTTACCTAGCACTGTTGCTGTTTCTTTCTGCTGCATGCCTGTGGAAAACCTCTGACGCATCTGCCCGTCGTGAATTAGGTACTTAATTATCTGCCTTTCTTTTTGTCTCTCTGTCTTCTTTCAAGCCCTCATTTTGTTAATTTGTTTACGACAAGCTTCAAACAAGAAGGTTTATTTCAATGACGTTTATCCCATTCATGGCATATATACTTTTTCCAAACTAATTAATCGAAATGGAATAATTCTTCTGACAATCGTCTCTGATCCGGAATCTAACAAGGTTGCCGTAGTTTTTTCAGTTTTCTAGTTTGTATTGCTTCCTAAGCTAAATATATACTAACACTTCAATATTCTTTGGTTGATGTCAAGGGGGGAATGCCGCTGTGACAAGCACTCATGCTGTTTCGGGACTTTCGACTGTGAATGTAAGGATAGATGTCATGATCATACGCAATTCATGATGATTAAAAATGCTCATCAATAACAACTAATAACGATATATAACTGCAGGGAGGTCATATTCAAGTGGTTAGTAGTCCTCCTAATATTCCTACCAAGGAGAAGACTCAGGAAAGGCCAGGAGGAAGGAAGATGACGGTTCAGAAAGTTAAAGTGGTGGATGCTGCGAGTGCTTTAAGGAACTCAAACCAGCTTGAAGGGAAGTGTGGGGGTGATCAAGTAAAGAGGGCTAATCATGTCAAGTGTAACCAAGAAAGAGGGACTACTTTTTCTGAGGGAGTTGATAAGTCTGGTTTTGTAGCTTTTAATGAGGACTACCATGCTCCAAGGCACCACCCGCCTAAGAACAACTAACTAATCCATCGATAACTATGGAATTTAGTCAAGTTAGCTAGCTATATAGGCTTTCCAATAAATTTTGGACCTTTTGCTCAATCTTTCGATATAATTTCAGAAAACTTTTCTTGTAGCAGATTTTATTTCTTGTTTAGGCAACGTTTGATCATCAAAAATGTATGCAACCATGTGTTTTTGGTACGCAATTCCAAATTTTGATCGACAACGTCAATTTTGGGTAGGCACGCTATAAAGCTCCTGCTCTTACCCTACAACAAATATCAACAAAAGGCACAAGATATTTTTTTGTAGTGTGACTGTGTGAGTGCTTGAGTTAGAGTCGTAGAGATCAAGAGCACATGCTCCTTTCAGTCCTTTGTATTATTGTCATTCGATATCGACAGAATATGAATATATATATATATATATATATATATATATGATTGATGAGTTCTAAAAACTTCAATGATTGACATATGCGCAATTTGGGCGTAAACTATGAGCTACTAGTCATGAGGTCAACCTCAGGTAGTGACCCACTGACCCCAAAAGCTGGTTGTACATGCGGTGCACATCATCGCACTCCATTATTTCTCACCTACTCTTTCTTCACCATATGCCATTTTTCTTTTGCAAGTATCTTACCTCATTGTGACAAAGCCCGCATGAACCTCATAGCTCCACGACAACAACCCCCATCTTCTTCATCTTCTTCTTCCTCCTCCTAGCCTCTGCGGCTCTGCCTGTTACCAACAACCATGTCAACCTCCGGCGACCAAACCCCCCGCCACCCTCACATCCTAGTCTACCCGTACCCTGCACAAGGCCACATGCTATCACTCATCGAACTAACTAACCAACTAGCCCTCCGCTCCCTCACCATTACAATCATCATCACCCCCAAAAACCTCCCAATTCTCGCACCACTCCTCTCAACTCATCCCTCAATCGAAACCCTAGTCCTCCCATTTCCTTCACACCCCAGAATACCCCCTGGCGTCGAAAACGTCAAGGATATCGGCAACCACGGCAACCTCGCCGTCATCAACGCCCTTGCCGGACTCTACGACCCCATCATGCAGTGGTTCAAGTCCCACCCTAACCCCCCTGTGGCTCTCATCTCCGACTTCTTTCTCGGCTACACTCTCAAACTCGCCGACCAACTCAAAATCCCGAGAATAGCCTTCTTCTCGGTCAGAGCCTGCTCGGCCTTGATTCTCGAGTACTGTTGGCGAAACCTAGATCTGGTCCAGTCCTCGTCGGCCGTTATTGACTTTCCCGACGTTCCTCGATCGCCTTCGTTGAAGAAGGAGCACGTGCCGTCCATTGTGTTAGCTCACAGAGGAGCGGATCCCGAGTCTGAGCTCTTGAGAGTTTCCATGCTTGCCAATACCGACAGCTGGGGCTGTATTTTCAATAGTTTTCAAGACTTGGATGGTGAGTATTTGGACCACTTGAAGAGAAGAATGGGCCACAATCGGGTTTACAGTGTCGGTCCGTTGAGTCTGATTGATGCCGGAGATGGTGGGTTGGACTGGGGCAACCTGAACACGGGTTCCGGTGGCGACGTAATGGCGTGGCTTGACGGGTGTCCTGATGGATCTGTCCTTTATGTTTGTTTTGGGAGTCAAAAGTTGTTGAATAGTAAACAAATGGAGGCGTTGGCTAGGGGGCTCGAACTTAGCGGGAAGAGATTTGTGTGGGCTGTGAAAACGGGCTCGGCCCAGGAGGTGAAAGACGGGTACGGTGTAGTGCCCAACGGATTTGAGGAGCGGGTTGCGGGGCGGGGCTGGCTGGTGAAAGGTTGGGCACCTCAAAAGTTGATTTTGGGTCACCCGGCCGTGGGCGGATTCTTGAGCCATTGCGGCTGGAACTCGGTGCTTGAAGCGATAGCGAGCGGGGTTTTCATACTGGGCTGGCCCATGGAGGCGGACCAGTATGTGACTGCCAAGCTGTTGGTGGAGGACATGAGTGTGGCCATACAAGTGTGCGAGGGTGCGTTTGGTGTACCTGACCCGGCCCAATTAGGAAAGGTGGTTGCTGCGTCACTAAGCGACGACGTGGCCATAAAAGTGAGAGCAAAGGAGCTTGGGGAAAAGGCATTTGCGGCCGTGAGCGATGGTGGGAGCTCTTTAAAAAATTTGGAAGAGTTTGTGAAAGAGTTGAGCCAAATTTGAGCGGCAATGTGATTGTATGAATATCAATTCTTAATTTGAGAAGCATTGTTTTTATTATGGGTGTGCTTTGTGCAGTTTGATTTTTCAGAAAAATTGGCTTTTGTTTATTTTTGAAAATAAGTGGTTAAAAAACAAAATAGCTAAGTGTTTGGTAAATTGATTTTTTAAGTGTTGCCAATAACAAAAGCTAGGGCCTAGTGTTTAGTAAACCAAAATCAGCTTATGCTTTTAATTTGTACAACTGCTTGGACATGAAATGGATATTTTGCTTTAATTGAATCTTTGTTATGTCTATATTTTTATAACTATTGATTTGAACTTCTGGGTGCAAATTGAAGCATGTAAAAATTTATATTCAAACATGTTTGTATGTGAAAATGGAAGACATAACCATTTCTAACATGAAGTTGTATGCTATTTCAAGCAACCAAATTAAGGAGGATTCATCTCACACTTTTTCCATAAAAGAAATAACCATTTTCCATGACCACATACATTCGAGACTTCTATTAAAGACAACTATTTTATTGATACATGCTAATACAATTGATGGAATAAATGATGTTCATCATTCTAGCTAATATGACTCCATATTATTAATGCTTGAGCTGAATTGAGTCACTGAGACTCTGAGAATCAAATGTACCTTTATATCTAGTAATCTGTCTGCCTGTATATTTGCAATTAGTACCAGCAATCTGTAACTTCCACTTGTTGCTACAAATCCTCCTTCTTTGCTGCATAAGAATCTTTACCAGTTTAACTTCGATCAGCTATCTCTCTGACCACATGCCATCTCATGTTTCAGTAACAGTATGCACCCTCTCCACTTCATTATCCTTTTTGCGGCTTTAAATATATATTTGCAGTTGAATACTCATATTGAACAATTCCTCCTTCATACGTTTGTCTTCAGCCATCAGTAATGCTAAACACAAGGCATGGCTCAAACCTGCCTCTGAATTGCATATACTACAAATCCACAACATAATTAATAAACACGGACATACCCTTTTATTAAATAAAACAAGGTCAGAGACAGGAAAGAGTGCTCCAACACCAAACTGAGGTCATATATGCTGATTAACATACTTTATTGGAAGGATGTTCTGGATCAAGATTGTAATGACATTACATAAGCTAATGTTGTACTGAACTCGGTAGTGAACCCACATTTCACTGATCACAATCTCAAATATAGAGCAAAAGAAAACCTTTCCATTAATCAAGACAACAAACCTTTGTTGGCATCCTCGTGCACTCTATGCCACAAATCAAAACAACATATGCTCCAATTATTAATAACTAGAAACCCAACAAAAAAGACCTCTACAAGACATCAGAAAAACAACTAGTTGATCTAAATTTTTTGAACTTGCATCAATTATTAGACAATCAATGAGAACACAGCTTTAACATGTAATGGTAATCAAATATAGATTGAACGTAATCGAATGTTTGTATCCTCCACAATGCAATTTCCAAAAGCGTATCTAGATTCTAAGACTAAACTCCGCAATAGGCTATGTTAAACAGCGACAAGCGTGGCCCGTGGACCAACTGTACCGATATTGTCCTAACTTAACCACCTCACACGTGTTGGGTTTTAATCACAAAAGGCCTCGGTATAATTGGTTATTATCCACACACTTATAAGCTTTATTTTCTTTGTCACTTCTTAGATGTGGGATCTCTCCTCTCCAACACGCCCCCTCACGTGCAACCTAATTTTTAGGTCTGCACGTGACAGATTAACATCCCACATACTAGGATGAAAGAAACTAAGGTCCAGTAACCAACGACACTTAGTGGCCATCCAATCGGAAATCCTCCGATGGCATGACAAAGTGGCACCCAACTCGGGCCCACGAAAGATTGGAGGCGCGACTGGAGAGGGACCCGCTCTGATACCATGTTAAACAGTGACAAGCGTGGCCCGTGGACCAACTGTACCGATATTGTCCCAACTTAACCACCTCACAGGTGTTGGGTTTTAATCACAAAAGGCCTCGGTACAATTGGTTATTATCCACCCACTTATAAGCTTTATTTTCTTTGTCACTTCTTAAATGTGGGATCTCTCCTCTCCAACAGGCTAAACTCTTAACTAATTTATAATTGAAACTCCACAAATCTTCCTCACCACCTAACCGAAACAAAGGATTTATGATTTACGATTTAGGCCACAAGTGAGATCAATTGCAATAACTATACCGTCAATTTCAAGGCAAAATCATATTGGTGATATTGCTAAAATTTAGCAATTGAACCCAAATTATCATCAATGGCTCTGACACTGAACGAAGAAGAAGAAAACTCACAAAAAAATCACGACGAAGTCCTGTTGGAGAGGAGAGATCCCACATCTAAGAAGTGACAAAGAAAATAAAGCTTATAAATGGGTGGATAATAACCAATTGTACCGAGGCCTTTTGTGATTAAAACCCAACACCTGTGAGGTGGTTAAGTTGGGAAAATATCGGTACAGTTGGTCCACGGGCCACGCTTGTCGCTGTTTAACATGATATCAGAGCGGGTCCCTCTCCAGTCGCGCCTCCAATCTTTCGTGGGCCCGAGTTGTGTGCCACTTTGTCATGTCATCGGAGGATTTCCGATTGGATGACCACTAAGTGTCGTTGGTTACTGGATCTTAGTTTCTTTCATCCTAGTATGTAGGATGTTAATCTGTCACGTGCAGACCTAAAAATTAGGTTGCACGTGAGGGGGCGTGTTGGAGAGGAGAAATCCCACATCTAAGAAGTGACAAAGAAAATAAAGCTTATAAGTGGGTGGATAATAACCAATTGTACCGAGGCCTTTTGTGATTAAAACCCAACACCTGTGAGGTGGTTAAGATGGGACAATATCGGTACAGTTGGTCCACGGGCCACGCTTGTCGCTGTTTAACAAGTCCGTCCACCGCGCGGTCCTTCTTTTTCAGCTCAGGTTTTTGGTCGGCAGCTATGGAGGACAACAACTGAGCTGAGAGAGAAACACGAATGGAAGGCTTTTTCACAGTTGGTATTGCGTCGTAATTATTGGGTATTCGCAAGGATAACCAATGATATTTTTAAAACATTAATTTTATTCGGTGCTACAATGTAGCGAGAAGCATAAATGGGCTTCCAGAAAGAGGGTAGGAACTCCTTCTGCTTTTGGCTTGAAAAACCCATAGCTTTTTAGAAAAGCTCTATGTTTTTATTTTACCAAACACTAACATGGTGCTTTGCTTAGAAGTTCAGAGCTAAAAAGCACCACCAAACACAACCTATGTTATGTGCCTATCTTAATGTGCTTGGTTTTGCAAAAACAATAAAATCATGGCTAGAATAATGCCAACTACTGGAATATAAGCTTATAATATACTAAAAAAATGTTACATAACCTCCTCAAACACAAGTCCTAACATGGAAAGGAAAACAATAAGGTTGGGCATAAATTATTGTAATCTCGATCTCGTCCCGATTCCGTCCTGAAATTTGCTAGGATGGAACAAGATGGAAGCCTAAAAACATTAGTCCGTCCCAAACTCATCCCGTTTCATTGCAGTGGGATGAGACGTGGAACGAATAAATTATATCACACTTAATTCAGTCTCGTCCCGCTTTAAAAGTCATTTGAATATCAACCATTAAAAACTTTATAATCACCATACATTTATAATTCATGATTTGATAAGGAAATGACTAGAAAATGAACTAAGGTCAAAAAAACATTATTTAATGTTAAAGATAAACAAAATCCCAGTTAATAAGTTATATGATATAGATGAAGATGCTTCATTTATTACAAATTTCTATGAACTTAGCAATCGGACCTAACTAATATTATATACAATTGGTACTTATATATGTTTCTCTTATATGATAACATTATAATTTTCATGTACAATGTCTATACGCTATAATTTGAATAATTAATTATATAATAAATTAAACTCATGGTATCGAAGTAGATGGTGAATGATATTTGGAGCAATCTATATGTTTCTTCAGTTACAATAATTCATAGTAAAATGTTTATTTGTTTGTGATAATTGAATATTTGTTATTTAAAATCCGAGAAGGTGGGATAGGTCTGGTCTCATCATGATCCCTACGGGATTGATTCCGGGTGGGATGCATTTTTAAAAACACAAGTCATGTCTCGATTCCGTCCTAAATTTAATAAGTGGGACTTGACACGAGACTAGTCTCATCTCATCTCATCATGTCCCGCGCACAGCCCTAGAAAACAAGTCCACAAACTGGCATGCAACTCACTACAAAGTACATGTAATTGGATGTGTCCAAAGCATACTACCCGTCCATCACAACACACATTTTGTGGACTCATATTCCAATTATGGAAAAGAAAATACTACGATACAAAATCTCAAATACTCAAACGATACTGGATAGTTCAAAAGCACAAAAAAATTCTTTTACAATATTTGTTATACAAAGTAGGACATAAACCCAGACAAAAAAAAATGAGTAGACCCAAAACTAATTAAATAATTGAGCCGAAAATCTCTAAAATGATTTCATGCAATTTACATGATGCCTACTAACTAACAAATTTCTCTATCTTTTTCTAGTCATTTCCGGCAATTTCAAGTTTTCGGCAATAAATGTCAAAATATTAAGTTGTTCTTACATCATAGGCTTTCAATTAAGCACCATATTACAGATAATGAAATATGGGTTAGAGCGCCAACTATCTCCGCAAAGCTACTATCGTTGTAGTTGCATTGTCGGTTGAATAAGTTATAATCTGACTCCAACCACACTCCCAATTGGCAATTGTCGCCCCTGGCCCCTTATAAATCATGCCCTTTAAAAGCTCCAAACTAGATCTTTTCATAATTCACTGTCATGTCTAAACTCATCATAGTAATCATACTAATAAAAGGATCAAAAGCACAATCGTCATCTGGCTGTAAACAACAGCAATTAGGAAAAAGTGATGCTAAATCTACCTAGCAAATTTCTTGGTAAACCCAACAGACTGTGTACACCCACATAATTACTCACTACACCTTACATTCTTCTATCAAATGCAGCAAAATTGATTATCTTTCTATCGAAACCCTTAATTGCAATTCTATGTGTGAAAAAACTGGAGCATAAAAAAGAAAGTGAGAATAGAATTGCAATAAACAAATAAAACATATAAGATAAGCATATGAAGAAGAGATGAACCCAGAAGCACCAAAGTACTAACGTGCTAAATTAAAAATTCACAATTTTGTAAGATAATAGAAATTTGAGAATTCATATAGACCTCATCGAATATATAAATTAATAATGACATAATTTATATAATAAAGTTTACATTTATGAGGATTTCATTGAAGAATTTTGTTGATTTAATTATCATCAAATAAAAATAATATAATACATCGAACAACATAATATTTTAAAAAATGGTATCCATGATAAATCAAACAATATAGTGCATGAACAAAGTAAAACTTGTGTTTCTTCGAAAAAAAGTGAAATAAAATATTTATTATACTTTTAAATTGATAAGTTAATTAATCGATAAATGAATAAATTATTAAATAATTGATATATTAATATCTCACTAAAATAAGAAATTTCGTCAGTCACAAACCTATTAATTTATAGAGATTTTACCGTACTATTAAATTAATTAATTGTTATTAATAAATAAATTTAAAAAAATTCCCGAAAAAAAACAATATTAAGTCTACTACGCAACACAAGATTAATGATCACAAACACATTACAATCTCTCTCATATGCGCGTAAACATGATTAATCAAACAACAAAGTTGATAATCTAGTAGGCCTCATCATTTAACTCGCGGATCCGAAAAATCCGCGGAGGCCCACAAGCCCGATGAGCTTTTATCCGGCCCGGCCTGTGGGTGGAGAGCCGTGTTTAGTTTAGAGGTGTGAAACACGGCCCGCCAAAAATCCGCAAGCCCGACCCGTAAAAGCCCGCTAAGAAATAATATATTATACATATATCAATTATATATATTTTGGGTAATAATTATACATAAAATATTATATATGTTAATACTATATTTAAAATTTTATATTCCTTTACATTATAACTTTATACTAGATTTACAATAAAATTGTAGCATTATGAAGCAACTATATGAAGTAAACTTATCGGGATTAATCGACACTAGCTGATGTTATCGATACTAATATTTAGGGACCATATTAAAACTTTATCAAATTTAGACCTCGCCTGACCGTCCGAATTTCCGGTAAATTGAAAACACCACTAATATGCCCTAATGGAGGACCTATTACTAAGATGCGAACTTTGAAAGCCGTTTGCATATCTAAAATCATCTAATTTTTGTCACTGATCATGCGCAGTCACACGGAGGAAACTCATTTGGGAAAGCCCTGGTCAATGAGGTTTTAATATGTCAAAATGCTTCTTTTTTTATTTACCATAGGTACGGCCGATCAAACTATGTCCAAAACAGAAGAAATTTTTACGGGATCCCTAAATATATATACCGATCACATCTGCTGATGTCTATCGACTGTATTTAGAACCAGAGTTGTCGATCGCCGAAGTGTCCACTAATGTATCATAACTTTTATACTAGGTTTAAAATAAAACTATCGCATTATGAAGTGACTATATGAATGAAACTTCTCGGGATTAATCGACACCAACCAATATGATCGGTACTTATATTTAGTGACCATGTAAAAATTTCATCCAATTCGGACCTCGTTTGACCGTTAGAATTTTCAGTAAAACTGAAAACACCACTAATATGCCATAAGGGATGATCTATTACAAAGATGTGAACGCCGAAAGCCGTTTGTATATATAAAATCTCCTAATTTTTATTACCTATCATGTGCGGTCGCACTAAGGAAACTCATTTGGCAAAACCCCGGTCAATAGGGTTTCAATATGACAAAATGCATTTTTTTTAGTTGACCGTAGATACGAACGGTCAAACCATGTACAAAATGGATGAAATTTTTACGAGGTCCCTAAATATATATACCGCTCACATCTACTAGTGTCGATCGAGCATATTTCGAACTAGAGTTGTCGATCACCTAAGTGTCTACTAATGTATCATAACCTTTATATTAGGTTTAGAATAAAACTATCGCATTATGAAGCGACTATATGATGAAAACTTCTCAGTATCAATCAACACTAGCCGATGTGATGGGTATATATATTTAGTGACCCTTTAAAAATTTCATCCAATTCGAACCTCGTTTAATCGTCGGAATTTCCGGTAAACCAAAAACACCACTAATATGCCATAAGGAAAAACTTATTACCAAGATGCGAACACTAAAAACCGTTTACATATCTGAAATGACCTAATTTTTGTAACCAATCGTGCATGCTCGCACCGAGGAAACTCATTTGGCAAAGCCCCGGTCAATGAGGGTTTTAATATGTCAAAACGCCTATTTTTTGGTTGACCATAGGTACAGACGGTTAAACCATATCCAAAATGGGCGAAATTTTTACGAGTTCCCTAAATATATATACCGATCACATCTTCTGGTGTCGATCGACCATATTTCGAATTGGAGTTGTAGATCGCCGAATTGTCGACTAATGTATCATAACTTTTATATTAGGTTTATAATAAAACTATCGCATTATGAAGCGACTATATGAAGGAAACTTCTCGGAATCGATCGACATCATCCGATGTGATCCGTATATATATTTAGTGACCATTTTAAAATTTCATCAAATTCGGACATCGTTTGACCGTCAGAATTTCCGGTAAACCAAAAACACAACTAATATGCTCTAAGGGAGGACCCATTACCAAGATACGAATGCCGAAAGCTGTTTACATATTTAAAATTACCTAATTTTTGTCACCGATCTTGTATGGTTGCAATGAGGAAACCCATTTGGCAAAACCCCGGTTAATGAGTTTTTATTATGTCAAAATGCCTTTTTTTGTTGACTGTAGGTACGGATGATCAAACCATGTTCAAAATGAATGAAATTTTGACAGGGTCCGTAAATATATATATCAATCACATCTAATGTTGTCGATCGACAATATTTCAAAACTATAATTTATTTGTGACTTTTTTTAGAATGTTTTCTAATAATTCTTTTATTGTCCAAACCTTTAAATAAAAGTATTATGTTTTTTTTTCTAATACATGCCCGCAAGACCCGCTTTAGGTGGGCGAGCTTGGATATTCATATTTGTGAAAATACCCGGCTTGGTCCGTCACTTATTTAAATGTACTAAGGCTCGGCTCGTTGACGAGCCCTAAATCTAGATGATTTGCCGAGATGTCTACATTGCACACAATCACACAAAACGACGAGTGAGAGGCTCTCATATATTCTCGTAGTCCCTTCTGAAGAATGGTGCGATGTCGCTGAGGAGCAGACGCCCAGGAGGGCAGTTCATCCTCGTTACCGATATGGAAACCGAATTGGAGGCCATCTTTGCCAATCTTGATTCCAAGGACGATCTCTTAATGTTGAGATATGCGTCAAAGTGCTGGGATCTGCTTGATGGCCCTTGTACTTGTGCTTAGATTAGTATCTGCTTTGTCCCATGACAACTCTGAGCTTCAGGTATGGATTCACTGCTTTAATTATTTTGATTCCTCAAGTCATGCTTAGTGTGGTGATTGTAGGTGTTGGTTTGCTTAGTCACCTCGAAAAGCATGCATGTGTAGTAAAAAAAAATATAGCAAACTTGATTTTAAGGGCTACTTCAATATGTGAGATTGAGATTTTAGGTAGTGGTTTAAAGAACCCTGATCCTACAGAAAATGTTATGTTGCTTGAATTTCTTTACCCTAAAGTTTAATTAAAAATTATGATCATACTACAAATGTATTAACGGTTGCCATTTCCATAACTTCACATAATCAACATTAAACTGCCCCAAGATCTTGTTGATTATTTGTTCACATGTAACAAAATCTTTGGGTAGTAGCAAAAAATAATTTTGAGCTGAAATGGTTTTTGTCATTCCTTCAACCTAAACCCTGATTATGTTCACATGTAACAAATCATGAATGAGTTGTTGACCAATATTATAGTCTTCATAAACAACATCGACAAATGTACGAATAAAAATAAAAATACTTGAATTTATGAACGCCCTCATTAAAAGACGTGACTTTTTAAATTTATAATCACAATATTTGTTCATTAGGTTTACAGTATATTACCTGCACATGTGTAACCAACAGTTTTGTTTCAATAATAGTTTCCATAACTTAACATAATCAACATTATACGGTCGGATCATGTTGATTGTATGTTCACATTTAGCAAAATCTATTACTCACATTAACTTATTGCTTTTTTCTTTTGGCTAAAGTCACTTGTGTTTCATGTTTTGAGAAGAAAAACACATCATAACTCCTTTTCAACATTGAACTATCTGCATTCATATGTTGGCTTGTTAGGTAATTACTCTTATTTTTTTTTTCTTAATTTCTTTATTTTGGTTGTTCCACTCCAGTTATTTATGTTCGTCTAGAGTTATTCATGGTCTTTGCCCTTACATGCAGTTGTAAGGGTTAACGATCTGAGGCCATCTTTGGGCCATCGAAGCCTTGGAGAAGGGTATGGAGGTGAAGATAATAAGCCTCGGATAATTTGGGTCTATGTCGGCATGTTCTTGGCATATGTCGTATGTTGCATTATAGGTTGTTTTTGTTAAAGTGTTAAGGATTTAGTGGCCGAGGCTGTCAAAACCAGACTTGAGCATGTTTTAGCATCATGGGGATGTGATGCATCACCTCAAGAGCCTCTGCTACTAGTTGTCGCACCTCAGGGGCCTCTATTGCTAAGTACAAACCAAATTGTGTCAGGTGCAATCGCTCTTCCTGCTACTCAAGTGCTTAAGCGTAAAGGGTTTTTGTCCTTCCTCCAAGGCTTGTTTGATCTCATTAAAAAGCTTAAACATTGATTTTGTTCACATGTAACAAATTCATCATGTAACAAAATCATTGAGTTGTTGACCAATATTACAATCTTCATAAACAACACCGACCAATATGCGAAAAGTATTTGAATTTATGAACACCCACATCAAAAGACGTGACTCTTTGAATTTATAACCACAATGTTGGTTTTTTAAGTTTGTAATATATAATTGCATATGTGTAACTAATGTTTCGGTTTTCGTAATAATTTCCATAACTTCACATAATCAACATTATGCGGTATCATGTTGATTATATGTTTACATGTAGCAAAATCTAGTACCCACATTAACTCGTTGGTTTTTTTTTTTGCTTCACACTAACTTGTTTTGAGAAGCAACCCACCTCACAGCTCATTTTTCAACATTGAATCATCCGTAGCCATATGTTGGTTTGTTGGATAATTACTCTTATTGTTTTTTCTTAATTTCATAATTTGTTTTTTGTTTTTGAGCAGAAAATAAAGGGATTACATAGGAGCCCCTAATACGACCGTAAGGGGATAAATCAAGTTTAAGGGCAGCAGCAACTTGGGGAGGAATGTCATCCCATCTTCGAGGCTCATCAAGAGTTAGGCCAACAGGAGTGACAGCATCAGCAAGGAAATTGGCCTCTCTAAAGACATGAGCAATATGGGCACTAGCCAGCTTGGAGGAAAGATCTTTGCAATCTCGAATTAAAGACAAAACTTGCCAAGGAGTGACATTAGATCAAAGGCATTTGATGAGAGTTTCAGAGTCACCTTCAATCATTAGATGAGTCATATGCAAATCAGAAGCGGCGTTTAGACCATCCTTGAGGCCAAAGCCTTCAGCGTAGAGAACGGACGATAATACTTTGTTAATCAGTAATCATCATCACTTTTTCATCGCTTGATAATACTGTGTTGGAGCTAATTTTGTTGAACCTGATGAAAATAATTAGATTAAAGACTAGCTCCCCTAGGGCAGCCACAGTTTACAGCGGTGCACTAGACCCTTCCCTCGGTACGCGATCATCCCAAACTGTTGTAGCTAAGTTAGACTGAAACTTCAAATTTTAGTACAGTACATATTTTAGTTTAATTACCACTTACTCTTCAACTACAATTATTACATGATATTGATCATCACTTGCCCCACTGCTAGCTCCATCTTTCTCCGTTTACACGAATATGAAATGCAAATGTAGCTAGTTAGCCCATGACTTCAGTTGAAAGCAGCTAATCCTGGTGAAAAGTGTATAAAGATTATCTCAACTTGATGACCATGAATTATCAATGGTGCAATTCAATGAGTTGTACATGCTCAGAGCCTATCCCCAGTGATAAGGAAGCTACAGAATTACATACCTTAGAACAGCTTGGCTGAATAGTCAATTAGAGCACCGGCAGGAATCCAAACTCCACCAGCAAGTCGTGCATTCCCAGGACGAAGCTCATCATATCCATGCAGTGTAACACTGTGACTCCCAAACTGAAGATATTATATGATTTGCTGTCGGCATGTTCAAAATTAGGCACATAATAGTTGGTGTAGTATATTGAATTCGGCTTACAACCAGGAAACTTTGAAGCCAAAACCGACACTGAATGACCGCCCCTAAAAAACAATGCCTCATCTCCGATGCTTCTCACCTCAACTTGCTCCACAACCATTCCATTTTCGGACGTCGAACACTACCTTGTAAACCATGAATTTCTCCCTGTACTTGAATGTACCGGAAAACGAAACTAGTCTTCGGACATGCCACATATGATCTCCTTTGCATGATTTCACAAGATAGGAATTAGCAGAGTAGGTTTTAAAGGGGGCTACATGAGTGAGTCTCTTTGCTTTTGGTCGCTTCTGAAAGCTTGAAGAAAATAGAGAGAGAAATTGACTGTAACTAATTCTGTTTCTTGATATTTTGGAAAACTTAGGAATACAAGGGAGAGAGTCAGCTATTTAAGCTTAGCTGTGTTGTACGTGTCAGCATTACAAGGTATGAACTAATCATTGTCCTAATCACTGACTTAGTCTAATTAATTCTAATCATTCTGATTTTGAGTAACTTCACTAACACCCTCCCTCAGCTTGATGGGGGGCTTAGCTAACATCAAGCTGTTGCATAAGTACCAATGTTGAGGAGAACACAGGCCCTTGGTGAAAATATCAGCTAGCTGTTCTGCAGAAGACACAAACTGCAATGTAATAGAGCCATCTTTCACCTTGTCCCTGGTGAAGTGCACATCAACCTCAACATGCTTTAACTTGGAATGATGCACAGGGTTAGAAGCTAAGGCAAGAGCTGAAATGTTGTCACAATGAAGAGAAGGAGTACAAGCCAAGGGTTGATGAAGATCAGCCATCAAATGCTTAAGCCACTGCAGTTCAGAAGTGGTATCAGCCATGCTCTTGTACTCAGCTTCTGTAGATGATCTAGAAACAGCACCTTGCTTTTTACTACACCAAGAAATAGGAGAATTATTAAGCATAATGACAAATCCAGTTGTAGACTTGCGATCATTAGGATCTCCTGCCCAATTAGCATCACAATATGCTTGCAAACAAATGTCATTCTGAGATGAGACATGTTTAGGATAAAAAAATGCCATGACTTAATGTTCCCTTCACATATCTGAGAATACGTTTAACTGCCTGGAGATGAGCTTCTGTAGGGTGATGCATGAACTGACACACTGAATTGACACTGAAAGCAATATCAGGTCTAGTAAAGGTCAAGTACTGAAGGCAGCCAACAAGACTTCTGAAATGATGAACATCATTGGAGTCAAGAGAAGGACCAATATCTTCATATAATTTTACACCAGATTGACATGGTGTCAAATGAGAATGGCACTGATCTGAACCAGCCTTATGAACCAAATCAGTAGCATATTTCTGCTGACACAAGAAAATCCCAGTTGGAGTATACTGTATTTCCAATCCAAGAAAATAATGCAAATCACCTAAGTCCTTCATGTCAAACTCTTGTTGCAAATCCAACTTGACCCTTGAAATTAAAGTCTCATCATTGCCAGTAAGAATGATATCATCCACATAGAGAAGTAGATAGACTGTAGAAGAACCAGAGAGCAAAATGAAAAGAGATGGATCAGCATGGGAAGACTTGAAGCCAAGGCTAGGCAGAAAAGAAGTGAACCTGTCATTCCAGGCCCTTGGGGCTTGTTTGAGGCCATATAGAGATTTGTGAAGCTTGCATACATGAGAAGGATGAGTAGAATCTTCAAACCCTCCAGGTTGAGCCATATACACCTCCTCATGAAGTTGACCATGCAGAAATGCATTTTTAACATCAAGTTGATGAAGCTTCCAGTCAAAAGTAGCTGCTAAGCTGATAATCAAACGAACAGTTGTATGTCTCACTACAGGAGAAAACGTTTCTTCATAGTCCACCCCATATTCTTGACTAAAGCCTCTAGCAACCAAACGAGCTTTATGACGAGCAATTGTTCCATCAGCATTTTTCTTCAACTTAAAAATCCATTTGCAGGACACTAAATTCTTGTTAGGAGGCAAAGGCACTAAAGACCATGTTTGTTGTTGCATTAGAGCATTATATTCCTCTTGCATAGCATCTTTCCACTGAGGAATGGCTAAGGCCTTTTTGTAACTCACTGGTTCTATCAAACTTGAATCTGATGAAGAAGAAGAAGTCACAGTAGATAAAAAACATTTCTTCTTGGAGATGCCTCGTTTCCCTCTGGTTAACATAGCATGATCATTGTGGAGAGGATTAACAAGACCATCAACAGGATGTAAAATATTGTTTTCAGACACTTGAGATCTAGGTTGAGAAGAACTTCTGTTAAGAATAATGGAAATAGAACCATCTCCAGTGTGAGTCTCAACTTGGAGTAAACCATTATCTTCCTCAAAATTAATGCTGGTATGAGCATTAGTGTCAAATACTTGTGGAGAAGAATTAATTCCAACTTCACTTGTATCAGAAACATGAGTAGCTGAAGGAAGAGAGGAGGTATGAACTGGATTTGATGAAATGTGTGGAGAAGATGCAGGATTGGAATACTGTGTTGAGGACTGAGTATGAGTGAAGCAAGGAGAGAATAATGGTGCTGCTATGTTAGCAGTACTTGCAGAAGAAGCGACTGAAGAGGAATACTGATTCTGAGCATATGGAAAATATCCTTCATCAAATATGACATGTCTGGAAATGATATACTTTTCAGTTAGCAAATTGTAGCATATATAACCCTTATATCCAGTAGCAAACCCCAGAAAAATGCACCTGGCTGTTTTGGGTTGCAGCTTGTCTGTTCTAGTAGCTAGAAAAGGATAACAAGCACATCCAAAAGTTTTGATAATATCCAAAACGGGTTTAGTCTTGTAGAGTCTTTCGAAGGGGGAATCCATATGAAGTACAACAGTTGGCATTCTATTGATCAAATATGTACTAAGAGCACATGCATGATACCAGAACTTGCCGGGTAAGAATGTTGTTTGTAATAAAGTGACTGCTGTTTCTCTGAGATGTCTATTCTTCCTTTCACACACACCATTTTGTTGTGGTGTATATGGACAAGAAACCTGATGCAATATACCTCTATCACTGAGAAATTGCTTAAAAATATTGCTTCTATACTCTCCACCTCCATCAGATCTAAACACCTTAATCCTTGCATTAAACTGATTTTGAACAAAGGCATGAAGAGCTTGAAAATATGAGAAAACCTCACTTTTATTTTTCATAGGAAACAACCAGCTGTAACGAGTACAGTCATCAACAAACAACACAAAATATCTGTAGCCATCAATAGAAGTATAGGGAGCAGGGCCCCATACATCACTATGAACAAGCTCAAAAGGAACTAAACTCTTAGTTTCTGAATTCTTAAATGGCAATTTTTGAAACTTTCCAAACAAACAACCTTCACAAACTGAACTATCTTTATCAATATCTGCAGTAATATTGCTCTTATTCAACATCCTACTCACAACTTCATTACTCGGATGCCCCAGTCTCTTGTGCCATATAGACTGCTTCACACACTTTCCCAGATATGCTGTAGGCCTTGAGGAACCAACTCCATTTGAATGACTTGCAGACTTCAGAAACTTCAGGTCAAACGGAATTGGATACAACCCTTGCTTACTCAGTCCTTGGTACAGTATCTTGCCCTGCACCTTGTCCTGAATCACACACATAAATTCATCAAACCAAACTGAGCAGTTATTGTCTTTGCATAATTTGTAAATGGATAGAAGATGGGCAGCTAAATCAGGAATTAAAAGAACATCTTGTAGCTTAAGTAAACCAAGCATTGCTCTACCAATGTGTGTAATATTTAAGTGATTACCATTACCAACTTGAACAGTATCACTATGAGGGTATGGAGCAACATGATTGAGGAGTTGAACTTCATTGGTCATGTGGTTGGTGGCTCCTGTGTCAGCCAACCAGTACTGAGGAGCTTGTTGATTCAGATTTGTTGCAGCTAGCATGGATGTGATGGCATTAACCTCATTGCCTGCACCATTGCCATTGTTCCTATTAGGAAATCCAACTAGATAGTAGCATCTGTTAGTAGAGTGATTGTTTCTGCCACACATTTGACATCCTCCTCCGTTGTTATTATAAGCTCCACCACTGTTGTTATATCCCCCTCCATTGTTATTATTTCCCTGACCATTGTTGTTGAACCCTTGCTGATTAAGAAGAGAGGATAAAGACCTGCATGTTCTAGCACCATGACCATTCTTACCACAAACCTGACATACAATTCCATTGTTGTTATACCCCCTACCATAGTTGTTCCCTGCATTATTGGCATTGTTGTTGTTGCCATTGCCTCTGCCACCATTGTTGTTGAACCCCCTTCCACCATTGTTGTTAAACCTTGGAGCACCTCTGCCAGCAACATAGTAAGCAGTTATGTTGGCTGCAGGGTCAAAGCTATTGACAGTAGATAAGCCATATGGGACAAAGCCAGGAGGCACAGAAGGAACTTGATTGGGAACATGAACCATTGGAGCAGTAGAATAGCTCACACTGCCATCATGTTGGCCAGAATTTGATGATGAAGCTCCAGATGAGCTTGTCTGTGCCGCCATAGCCAAAAGAGGACTAGTAGGGGAAGCAATTGCTTCATTCTCAATATCAACTTCAGCAGCCTTAAGCAATGTCTTTAATTCACTAATAGAACAACTCACAAATTGAGCTCTTATCACTGTCTTAATTGCAGCATATTTAGATGGCAAGCCTCTAAGAACAGTTACTACAATGTCTTCATCATCAAGAAGCACCCCTACAGTGGCTAATGCATCTCGAGCAACCTTAATCTTGTCTAAGTAGACTTCAATACTATCATTGCCCTTCTTTAGACTCTGTAGAGTAGACTTAAGCTGAAGAATATTCTGACGACTAGAAGCAGCAAACTTGTTGCGCAGGTTAACCCACATTTCTCGAGCAGAGTGACTGCCCACAGCACAAGACATAGCTACAAGACTCAATGTCTGTCCTATCATGTTAACAATACTCTGATCCTGAATTTGCCAAGCCAGATATTCACTATTAATAGTAGGAGGAGCATTTTCAGATGACTGCACAAACTGTGGAGGACATGGAACCGTTCCATCCACAAAGCCATAGAGATTTTGACCGCGCAGAAAGGACTCAATACGAAACAACCAAGTAGGATAGTTGGAATCATCCAATAGGATGTTAGGAAGATACACAGTAGTCTGAGTAACATTTGAACCTGTAGGATTCATGATTCAAAGGCTAGAGATGAACTTCGTGAAGGAATTAGGAATTAGGGTTTCGAAACAAGTGATAGAGCGTTTTGTTAAAACGTCTATAATAAACCCTGTAAAACATCATCGTTAGTATAGAATAAGCAGGGATCGTTCTTTCCGGGGAATTGAAGGGAACTCTAAACTTTTAGTGTTAACAAATAATGGGGGGTTTGATATTGATTATTAACTACTAAAATAAAACCTAAATTACTATTTACATGATCGACTTCTCTTTAACAAACTTAAACCAAATTTACCATTACACCACATAATTACAAGTTCGAACCTATCATGCATTCTAATTCGACCAATTACATACTTTTTAGACACCAATACAATTAGAGCCTTAGGGGATCATCTAATCATGCAAGATTTCAATTAACATTTAGATTGACTTAGGGCCTAATCTAAATTTGCATGCAATCGAATTCAATAACACTTAGAGTAGAAATCAAACAAGATTACATTTAAGCACCAAATCTTTGTTGGAGACATGTTTCATGTGTGGCGTCACCCACCATGGTTTCACATGCAAATTTCCAGAATTTTTACCACTTTTAATCAACACAAACCGAACCTACTTAGGGCATGATTCGATTTGTGTTAATATGATTGATGAATCTAGCACTCAAACACAATCTTAGGGATTGCATCCAACCACTAAATTCATATGCACATATCTGAAAATTATCTAAAAGTATGAGAAAGATGATTAGAACACAACAATAGAAATACAAACTCATTAATTATAAGAACATAGATTCGGCATAGTCTAAAAAAAATATCAAATACAATTTGAAAATTCTAAAACAAATACAAAACCAATATTTCCACATAAATAACAACTTACAATCTTCATAGACAAAGAATTGTAGATTAACACAAATAGACGAAGCCATGGAGATGAGTTGCGAGAATCACACGTTGTAGGAACCTTGGAGATGTGTCTTCAATAGTGAAACTCGGTGGAGATGATGATAGTTTTGGGGTGGACGGCTTGGCTAATTTGTGAGGGAAATTTATGGTGGTGTTTAGTAGAGTTTTGGTTCTTGATTGCTAATGAGAAGTGATCATATTTGAGAGGTGAAGCCATGTATATATAGAGGAAAGATGGAGGGTTTGAAAATTGCTTCTTTCTTCCTATAAACATGCCATGTTTTAATCCCTAAAACATGGAAAGTTTTATTCCCTAAAACATGCCATGCTTTATTCTCTAAAACATGCCATGCTTTATTCCCTAAAACATGTCATGCTTTAATCCCTAAAACATGCCATGCTTTAATCCCTAAAACATGCCATGTTTTATGCCTTTAATGATCATCTTCTATTTAATTGTTGCATGACTTGGCTCCATCTTTTTTTCTTTAATTATCTCTTCAATCCAATCTGAAAATAAGAAAATAAAATCATAAGTAAGAGATAATTAGTTTCAAAACCTAACAAGGATTCCTAGTCAAATTAGGACTCTAAACCAATTATGCGTTTTAACTCATGTAAGCACAAAAATGCATCCAATACCGCTCAAAACTCTTACTACGACTCAATGACTCAATAGTACAATAATAAGGGCTAAGAAAAGTACAAATTGAGGTAAAAACATGTTAAGAACGTCGCACAAAGTGCTCCTATCAACTACCCCACACTTGGCTTTTGCTAGTCCCTTAGCAAAACTAAATGAGACACTATTGCCCCTAAATGATTGTCTCAGAATCTCAAAACACATAGTTTTCAAGTTTAAGCATTTGAATGTAAGCACATAAATTCCAAGTTTCATAAACATGCTTCATAGTATGAATAAGTCAGATACGAGATAATAAGCATTTAACATGTTTAGTCAATCTAATCCTTCTCACAAGGCATACTCTCTTCTTTTCACTCAGATTCATGGTTATCATTCACACATAAGTATATGCAAGAGAAAGGATATTAAGGCATCAAATAACTTGCATATTTCAACAAATAAAAGCACTTTGTGAATAACATAGGAAAACCTCATTTAACAACTAAGTGCACAAATGGACCAAAACCATATGCTCAACTCTTGTGATCATCTCCACAAACCAAGATTTGCTCATTTTAAGAATCATTAGGATCATTAGATAAGGTAAATGTTTAGGCGTAGCTAAAGGCATGGAATATCAAGGAATCACAAAGGTAATCTTATAGACTCAGCAGAGTAAACATCATCCTTATGACATCACACACCATCAGGGGCCGAATATAACAAGTTGGGCACAATCATCATTCTAACCACAAAGTGAACATGGACAAAGGTCAAGTAAAAATTTTTAGACCTTCAATTACAACTCAACTCCAAATCACAAATGAAAGACAACATAACATTTTTTCTTTTCTTGCCGAGTTCATCATTATCTTTTTTCTTTCTTTTTCTTGTTTTTTTTTCGGCAATGCTTGCTTAAAAGCTTGTTGATTTTTTTTTTTCAAATGTCTTCCACCCCACACTTATTTCATGTATCATCACAACATCATCTCAATAAGAATTCTGCCAAATCTATAGGAAAATGTAGATGTAACTATACTAAGCATGGTGATAACATAGGTGATGGATAAAAGGCTCAATGTAGGCTCAAATGTGGTTCAACTAAGGGGTCCCAAACAGGGCACATATAGGGATACATGATTATTTGGCTAAAGTGGTGGTATTCCTAGAAATGATCCATAAATCATTTTCAAAATCAGAGCATTTTATGACTTAAATGTTTCAACAATCACAAAAGTGAGTTCTAGTAAATTCTAGAGTCCATTAAAAGCTATGACACATAGTTATTGAATATGCAAAGAATAGTGAGGTTCATGAATAATCACGAAATTTTAAATTACATCTCATGAAAAAAAAAGTACATATAGGTTCAAAAACTCACAGGTTGTTATGGACTTTAAACTGAGCAAAACATGTATGTCATAATCAATTAATCCAAATCTCACATGTTCATACCAAATCCACATCATCAATGAAACTTACAATTCAATTCGTATGAAATGCAAAACCATCATCTATGTATTTTAGAGACATAATCATCCTAGACTTTAGGGGCATCCTAAGACTCAATAAAGCAATAAATTTTTTTTTTATCATGACACAAATAATCAATGAACTTGCAACCCTACCCCACACTTCGAAAATTACATTGTCCTCAATGTAAGCTCAATAGTAAGAATGTAATTCACAAGCATAGAATAAGATCACATATCAACACATATACAAGTCAACCATAAGAGTGAAGGGATTAGAAAATTCAAACTCCCGTAGACGACTCCTCCACAGATACGGTTGAAATGGGTTGCCTCCCATGCAGCGCTTGAGTTTTATAGTCTCTCAGCCTAGACTCTCTCATGTTCATTCTCATTTAGGCGCATCTCTCACAATTGTCTTTTCATGCGTGTGCTCCTCATATGGCTCATAGTAGGGCTTAAGTCGATGCTCATTCACGTTGAATGTCTTCCCTGTTTTATCATTTTGAATCTCAACTGCACCATGAGCAAACATGTTAGTAACAACAAATGGGCCAACCCAACGCGAACGAAGTTTCACTAGAAACAACATAAGCCTCGAATGGAATAACAGAACTTTCTGGCCCACTTGGAACTTCTTTCCTCTAATCATTTTTTTGTTATTATTTTTCATTTTTTTTGTTTTTTTTTATTTTGTAATTTTTTTATTTTTTATTTTATTTTATTTTTAATGTTACGAAATCTACATAAAGTATTACTAAGTCTAATTGATTTTATTCACACACAATCCTAACATTTAAGGTACGTGGAGCAGAGGAGCTAACTGTGCAACAGACTGAAACAGCCCCAGGTAAGGGTCTTGCTTTATCCGATATACCTTAAAAGTTAGAATATTATTTTCTTTTGAAACTATATACATCTATTTATACAAAGTTATTTTCTAAGTTATAAAGCGAGGTGGACATGCGGCCTAAGTATGTTGTCTAGACACAAACTCATTCTTTTGTTTCAGAAGGCTGGATAGCTAGATTCAGAGATAGTCGCAAGGCAGGACTCATTTGTTGGACACCACGGAGGCTACACCCTCGAAAGGATGTTTCCACTATCGACTCCATCACCGAGATGTATGTCAGTCTATGGGCCTCTGAGATCCAATTTTGTAAACCTTGAACCAGGGTAATGAAAATAGCATGCCCTTTACTCAGCTCGGAATAAATTTGTGTGTTAGACTGCTCGCAAAGTGTTAATAAAAGCCGCCCTCAACCCCAAGTGACCTTAGCAAGGTACAAATGGAGGGTTAAGGCTAATATTAACAAAATGGACTTTACCTATTTCGTTCACTTTATAACTTACAAAAACTAAGCATAAATAAACATTTAGTTTCCTTAAAAATTATCTAAGTCTAACAAGTATCCTATATGCATACTACAACAAAATTAAAACATTTATCACAATTTTTTTTAAAGTTTAATTTTTACTGTGCGTATTTTACTGTTACCTAGTACTGTTCTCATACACAATCCTATTTTAATTTTTTTTAATTTACTGTACACAAAATTTATTTTTACAAAGATAAAGTTTTTTTTACTTTTTTTTTACATTTTTACACCAAAAAAAAGTAAAAAAAAATTACAGAGATTTACTTTTTTTTAGATGTAAAAAAAAACTTATAATTGTTTTTACGGAATGTTACTGTTCATCGTACTATTCACATGAATTTATTTTTACAAATATACAATATAGTACAAAATTAACACTTTAAAGAATTGAGATTTTCTCAATTCCCCGGCAACGGCGCCAAAATGATAGAGCGTTTTGTTAAAACGTCTATAATAAACCCTGTAAAACATCATCGTTAGTATAGAATAAGCAGGGATCGTTCTTTCCGGGGAATTGAAGGGAACTCTAAACTTTTAGTGTTAACAAATAATGGGGGGTTTGATATTGATTATTAACTACTAAAATAAAACCTAAATTACTATTTACATGATCGACTTCTCTTTAACAAACTTAAACCAAATTTACCATTACACCACATAATTACAAGTTCGAACCTATCATGCATTCTAATTCGACCAATTACATACTTTTTAGACACCAATACAATTAGAGCCTTAGGGGATCATCTAATCATGCAAGATTTCAATTAACATTTAGATTGACTTAGGGCCTAATCTAAATTTGCATGCAATCGAATTCAATAACACTTAGAGTAGAAATCAAACAAGATTACATTTAAGCACCAAATCTTTGTTGGAGACATGTTTCATGTGTGGCGTCACCCACCATGGTTTCACATGCAAATTTCCAGAATTTTTACCACTTTTAATCAACACAAACCGAACCTACTTAGGGCATGATTCGATTTGTGTTAATATGGTTGATGAATCTAGCACTCAAACACAATCTTAGGGATTGCATCCAACCACTAAATTCATATGCACATATCTGAAAATTATCTAAAAGTATGAGAAAGATGATTAGAACACAACAATAGAAATACAAACTCATTAATTATAAGAACATAGATTCGGCATAGTCTAAAAAAAATATCAAATACAATTTGAAAATTCTAAAACAAATACAAAACCAATATTTCCACATAAATAATAACTTACAATCTTCATAGACAAAGAATTGTAGATTAACACAAATAGACGAAGCCATGGAGATGAGTTGCGAGAATCACACGTTGTAGGAACCTTGGAGATGTGTCTTCAATAGTGAAACTCGGTGGAGATGATGATAGTTTTGGGGTGGACGGCTTGGCTAATTTGTGAGGGAAATTTATGGTGGTGTTTAGTAGAGTTTTGGTTCTTGATTGCTAATGAGAAGTGATCATATTTGAGAGGTGAAGCCATGTATATATAGAGGAAAGATGGAGGGTTTGAAAATTGCTTCTTTCTTCCTATAAACATGCCATGTTTTAATCCCTAAAACATGGAAAGTTTTATTCCCTAAAACATGCCATGCTTTATTCTCTAAAACATGCCATGCTTTATTCTCTAAAACATGCCATGCTTTATTTCCTAAAACATGTCATGCTTTAATCCCTAAAACATGCCATGCTTTAATCCCTAAAACATGCCATGTTTTATGCCTTTAATGATCATCTTCTATTTAATTGTTGCATGACTTGGCTCCATCTTTTTTTCTTTAATTATCTCTTCAATCCAATCTGAAAATAAGAAAATAAAATCATAAGTAAGAGATAATTAGTTTCAAAACCTAACAAGGATTCCTAGTCAAATTAGGACTCTAAACCAATTATGCGTTTTAACTCATGTAAGCACAAAAATGCATCCAATACCGCTCAAGACTCTTACTACGACTCAATGACTCAATAGTACAATAATAAGGGCTAAGAAAAGTACAAATTGAGGTAAAAACATGTTAAGAACGTCGCACAAAGTGCTCCTATCAACAAGATTGCAAGGTTTGGCCTAAAAAATTTGATACAGAGGCATATCTAACATTTCTTTCTTTGAATCTAGGCAAAGTAATAGCCACAACTTCACAATTATCAACTGTAAGTCTCAGAACACACCAATACTTCAAGATTCATAGCAAATTTCAACCAATTACAACAACGCAAACGAAAAAGACTTAAAATCTCTACTATATAAGCAAATCCGAGTACTCGATCAAGTATTTGAGAAGCAAAAGCTGAATTATATGAAGAATTTGATGAATCGTTGGAGAAAATCGAACTTATCTTGACGACATCTGATGAAACCGAGCACAGCGAACACAACGTCGCCGGAATCGGAGCTGAAGAGAAAGCTAATCACTGAATTGAGCAAGGTCTCCGATCGAACCTGGCTCTGGATACCATGAAAGCTTGAAGAAAATAGAGAGAGAAATTGACTGTAACTAATTCTGTTTCTTGATATTTTGGAAAACTTAGGAATACAAGGGAGAGAGTCAGCTATTTAAGCTTAGCTGTGTTATACGTGTCAGCATTACAAGGTATGAACTAATCATTGTCCTAATCACTGACTTAGTCTAATTAATTCTAATCATTCTGATTTTGAGTAACTTCACTAACAGCTTCCTAGGTCCATTACACACATTAACATCAAACGACACAATCCTTCCCTGACGTCCGACGACGTAGATTTGGTTGTTATAGAATGTAACATCCTGAAGGTAGCGTTGTCGCCTATCCAATTCTTTCCAATGATCTCGTCCTCCTTTAATGAAAGCCAACTTTGTATCACGGTTGCAGAGCACAATGACCAGATAGTTGTCTGGGTGTGAGATGGGATTTTGGGACAATATAACATTTGTGATGTATTTCTTGTAGTGGATCCTGTAGTAGTCCACCTGATCCGGCAATGTGGAGGACTTGATGAAGTCCAAGGGAGGGAGACCAATGAGCGCCACGGAGTTTTTGACAGGGTACACCAGGGTTATGTTCAGAGATAGACCTACTAGGTCTACTGTGGCCAACCAGCCATGGCTAGAGCCGCAGCACCTTCTGCCATAAGTCACCGGCAAGCGAATGTTGTTGTATCTCTTCTCTGTAGAAACGCTCTGCAGTCCTTGACGGTGTTTGGATTCGGACTGGAAGTGAGTAGAGCTCCAGAAAAAGGGGAAGTACCTTGCCCTCTCGCATGTGGTGTGTTGCCTGGTTATATTGTTTTGAAACGGATTCCCATTCTTTGCATACCCTAGCGAAACAAGGATGGTCAACAGCCTCAAACAACTTATCTTGAATCAAGAAGGCAACATCTATGGGAAGATTTTTGCCATTCTGATTCTGACTCCTAAGAGAGGTCTGGCGAGTAGAGGTTTTTTTTTTTTTGGCCTTGGATAGTTGGTGGTTTCACTCATCGTGAGCCTAACAGATCTTAAAGAGCAAGGAAGATGATGAACTATTTCAAGTTCTTAATAAAGTGGTACTTCTATAAGACTGAACACCATCCCTAAATCTACGGGGAATGCTTTTCCGTTTTTAATATAGATTCCTTGTTCCTATGAATTTGCCCAACTTTTTTTAAAATGTGAGGAACTCTTGCTCTTCGTTCTATTGGCATAAACGGGGATCAGTCGGATGCTTTGGTTTCTCTCTGTCCTCCGGGGAATAATGAAATTAAGGGATGAATTCTGTGAAAAACAAAATCTGTTGTCTAAGAACAATGGTTTCATTAGTTCTACAAACCGTATCTATACCTACAACCACAACATGTATGTACCCTAAAAAATCTAAGTGTAGCAAATTATCACTTGTGAGTGAAATAATATAAATTTCAGACTGCACTGCAAGAAGTACCTGTTATGCTCTTGCTGATGACCATGCTATCCTGAAGCGAGGAGAGCATGATGACCAATCCACCTTACTGAATTCGGCCGTGATTTCAAGAGGCAGGCAAGCCGTATGTGTTAGGTTTTTTTAGAAGAAACCCGCCTCACAGCTCCTTTTTCAGCATTGAATAATCCCCACTGCCTTAGCTATATAGTCCCGACGAATACAATTCAAGCGGAACTCAAGGAGGTGGCCTTTCTGGAAGGCATGAGACAGATACATGCATGACTTGCACTTTTTCCCTGCAAGAAAGGGCATATAGTCACAACTCACAAATTATTTATCAGGTATCATGTTAGTTACAAAGAAAAACAGGGAAAATAGCTTTTGGGAACACCAGCCCACCATGAACACGACTCTCGACTCCTGAGCTATAATATCCAACAAAGTGAATGAAAAAGCAATTTAAGATTTTTGCTTGAAGCCACACGGAAACACTAAAATAAAGCCAAATTTACATGATAGGTG
Organism: Argentina anserina; assembly: GCF_933775445.1. NCBI lineage: Eukaryota > Viridiplantae > Streptophyta > Magnoliopsida > Rosales > Rosaceae > Argentina > Argentina anserina. Next base: position 23,659,612 of record NC_065875.1, read on the forward strand.
AACAAAAATATTACCAGCAAATAGTTTGAGAACTCAATTTTCAGGGAATAAAACAATCTGGAGAGATTTCTTTGAACCAGTTTTGACGCCATCTGCCAGGGAGGCTCTTTATCAATGCTTTGCTGGCTTCTGGAACTATCCTGTAATTAAATCAGGGCACACATTACAGTTAGTCTATACAATCAATCTATCTCAAACAAACGAAAGCATATCCAGACTTACTTTAGAGTCCCATATTAGGAAAATGCCACAAACAGGAGCTGCAGTTTATGCCAGATCAGATTTCACTTCTTTGCATCTCTTAAAGGACCTTGTCCGGAAGGAAAGAGGGTGGCCTGAAAGCTGCACAGAAAACCATAGAATTAAGACCACCTAGAAGTTACGCATTTGCTGTTTACATAAATTCATGTTACACATACGAAGTGATGACTATAGCTTTTAACACCCTTAGAGGATCCAAATCCACAAGTAAAATTCCCCTGAATTGGCAGAATATATGTTTGGCATTCAAGCAACAAGAGTATTCGGTTCTTGGCAGCAAAAAATAGGAAAGAAATACAGATATTTCAGTTTTCTAGCCAACTTACTCAACATAAGGATAAAAGATATGAAGATGATATACAGAGAAAAGGAACAATGGCAGTTATATTCCAGCATACTCAGTGCATAACTTAAAGAAAACTTCAAGAGTTCATCAGAACTGAATGCATTTTTCTCAGAATGGTTGTGGTGATTCTATACTATTCAGCATCAGTCTTGCTATAAGATGGTACCTACCCTGTGTTTTTACGAAAAAGCTAGAAAAGGATTCTCAAGTGCTGGTCCAGTCTAATTTTCATTTCTGGTTAGTATTCACATATATACATACTGTTAGCAATACCTCATGGCTTGAACCCCTTTCTTATAAGCCAGTGAACAACTTTTTCGAGAGGCAAATGCCAAGCAATATCACCTCCTCCATGGATTAATCAGGAAGAAAGCCAGCTTTGATCATCTCAGCAAGGAGTTCATGTAGTGAACTTGAATCCCCGTTTTGACGGAAAGCATTGAGCATCACCTTACAGAGCTCTCGATCAGGAGATATCCCATCAGATAGCATCATACAGAAAAAATATTTTGCTTCATTTATTAGAGACCTTTTGCATAACCTATTAATTACAGCACTATAATCTCTCATGGATATTTCAAACCCTTTCTCCACCATCCGATTGAAGATCTCCACTGCCCTACGTGCATAACCCTTTGCACAATGTGCTTTAATTAGTGTTGTATAAGCAACTTTTGTCAAATTGATGTTGTCGTCTTCAAGAAAACCCAATAGCCTGTCAGCATCATCCAGGTCACCATACACACAAAGACCATTGATGAGAACATTATATGTAGCAGGAGTAGGCTTGAGATTATGCATTAACATCTCACTGTGCAACAGAAAAGCTGTCTTCAAGTCTCGAGCTTTGCAGAAACATTGAATGATGGTATTATATGTGATCTGATCTGGGATTAGGTCTTTCGCATACATTTTCTCAACTATGTGAACAGCCTCTTGCAGCTTCCTCTTTTTGCAGAGCCCTTTGATAATTACAGTATAAGTTACATGGGTTGGATCTACAGCTTTTACTTCCATCTCCCGGAGCAATTCAAGCATTCCATGAATGTTTCCCTGTTCACAGTAACCATTCATAAGAGTTGTATAAGTAACTGGACTGGGTAGCATTCCATGCAGCTCAATGGTATTCAACATCTGTTGGGCCTCAACTAGTTTTCCACTGTTGCAGAGACCATAGATAAGCGTATTGAACGTGACTACGGTAGGAGTTATTCCTTCTTCAACTGTTTGTTCATATAACTGTAAGGCTGCTGCAACATTACCAAGCTTCACATAGCCATCCATCATAATATTATACAAAACAATATCCTCTGTGACTGTTGTTAGAGTATCAAAGTACTTCCTTGCCTCAGATATATTCCCTTTCTGACGCAGACCTAAGAGAATAGCGCGGTGTGCTGAGTAACGGGGAATTATTCTCTTCAAGTACATTTTTCTATATATTTGAATAGCCCTTTGAACACTTCCTTGCTTGCATAGGGCATGAATGAGAATGGAACATGTTACAAGATCTGGTTCCAAGCCAACAGCTTCCATCTCATAATGCAATCTTAATGCTTCCTCTATTCGTCCACTTTTACACAAACTGCTGAGCAATACACTATACAGGATGACGCTCAATTGAAAACCCCTTGAACGCATCTCTTCCCGAAGCTTAAGGGCGTCCTCAATATTGCCAGAATGACAGTGCCCACATATTAGAATTGTATATGTAACATGGTCAGGATTCAATCCTTTAACCAACATTCTCTGAATGACCTGCTGAGCTCCGGTCATTAAACCAAGTAGACGAAACCCTTTACAAAGAGTATTGTAGGTCACTGTGTCAGGGTATAGCCCATGCCTTTTCATGTCTTGTGTAAGCTCCAAAGCCTCTTCCAACGAACCTGCTACACACAGCCCATGTATAAGAATATTATAACTATACGAATCTGGACGTAGTCCATACTTGAATATCATACAAAAAAATGACTTTGCAATATCCACAAAACCCAATTTACAGAACCTTGACATAATGGTATTGAACGAAACAACTGAAGCCACACTCTCCTCCCTTTGAGTTTCCATGAGGAACGAAACCGCATCTTGTATGCTGGCTTGCTCACACAATCCATCTACAAGTATAGAATTCGTATACTCACTCTCAGGAGCTCCACTATCCTTTATTTCATCATACACATTCCACATCATATCCGTGTGCCTTAGATTATACAACAAGCAATTATACGTCAAAGTGGAAATTTTCAAATTCAGATCTTTCATCTTAGCAAGAACAGTCAGGGCATCATACACCATCTCACTTTTCGAATACGAAAACGCCAAAACATCCCACACTACACCACTCGAGCCCCATTTGCTAAATCTGCTCAACAGCAGCTCACAAAGTGATGTTGCAGAACCACAACCTATCACAAACCACCAATAATACATATATAAACAACAACATTGCACATAACAATACCAAAACACAAAGCATTACTAATGTGACACAAAACCAACACCAATCCATTTTCGATAAACACAAGCAACAAACCACATTATAAGCCATTCAAGAATTTAAGTCCACAAGAAACCATACCTTCCTCCTCCACCATTTGCTTCACAAGCAAATGTAATTCCTCGAACCGCCTCTTCGCCCCGAAAGCATGAGCAACTGTGAAAATCGAAGCCCTCGAAAGCCGAAAACCACACTCATTCCTCAACAAACTGAACAACCCGAAGCCCGATTCAGGGTCCTCAAGACTCAACCTTTCGACAATTGAATCCACCTGGGTCTGATTCAAGCTCGAAATAATGCTCCTATAGTAATGATCACCTCGAATTCGACCCAGGCCAAATGTTCTCAGGCCGGTGATGAGCTCGGCGACACTGGTAGCGCCAATTGGGCCGGCGGCGGCGGAGGAGGGTTTAGTGAAGATGAGGGAATAGAGGGTTCGAGAGTTTTGGAGAAGAAGGGTGGGTTTCTTCCATCTATGGATGAAATTGAGCATAGAAATTGGGGGTTTAGGGTTTACGCGAAAGCTAAGAGGTGTTGGGCTTTTAAGGAATTGGGAAATCTGAGAGGAGAGAGATGTGGGTAAAGAGAGAGGACATTAAAGATTGAAGCTTTAGTGAGGGAGAGTCGGTTTTGGGGGGTTTAGGGTTTAAGGGAGCCGTTGTGGCTTCCCGGCAAGTTTGAAGGGTTCAGGCAAATGAAAAGAGAAGGGGTTTTATGCAGAGGTTATATGAGTTGGGGCAAAATGAATATAAACGACGTCGTATTGCGGTCGGTTAGAATTGTTGAGCATTTTATACAATTTTTTTTACACTAAACTAAGTTACATTTTTTTTTAGGAGGAACTAAGATACTTAGATAATCAAGAACTAAGATTGTAGTCTTTGCAGGGATCGATCAGAAATAGATTAGATAATTTGGATCACATATGCTTTTATGTATTATGCGATTGCATGATGAATGTATTTGATTTTAGTGAAATTTGAGAGAGTTTGTGGATGATTTATTAAAGGAAAATAAGAAAGAGGTCATGAGATTTGGGAGGGGAACAAATTGTCACATGTTAGCGTTGATGTTTTAGAACATTGGCATTGACTTAATATGGATGATACACCACACTGTAACCAGTTGGATGGATGATCAAAAATGAACTGATTTAGAGAGTTTTGGCTTCATTTTTGTTTTCTATATATTCCTTCTCCTCATTAGTTTAACAAATTAATAAGAATCAGGATGTTGAGTAGAAGACAATATAAGCTACTTGATCATTAAGTATCTGATATGAATTTGTGAGAAGCAACCCAGGAAGGAGATGCATACTACTTTGACTAAACACATGAGAGAGACTATTTATCATTTTATCTAGAATATTTGATCAGTTATATACTTATACATGATGGATGGGATATCTTTATCTGTGTAGGCAACAGGTATGCCTCAGACCTTGAGAGTTGAGAGGCTTACATGAGGTGAGGTTTTGGAGTAGGAGTAGGAGTTAAGAATGTTTTTGGTTTTTGTGGACCCATTTACCCATCACAGTTGAGGTGAGCTGAAACAATCACCCACACCTAAAACAAATTTCCCCTTTGAAATAATGGGAGTGTTCCCTCTTTTAGAAAAAAGAGAGCTAGGAAGAACATGGATCTAGACAGGTCCATGGTTAATTGGCTAAGCAAATCATTTAGAAAGTGATAGAGAATCTTAAAAAATTTAGCTCAATAGATAATTGACCACCAAGAAAACTCAGCAACCTCTCTAGAACCTGATCTGCTACACATCACGGGGAAGCAACTGAAACAAGTCAGATGGTACATTGCTTCATTTCATCTAGAAAAGCATTACTATTTCAATGGCAATAAGCTTCATTAAATTCAGGTCAATTTGGAACATATCTATTCAAGAAAATTGAGAAAAGATAATGATGTTTCCCCCCTTGACATTATCTGTACTAATTTGGATTTTGCCTGGGACCTAATTAAGGTGGAAATGGTAACCCATAGTTATGCATGAAATTCACAGTTCACCAACCAACTTTGAGCATAAGCCTTTTTTTTCATACCTCAAATTTAATATGGTTCCCGGCCACTTCCCACTCCCTTATATAACTCATCACCGGCCTTAACATATATCTCTGTCTAATTTAAGCTGAAGGCATAGCTTCATTCACTTATCCTCTGCAACATGTCTAAAGCAAATGTGAGAAGACAGTTAGCACTTCTAGAGAAGAACAAGGTTCCCAAAGAGAAGAGTACTACTACTGTATTCAGCCCCAACTTCTCTTATAAACACCTAAAGAGAATCTACCCAATTGGACTTCACAAGAGTTCTTCATCCTCCTCTCTATCTCTATCATCATTATCCTTGTCTTTGTCAGAGAACTCCATTGACTCTTCTTCTATCATTGAATCTAGTTCTCCACTCGATCAGAAGATATCATTGGCACTCCGCCTCATTTCACCGCCCCAAAAAAGAGAGTCTCCGGTGCCTAAAGTTGTCCAACAGCAGGAAACTGATGATGGGGAGGTAAGGAGGTGCAACTGGATCACAAAGAATAGTGGTAAGTTCTATCTGCAAGTACTGTGGCAAAATATTTTCATCATCCCATTGCATTATGTGAACTTTGTTGATTAATGTGAACTAAAGCAAGACACTAGCTAGCTAGTTTGAAATGGTAACCATAGTCTACAATAGGCAACGGCAACCTTTAAGCAATGCCTGGGGATGCTTCAACTTCTGATTTCAAAGTTTGAAGGCTCCAAATATAGGCTTCAAGTTAAATTATTATACATTACTGGATGACTTAAATTACTTCATGTCGTCTCAAACATGGTATCAGGGTCCTCGTTATGAGATATGCATCCTGCATTCGAAATTTTTGATTTTCGACTTCTTTGTTGATTTGCATATAGGATGGATCTCGACAAAATGGTGGGACGTGGAATCTAAAGAAAATGATAGTACACATAATAATCCTTAAGATCGAAAGTCATCAACATTATTTGTAACCAAAAAAAAAAAGTCATCAACATTATATATTTCATTACTATCTACTACAGTGGTTGACATTTCAACTAAATGTTCTGTATATCATAGACATATAGTCATTTGTTTACTGTAGCGATTCGTAAAGAACTAAAGATGATAGTAAAATTGACAACAACATGATGAGGCACACATTTTACCGACTCTTTTCGATCTAAAAAGCATATATCTGAAGCTCACCCCCAAAAAATGAATAATTGCTACATTTTCTGAAATAGTACTTGATCATGACCAACAATATTCTCTACCTACTACAGGTTCTTCATCATCCACCTCAAGTATAATCATAAGTCATGCGTCTTCATGATCAAATATGTGAAAGAAGAAAGTTTGTCCTTTTTTTAAGAAAATAATTTTATGCAGATATTGATTGATTGTGGGATTAATTTGATATATACAGATAAAGTTTATGTTGCATTTCATGATGAATGCTGGGGAGTTCCAGTATATGACGACAAGTAAGTCCTTAATTATTTATAACCTTATCATAATCAAACTTATTTAACCACTAATCATGGACTGAGTACTAGTGCTGGTTATGATTGATGATTATATAAAAACACCGTGATAATTAATCATTGTAATTTCAGTCAATTGTTTGAGCTGCTGGCACTGTCTGGAATGTTGATGGACCACAATTGGACTGAAATTGTCAAAAGAAGGGAGCTATTCAGGTGAATATACATATATATAACTTCAAATTTCTTATTTTTCTAACTGCGTACTCAGGTACGTACTCTGATATTGTAACTAATGATCGAGTAATACATATTAACATGCATGACTTAATTATATGTATATGGTGCATGATATAACATAGAGGTTCTTACTTACATCTAGGGAAGCCTTTTCCGGATTTGATCCAAACACCGTTGCCAAAATGGGGGAGGAACAAATTGAAGAGATAGCTTCCAACAAAGCTCTAATGTTGCCAGACTGCAAAGTCAGGTGCATTGTAGACAATGCCAAATGCATATTAAAGGTAATCTAGCAACCTAGCTAGCTCATCTCAGAATTAACTACAATTACATTGATCACCATTACATACAAAAACTGCCTAGCTGATATATATCTATGTTTTAACTTACGAAAATGAATACAGATAGTGAGGGAATGTGGGTCTTTCAGTAGCTATATGTGGGGTTCTGTGAATCATAAACCAGTGATCAACAGGTTCAGATACCCCAGAAATGTTCCTCTGAGGAGCCCGAAAGCAGAAGCCATGAGCAAGGATTTGATAAAGCGAGGATTTCGATACGTTGGACCAGTCATTGTGTACTCATTCATGCAGGCTGCTGGATTGACAATCGATCATCTCGTGGATTGCTACAGGTACAGCGAGTGTGTAAGCCTTGCAGAAAGACCTTGGAGACATATCTAGCTACACTCTCCTGTTTAACTTAATAACTGAGTTCTATGTATTGTATATCATTTGTCTAGCTAGGAATCGATAACTTATTAATTAATTATTTATATTTTTCATTATTTATGCATGAAATGATGAAATTATGTAGCTGGAGAGCTAGCTTAGGATCCAAGGTGGATCTAGGGCTCAGAATGTGTCCATTTTTGTGTTTATGTGTAATGTTTATTGTACCAAGTGAGTTGTACACTTCATTATTTACTGAGAAATATAGAAGTGGATATTTTTACATAATGAGAACAGGAATGTTTATTGTCACAACATCTAAACTTTACATTTTATAAAATATTAATGGATCAAAATCAAATTGTCTTTTTCCTTTTTCCAAGTGTTGTAACCCAATAAAAGGTATCGTTTCTCGCTCGTCTGGTCATGTTAAATCTGCACATAAGGTCATTTGCTAATTATACTGTTTTGACACACTATTTACTGTATGAGAATGTCCTGAGTGCCAATTTTAGGAATACTCTCTCAGTCCAAACCCGAAGTCTTTCGCCTTAATGCCTTTCAGATCAAGCAATCTTGAGTTTGAAGTGAGGAACCACAAACTCAAATTTTTGTGTTTGCCACCTTTACATGTCTGTAAAAAAATTGTTATTATGTATGCGCGTGATCTCATCGATATCTTAATTTGATAAAATTAGACTTGCATACTTTAGAAATTGATGGATCAAGAAATAACTATTCTTTCTTTCTGCCTTATACAATTAACATCGTGATCGAGTAGTCATGGACTGCATGCGTTTAATCCCAAGAAAATATACAACTACAACAATCAACCAATTAAGAAGACAAAAGAATAAATATCAGCTTAGAGTAGCTACTCAATTAATGACTGTGATGGATTCATGACTATTAGACATACTCGATCTCATACTGGAGACCATGCATGCGTAGCATCTTACGTCATGCATGGAAGAAATTAACTCGTCCTTAAAAATTTGTTCTTCTTAAAAGTTGACCCGAAATATAACACTTGTTTCTTAACTTGAATTTCAAGACCATTTCCAATTTTGCATGCGTAGCATATTATGTCATCGTTGCCAGCTTAAAATTTCGAATCTATATATAAGCACTCACAATCTATCATGAAAGCAGAGAGCCAAAAAGAAAAAGGAGCACGATAAAATATCATGACTTCTTTGGGGGGCCTAGTGATCACTGTTTCAAGCTTTGTGTTTCTCTACCTTCTTCTTGTAGCTCTCATTAAGATCTTTTACAAGCAATGGTGGATTCCGACGCACATTAAGAAGAAGTTGAACCTGCAGGGAGTCACAGGCCCTCCTTACAGACTTATCCATGGGAACACCAAAGAAATCGCCAGCATGATAAAGGAAGCATTGAGCAGGCCGAAAAGTTTATCACATGACATACTTACTTTGATTTATCCTCATATTCACTCATGGAGCAAGAAATATGGTATATATATAATTACTATCTAGCTCATTTCTTACTTAATTTCTGTGTGTGTGGCTTTCTGCTAATTTTGTTATATGTTACTTTGTAGAGGGGAAGACTTATCTGCAGTGGTATGGTTCTCAAGCTCAGTTGATAGTTATGGATACCGAGTTGTGCAAAGAGATACTGAATGACAAAGACAGAGTCTATCGAAAACCCAAGAAGGAGGGCTTCGCGTTAAGGCTACAAGGCAACGGCCTTCCTGGAATAGAAGGTGAAAAATGGGAAAAAGTGCGAAAAATTTCCATGCATGCCTTTCATGGAGAGAGCTTAAAAGTAAGTTACTTACTATTACTAGTGGTAATTCTTGCAGTCTAAGATATATGCATATGCATGTGGTGGTACACATTTTCTCCATTAGGTATTTGTTCTTACCGACATCATCCTGCCATGTTTATCTGTCACCTTATGTGGATTTAAAGAAAGATATGGTTAATTTAGTATTGTCCCGATTAAATTATGAAGGTAAATGTGCTAATTGCTTGAAGATATTAACGACGTACCGGCCGGATTGTTTTACTTTTACCAGACTATGATTCCATCAATGATAGCTAGTACTGAAACGATGCTAAAAAGGTGGACAAAATTTGAAGAAGGGAAAGAGATTGAGGTGTTTGAAGAATTTCGATTATTGACTTCTGAAGTGATTTCGAGGACAGCATTTGGCAGCAGCTACTTAGAGGGGCAGGACATTTTTGAGATGTTGATGAGCTTAGCCTCCTTTATGGTAAAAAATACTTACAGACTCAGGCTTCCTGGCATCAGGTAATTTCCATCTAATTAATAAAGCCTAGCTTGAACACTGTAGATTGGTTGATCCCTCAGAGTCGATTTTGTTTGAGCTGTTAAATCCTTGTTTTATTTATCATATTAATGACATAAAGTCCCTAGCTAGAAGTCAGTAGTAGTATTATGTCCCCAAAGCTAATGCATCACAATTATTGCAGTCGATTTATCAAAAATAAGGATGAGATTGAATCAGAGAAGATTGTAAAACGAATACACGATTCTATAATAGAGATTGTCAAGAAAAGAGAAGAGCAGGCCATGACTATGAGTGGCGAAGAAGACAGATTTGGAGGTGATTTTATTGGATTGCTTCTAAAGGCTCGCCATGATCCGAATGTGAACATTACAGTGGATGATGTAATTGATGAGTGCAAAACATTTTACTTTGCTGGACAAGAAACCACCAATACACTGCTAGCTTGGACTATCTTACTTCTGGCACTTCATCCTGAGTGGCAAGAGGAAGCTAGACAAGAAGTTCTGCAATTGTTTGGCAAACAATCAACTCCCAGTTCTGATGGCCTTGCCAAACTCAAAATGGTACAAAAAAATGCCAACTATCAGTTGCTTGTTGTCTAAGTTAAATATGCAAATTATCCTCATCATTTTTTTTTTGTTGATTCACTTTGTTGCATGCAGATGAGCATGATTCTCAATGAAACTCTAAGGTTATATCCTCCTGTTGTTTCCATATTAAGGAGAGTCAAAAAGGAAGTTAGACTCGGAAAAATCATTGTTCCTGCTAATGTTGAAGTTCAGGTCCCAAATCTAGCATTTCATCATGATCCTCAACTTTGGGGAGATGATGTGCATCTTTTCAAGCCAGAGAGGTTCGCAGAAGGGGTTGCTAAAGCTACTAACAACAACATGGTTGCATACCTACCCTTTGGAATGGGACCTAGAAATTGTATTGGGTTCAACTTTGCAACTACAGAAGCAAAAATTGCTCTTTCAATGATTCTACAACGGTTCTCCTTCACCCTTTCCCCGGGTTATGTTCACTCACCTTTTAGATATATTACAGTTCGCCCACAGCATGGAGTTCAAATAATGGTACACCCTATCTGAACTCTTGAAACCAAATATATTGCCAGCAACTTGCACAGATTTTATGAAAGAATGCAGTAAGACATGAATAAACAGATTGTCATTGGTGCCGGCACTATTTTGGCAATCCTCTTACAGTTGGTCCTGGACGTACTTCCTGCCATTGATGTAGATGTTAAATGAGAATTTAACTAGTTACAATGTAATGATATATCACAGTTCCAATTGTATTTAAGCACCTGATGAACTTTCATCAAACCAGTATATTCCATAGCAGGTCAACTAAATACTGTGAAAATCTATACCAAGGTGCCTGATAAGCCAAGCGAAAACAAATATAACTAATGAAAATCCTTAATTAGTGATGATTATTAAGATATTGATTATTTAAAGGAGTGTTAATACAATGAACCAAGCTAAGTCAAAATAATCAACCGGACATAACTACCTTAATGTCATGGAAGAAATTCACTTAATTATTCTTAATGGCTCATTCTTTGAATTTCAAGACCATGCTTGCGTAGGATAATATGTCATAAACATCAGAAAAGAAGCCCAGTGCCGCTGCCAGCCTAATGTTTCACAATTCACACACTAAATTAATATTGAAATAACAGTGTTAACGTAGTGATTACCAGATGGGTGGCTGACCACACGGTTAGCTATTAGTGAGTGTTAGTTTGACACAAGAAGTATAGTGGTTCACCTCCCTCTCTTGGGGTAGGCTACGTCCACTTGAATCCACTAGTATAAGCAAATAGCCTCGAGTTATACAAGTAGTGATCCCCTTTCTAAGTGGGATGAGGGGTCCCTTTTATAGGTGAAGGAACCCCTCTCATTTACATATTCTTCAATGTGGGACAAGTGCCCCTCTAGGCTTACTATGGAGTCATCTTAATGAGGTCGGAAAGGTGACTTTCCGGTGGTGTCTTGGTGAGTTCCGACTATCATTGGAAAATTTGTATGACGAGGTACGCTATGAATATCATGGTTGAGCCACATAGTGATTTGTAGATCCGCCTAGAGAGTGATGTTTATGTTCGGTGGCATGCCATACTAGCTCTGTGCTAGTAGGGGTGCCAACATGTCCCCCCGCAGTCCCTAAGTAAGAGGAACTTCTTGCTTGGGGAGTTTATCAATCAACATGTCACCGAGCATAAGTGTCCGGGCGGTGGCATACCCCTACCAGTCCCCGAACTCCTTAAGCAAGAAAGGACTCTCAAACCTGCAAAACAAAGATAAAAGCATATGTGCACGAAGTATGTCTGTTGTCATGGATAGCATAACAATGTACGGGCGCGATGTGTGTTTGACACATGATGATGCGTGTGTATGTATGATCCCGAATATGATATAGTACGCGAGTGTGCCTAAGTCCCCGAAACCCCTAGTCAGCAAGGCGGTTTCGAGTGATATGGCATATGTGTGCGGTGTACTTAGGCGAAGTAGTCTTGCGTGATGGCGCTTTGGACTAATATGGCCGCTACGGGAGAGTGTGTCTTTTATATGCCAATATGGCCTTTGAAGGCTAGTGAGACCTCTATAGGCTAGCGCGGAGTTTTGCGCGTAGGACGTCTGAGCGCTGACATAGAGCGTTGTGCATCCATCTTAGCGTAGTGACCTACGTGTAGGGCGTCTTTTGGACATTGAATTAGAGCGTGGTGCGTCAATCATAGCGTAATAGGCTACGCGTATGACGTCTTTTTGGCGTTGAATTAGAGAGTGGTGCGTCAATCATAGCGTAATAGGCTACGCGTATGACATCTTTTTGGCGTTGACATTTGAGCGTAAAGCTACTAACGTAGCGTAGTGAGATTTACGCGTAGGATGTCGATCCCTCTTGGGTGTAGTGCGTCCTCTGAGCGCAGTGTGCTTTGCGCGTAGGACGGCTTGAGCCCTCTTGGGCGTAGTGCGCGTATTTACGCGGCTTGAGCCTTCTTGGGCGTAGTGCATCCATCGTAGCATAGATAGGCGTTACACGTAGGACGTCTTGAGCCCTCTTGGGCGTAGTGCGTGTATTTACGCGGCTTGAGTCCTCTTGGGCGTAGTGCATCCATCGTAGCGTAGATAAGCGTTACGTGTAGGACGTCTTGAGCCCTCTTGGGGGTAGTGCGCGTATTTACGCGGCTTGAGCCCTTTTGGGCGTAGTGCATCCATCATAGTGTAGATAAGCGTTACGCGTAGGACGTCTTGAGCCCTCTTGGGCGTAGTGCGCGTATTTACGCGGCTTGAGCCCTCTTGGGCGTAGTGCATTCATCATAGCGTAGATAAGCGTTACGCGTATGACGTCTTGAGCCCTCTTGGGCGTAGTCTCTCACTTTTTGGTGAGGAAAGAATTTATGATTCTGTGATATCTGAGTGTTGTGTGATGAAACAGTCTGCATAAGGAATTTAATTGTTCTCCTGAACAATGGTTAGAAAAATTCCTAGTTTCATTAGCACAATCAAGTTGGACATTCAAATGTGTGTGTCACACATTCTCTAAGCATATAAGATATGGCTAAGTGGCATTGCTAGCTAACTCTACAAAGTGTTGTAGGCAATGCGTGAAAACCATGCGGGCATGCATATCAAGTGCGTTATGTTGTAGGCATGCTTTATAGCGTAATAAAATCATGCTAAGACATGGTAATAATTAACTCTATAGTAGGAGTAGGGAGGCATAGCATTTTACTTATCTTATGCCGATGTGGAGTGGAGTTGCGCTTTATGCAAGTACCAAAATCATGTTGGAGGTGTCCAAGCATGACACTCCTTTGCGCGGAGAATGATTGCAAGTAGCCGCTTTAGATTTAAGTGAGGAGATGTCTAGTTTGAAGAGATTTTCCTTTCAATTCTCTGTGTTATGGTAGTGGTTTGTTGCGGGTTGGTTGGCTTTGCTAGCAAGTCCCGTTGTGCCAATGATTTCTTTTCTCTGGCGACTACGGAAGGCTGCGAAGTCAACTGTGGAGCAGGACTATGAAAGCCGACTGTGGAGTAGGACCGTGGAGGTCGACTGTGGAGTTCCACCGTGGAACTATGGGAGCATCAGTCATGGGACTATGGGAGCAGCCGTGCACCGTGCTAGCAGTCGCGTACTACGCTAGCATTCAAGGGACTACGATAACAGTCTTGCACCGTGCTAGCAGTCGCGTACTACGCTAGCAGTCGTGGGACTACGGGACTAGCCGTGCACCGTGCTGGCAGTATACTGGTAGCTCTGTGCTAGTAGGGGTGCCAACAAACAGTATACTGGTAGTGGTAGGACTGGTAGCTACTAGCTAGAGATATGAAAGCTACAGTAAAGATGATGACTTCTTTTGGAGGCCTAGCAATCACTCTCTTAGCTCTGTGTTTATGTACCTTCTTCTCTTGGCTCTCACCACAACATCTCCAAGCAAGGTGAGCAAGCAATCAGAGCAGCAGGCTCATAATTAGTCTATCTAACTGTAAAATTAAGCATCATATGTATGGGATTATGGATATATTGCAGTCTGGCACATATCAAAACAAGGTCTGGTATTATATAGCCACAGCAATGGTGAATTAGACTAATCACTGTACTTGTGTGCTGGATCAATTTTCCCAAATTTATCCCAACAAAGGATTTCTCCTTCATATGTAAGCACGTACATATGGTCGATTACTAATGTACACGTACATGGTCGATTACTAATGTATCGATGCATTAATACACAGAAAAGACGTAGTAATAAAGTAAAGAAGGGGACAAGCTGTCTCCATTTCCACTGCTAATGCATCCATGCATCATTTTGTCTTGCATCTCAAACCATTCTGAGAAAGCGAACCCAGTAGGACCCTTCTGATACCAGAGCCCTACAAGTGGCAATATTACAATACAAAGCAGCAATCAAGTCACCTTCAAGATGCGGTTGCCACGTCCATTGCAGTCTCCGTCCATATTTAATAATCATATTAACGCTAATGGAATAATCATCATGTGGAATTGTGGATCGTGATCTAAATTTAAGAAAAGAATCGATTCTCCATATCAGCTTGTTAAAAGTGTGAAAGGCATTGATCGCCCGCAAAGATTGTTAGCTGAACATTCCCACCAAACCTCAGTGCCTATCCTCTTTGTAGATAAGTCCAAAACCAACTTTGTTAAGAGTGAAGCTTAAACCCTAAACCCCACCACCACAAATGGCATATGATTAAGGTAAACCCTTAACTGCCTTTGCTCCTATCTCAAGCAAACTTTCATCAGGTGCCATTTGGACAAGTACTGAAAGTACAAACTTAGTCATTATTATTACCTCTTATACAAACAATTCTGAGCGACAGAGTGTGTTAACTTGATATACATTAACTCAACAAGATAAATAAGAAAAACATAAACAACACGCCTGAAATATAAACAACAGAAACAACAGGTTGAAATCCAGAGCATGAAATTATTCAGACCAAGTTAAAAACGTGGGACCTTTCTCCATGTGATGTTCTTTGGTTAGTTGATATGATAGCATTGGTTTTGCTTTCTGTGTCATCATCGACAAAATTTCTATGTAGTCCTTCATTTGTATGCTTCATTTCAACAACCGTGATATAAAGAGTCGTGTCTTTTCCGATTGAAAATTAGAAATGAAGTTCATAAGCTTTGAGCATGATATATAATTATATATAACCCCCAATAATTGAGACACCCCCAGATATAGTAGACTCGGATTTTGATCTGTGGATGGCAGCCTGGTGTTTTTGAATGGAAAGAAATGGACGTCATGAGAAACATAGCCCACCCGTGTACGTCAAAGACGACCAAAAAGAAAAGGAAAGAGGAGAGGAAAAGGAAAAGACGGCTACAAGCACAAGCATTTGGACCCAAGCTGAAAAAGAACCATGATGTGCTAGTGTTCTCCACTCACATTTCCAATTTTCTGACTTAGACTGATCGGAAATAGAGCAACGAAACTTGCTGGTGGAGATATCAGTTTTGAGTTCAAAAGTATCAGCAGAATTAGATTGCGAGAAATGAAGCAGAAGTGCAGACACCAGGAAAATGCAGATGGAACAAAAGTAATGCAGAAGAATTCAAGGAAACATAATTCACTATATACATAAACTTTCTTTTCTTGATTACATTCTACAGATTATTTATCAAACATCCACAAAGGAGTGAAAGAAACATAAAAAAAATAAAAGAAAACGAAAAAAACAAGAAAGAAAATCAAGTCATGCCAAGAATATTTACAGCAACTCCTACAGTCACTCGTCAACTAAAGCAACCTTTCTCCAGGAAGAAGAAAAACTGCAACGCAATCTAACTCAATCCTCCACTCCCACAAACAGTACTAATCTTCTTGTCCTCTATCGTAGCCGCACATTGCTACCTCAGTCTCAAAACTGGCAAGAGGTACCAAGCCTCTGTCTCTGCCTCTGACCTAGAGTAACAGACTTGCGTTTTGCAAATGCTGGGTAAAGCAGGTCCTGGAACTTCTCTAGAAACAAGGTCCAGTCATCCTCATTCATGTCAGCCAGCTTCACAAAGCTCACGCTTGCAGGAAGTTGCTCATTCGCACTCCTGTGACCAGATGATGTATTCACTATGTATCCGTTTTCTGTATTTGCTCCTGCGTATTTCAGGAAGGTCTTCTCGCCCAAACTTGTAGTCTTCAGCGACATAGAAAGCTTTGCAACTGATGGGATGTGTTTAGAAGGTGGCAAACTTGCTATCGCCTGTTGCTCTTCTCCTTCACTTTCCTCTTCCTCCTCAATGCTTTCTTCTAATTTAGAGAGAAGAGACCGGCCATGTCCGCTACCATTTCCAAATGGAAAAGCTGTCCTAGTCACATAATCCTCTGCTGAAAATTTGAGGTCTGATTCTGTGTCCTCACAATCTATATCAAATAGGAACTCCTCAACTCCCATATCAGCCTTGGGGGATGGCACCTCCCTCTCCGCTACCATCCTCCTTGCTTCCATGCAAATCACCTCAAGTTCACTAGGCTCCTCCTCACCACTACGAAATTCCCTAGTCATCATCTCACCTATCTCAGCAAGACAGAGACCATAAGCAGCAGACTCCTTCAGAAATATGGTGCAGAGAACCAAAACCCTGAGACAAGCCTCTCGTATCATGGGAAGCTCCCTTCGCAGCATCTCACATTCCTCGACTGGATTGAGCTTTTCTATGTAATCAAGCTCATCATCTGAGAATGGAATAGAAGCCTGAGGCCAATGTATCCACTCAAAGTATGGGTCCTCCAAACATTCTGGCAAGCAAAGGCCATGGTCAATGGGAATGAGGTCCACTTGACCAAACCTCCCAACACCATCAAGTTTCCTAACTAAGAGATTACCCGCATGCCTGTCTGTGTTTAAAATCCTAATGTCTAAAATCCCAATACGATGCACAGCTGCTACTGGAAAGCTGGATGTCCCATGATCACTGGCATCAAAATCATGTTGTATAAATTGTTGGCAAGATGCAATCTTGCTAACCAGCCTCTTCTTCTGTGGCTTGTTCCCATTCACGCCATCATTTATGTTAAAGATTGAGTGAGTGATCTTCACCAAGGCAGTGGGGGGCACATTTGCAGAGTGATCTTTGTCGAGCAGATAAGCTGCGACTTCTCTGAAACCAGTCTCCCCAACCCGCACTGAACGCTTCAAACCTGGTTGGCCCAGAGCCATACCAACAAAACCTTTTGGGTTGTTGGGGGCAAAGGGTTCTTCATCAGTTGGCTTCACTATTGCAACACTATCACCTCTACTATTCCTAAAATAGTATGCACCTCCAAGCCCACTATGCACAGGAATTGGTTCAACCCCCATCTTGATGGCCTTCTTAATGTCCTTAACCACCTGCTTTGTTCCAGCAAACCGATCTGAGTTCCCTAATATCTCTATAGGACCACTCCAATCTCTATGCTGCATATCTCTCCCAGTAGGTGATAGACACGGAGTTGATGAGCTTCTATGCATAAGGTTACGTGTAAGAAGAAGGGGGGCATCATTCCGAACTGCACTAAGATCATTCTTCAACACCAAATCTCCAAATGTCAACGAGCTCTCATCAGTTGGAACATTGAGAGCAAGCTGCATCCTCCTCTTCACAGTATGGGCATTGTCACCGCGATCCAATTCCATCCCAAACACACATCCCGTCTCCGTCTGCACATAAACCCTTCTCCGACCAGCAGGCTGTTTCCCCTCCACCCTCTTGCTTCCATGGTACTCACCAGTCAGCGGACTCTTAAATAACGCCACTGCCATTTGGGTCTGCACGGGACTGTCCAGCTTACGCGACATCAACCAAAGACGAGCGGCAGATCAGACGGCCAGCAAAAGAGGCGGTGGCAGCAGTAGATGAGAGCTTCACTCCTCTACAAAAAGTGCCAAGCTCCAAAGCCGCCGAAATTGGAACGTGTACAAAAATCAAGTCCAATACGATCATTAATAGTTAAAAACCAAACGACTCCAATCCCCCTACTGAGATCCTAAAATCACAGACGCCATGAAAAATCGAAAGATCAGCTGTTCATCAATGCTGAAATGAACCGAGGAGTGACGAGCCACTGCGGGACGCTACTCGAAAATCAACGAATCTGCAACAGAGCGTAACACAGTCCCAAATTGACATTACTCACTGTATCTAACAAAATGTTGAATCCAAGCCTCCACAGTTAATCGAAACTAACACAATAACAAACAACTGGCTAATCACTAATCATTAAACTGCAGCAATTATAGGGATTAATGCACTGTTCAATTAACACAAAATTGAATCTTTCTCATACAAAATTAACATTTTTAATCCAAATCACCCTACTAACCACTCAGTAAACTTTCGATTCACTCAAACCAACTCCTCCGATCTAAAACTACGAGACGATAACACGGACAGAGATGATACAACAAAACGAGAAAATCAAAGCGAACCGACAATGAAGACGAGAAATTGAACATTGCTGAGCTAGAGAAAAAAACCGAATCAGACGGAGAGACTCACCGGAATGTGAGATCTGGAACCGAAACGCTGCCGTTCTGATCAGACGGACGCCGGCCGCTGTGCAATGAACCAGTTACGGAAATTCGAGAAAGAGAAATCAAACAAGGCTTAACGAACCGAGTTAGGGTAACGGTTTCAGAGAGTGAGCCGGGTCCGAGTTGACTGGCAAAACCCCTCTTTTGGATTTGTTAAGCTTCTTCTTTCTCTTCGTTCTTGGCGAGTCTGGGTCTGTGTCTCGGTCTTTAACCCCAGTGGGGGAACTCTGGTTGGGTTAAGATAACCAACCCTGGTTACGATGTGACCACACCACCCTCCTCTTTTCTTCGAAGAGTCTAGAACGCGGGATCTGGGCCGCTGGATCCGCGACTCATGGGGAAGCGTGGGCCGTCTGATTGGGTGGGGGTAACGTGGAGATAAGGGACTGGGTGTTACGTGGAATTGGTCACCGTTAATCAGGGAGCCGCAGCCAATAGGGGGTTTCATATTGTCTTTTACGTGGACTGGGTGTTGCCTGGTTTTTATTTTATTTTTACCATTGCATTCGATTGGCGGAATGACGAAAGTGCCCCGAAAAGTAGGACTAGCCCACAGGTTTGAGGTGACAATCGTGCCATACAGAATCGGTGCACTATAGCTAATTTTTGTATTGGGAAAAATGATTAAGGTTATCTAGCAGGTGATTATGACAGATCGTTTTAGCTACTGCCAGAAATTGTTGGATTTTTGTTGGTCCAGGGCCAAATTTATTTATTTATTTTTGTTTAACCTTTGTCGAATATGCATCTCTTCTTCTTTTTCTTCATTCTTTATAATTGCATTGTTTATAAGAAAACTTCATTTTATTCATGCTTATGCTATCTTCTTCTCTTTTAAATTATTAATTTTATCTCTTCATTATGAAAAAGACAAATTACATGAATATATGAATTATGCTCCCGATCTAAAATCAAAATTTTATTTCTCTACTACCTCTATAAATGGATATACTTAATGGTGATCTTTCACAATTACTCTAATATTTTGAATTCGACGACTTTGGTATTCGGAGGTTCATATAATCCTGTTTTTTTTTTTTTCTGATTTTCCTAATAAAAAAGTTTTTTTAAGTTTTGTATAAGGGCCATTTTTTTGCAGGGGCTCAAATCTCTCAAGGCAGGCCCTTTGTGTTAGTGAGGTTAGCAATATGAGACTGCATATTGCATGAAAGGGTTCTTGCAAGTTAACACGGAATCGTGCTAAAGACTAGGGTTAATACGCACAGCACTGAACAGCAGTGAATGACAAAGCCCGTTTTTGAGTTGTAAAATGTTGGCATTGCCTATTATATAGAGAGGTAGTGGTATTTGCTTACAATTATTACCGGGACCAGAATTAATCGTTTTAGATGAGTCTGGAAGCATCTATTTTTAAGTTAGAGCCAAAAGGGGTATTCCAATACCATTTTCATATGATGCTTGCATTGCAGAATTTGATCATAGTACGTAATTGAAGCTAGCTACTTTAGATTGTAGATTATAAAGGCTAGTTAACAAGTGTAGGTGGTTATATATGCACGCATGAAAGGATTGAAAGCTCTCCTCTGTAACAACAAATAACATAACATACATAAATGGAATCGATCTAAATTACCTTCATTGATCACTATATATACACTTAGTTAATTACACTTAATTATCATTCTAATCAACATTATACTAATCCGTCTGCATCAACATCTTACAATTTGGTTAATCTAGGATAACCACGCACGTACATAGATATCTTCGTGTTGGATGAATCAAATAAACAAAACATCGAAAAATTTCCGGTGTTAGTTTCATTTGCGACAAGGAATGTGAAATTTTAGAACAAGACAAACATCAAGGTCAAAAAAATAAGATACTTCGCTCCTAGCCATATCTAATGGGTAGCTGCTTTATTAATTAGTTGAACATCATGTAGAGTGCATGGATTAGCCGATCGATTAACTAGTATAATGATCTACAAGTAGGGCCGGCCGTTTCAATATGCATGATATTTATATATAAATTATGAATAGACAAGTAAGAAGCTGAGGTTGGTTGCGGCTTAATATCGATCGAGCTACCAACCTGTAGAGACTGCAAGTGCTGAATCACACATTGAACCCTAGCTAGCTGAGCTTGCAACTGCAAGACTGCAACTTGTTCAATGATTTATATCCCGCGTTAGACTTATAACCCCCTCCCCTTCCATCATCTTCATCACATACTCAGACAACTGAATCTGTGTCCCCAAATGAGCGCCGTTCTGCACGCGATGGTGACTGGTCACCATGAAGCTCATGACTATATAATCCGACCTGCCAATATTATCCTCAGCTAGCTAGCTGCTGCTATTTCTTCTTGATTCTTTACTACTTTCAGCTACAAGATTTTATTTTCGATGTACTAAGTTGTGATGTTTGTCTCCCATCGTGCAGTATACTACATAAGATTCGATATATATTTTCTCTCAAACAAGGATCGATTCTACATAGTGCGCGAAACACATTAGTCAATCATGGGTTCATATATTGATGTATGCAATACATACGAGATAGTATGGCCGACAATTAATATCATTTTTTTACCTCACCCATAATACAATAACGACCGCATGATGTTGGAGTATACAACATGCATTAATGTACAATAGAATTTTCTGTTAAATTATGCCTTGCTCTAAAAAAAATTCATTCACGTCCATCCACAACTTATAATCCTTTGGGTGATGATAAAGTAGAACAGTTTTGATTTAATTGTCAATATATGTGTATACTGGAGTTCGAATTGATCGATTTCCTGCGTTCATTTTTTTCCTCAAGGGATGTTCTGATGTAGTTGTAGGCGCCACAAATCCGACATGTAGCTAGACAGGAACCTATTCTGAGAAAAAAAAATTATCCACATATATAATGTCTATACATTACTTTGTGCCATACACATTCATTGGAGCTAAATAAGATTGCGGGGACAACCTAAACAAATATGGAATTTGTAAAAGAAAACCCATAACGAAGCCATGACTCACAGCCACACTGGTTTGGGCAGCAAGACCCGATACACATCATACTCTATTTCATCTTAAGGTAAACGAAGGAATATCGTATTCAGAGCAGACATGTATATCCGGTCAGTAGCGTGCGGCCACGTCATCAAGATCCAGAGATTCTAGGGTTTATAAAACCTTAAAAATACAAATTAATCAAGTGGACTATGGTGAACGAAGCCGTTGCATGGTCTGCGAGGGTCTGTCGAGCCTTTCCGGTGGGCGTTGGGCGGTGGATGGCGCACATGGATTTTGGCTGTATGGATCAGAGTCAGAGACGATGTACGAGTCTGAGAGAGAATCACAGACAAGTTGAGCTACCGGCCACTTCTTCTTGTACGTTTTGTGCTAATATTCTATCAGGATCCCGCTATTTTAGACTAGTGAAGAAAGTGCAGATCACATAGAATATTACTATTCACGTGGATGAAGATTAATGCACACGAGGGTGTATCGATCAAACCCTGTCATGAACATCGATCGAGCTAGCTTTGTCCTCATGAAATCATGATAAGATATTAAGATATAAAATATATGCCATTATATATACTATAATATTGTTTGAGAAGACAGAATAGGCGTTAGCTATATGTAAGCAGCTTCCAGTATCCTGGTGACAGTTTGCTGTGATTTTAAAGCACTAGTACTCGATGGAGCTTTAGCTGTGTGCCTCCTATGTTTCATGTTCTGTGTTTGGATAATTCGAATTCTATGGTAACCGGTCTTCATTTGCTAATATTAAGTACGTAGCTAGACGCCTAGACCAGGTGCACGTTAATATTATACCCAGCGATGGAACAAGGGAATATATACGACACGGTCAAGTTTCGTTTCTCTTAGTGGGAAGAAGCATTGCATTTAGTTCGTGCTAAATGGTTTAGCTTCGAGCGGTCTGAAGATGATGAATGTATATATTTTGTTCCTAACTTATATAAATACGATCGATCACTGTATATCTATTGTGATAGTAATATAAAAATAGAATACATACAAAATTTTCATGTTTAAAAAACAAAAGTATTCCAAGTGTTTGCAATATAGTTAGTCATGTAATTCTTAACATCCTTTGGTCCCGACTTGTCTCTTTTAATAATACTGAAAATTTTGATGATGTGTATTTGACTACCAGCAAGGCAAATTCCTCAGTGTTCATACTTCATAGGAAGAAAGTCCACATCATTATATATATATATAATTAATCAACATCTGCTAATGTTAAGAAAGTTCACACAAGATATGCATGCAGGTGTATTCGTGTAAGACTTGGTCTACATATTAACAGACGTCCTAATCCACTCGTTTGTGGACTCGGTAGTTTTCATGATCGAATTGTGTTGAACATGAGGCAACACCTTTTTTTAAGGAATATACGATTAACTCCTCAGAGACCACCGCCCGTTTCCCAGAATTTTATTATCAACCATAAAAGAAAAAACCAAAAAACGGGGGACACCTCAAGAAACAAGCCAATAAGCAATTTGATTGTTTTACTGAAATAAGGTACGTATGTTGCAAATAATTCAGTCGCCTGTACAAAATTTGATTTACTCGATCGAATTCTAGTATACTGTCGCAACTCAAAAATTTCGAGCATAAAAACTCAAATTTTGAAGTCATGAAAACACTAAAACAATCTCAATGAATCGAAATCATTTTAAATGCCACAACGGATCATTACTGAGTTCACAATATAACTCAAACAAACCAATTATCACAAACCAAATTTCTAATTCAACGTTACATCAAATGGAAATATAATAGTCCTCACAAATTCTCACAAAAATCCACAAATAAATCATCACCACAAGCTGGAAATAATAACTTCAAATCCTCTGAGCGGTCCGTCACTTTCCGCTAATCCACACCTGCAGAGTTATCCCCTACACCATCGTATTGGTGCACCGGGATTGTAAACACAAACCTGGTAAACTTTTACAGCTCATATGAGTAAAACATAAATAAAACTCGTATGTCACCATATACAAAAATCCACAAAAACATCAATTATAAATGCACTCATTAGTCAATGGACGACCCATCTGATTGTCCATAAATAATAAAATGAAAGTGCTCATGAGAAATTGGGCAACCCCTCTGTTTACCCAATGCATTTATAACATGGGTAATCATTGATAGGAGCACTTTGTGCGACGTTTTTAACATGTTTTTACCTCAATTTGTACTTTGCTTAGCCCTTATTGTTTTACTATTGAGTCATTGAGTCGTAGTAAGAGTCTTGAGCGGTATTGGATGCATTTTTGTGCTTACATGAGTTAAAACGCATAATTGGTTTAGAGTCCTAGTTTGACTAGGAATCCTTGTTAGGTTTTGAAACTAATTATCTCTTACTTATGATTTTATTTTCTTATTTTCAGATTGGATTGAAGAGATAATTAAAGAAAAAAATATGGAGCCAAGTCATGCAACAATTAAATAGAAGATGATCATTAAAGGCATAAAACATGGCATGTTTTAGGGAATAAAACATGACATGTTTTAGGGATTAGAGCATGGCATGTTTTAGGAAATAAAACTTTCCATGTTTTAGGGATTAAAGCATGGCATGTTTATAGGAAGAAAGAAGTAATTTCAAACCCTCCATCTTTCTTCTATATATACATGGCTTCACCTCTCAAATATGATCACTTATCATTAGCATTCAAGAGCCAAAACTCTACTAAAACACCACCATAAACTTCCCTCACAAATTAGCCAAGCCGTCCACCCCAAAACTATCATCATCTCCACCGAGTTTCACAATTGAAGACACATCTCCAAGGTTCCTACAACGTGTGATTCTCGCAACTCATCTCCATGGCTTCGTCTATTTGTGTTAATCTACAATTCTTTGTCTATGAAGATTGTAAGTTGTTGTTTATGTGGAAATATTGGTTTTGTATTTGTTTTAGAATTTTCAAATTGTATTTGATATTTTTTTAGACTATGCCAAATCTATGTTCTTATAATTAATGAGTTTGTATTTCTATTGTTGTGTTCTAATCATCTTTCTCATACTTTTAGATAATTTTCAGATATGTGCATATGAATTTAGCGGTTGGATGCAATCCCTAAGATTGTGTTTGAGTGCTAGATTCATCAACCATATTAACACAAATCGAATCATGCCCTAAGTAGGTTCGGTTTGTGTTGATTAAAAGTGGTAAAAATTCTGGAAATTTGCATGTGAAACCATGGTGGGTGACGCCACACATGAAACATGTCTCCAACAAAGATTTGGTGCTTAAATGTAATCTTGTTTGATTTCTACTCTAAGTGTTATTGAATTCGATTGCATGCAACTTTAGATTAGGCCCTAAGTCAATCTAAATGTTAATTGAAATCTTGCATGATTAGATGATCCCCTAAGGCTCTAATTGTATTGGTGTCTAAAAAGTATGTAATTGGTCGAATTAGAATGCATGATAGGTTCGAACTTGTAATTATGTGGTGTAATGGTAAATTTGGTTTAAGTTTGTTAAACAGAAGTCGATCATGTAAATAGTAATTTAGGTTTTATTTTAGTAGCTAATAATCAATCTCAAACCCCCCATTATTTGTTAACACTAAAAGTTTAGAGTTCCCTTTAATTCCCCGGAAAGAACGATCTCTGCTTATTCTATACTAACGATGATGTTTTACAGGGTTTATTATAGACGTTTTAACCAACGCTCTATCACTCATGAGCGTCGGTACACCTCCGTTACCCCTCATGTAGTACACCGCCGACATTGGGCAACCTCCTGCCACCCAACGTCCAAAAATATGAGTACTCATGAGCCGATAACCTATCTGTTACCTCACATGCAGTACTCCGGCAGACAGACTAGAGCTCTAACTGTATCGTAACTTTTGCTCGGCCAAAGGCTAGGTTCCGACATGCCAAACACGTCCGAAGACTGGTCCGAAGACAAAAACTCGTCCGAAGACATCAATCACGTCCGAAGACAAAACTCGTCTGAAGACATCAATCACGTCCGAAGACATAAATCACTTCCGAAGACAAAAACTCGTCCGCAGACAAAACACGTCCCAAGACATCACACGTCCGTAGACTGGTCCGAAGACAAAAACTCGTCCAAAGACATCACACGTCCGTAGACAAAATCACGTCCGTAGACAAAAACATTTTAACAATCTCCATGTTAAAACCACGTACAATAATCATCATGTCATATTGTACAAAACAAATCACATGCTCGATATATAAATCTCATCATCAAAATGACATATTCACAACGAAATCATAACAGTATATAATATAGCAAACTATATATATGTACCTATTTACCATTTATACAAATATATATATTTCACTATATCATATACATGTCATATTTCATTCTTTAAAATTCTGCATAATCTTGAATCTCTGCAAGGGTAGATTCGTAAATATGTGAGATTTTTACTCACCTTATTAACTCGAGTGTAATTCCACAATTTCCAAAGGTAATTCCTTTCCTTGATTTATCGATCACCTTGAAAAGATAAGAAAAGAATTTAGAATCGTTTCGTAAACCTTAAATGTCGAAACAGTAATAATAAGATACTGTTCAACAATTTCTGGTTTTACGAAATTACTATTCATGTATTTACTATTTACGTGTTTCTGTACAAATACACATCAATTACGTATCCATGTACATATATATATACTGTTTACGTATTTCTGTACGTAAGAATACTATTCAAATGTAAATACTGTCTCAGTAAATATTAATTACTGATTTACCATTCTGAAATTATTTTTTACATTTACTGAATGTAATTTACATTTATATTTACCATATATAAAATAAATTTACATTTAACGTACGTAAATCACTTTTACATTTACCGCACGTAAAAATAAATTACAAATTTACCATTTGGAAACACTGTTCACGCGCCACCTCCGGTAGGCCGCGCATTGTGCTCATGCGCCACTCACTGTGGCAGCGCGTGAGGCACACGCGCCGAGCTTAAGGCTGGGGCGTAGCACGCCACCGCCACCGCCGCCCCAAAACCCTTATCCTTTGTCCCCTCTTCCTTCCCACGGCCTCACGCCGCCTCCTACCCCCTCCACGCACCCACACGCGCCACCTAAGGCGGTGGTACCCTCTCCTTCCTCCTCCCTCTCCGATCTCCACAAAATCAACCCAAAACAACCAAAAATCCACAACCAATCCATCAATTACATCAATTCATACCTTAATCGAAGCTAAGAACTCTGATTTGGCACCGGAAGAGCTTGGATCGTCGGTGGTGTTTCGATTCCTCGGGGAGGACTTGAATCGTGCGGTTTTGCCCCTAAGTCGATAGCAGAGGGCTCCAAGGGCGAGGATCGGCGTCGAGATGCTCTCCTATGTGCCCTTGCGTCGCCGAAGGTGGTGCTCGACGATGGCGATGAAGCTCGCGGTCTCGGGTTGGAGTGCGGAGGCTCACGGCGGCGCGAGGAGGTGCGTCGACCTCGGGGTCGACTGCGGAGGGTCGCATGATGCTTCCTGGGCCGGCGGTGTGTGTCACAGAGGCCGGAGCTTGTCGGGTCGTGGCGGAGGAATTCCGAAAGAGAGAGAGAGAGATATCGGGGAGAGAGAAGGGAGGGAGGCGGAAAGAGAAGAGAGAGAAATGGTTTCCAATTATGGAAACCCTAATCTCAAAAATGTCTTTTTATACTCGTTTCCAAAATCGGAAACTAACTTCCGACGTTAATAAATTTCACGTCCGACGTTCGATTCGAACATGTGACGTGTCCACGAACTCGTATCGACGAGCTCTCCAACTTTCGTGAAGGAAGTTTTCGCAAACGATCAACGGAGTAAAAGTCAATTTTCACGTCGCGGAAACGTAACGTTTTCCTAATTTAAATGTTTCGATAACGTTTCCGTTTTTGATTTACCGCTTCACTAAGCAAACAAAAGTCGTTTACATGAATTTCACAAACTTATAGAAATTAAATCAAACCAACATCGTCGTATATACTATGTGCAGTGTATTACTTCAATTACAATACCGAGTGAATCGCGCCAATTATGTTTCTACGGTTTAATAGTCACGTACGCGTCTATGCTGTCAGTTGTAGGTAATGAAAATTTTGGTCGCTAGCTAGCGCTTTCGCTTTAAGAAATGAAGAGTTCTTCTAAACTTGCTGGTTAGTGGTTATTACTAGCTACATGGGGAAGAATTATGCAGTATATTAGTCAGGTTTGAAGTCTGTTAATTGATTGGAAGTAGATACATATATACGTAGAGCTCAATTTTAATTCAAACAACCAAAAATAAATGATACCTGTAATTAAGCTGATCATATAGTTGCCATTTCTCCTGGCCTGGATCTCATTAGTCATCACCTTAGTTTTCTACGAGCTTTTTCATTCAATGAAGGAATAAAAATTACAAAGAAAAACCCGGTCTAAATAATGGAAATTGAAATTAAAGTTGTGATTGAAGACAATGGCTGCATGGAAGGAGTGGTTACATCTGTTGTATAGCATATAACAAGATCTGAAGGTGGATAGAGAGTGAAGATTATGATACACGTGGAGTAGTGGTGTGATTATGTGATGGATGCTATTATATAACATACAAAAGTGCACCCTAGAATTTTCCGCATGAAAGAGTATTATGCTAAACAACAACGAGGTTAAAGTGACCAATGTCAACAATTGCATATGTCAAAAAATTTGCTTCGCGCCAAATGTGAGTAGAAGTAATTGACATAAAATTTGTGACTTTTCGGACACACGAAAGAGTATTTTCTACGAGCTTTCTTAAAGATGTTAAAAAAAAGACAATTATTTTCTTATTGAAATTTCATTCAGCAGCTTTGACTAACAACAAGGTATGTTCCTCAAACTTCATTGGAGAAGACTCACATGTGGACAATTTCTCTTATTTCTAAGAAGAAGATATCCACTTTTGACTATCAAAATGATCTGCGGGCCAATCAAGAAAGTTCCTAGTGGTCACATCACTCTCATGCATGTAAGTCTTGGTCAAAATATTAAACTACTCGTGTTCGTTGGGATCTTTCCTTCTGAACCAAACAAGTCATATAACTTGACCACCAAGTAGCACCTGAGAGGCTGAGACCATATAAAGGGTTTCATATTCATGCTCAAGAAACAAATCGAGCACATCATTTCTGCAGCAAGGCAATTCTCTCAAATCTCATATATACACCCAGAAAGGCGAGTTCAGGTTCTGTAATTGCCAATAGATGGATACATCAAGTAATCATACGAATTTAACAAGCAATAAGATCATGGGAAAGGCCAAGGAAGAGAGTAAGAAGCCAGCAGTACTGAGTCCCTTCGCTTGGTGCTTCTACAGCTCAGATGGTGAAGGTGACGATGCTAGGGATTCATATTCAAAAGCTGCACCAACTATAGTTGCTGCTGCGAAGCATTTCTCTTCAGCCCACAAAGTTCGATACAACTAATCGATGATCGATCAATAGTTGTACGCATATCTGTGGCTGTTATCTATATCTCTCTAGCCTCTTCCCGGCAAGGAAGAACATCCAGGGAAGAGGGGAATCATAATGATGGGTCGTCAATACTCCATGATCATTGATCAACACCATGCATGGGTAACTAGATACTTATTGATGATTGATCAGTCCTATACTCTTATAATACGTACGTGTGCTGTGAGTTTACAATTATTCCTTTCATAAAATGCATGTAAATTGATGTGATCGAACTGTTGGGTATTGTTATACAGAGAAACTTCTGTCAACATGATCAACTGGGCTTACCTAGCTAACTTTCGTTTTCTTCACTGTGTTTCTCTCTTTTATGTTTAGTCCTGTACTTAACATGATCAACTGGTGTTGTTCTGTGATTGGTTGAGCTTTGGTTAATCACTTAAGCCCCATTCTCTTTTGTATTGACATTCTTTCTATTCAATGAAAAAAAATGAAGTTCTACTAATTTTAACCAAAAAAAAAACGAAAAACTTATTGAATTAGTCCATGACTGTGGAGGTGTCGTCGTAAAATAACCGAGCTTATGGACAAAATATAATTTGTGCTATTTTTGTATGGCCTTTTGTATTCATGAAGGGCTATTTGAAGAAAATTAACCACATATGGTAGAGAAATCCTGTGAACATAGCAAATGTACAATGCATGTACGTACGATGTTGAATTTGATTATTGTCCACTATTTATGTGGTTAATTGACGAAATGAAATAGAAAAATATAGAGAGCAGTTGAACAACTCTTCCCAAGTCCTAGATTAATTTTACTAGATGATGCAATAATCTTCTTCTCTTGTGCCAGCTGATGCTGCCTGTGCTTTCTCCTTGCTTTTCCAATATGATAAAACTTCGTGGAACTGTACAAGTAATGAACAAAACACAAAACATTAGGTAATTAACATAATAACATGTGAGCATAAGTTTAAATTACAAGCACCAAATTCTTCTACGTACATGATCGAAATCATACCGTATGTTTCTCCTTCTTCCGTTTGGGTATCCGAGGCTTTGGTACCAAAACTCGCCATGATCCTTGTTCCAGTTGTTCGTACATGCCGATTTTACCCACTTCTTCCTTAACATTCCGCCCTTCTTTGTTTTCTTGCTCGTGATCATCAGATTCATATAAACACGGCACCTTCAAAGGATCCAACTCAACCTCGCTCACCGGCTGCTTCTTATCCTCCCGACTCTTGGCTATCAACTCCTCCTTCATATTTTCCTCATCGTCATTATCATTAGCCTTGGTTGTGCTGGTAGTGCCTAATATATGTGTGGTACAGAATCTGAAAAACTTCATGGTGTGATTCGTGTCTACAACTCTAAGGGGGCACAAGAAATATATTATCTTGCACATACAAAACGCCCATGTAGAAGCAATAAATAACGGTGGGATGAGAAGGATAGACAGTGGGACGCAGATGAAGAAGATTATGGGGAGCACTACTACACATACGGTTGCCTTTGCCCACAACTTTAGCAGCTTGTACAAAACTGAGTTTTTGTATTTCCTCCCTGAAACTTGAGTTGCCATTTCTGGTGGGAATATGTATGACGGTTTTGATGAAGTTTCACTCATCGAAAGAAGAACGTCGGTTCGTGGGTTTATGGTTTAGGGCCAGGAATATCTCTATCTATATATCAGCTACTCTTCTTCCCGAAAAGGTGGATGCAGATCTCAGATCAGAGGAATGATCAAAATTAAGGTAGGAGCTTGAGGAGGTCGATCAGGTAGATAATATAAGCGTAGCGGGTGCCACGTGGCTGAATATATACAACGGGAGCCATGTGGCCGGAGGGGGCTGACGGAGCAGTCGATCTCCCGGTGACAATATCAGAGAGTTTCTCATTGTGTTGATTTATGTACGTGAATTTGGAGAAGGATGTAGAGATGTTCTGAGGATGGATCAGAATGAATATGCAGGCAGAAAATGGAATATAGGATTTACCAAAAAAGAAGAAGAGATGAGAGAAATGGAATGTTCTGCGTAGAAATAGGCCTCTATATATACCACGGTCGTCGTGCCGCGTTTCTATGACCGGCTATTTCCTTAACTAATCGGTGGCAATCCATTGTTGACGGAGATTCATCATATCATTTATGATTTAGGGTTTAAGTCATATATATATATATATAGATTGGTCAATATCCTGCCATGTAGATTTTCTTCTTTTAGACTTTAGAATTAAAAAAATTGTTAATATTAACCAGTAGGACTAGACTACTAGCAAGCAAACTGTAGGAGTTCGATCGGTGTAGATAGATTGACTGCATGGCGACTCCTGTTTTGAAATAATTAAGGTCTTTGATAAATGATACCATCATTCACATCTTATTCGATCATTTTCACCAAAAAAAAAAACAAAGAGAAGAAAAAGAAGAACGAAGAAGAAGAAGAAGATATAACTGAAATCAATAATGATTCTCTAAATAAGATTGGTGCAAGAGCTGACTGAAGCGTAATGGACATATATATAAGTATATAACTAGCTGACTGAAATCAAGAGGTTATGACTTTTGATTCTTTGAATAACACCTACTTCTAGAAGCTGCTCGATGGTATAAGTTGATTCCAACATAATTAACATGCTTAATGATGATCCATGCTTTGGACTTGGGAGATGGTTATTCAATCAGTAGTGTGATTCTAATATCATTCTAACATCATCTTACCATATCCACATTACTTCTTAATACCAAAACACATACCATCCCCCGTGCACTTGATCGCATTAAGCAGTAAAATCTTCCCTTCAAACACCATAGGCATAGTCCCTAACACCTCACATGATACATCCATTTAGGATTTTCATCACTGATCGTGTAAACCACCAGAAGCACATGCCCGAAAAGGATCGAGCGGATCGTGTAAACCACCAAAAGCACATGCCTAAAAAGGCTCCGATCCTTTGAAAATCCGTTTAAGTTAAAAGCATCGGTTTTCTTCAACCTCTAACCCCGCTAACTCCAACGACAGGCAAAGGCCGATCAACAGCCAGTCCACAAGAGTGAAAGCTTAACAGCTTAAGAGAAAAAGAGATTTTGATATATTGATTCTGTTGTAATTGTTACAGAGGAACAGTAATACATCAGCTTTTATAGCTAGCTGTTGATCTCACAACAACCAAACACGTGGAGCTGCTGACCCTATCTATGACTAACACACTTAATAGAACTAAGACAGAATTAAGGCTAATTAATACATGGTTAACACCCTCCCTCAACTTGATGTGGGGAACCAATCATCAAGTTGCTGCAAAGATATGTGTGCTGGGGAGAACATAAGCCTTTGGTGAAGACATCTGCAATTTGTTCATGAGAAGATATAAATTGAAGCTTGATTGAACCTGCCTTAACCTGTTCTCTTGTGAAATGCACATCAACTTCTACATGCTTGAGCTTAGAATGCTGCACAGGATTTGTAGCAAGAGCAAGAGCAGAAATATTGTCACAATGCAACACTGGAATATGTTCAAGCTTTATGTGCAGATCCTTGAAAAGATTAGTAATCCACATAAGTTCAGCAGACGTATCTGCCATACTCCTATACTCTGCCTCAGTAGAAGAACGAGAGACAGCATTCTGCTTTTTGCTGCACCAAGAAATAGGAGAGCCATTGAGGAAAATCACAAATCCTGTAGTAGATTTTCTTTCATTTGGATCACCTGCCCAATCTGCATCACAATATGCTTGTAGAGAGGCAGAAATAGAACATTTTCCTGCATTAGATTGTACTGAATTCTTTCTAAATAGAATACCATGAGATATAGTTCCTTTAATATATCTGATAACCCTTTTAGCAGCAAGAAGATGATCAGAAGTTGGAGAATGAAGAAACTGACATATAGAATTCACACTATAAGCTATATCTGGTCTGGTGAAAGTAAGATACTGCAAGCAACCGACCAAACTCCTGAAATGAGCTGTATCAAGAGAATCTAGTAAATCACCAGAATCTCTAAACAATTTTACTCCAGACTGACAAGGAGTTAAATGAGAATGACATTGATCCATTCCAGCTTTGTGGACTAGCTCTCTAGCATATCTGTGTTGAGATACAAAAATTCCATCTGGAAGATATTTAACTTCAAGACCAAGAAAGAAATTTAAATCACCCAAATCTTTCATGTCAAACTCAGTCTGCAAAGCTTCTTTGACCTCAGCTATCATGTCTTCACTATCTCCAGTAATTATAATGTCATCAACATATAAAAGCAGATACACTCGTGCAGAACCTGACTGCTTAACAAATAATGAGGGATCAGCATAGGAAAATTTAAAACCAATAGAAGGCAGAAACTGAGTAAACCTGTCATTCCAGGCTCTAGGAGCTTGTTTCAAGCCATACAAAGATTTATTAAGCTTGCACACATAAGTTGAATTGATACTTGGATCTTCAAAACCCTGAGGCTGAGCCATATAAACTTCTTCATGAAGAATACCATGTAAAAATGCATTTTTAACATCCATTTGATGAAGTTTCCAACCAGAATTTGCAGCCAAGCCAAGAATGAGTCTCACTGTGGTATGTCTCACAACTGGAGAGAAAGTTTCTTCATAATCAACCCCATATTCTTGACTAAAACCTCTAGCCACTAATCGTGCTTTATGCCTAGCAACAGAACCATCAGCATTTCTTTTAATCTTGAAAATCCACTTGCATGAAACTAAGTTTTTATCTGGAGGCAAAGGAGTGAGAGTCCAAGTATTTTGATTCATCAAAGCATCATACTCTTCTTGCATAGCTGCTTTCCACTGAGGAATTTTAATAGCTGATTTCCAATTGGATGGTTCAAAATCTGCAGGGTCTAAGCTTGGTTCTGTCAAAATAGACAAGAAACTTTTTTTAGGAAAAATTCCCTTTTTGCCCCTGGTTAGCATGCTGTGATCATTGACTGTTGCATTTGTTAAACCATCAACTGGATGTAGAATATTGGAGTCTGAAACATTACTAATAGTACCAGAATTAGCTGCTGCTCAATTATGAACAGTTAAGTCAACCCCAATTCCAGGCTCTATATTAACCGCAATATCTCCATTAGTTTGCTCAAACTGTATAGAGGTATGGACTTGAGGACTAAAAGCAAGATTTTCAGAATTATGAGCATTATCAGAAGAAGCAATATCACCAATGCTACGGGATTCAACATTTGTAGGTAGAGATGTAGATAACTGTAAATGATAAGGATGAGGAGTACCTGACTGTGGTGTTTGATTGCGCACTGCGGTGGAGAGGACTGATGTTGGGCAATGTACAAAAGACTGGTGTTGAGTAACAAATGGTTGGACCTCTTGTTGCTCTTTATGCCTTTTCATATTTGTTGCAACCAATTTTTGAATCACTGAATATGGAAAAGAATCTTCATTAAAGAATACATGTCTTGAAATGATGTACTTCTTACTGTCCATGTGATAGCATATATAACCCTTATATCCTGAAGCAAATCCCAGAAAAATGCATTTCACTGCCTTAGGTTGAAGTTTGTTGTGTTTAACAGGAGAAATCAAAGGGTAGCATGCACAACCAAACACTCTGAGTATATCCAAGGCAGGAGGCTTGTTGTAGAGAGCAATAAATGGTGACTGCATCTTGAGTACTGGAGTTGGCATTCTGTTTATAAGGAATGTTGCTAATGCACAAGCATGATACCAGAAGGATGGAGGTAATGAAGCTGTCTGAAGCATAGTAACTGCTGTCTCTCGAATATGTCTATTCTTCCTTTCTGAGATACCATTCTGTTGTGGGGTATAAGGACATGAAATCTGCTGTAGAATTCCATTTCTACTTAGAAACTCCTTGAATGCATTACTTGTGTATTCCCCACCTCCATCAGACCGTAGAGTCTTTATAGAATAGGAGAACTGAGTTTTAACAAAAGCATGAAATGCTTGGAAAAATGGAAGTACCTCATTTTTATTTTTCATGGGAAAAATCCAAGTGTATCTAGAACAATCATCAATAAAAAGAACAAAGTATCTGAATCCATCAAGAGACAAATATGGAGAGGGACCCCAAACATCACTGTGAACAAGTTCAAATGGATTAATAGACCTTGTTTCAGACTTTGGAAAAGGAAGTTTGTGAAATTTTCCTAACACACAAGCCTCACATATGGCTGAAGTATTATCAGAAACATTACTAATATTGTTCATTTTCAACATGTAATTAACTACTTCATTTGCAGGATGACCTAATCTCTTGTGCCAAAGAGATTGCTGAACAGACTTTCCAACAAAAGCTGAAGCAAGTGGAGACTTGAACTGCTTTTCTTGAATTTTCTGAACCTTATTCCTCTGCTGAATCAATGATGATGAAGAATTGGATGATGAAACTTGTGAATGAAGTCTGGCAACTGGAAGATTGAATGGAATGGGATAGACACCATTGTTACTCAGTCCTTTGTACAGAATTCTGCCCAACACCTTGTCCTGAATCACACACATGAACTCATCAAACCAAACACAACAGTTATTTTGTTTGCATAGCTGATATATAGACAATAGATGTGCAGCAATTTCAGGTATAAGAAGAACATTTTCCAGTTTCATATTCCCAAGAGAAGCATTACCAGTATGAGTTATATTTAAAAAATTACCATTACCAACTTGCACAGAATCACCATCAGTGTATGGAGCCACATTGTTGAGCAATTGAATTTCAGAAGTCATATGGTTGGTTGCACCAGAATCGGCTAACCAGAATTGTTGAGATGCAGGAATAGCTGCTGCAAGCATAGCAGAAATGTTGTCACTTGGAGATTGTTGTTGCTGTTGATTTGGAAAACCAATAATCCAGTAACATCTATCTGCAGTATGATTAGTTCTTCCACAGTACTGACACTCCACTTGTGTGCTTGAAGAAGCACCTGCATTGTTGGTAATGTTCTTGCAAGTCTTAGCAGTGTGACCAACAGTGCCACAAAACTGACATACAACATGTCCACTTCCTCCATTACCATTACCTCTGCCTGCTCCAAAATTACCAAAATTACCATTTCCTCCATTACCATATCCACGATTACCATTACCTCTGCCGCCTCTAAAATTACCATTTCCCTGAAAATTACCATTTCCTCCATTACCATATCCACCATTACCATTACCTCTGCCTCTACCAAAATTACCTCTTCCTTCTCCAAAGTTACCTCTCCCACCATTGTTCATCTGACCTCTGCCTCTTCCAGCATAGAAACTCATCATTTGATCAAGAACAATAAATGGATTAAAGTCATATCCATAGCTCATTGCAGGGTGAGACATGTAAGTCGGGGTATTCGAGCTAGAGGAAGCACTTTGTGGGTGTGGGGTATGAGGAGATTGTTGAAGTTGTAATGGAGAGAAACCAGGTGGGATGGCTGGAGTAGTTGGATTGCTTTGTTGAGGAGAGAAGGTTGGAGTAGATGGTATTGGGGATTGAGCAATCATTGCAGTCAAAGGAGATGACAGAAGGGGGGACATTTCTCCTAGAACATCCATTTCAGCAGCCTTAAGCAAAGACTTAAGTTGAGCCATGTCACAGGTTTCTTTAGACCTAATCACAGTCTTTATAGCAGCATACTCATTTGGTAAACCAGCTAGAACCACCACCACAATATCATCATCATCAACAATAACTCCTACTGTCTCCAAGGCATCTCTGGCATCCTTAATTCTATCAAGAAAGGTTTCAATTGAATCATTTCCTTTCTTAATACTCATCATATTAGCCTTAAGTTGAATGACATTCTGCCTATTAGAGGCTGCAAATTTGTTCTTCAGATTAGACCACATTTCTGCAACTGAACGTGATCCAACAACACATCTCACTGCCTTAGGTCCTAAGGTTTGACCTATCATATTAACAAGATTCTGATCTTGTGCCTTCCAAGCATCATACTCTGGATTGATGATTAGAATGTCATCAGGACCACGAATGAACTGTTCAGGACATGGAATGGATCCATCCACAAATCCATACAGATGTAAGCTCTTTAGGAATGATTCAAGTCTAAAGAGCCATGAAGGATAGTTCGTTTCATCAAGACAAATATTAGGAAGGAAGACGGGAGTGTGTGATGTATTCATGACTAAATTTGAGACTACGCTAGGGAAGAGCAACGAAAGAAAGGATTCGACAGAAGAGTAACGAAGGATTCGACGGAAAAGTAACGAAATCGAGGCTAGGGATTATGATTATCACACACTACAACACTAAGATAGATGCAAATTACTGATCCTTAAGCAAGAAGCAACAGGCAAATCTCAATCAACTCATGAAATTGAATCAAGTATTTCAAGAACAGATCAATTATGCAACAAGATCTTCAAATTTAGAGAAATCTACAGTGAGATTTAGCAGAAAAAGAAGAAGCTAGGGTTTGAGAAGGTGAACATATCTGAGTATTATGACAAATTGAACTAAGTCGAGTGATGAGATATGGAAACCAAAGCTTCGCTGAGCTTGTGAAGCTTGATCGGAGCCGTCGCCGGAAAATCTCACCGGATCACAACCTGGGCTCTGATACCATGAAAGCTTAACAGCTTAAGAGAAAAAGAGATTTTGATATATTGATTCTGTTGTAATTGTTACAGAGGAACAGTAATACATCAGCTTTTATAGCTAGCTGTTGATCTCACAACAACCAAACACGTGGAGCTGCTGACCCTATCTATGACTAACACACTTAATAGAACTAAGACAGAATTAAGGCTAATTAATACATGGTTAACAAAGAGAACCCCGAAACGGGAGCAAACTGCCCTTCCACCTTTCTCGCCAGCCGTTAAATGAAAGTTGATTAGAGTTCCCATTCCGCATCTGCTAAGGCATTCCATGACGAACAGTTTACACTTCCGGAGTGATTAGACCTCCTTATTCGAGTTCTACTAAATCAATGGTGGAATACGCCCGCATCCCGAATTGAGTGGTAGACTCACTTATCCATTGGTTCGTTTCTTTTTAACACATCTTTCTATTCTTTCTAATGTAATGCTCTCAATCACCTCGTACCAACGGCTAGACGGTAAGACCCCGTGCACCTTAACTATAGCTTCGCAGTGACAACCTTGATCGAATGTGTAGGATCGATAGGTGGGAGGATTGAATGACTCATCTCTTAAGGCCATATAGACGTTCTAGCAAGAACAAATTTTTTTTTTATCAATTAGCAAGGACCTTAGTAACAAGCGATTTTGTTGAGTAACAAACGCTCGGTTAAAGCCTCATTTGATACATATATATATATATATATATATATACAGTCTCTATCCAGAGTGAAGGTTCACTCTGAAATTTCAGAGTGAAGTTCCAATTTTGGCACACTTTTCAGTCAAATGTTTTCACCATAAGCGATTCAATATTTAGATACGCTATTCAAGATCATCTCTATAAAGTTTCATCCAATTTGACAATGATTTGAGCTTTCAAAATTGAGATTTACACGAACGGTTCACGTTGAACAGTCTTAATTCATTCATTGATTTAATCTAATTTCAATACCTTAACGATGTCCGAATTAGATGAAATTTTGTAGAGATGATCTTGAATAACATACCTAAATATTGAATCGCTTATACTGAAAAAATTTGACCGAAAAGTGTGTCAAAATTGGAACTTCACTCTGAAACTTCAGAGTGAACCTTCACTCTGAAACTTCAGAATGAACCTTCACTCTGGATAAAGACTGTATATATATATATATATATGACAATGTCTATTATATAATGTTCATTTTTACATCAACATACGCCATTATAATTTCAAAATCCAATTCTAATGTAAAAAATATCAAATTCAAAACCACGTACAACTTTGAACACATTCTAATTCAAACCCAGAGAACATCAATTATCAATCAACGAATCTTGGGCCTATCGGTTCAAGCGTACTGCTGTCGAGCTTCTGGCTAGCGGCCCAAACTGGGCGGCCGCAACTTGATCACAACCAAAAGAAAAAAAAAAAACGAGAAGAAAAAATCGAAAAGGAAAACAACAAAAAATTGTAGTTGAGCTCACGAGAGGCACATGAAGTCACCCACATGCTAACCTTAACCCCATCAAATCTCTATCAAACGAGTCATGGTGTCACACAGGTCACCAAAGCATTGACACAAACACACGAGCTCAAAAAAGCCCAAATTCCACTACCACTACCACGGTGGCGCTTCGCCGGAAAACCAAAAAAACCCGACCCGAATTCTCGCCCGACTTAACCATCCCCAAAATCTCACTCCCAATCACCCAATTCTCCCCACCACGAAATTCACAGTAACTTCTCTCAGATTCTGGGCATTTCCTACTTCAGATTCGTATACGAAATCTCGAAACCCCTAAAATTCAGAGGTACCGGGAATCGTAGTTCAATATGAGAAGCGCAGGGAAAGGTAGCCAGGATGAAGATGAGTACGAGGAAGACGACTTTGGCTCCAAGAAAGATGGCCCTTCTTCCAATTCAGCCAATCCCAATAGTAAAGGTACCACCTTTATCATAGAGCTTGAGACCTTTTTTGGGTTTCTTGAGATCCAATTGTGTGTTTAGCAGTTGAATTGCTGTTGAAATCTATTTGGGTTTGTGTTTAGCTATTAGCTTGTTTAATTAATGCATTGGTTTTTGTGGAATTGAAATTGGGGAAGCAGATGCTAAGAGCAATGATAAGGCTAGTGCTATAAGATCGAAGCATTCGGTGACGGAGCAGCGGAGAAGGAGCAAGATCAATGAGAGGTATGGTTGAGTTGTTCAGGTTCTTAAGGGTAGAGAAAGTTTGAATCTTTGTGTAGTTTTAGTTTTTTTGTAGTGTTGGTGGATGTTGAAGTTCATTGTGTTATGTTGTGTAATAGAAATGTTCGGATTTAAAGAATGGAATTGTCCATGAGGGTTGAGGCTGGTTAGTTATTTTGTTTTCAGATTCCAGATATTGAGAGATCTAATACCA
Source organism: Argentina anserina (assembly GCF_933775445.1). Taxonomy (NCBI): domain Eukaryota; kingdom Viridiplantae; phylum Streptophyta; class Magnoliopsida; order Rosales; family Rosaceae; genus Argentina; species Argentina anserina. Next base: position 23,699,838 of record NC_065875.1, read on the forward strand.
CATAGTGAGCAAAAACGAGATACAGCATCGTTCTTGCTGGAGGTATGTACTTGTGTGAAAGAGCTGTGTTTTTAAGGAGAATACAAGATGATTTTGTTTATTGATTGTCAGTCTGTTTTTAATTTTTGGTCTGCAGGTGATCGAGTATGTCCAGTATTTACAGGAAAGGGTAAACAAACATGAAGGTTCGTGTCAGGGGTGGAGTGCAGAGCCGACAAAGTTAATGCCGTGGGTAATGTTATGCGATAATTGCATTGATCATAATGTAGGGTTCTAGGTATCAGCTAAATGCTTAAAAACAGGCGCTAATTTGAACAGCTATGAGTTTTCTTTAGAAGTAGAATGCTTTTAATCCATGTTTGGGGTTAATAAGATGCATCGGATTCGTAGCTTCTGATTATGATACTTATTTTCTTCTCAAACAGAGTTTAATCTAACATGCTCATTCCTTTTTAACAGAGGAATAGCCACTGGCGTGTTCAGAGTTTTGTTGGTCAACCTCAGCCGATAAAGAATGATACTGGTGTAATTTCACCATTTCCTGGAAAGTTTGATGAAAATAACATCTCTATCACTCCGAATATTATTGTAAACAACACACAGAATCCATTAGAAACTGAACCTAGCAGGGATGTTGCCACTAAAATCATGGATCAGCAACCTGAGTTAGTGAATAAGGGACTTCCTCCGCCTATGCCTATGCCTCTGCCTTTGCCAGAAAATCTGCTTCCCCCTGTCAGAACTGATGGCATACTTTCCCATCCTCTGCACGGATCAATATCTGATGCTCAATCAACTCAATGCCCCACCACCAGTGGTGATACACTAAATCAACAGGGTGAGCTTACTATTGAAGGTGGAACAATAAGCATCTCAAGTGTTTACTCACAAGGGTGGGTTCTCTTACTAATTCTGTATGAATCCTTCTTTGGCAGGAACTTATAAAATGTCGGTGGCTCTTATAATTCTGATAATATTTTCCATCCAATTAGTCAGTTAGAGCAAGTCAATTTAGCGTAGTCTTTTCGAGTTGAGACTCCAGAGTTCCATTGTGGCATGTATATTTTTTAGTTTTGTTATATAGCATGCATTTTCTTGGTTAGCTCTTTCCATATAACTGTGTTTATTAGTTTGTAATTGTACCAGTAACAGCTAAGCTGAGTGGACTTGAGCTTGTGCCTTGTTTGGCCTACTTTGGTCATTCTTGTCTGTATATTTCATTTTTTAAGCCCTTTTTCTACATCTTGGGTCTATGATTATATACTCATAACGTCCATGGTATTGATGATGCACAGGTTATTGAACTCTCTGAGTCATGCACTGCAGACTGCAGGTGTAGACCTGTCACAGGCTAGTGTCTCAGTGCAGATTGATCTTGGTAATCGCGCAAACCGAGGGCTGTCTTCTGGAACACCTGCCTCTAAGGTCTCTCTCTCTCTCTCTCTCTCTCTCACTCTCTCGCACACACACACAGCAGTCATGCTCCGGCACACAGGATTGATGATCTCATATTTTCTTAATCACTATCCAGGATCATGAGAATCCACATTCAAGCAATCAAACAATAGCACATTTTAGGGATGCTGGCAGTGGGGATGATTCAGATCAAGCTCATAAGCGGCTGAAGTCATAAGTCGCTCAGTATCCATTTTGTTCAGATTTTACTCTCACATGCTGCTTTGGATATCTTAGTGCCATATTCTGGTTAGTGTACATGCGGTTGCTTTGTTTTCTTCATACTATTTCTTGAAGTCCTATGTTGAGAACCATTTCCTTAATTATAGGTTTCTGTGAAGACTTGTGTTAGGCGAAGCCATTTCAGTTGTATCGTATATAATTGTTTTTAATGGAGCCACTCAAGGCTGATTTATTGGTGATAATTGGTATCTTGTGCATAAAATAACATCTGAGTTTCCTTGATTTAATTAATTATATGATGAAACTACCCTCTTGTGCCTCAAGAAATATTTTATTACTTTATATTAGGCAGGCAAATGTCTAGAAATAACTGACTTATACTAGTGGCAACTCTCAAGATATAGTGAATGAATTAGCAGCAATAGGAAGCTTTAGCATATGTGTAACTGTGTGCGGAGAATAGAAGAGAAAATATCACCTTCTTCCAGCCCCAACCCAAAGAACAAAAATTATTTTCCAGTGATATTGTTAAAAGAACGGAGTCATCTGATGGAGTAGAGTAGTGGTCTATTGCCAAATTCCAATGAATGTAATGTGTGCATCACAAACTCTTTAGTTCTGCAGAAACTGGTGGCAAACATTCCTGTGGATTGTTGTAAAAGTAATCCTCTTCCTTGGGTTTACTAGGAATCTCCAACCTTCGTGTAGGGTTACCCATGCGATCGGCATGTCCTGTTTTAACTGCCCGAGAAAATTCATCCCAGCTCAGTCTTCCCTTCTTGTACTGGTCTATCAAATTCACTAGAAGCATTCTGTCTAGACTAATTGTTGTCCTGAATCCTAAGTACCGTCTATGGCCTTCAACAACTCTTGCCATGTTTCCTCCATAAGTCGGAGCAAATATCTCACTTTCCAGTGATACAATGTAATCTAATGCAGCCATTTGGTTTGAATGGTTTCGGAACGGCTCAAGGTCTGAGGCTTCCAGCAATGTTTCCTTCTTAACCTGTTTCACACACCATTAACAATAAGCACCGAGCATGTTTGTAATTGAATTGTTTCTTGGTAGAGTTAATAGACTTACTATGTGTGGAAAAGCTAATCTCAGAGATGCCATTCTTCTTTCTCCCCCATAAATATCACCTGCAGCTATGTATACTTGCATACTAGGATCAATGTCCAATGCCCTTAGTGCAAGAGCAGTCTCCTCAGGAGTTAATGGGCATTTCCCAGATTTCCTCTTTTTAGTGGAATTGATTACCTTCTCTTTCCACCATGGATACGCATATCTGTTTGATACAATAGACATGAAATCATGTTTTCATTCATATTTTCATAGTAACAAAGCCTACATATGAGCTCAGTAGTGCTAGCTCTTACCTCATCTTTGTCAATTCGTCAATTTCACTCTCATCGCAGCCTTCAGTACAACCTGAAAACGCTAGCATGTCCATTTCATATCTGAGATGAAGAACTAAGAATGGCCCCCTTTCTCTCAGCAGCCTTACTATCTTCTTCCCCAGTTCCTCGATTGAGGGAGTGAACCTCAGGGCTTCGTAGTTTGCTTTGCAGCGCATTTTCTGAACTTCTTCAGGGATCCCATTATTTGCGAGTCTTGTATCAGTTTTAGTGAAATGCAGTACTTCATACTTCTTTATCCGAGGAAGAATCTGTCGTATACGCAAGAGTTAGTGATCACAACAAGCTTGTCTGCACAAAATGATGATACATAGACTTGAAGGATGGAAAATTTGGTAAGCACCGGTTATGTATAACCATGATGATCCACAACATGCATCTGGAAACTATTTATAACCGGCATTACAACAACTTTTCTCCCAGCAGAAGTTGTGAAGACGAACCGTGTTGTAGTAAAATGTCATATTAGACCAACTAACAGGGGGCATGGAATAGAGAGAAGCTATCTCTATTCTTCTTCTCTGCTTAGGGGGTAGAACTTTCAGTATCTGGACTTCATTGCTCAATGATGCTATGAAGTGATCCACGTCGAATATATCTTCGAACTGACTGCATCATTGTGTATATTAGAATTTATTTTCAAGATGAAGTTCTGATTGAGAATCATGTTACTAAATCAACTGACCTCCGATCATTCCAAAACGAGGTTTTATCCAATTCAGGAACTATAAGCGTGACGTTCAAAAACCTCGCAATAGCTACCATATCACAAATCTGTACGGAATATAGGTATTGTTATTAAATATAGAAGCCTATATATATATATATATAATGCAAACTCTGAAATCAGATGTTTACTCACCCCAGCTCGCATTTGATTCAATCCTCCATTGGATGAGACCATCAGAAATCCATTGTTCTCGTAATCCCCTTGAAAATGAGATGGTGAAGAAGAAGAAGAAGAAGAAGAAGAAGAAGAAGAGAAAGATATATGATGCTTTTGTCGATGATGATCAATGACACGAGTATTGACAAGGAAAACCATTTTAAAGGCTTTTATACAGACGAGGAGAGTGATAACAGTGAGAAAAGAAAGGTATAATTTCGACATGCATATTGCTAAATGCAGAATTGCACGCATATATCTATGGTGCAACAGTCGATGTTTTTCCTGACTCTGGCCTTCAGTGTGGGAGTAAATGCTCCCTCCCAACAGATCTACAGGTCTCCATTGCAAATGCATGGTTGCTCGAGAAACTTGGGAAGAAAGGAAGCCCTCGAAGTGGTTCTTTATTAGTTCATTTACAAAGGTGAAATTCCAAATTAGGTGTATGGTTGGAAGTTGAGCAAATTGTTAAAACTTCCCCATATCTTTTCTCATGGACAATGTGCTGGTTTATTAACCAAGATTCCTAATTTTAGGATAAAATTGTTCAGAACTGAAGATTAATTTGCCATCTACACGAATTAACTGTAACACATGCATCACCAGTAGTAGTTGGTTTTTTCAACTAACTAATTATATGTTATTTTGTTGAATATATATGAGCTTGAAACAAAATAATTATAAGATGGGGAAATTACTAACATTGCAGTATGCTTACTTTCAATATCAGCAGTACTACTCTGTGAAGGAGCAAAATGTTGAGAAGCACGAAATATCAGCACACGCGGCTTCATTGCATCGCTGAGCGTGGTGTACTGCACCGCGTAGGCGCACAGTAGTAACATGGTTGTGGCCGCAACTGCTAACAATTTGAGTCTGCAAAATCGTGATTGTGAAACCATCAAGCTCGTACTTCTCTCCCTTGAATACTTTGATCCCTCCCACTATATCCTTCACATAGTAATCCATATTCTTGTGATGCTTAGCTTTTGCTTCTCCAAATTCAGGTCCTTCTGAACCAGCTTTGCTTTTGTCCATCTTCACTAACACCTCACTCGTATGAATCGTCGTATCTGCAGCTGGCTACGTAGCTTCTAATTAAGCGACTACGAGTTAGTAAGAACAACTTCAATTAGATATATATAGTAACAAGTTGATATTACAGAACATTGGGGTGGGAATTTGAAGGATATGAGCTAAGTTATCAGCAGATCAACTCATCAAATTGTTAGAACTCTGCAGCCACAACATGTTGTCTAGTTTTATAACGAATATATATTAGACTTTAGAGCCATAAATTGTAAAATAAATTAGGAAATAATGTCATAGTTGAGACAAGACCAGTGGGTCATTAGCATTGATCAGATCCTCATTAGCATTCAGGTTTTAATCTTAAAGTCGTTTGCCATTCGTACATCAAGCCTTAACTGTAAATGATCAAGTGCCTATCGATATCGCAACTATAAGTATGATTGTGAACTCGAGGAGGATAGGTTTCACATCCTTAATTAAATTATATCGCTATAAGAATGCATGGAATTTGTGATTAATTGTTCCCTTTAGCTAGGTACGTCAAGGGAATAATGCAGACGAAGCGCAATTGCGTATTAACATGGTAAATGCATAATTAATGAGACTAAAGAGACTACAATGTCCGAATGTATTCAAGGAGAATCAGAAGAATAGGGATATTGTCCGAATAACTTTTATTTTCGTTGAACTACAAATGAATTATAGAAAAGGTTAAATTGAAACTATCTGTTACTACAATACAAGTAATATAAAACAAAAAGGCCGATGACAAGGACTCCAACGAGATTAAGCGAACCAAGAATGATGAGCCAGTACGCCCAGCTTGGGGTTTTTGCTTTCTTGGCACTAGACTGACCACAGGAATTGGTCGTAGTAATTTCAGGAGGTGACGAGGTTGTTGGTTGATCTGGTAGGTTTGGGATTGGGGGTGATGAGGCATCACTTGAATTTGTATCTGAGATCAATACTTTCGGTTGAGTTGGGGGTGGGGTTGGTGGTGACAAGGCATTAGTTGATCTAGGAGCCGATGGTGGGTCTAATTGGGTTGGGGTTGGGGGTGAGAAGTGAGTTGAAGTAGGAGTTGTGTTTGATGATATTTTTGTTGGGGTAGGGGCAGGGGGTGCTGAACCATCAGTTGTTTTAGGAACTGAACTTGTGGCAGATGATAATCCAGACAAGCCCACATCATAAGCTACACTTCCATCAGGGTTAAATAGACCAAAATTCCTCTCTGAAGTTGGTCCCTGCTTCTTGTTCTCGTTGAAAAGAGCAAAAATATAGACGTCAAGGCTAGACTTCAAAGGTGTACCTTCCTTAGCCGATTGCCTCTTCAACAAGTTACCATTGTATGTTGCAGCATTCTCCATACTTGCACCAATTTCATCATCATTCCCTTTTGACGGCCATCCTGTTTCGGCGACCTTAACTTCTATATCATAAAACCCTAAAGCTTGAATGGCATAATTGACTGCATCTACTTGAGCATACAACAAATTGTCATAGTGCAAATTGCTACTAGGGTCGGTTACTCCTGCTGACGAATTGACATTGTCTAATAGGGCATATTCTAGAGAAATATCTTTGGAGTTGTCTCTGTACGCAAAGTAAGGATATGCATTAATCCAAAACGGTGTCTTCGTGGTTGATAAAAGCTCTAATAATTGCGTCATTACATGGGAGACCTCGGGTTTGAAACTAGCGGCAGAAGGTGGATACGACTCTCCCATCACAGCATAAGAAAAGGGGGATGACACCTTGATGTGTGAATCATAGCCTAACTGAGACAATGCCCTCTGGATGTTGGACATGGCTGGTACAAGGCTAGGTAGCAAATCTGTGGCATCGACCTCGTTCCCTAGCATAATGCCTGTGATTTTTGTTGCTGGAATGTAAGGCTTGATGCGTGTAACCACCCATTGTACCGCCGCTTCGGAGTTGGTCATTTGGTTTAACATGTCGTTTTCCACTGTAACAATGAGCTCAATATCTGAATTTGCGAAAGCAGATAGAATTTGAGGGTTGGTGTCGTAAATCCTTGCTTCTGTGATGTTGTTGGACTTTAAGAGGCTCACGACTTGTTGTGGTTGAAGCAAATTGTCCCCGAGTTGGCCGTAGTTGATGCCAAGCGCTTCAGCTCTTTGTACGAATCCAAGCCCTGAGAAACAGATGAACCAACATAGAAGTAGAAAAGCAACATTGTACCACTTTGCCATTGAATTGTTTTCTTCTGTAGAGGTGGAAAGTTTGCTAGCAGATCACTGAAAATTATCAGCACTTCTTATTGAAGAACATGTATAATTGCATTGACACCCAATGTGCCTATTTATAGACTTTTACAATAAGCCTACACTGCCAAGGTGAGACTTTCCCCAAACAATAAGGAAGAGATATTCCCAAACATAGTCAGGACATTAAAAGATAAAATTAAGAAAGTCCAGTAAACAATCTAGATTACTTTGACATTGAATCATCCTACTTTCAATAGGTAAAACTTTCCTATTCGATCAGCGGAACCTTTGAAAGGCTTGAACAAGACATTTCACGTCACATTTGGTATATGACATCATTTTTTTAGTTCATCCTCATAAAAGTATAAAGAAAAGACATCATCATTTGTAAGCCATTCGTCCAAAAAAAATTTGTAAGCCAGAAACTGAGAAGATTTCCCAATATTTGTATATTCATATTATCATATACACATGTAATTGTGTTTCATTGAACTTAGGCCTCATTATGGGCCGGGCCGGGCCAAGTCCTACCCTAAATTTTAGGGCTTATGATAGGGTCGGGCCGGGATTTGACTAAGTCAACAAAAAAATATGGCCGGACCAGACCGGGTTTGGGCTCCGATTTTCAAATCTTTACCCGTCCTAAAGACCTATTCCTTTAGAGCTAAGAGGGTGGGTCGGGCCGGCTTTCCGAATATGGCTAAATAGGGCCGAATATGAACATTTTTATTTAATAAAAAAAATTTAATATGATTTTTACCTCATGATTTAGTTTATATTGGTTGAAACATGTAGTACAAGACTTTTATTTATTTATTTATATGTTTATATTTTGGATATATATACATTAAATTCAACTTTCTATTTTTATAAATATATGTTTAATCGGTTATATTTATATATTAACTCTCTAATTAAAATCAATTATTGTTTCTCACAACAAAAAGACATAGAAGAAATAAAGCATATAAAATAAATTACAAAAGATAATAAGGTGTATTATATATAAAATATGAGAAATATATTTAAAAACTTAATTATTAAAAGGCTCTAAAAGGGCCGGATATGACGGGCTTTTAGGGGCCGGGCCGGAGGGTCGGGCCGAGTTTCATTTGCTTGACCTTTATCCTACCATATTTGAAAGAGATTCGGGCCGGCCCTCCCTAATGGAGGGTCGTACCAGGCTTTGGCCCTACCGGGTAGGGCGGGCTAGAGCCTAAGGGCTATTTGATGAGGCCTAATTGAACTATTGCCTGCATCATATATATATTAACAAACTACTCAAAAGTATCAGAAAATAATTTAGTTTACAAATAACTCACTACTTAATTTGATAAAGCAAATGAAGACCAAAATTTACAAATAAGGACCAAATGATGGTAAGTTGCCACATGTCATAAAATCATTTACTTTTTTACCTCTCTTTGACCCATAGTGTTTGCTACTATCAATGGAGAGGTTATCTGTTATTGTCGATTATATAAACTAACTGCTATTGTCGAGTTAAAACTAGCTGCTACTGTCGATTTGGAAGACACATGCTACTGTCGACTTGGAAGGTACCTGCTACTGTCGACATGGAAGGTACTTGTTATTGTCGACTATAAATCTAGCTGTTACTGTCGACTAAGAAACTAACTGCTACTGTGGTTTTTTGTGAGTAAAATTCAAAAATTCTCAAAACATATGCACTATGGTACTTAAATGAAAGCCCATGACATAAGGAACAACTTTTATATATTGACTCACCTCCAAATTGCCGGTGGTTTGGCCGGAAAACTTAAATTTGCTGGAAAAAAAACTAATAAATGAGGAGAAATAAATTTGTTAGACCTATGAGTGACATTTGATAATTTTCACGAAAATAAATATATTTTGGATATTTTTACATAAATTAATTAATTAATTTTATTTTATTTATTATTTGAGCTTGAACTTATGTAATAATTTGTATAAAAAAATATGAAAAGTGAGTTTTTAGTTAATTCAAATATAGTCTAATACCAGTAAGTAATTTTCTTTATAGATATATGTCATTGTGTTTCATTGAATTATTGACCGGAATGACTAATTAATTCGCAGGAAGAAATGGAACTATTTGTAGTCATACATATACATAGTGACTAATTAATTTGCATGACGTGACTTGTAAACGCCCAAAAAAAAGAGAAATAAAAACCATGTGACTGACTGTGTACGCATTACAACAATACTTTATAGTTGATCATCATTTTCGGGAAATTCGGCTGTGTGCGGAGGCATAAGATGCAGCAGTAGAATCCACCATACACACCCCACACACAACATTTTCTGACAGCCCTCTATTCACCATTCAATTATGTTTGTATAACAAACAGTGTTACACAACAGCTGAACCCATCATCTTCAGCTGGCATTGTCAAACACTCGGTTGGGTTTGTATAGAAATAATCCTCTAATTTAGGTTTCCCTGGAACCTCCAATCTCCTAGTTGGGTTTCCCATACGGTCTGCATGTACAGTATTAACTCCGACTGGGAAATCGTTCCAGCTCAGGGTTCCATTGTTGTACTGGTCTATCAGATCCACCAGAGCTTTTCTGTCTAGAAGAATGGTTTTCTTGAATATCAAGTATCTTCTATGTCCTTCAACCACTTTTACCATGTTTCCACCATATGTTGGGACAAAGATGTCACTTTCTGTCGAGACGTAGTAGTCGAGACCCGCCATTCAGTTCGAGTGGTTTTGGAGAGGAAGAAGATCTTATGCATCAACTAATGTCTCCTTTCTCACCAGCGGCAATATAGACTTGAATATTACGATAAATACCTAGTGTTCTCAAAGCTAGAGCAGTTTCTTCTGGTGTTAAAGGGCAAAGTCCATCCTTCCTTTTCTTCTCTGAATCGATCTCCTTTTCATTTCACCATGGATAAGCATATCTTACAAGTAAGATAATCCAAATTCAGAAAACTGTTACTATCATCAATAAGAATGAACTAAACCCACGAATCGTGATTCCCCATCCACTCATTTTATGCATACCTCATTTTCGTGGTCTCTTCTATCTCTTCTCGATTGCAACCTTCAGTGCAACCAGAAAAGGCCACCATGTCCATTTCGTACCGAAGATGAAGGACCATAAAAGGGCCTCTTTCGCGGAGGATATCAACAATTTTCTTGCCTAATGCCTCAATCACAGGGGTGAATATCAGAGCATGGTAGTTAGCACGGCAGCGAAGCTTCTGAACCTCTTCAGGGATGCCATTGTTGGCAAGCCTAGCATCTGTTTTTGTGAAGTGTACAACTTCGTATGTTTGTATGCGAGGAAGAATCTGATAAGTCGATCAGATTAAAAGTTCAATGAATTGGAGACATTCATGATTTACGTTACATGCATGTAAATGTAATAAGTAAAAATATGGATACTCAGTCGAGAACGTAAGTCATGTTGGACCAACTAATTGGGGGCATGGAATAAAGGGATTCTAATTCCACTTTCTTCTTCAGCTTAGGAGGAAGTTCCTTCAAAATTTTGACCTCATCTCTCAATGAGGTAATGAAACAATTCACGTCGAATAGGTCTTCAAATTGACTACATGATATATATCAAATATTTAGATATATGAAAGTTTGCGTACAGAAGAAGGCAGCGATGAGATTCATTAACCTGCTAATGAAGCCTAATTGGTAATTAAATTTACCTGCGGTCGTTCCAGAAGGAGGTGTTATCCAACTCAGGAACTATAAGCGTGACGTTTAAGTATCTTGCAATTGCGACCATGTCACATATCTGCAGATTAAGAGCTAGCCATCATATATGTTAACAGTTCATAAGATAGTTTTAGAATTAGTATTTGTGGAACGTATGTATATCCAGTTAGCGTTTGTACGTAAAAAGAGTAAATTACTTACACCAGATCATCTGATTCAGTCCTCCGTTGGATGAAACCATCAAATATCCATTATTTTCGTAAATCCCTGGAGTTATATAACAATGGAAAAGTTCGTCAAGGAAACTAAAATTAAATGGAGATCACAATTAATTCAAGGCATTTACTTGCTCATTTTAGATGTGTACTCTTCTTAATTCATGCATGTTGTAATCCAGAATTGTCATAATAGTTGGCCCATGCATCTTCTATTATCATTTTCGAACCAATTAAAATAACTTACTTTCAGGTAGAAAAGAGATGCTGGATATCTTTGGCAACAAGGTATCTCCTAAACCCTTGATCTGCAATGCAATAGCCAAAAGTAGCAGCAGTTTGGTCAGTCGAACCGCCCACATTTTCAACCGGGCAAGTCGAGCCCTAGCTATCACCAACCCTTTCAAGACTTCTCGGCTTTGAAATTAGTCCCGTTCATCAAATCCTTGAACAGTTCGGCCTTCATTCCTCCAGTTTTTTTTTCCAGTATTTGAGCTTACCACTGTAAGACTTCTCTCTCACCTCCTGCCCATATTCTGGATCCTTCAGATCCTCCTTTCCATCCATTCTTAACAAGGTAATTGGTTGTGTACGTATATGTGACGAAGAGAAGAAAAACCAAAAAAATCTACCGTGTGTACAGTAGTTTGATGGAGATTGTCCAAGTGTTGAAGAATATATGTGAGATGTTTGGAGTTTCTTACATACAAGTTTGTTGGCCTCTGGTGCCACAAGGTTTTGATTCTATTTATTGAGTAATTAAATGTAACCTTTACTCATCATTTTTCCGATCTTTATTGTTTTGCTTCAGCTTTAACAATATTGATATCGAACCAAGAAATACATTCATGATTCATGAAACCATAACTTGATAGTGCAGAAATTAAAACAAAGTATATGGACCTTATTTAAAGAAATGGTTAACCTAATGTTGATTCCTCTAGATGTTGCCAAATACATGCATGTTTGGTTTTTATTCATCGGCGGCACTAAGTGTTTACTTTAACGTATGTAATAGTTGAGAGAAACAGTCTTTCTCATTAAGTTAAAATGCATAGCTAAATGGGTAGAAACACACATCAAACTTGCTTATTTGCTCAATTTAAGACTGTAACTAACAGAGATTAATGTGGCCTTATTAATGCATTGAACAGAATTATCACCACTACTACTGTCGTGATCAAAATTAAAATGGCCGGGAACTCCGTTAATTCTCATCGTTTTAATTTCGAGTGCCAATCATATTCAAGGTTACGTTCGACTGGTTCGAGCTTTAACTCTCATCGTTGTTAATTTCATACTCCAATCTTTTCAAGGTTACGTTCGAGCAATCAAACCCATTTATACATATATTAACACAACTTTGCTCATGTAATTAAAACGTGGAAAGACACATTTGAGAGGGAGAGAGAGAGAGAGAGAGAGAGAGAGAGAGAGAGCGCACGAGAACATCAAGAATGTTCCTTCAAAATAGAAACCTGAAGAAAAATGTACCTCTTGTCTTTATTCTTTACATATGTGGCCAAATGTGGGTTAAGGATTGCAATCATATAATAATGCCATGAATCCATATCCAATATGAATGTCGCTACATCTAAATATGACTTTGCCAGTGAACCTGGCCTCCACAAACTTCATTGGAGGAGAGAGCCTCTTTCATAAGCGCTCATCATCTGTGAGCAACTTCATTTGAGGAGAATTCCAGAGGCTTGCACTACGTATTATACAATTCTCTGTCACTCTGGAGCTGCTCTACCTTGTACAGAAGTGATCTCGTTTGTTGAAAATGTTATTGAGGTTAGTCAGTGTTGGCTGTTTAAAAAGCTAAATACCTGACTCCTCAGTTCCTTATCCTTTAGTTTTCCAGCGAGGTTGCAAGAAATATATTGTGTTCCTTACCTGGGACTTTAGTGAGCTATGCGTCTGCTTTCTTCTATGACCAACTTCCATAGTGAGACACTCGAGACTTATTTTCCATTCTTCAGCATACCCATAGCTTTAAATAGGAAAGCATAATCATATGCAGTTTCCTCACTTTGAGCATAGCGTCCACCCTCGCCAAAATGTCCCCCAGCCATGTTTGTCTTCAGAATAACAGAAGAAGAACAATGAGAACATGTGCTATCTCGAACTTTCGCCACCCACTTGGCCGCTTCCCAAAACCCCACCCTGAGAATGCATGACAAATAACTGAAACTTGAGTACATAAGTGAAGTCCATAAGCAAGTGATCAGCGCATGCCAAAAATAACAAGAATTTACCTTGAGTCGTGAAAGGATGCTGTAACAAGCATTGAAGGGTAACAACTGCCTTGAGAAATATTATCATAAGGTGAATAACTCATAATATACTCAAATTGGGACTTAATCTGAGGATTGCCAAATTCTTCATAATCCAGAATCGTGAGGGGCAAATTGGGATCCATTAGAGTGTTGCATACGTCAAGAAATGGAACCTGATAAAGAAAGAACAAACTTCAGTCTGTCTGAAACTTGTGAAAAATACAGACAGTCGAATTAGCAATGAAAGCTGATATGCTCATTTTCTTTCATACGGCAACAATGATTATATATGATTAGATTTAAATCACTAACCTTCAAAATAGCAGCGCGAAATAGATCTGGGTACATATTGATTGTTGCTCCAATAAGAAGACCTCCAGCACTGTTTCCAATAGCACCAAGCTGATCTCTATGTACATAACCCTCTTCAGTCAGGTAGTTCCCACATGATACAAAATCGTAAATCGAATTCAGCTTATTAACCCGACTCCCAGCTTTATGCCATGAAGAATCTCCACCACTACCCCTGACAATACAACCACTTTAAGATCTAATCAAGTAAAGGAAGCAAGAACAACACATTTATCTAAGCTCAGAAAGTAGCGTCACATTTGATCAAAGGTTTGTGGTAGTACAATCCTGGCCAGAGCATATACTTGTATTTTTTAGATACACAACTGGCGTCACAGTATTGAGGAACACAAAATATTATGCCAAACAGTAGCTAAATTTAGGCAGTATGTTGAAACAAAAAAAAAATCCATCATAACTATTTACACTCATATCAAGTAGGCTGACATGTTCAACATTAATCAGGCCAATTTCAGCCCAAACTGAGATTGTTTGTTCAAGTAATAGAGGACGGGGGTGACACATCATCACATTGATAATTTCACCTAAGTAAATCAATTGTCCTCAATAATATGTTAATCAAATCCAGAAAAAGAAAAGGTCCAAAGAAGCCAACCTCACATCAGCAAATGCCACCACCCATCCCCGGTCAATCAAGCTCAGCCGATCAGTGCACCAGCTTTTATCTAACACCTCCCCGTATGCTCCATATCCGTGCAGAAGCCCGGGAGACCGACCCTTTTCCCATGACATACGAGAGTAAAGTAGGGTCAAGGGAACTTTAACACCATCATGAGAAATAACTTCCTTCCTCTCACAGCAGTATTTACCAGAAAAGTCTTTCCATCTTTGTGATTCACTTATATGGACATTTTTATCGTACTCATTTTGTTGAACAAGAGTTTGGTTCATATCTAACTCATTGGCTGGTGGGCTTGTATCAGAAATGCTCATTACTTCTTCTTGCCGCACAACTGAAAATCTCCGTGTTGACATGTCATAGTCAATAACCACATCCGGCATCTGCACATTTAAAAAGAAAAGGTTCATACAGTCAAGAAAGCGAAAATGAAGACCGTTTAACTGCATAACTGAAAGTCGCAGAAAAGATGTGAAGTTGAACTTTTTCCAGATTTCCCAGAATTACAAGAAAAAGGTTGAGCATAGAGAATTAGAGAGATTTAAAATTGGGAATGGAGGATCCTGTGTTCTGTAAGGATAATATAAGAGGAATTATAAGTTGTATCAAATGGCAGCCTTCCAAGACTCAAGAATCAATATCCTTCCACGACCCGTGTCCCATAAATTGAACCCTCTACTTTTTTCCCTTAACAAACAAGTGCTGAAATCCAATGGTAATGCTTCCATCTCAACTTGACATAAAAACTAGTCAAAAGTGGTGTAGAATACTAAAAGGCAGATTTCAACCCTCAAGAGAGTTCCTGTAATCATTCATAACAGTAAGAAAATTTTCATAATAAACTTATAAAGTCATACCACAGGAGAAGAAAGCACCACACGGTATGCTGAGTTCTGGAAGTCATGGTTTGAACCTGAAGCAATGCTACATAAATTTGAAGGCAGAGGGAAAAACCAGGGATCAAGATCTTCAATCTTCACTTGATGCTGCAACGAAGTCAATGAGAAAGCATTTGTGTGCGTCAGATGCTCATATATGAAGGTAACCTCCATGCAGTCTTCTTTAAGCAATATATTAAAAATCTCTTTAACAAGACCCCAACAAGTATTTGAACAAGCTTAAAGATGCAGAGAAACAAGCAGTTGTGAGACTAGATACTAAGATCTAGAAGCTCTGTGAGACGAGCTAAGCAAGACTCTATCACATTTATAAGTTGTATTAGACTCTTCGTACGATTATCCATGAAAATATGTACTTAACCAGAGAGATCAATACCTTACAATCAACAGCCATAGGCAAATCAATTGAACAAAAAGTAGAGTAGTCCTTCCTGTTAAGAAAAAGGACCAGATGCCCATCAAACATGTCCATGTCTTGAATGCTGAAGTCTTCACTTGGAAGGATGATATTCTGTAACACAAAAACAGAAGTGTCATAATTTAGATAAGATTAGTGAACATGAGAGATTCAATTGTGAAAACTTGAGATATTAACATCATCCAAAGGGAGAAAACCATGTGATATATAACACTCATGAGCAAGAAGAAGTTGACCTGCCAACTAGATGACTGTAAATCTTCAGCACAGCATGTAGCTAGGTAATAACCTTCACCTGACCAGTCCTTGCTTTCATCTAAAGGAGCATTAGTAAGAACATAAAATGTTCCGTGATGATGTTCCAGAAAATACTGTACACCAGGAACACGCTTCCACACTTTATGCGAACCGCCTAATGGGTTGGCAGAATCTATCAAATAAACCTGTAAAGTTATAAATTTAGCCTTTTCAGAAGAGAACGCACACTCCATTGGAAAGGGAAAAGAAGTTGAACTAGAAAAATTCCTTCCTCAGATGAAGTCCTTGAATTTGAATTGATAGTTATAAACTTGCTGTCTTTTGTGCTTGTAATGTCTACACAGAAGCTGGAATCACTTTCTGTAAACACAGTTATATCATCCATATCATCAGATCCTAGTTTTGAGCAGAGAACTCTGCCAAAAGGGAAAAACAAAAACCAATGAAACAAATTGGTGAAACCAAATTCTCAGCCAAAAGAAAAGAAGATACATAGCAGAGATAAAACATGCCTGTAAGGTCGTTGATTCTCATCTGATAGTGTATAAAACAGAGTACTGCTATCCTCAGCCCAGGCCAAGCTAACCACACCATTAATTTGTACTTTGGGAATGATACATCCGCGTCTTAGGTCCTTAATTTGAAGAATGAACTGTTCATTTCCCTTGATATCAAGTGTGTATGCTAGGAAATGGTGGTCTGGTGAAATTCGACATGTACCAACATGCACATAACCTACATATATTGAACAATAAACTACAGTCAATCACTAATGTGGGTATCTTAGAAAATGTGCCTACTTATCACACGAAAAGGAAAGAAAGAAGCTTTCCATATTTCTTGGCAATTTCATTCCAGTCAAGCAAAACTTCCTCATTTCCAAATCCTCTTCTTGCAAAACGAAGAAAACTCTTAAACCAATCGTTTTTTCCACGTTTTAATCTTCTGCAAAGAACCGGGTATTCTTTGCCCTCAGGAATGTACTGGTAATACAACCTGCTCAAGTTTGACAAAACATTTCGACATCACCTTCAAATTCTACAAATACTAACCACAACCAAAGCTTCCCCTTATCACAACATTGAAATTTTCCTTCCCATACAGTTTATAATTCTCTCATATCATCACACAATTCAGCCTATCCTATATCATTTCAATTCGAACTCGAATGCAACAAAAGGGTACTGATGCTTCATCACACAACGCAGAACCAAACCACTACTTCTTCCTAATAAGATTTAAACTTTCTCATCAAGTTCGCACCTTTTTCATATACTCTGACAATGCAGCATCACTAAACTCTTCTAAATGCATCAAAATACAAAAGGGTACCGCAGAAATAAAAAACTAAAGCAAACCACGCAAAACTATGAAATGGGCAAAGTGGGAAAATGAGCAAAACCAGGGTCCCCAAGGCTCAGGAGGAGTGGAAATCTCGGCCGGCATACGACTTGTCATCTCAGAGAGGAGAGTGCGCTGCAGGGCGTGAGTGTCAGCCATGAAAGCGTCGGCGTACGAGTTTTCCTGGGCGAGGTGGACGGAGAGATCAGGGTCGTCGGTGTTGGACATCCAACGGTAAGGGTCCTGCCACGTTCTGCCGTGAGCTGAGACTGTGAAAGGTACTTTCTTTGGGACCGGCGGTGAGGCATGTGATGGTGAAGGTGGAGGAGAGGGGTGGTGGTCTCTGCAGAGAGTAGAGAAGAGGGTGGAGGATATGTTGGGTATTGAGGTAAAAGTGAGGGACCTTTGGAGGGAGTACCTTTGTTTAAGGATGAAGGAAAGAAGAGCCATTGAAGCCCTCCCAAGTGCCACTGTTCCACAGTGGTGAGTTTTGCAGCAGGTTAAGTATAACTGAGAAAACCATCTTATGAAGACTCATTTTGTAAAGAAAAATCGCTGCGAAATTTCTACAAAATTCTTATATGTCTGAGCCTGACAATCGATACCGATATTTTAAACCTCGAATAAGATATAAGTTCTCATCAACTGTACAAGTTCGTGAAGAATGTTGGAGGAATGGTATAAGGTCTCGTCTGATTTATGTAATGAAAGAGAAAGGAAAACAGTTCTTTCGATTTTCCTTGACATGAGAATTTTCGATTCCTATCAATTTTTCGTTCCTGTGTTTGGAAAGATCAGGAATGTAGTGAGGATATGAGATTATACATAAAATGAATGAGTTTACGGAGCATGTATAGAAACTATATTCAACATAATCAGGTCAACTGTACACAGGCAGGCAGTTTGATCGACCCGTTAAGATACGAACGGGTAACACCAACTCTACACCATCACTCCCTGAGACAAATATAACAACGAATGACCTTAATGAGGTGACATTCTTCAAGTTCTACAAAGTAATCAACTCTACAACTCCCAAAGGAAATTTAAAAGAATAAGATATAAGAGATGATGGAAGTTGGAAAATAGCTTTGTGTTCAATCCTTTTGCTGGGTAGTAGTTCCATGGTTAATCCATTTGTTACAGAACCATGTCGCGTTCTGCTTCATATTGTCCTCCAGTAGCAACTTTATGATCAGCTGCAGATGTCATTTCTTCGGCTTTTCATCATCAACATCCTGCAAAGTTTCCATCAAACAATTCTGATCATTTGAAATGTTATTGTGGAACAATTGTTCCATGAAGCAAACATGGAAGGGTCTAGTACAAAAACTGATAAATGTATGGAAGTTACATGAATCGCAAGTGTAATGATGCTTACCAAATCGTCAATCTTGTCAAAATCATCATCAAAATTGTCATTGCCATCATCTGAAAGTATAGAGGAACAATGAAGTTAACAAGCAGAAGGCTAACGTAAACGAATATGAAAACCCTACATAAGGTGCAGGATTTTTACAAACTAGTTCAAGGAAAACTGAAAATGAACAATGAAGTTAGGACTGACAGTACAATAAAGGTCTAACTTGTCCACTGCTTCCCTGAGTAAAGATTGGCCTTTAAATCAAAGAAAAATATACCCAACCATGACTAATGTAATTTACACCACTTGATATAATCACAATTTCTAGTTGCCACCTTGCGCCTTCATAATTTTCTTAAGTACAAATAAAACTAAAGGGACTCTAACAGAGTACCACCCTTTCTTTCAAGGATATTAATTTATTAAGAGAAGGTCGACAAAAAAATTAAGAAACACTGAACTGAGAGGAATACGTTGGAAGGAATGTGCATATTCGAGGTAAAAAAGTGTGTAAATTCATAAACAAACTACACTAGTTGATATGTCAAAAGGAGAAGGAACTAGACCTTGAGCCCCATCACTGTCCTCTTCAAGATCCCCCAAAAGGAATGTATCCAAGTCCTGCTCAGTTGATGAAGATTTGGAAGTCAAACTCTTCCTGTTTGCTTCGCTTGCTTCTGCTTTGTCAGCCTCTCCAACCACAGGTGTTTGCTTCGCTTTATCATCTTTCAATTGCTCTGCTTCCTTGAGCTTCAACTCCTCCATGTACCGCTTCTCATACCTGATCACGAGTGATCAGTCATTGAAGGAAAAGTCTACTGGATGAAGAATATTTATTCAAATTAAGAAATCCCGTCCTAGCAGTAGGCACACTCATTCTCTAAAACCCCACAAAAGAGCATCTACTTCTTGCCACAGTGCAAAGTTATCTCTTGACTAAAGTGAAATGCTTGCTTAATTCTTAGTTTCTTATTCATTACTCATGTTCACTTAGCACGAAACAAGCTCCCACACATGCGTAAGCCATCGATTAAATGCTCAACCGAAATGAATTGAAACTTACGGAGCCACATGACTGCTCACAAGGGTGAAATATATCCTCCAGAATCTTCTCTCTTTCATAACACGCGGACACAGTTCATATCGTAACCTTGAAATCTCCTGCACCAAAGTAAACATCAATCATCACACAGCATCAATACACTTCATTTTCCAATTGTACTCTTAAGAATCATAAACTAAACCCTTAACAATACTAATTCCACACAACAAAAGCATTAGAATCTCGAAAATCAACTAGCATTGTACCTTTAATCCAAACAAAACAGAGTCTACAAGACTATCATCGGAATCGAAACGAAAAGCAGAAGCAGACCTTAACAGTAGTAAGAACCAGAGTAGCATGGCGCTCCTGCCACTCAGTCAGATCCTTCCTCACATTCGACGCCGTCGTCGCCACGTCAGCAACCTCCTCCGCCTCATCTAAAACCAAATCCAGCAACGCACATTCCGGTTAAACATCGCTAATCACCGCTCAATTCAACTCAATTATTTACTTTTTAACCGACAGTAAAAATCACTCTCACCTTGGATCGGGAAATGCTTGAAGGTATCGGACGTGAGCCCCTTGACGAAGTCTCTCAGATCATCGGAGACTCCAAGCTTCTGAAGCTCCACCTCCGACGGCTCGGAGGCGGAGGAGGAGGCGGCGGAGGAGGAGAGGGAGAGGTTGGAGAGCTGAGGAGGGATGATCTCGGAGACGGAGAGGGACTTGATCTGATCGGCTTGTTTGAGGGCGGCGGATTTGATCTCGTCGGCTTTCTTGGAGGCCTCGGCGGCGAACTCGCGGGAGCGCTTGGCGGTCTCGGAGACTAAGTCGGAGATTTTGGCGGAGGCGGAGGCGGTGGTGATGGTTTGCGACTTCTTCGCCGCTTCCTCCGCGAAGCCCTTGGCTCGCTTCCAGAGATCTTCCATTGTTGATTTGTTTTGGAGATTTGGAGTGTCCTACTGAATTTAGCTGCTGCTCTGTTTCTCAAGGATTTGATTGGAAGAGAAAGAGAGGGGTGGAGTGTTCTAACGACGTCGTTATGAAAGCTTTGACGCGGTCATTAAAACGGCCTGTCGTTTGTTTCAATCAACCATTTTGACTTGTCGTTTTCTCTTCGAGGCCACTTCTCTCTTTTTGGTTTTTATTTTTACATTTGAGGGGCTAATTTTAAAGTTCTGAACTAATTTACTGAAGAGAACAAATCTTTAGAAGAAAATACTCCAAAAA
Source organism: Argentina anserina (assembly GCF_933775445.1). Lineage (NCBI taxonomy): Eukaryota > Viridiplantae > Streptophyta > Magnoliopsida > Rosales > Rosaceae > Argentina > Argentina anserina. The sequence goes on from NC_065875.1 coordinate 23,720,772, forward strand.
AGTCATCACTAGGTTGAATTGGCTGGGAGGTTGAGCATGCTCGGGATGAGAGGTACGGTGTTCCCTTTAGGAAGATTGACACTAACGAGAGCAAATAAGATAGAAATGAGGCGATATATGAAAATTAGAAATTCTAAAGCAATGTTTATGAACTCGGTATATATACTTCCAAGAAAACCAACCATGTTTTAAAACACAAAAGAGAATTCGGTATAACAAGGAAATATATATATATATATATAAATATGAAAAGTTTGTGTAAAAGAAAATTGTTATCAAATAAATTAGAGTACGTTTTTTTCTCCAATCTCTATACAATAGTAGGCAATCCACATCGGAGGTGATAGACCATACGTGCTCAAAAACACTTGGTAGACTTTATCTACTTATTTGACTCAATCATCACATGCATTTTTTTTTTCAGCAATCCTTGTAATTTTGCAGTAGTGTACCAATTTAGCAAGAACCTGCAGGCATGTTTGATCTGCCACTCCATCCCATGTCCCAAAAACGTTAGTTACCTTCAATACGAATATCGCAGAACAGTTGTCCTTTCCTATGAAAGAGCTATAAATTTGATAGTTTGATTGAAGCACCAATCTGTGTACGTTAATTTTGAAGAAGCGACTTGCTTCTTTTGTGATAGAACGAAAGTGATGTTTTCTTCTGTTTTTGCCGTTTCTCATTTAGAAGCATCATGCATGCAATTAATTCAAAAATGACTTTAGGCACTATACTTATTACTTAATTCTCATCTAGAATCTCAAAACTCACATCTCGTTTATCTTTTATGTACAGTTCGTAGCTACAAATTGCTTTTGCAAACAAGTTATTAGAATCATATTCAATCGCTCATATGAAGCACATGTCTTTCGATCAATAACCTAAATGATCAATAATTATGCGCTATTTAATTTCATTAAAGGGGTCATGTTTCGATGGAGAATCGGGTCAACATTACTTGAAATTATCGCACTCCATTAGCTAGAACACCATTAATATTCATATCAAATGCATGCTAGCATTCCTTAATTTGATCACTTGAGAACCATGCCACCTTAGTTAATTAGTGTCGGCAAGTACATATGTAAATGTGAAAAATGTACCATGATATAGATATCGAGTCTACCAAGGATGATTGTCACCCACTTGTATTACAAAACGTTGTTTACGTACTGTTATCAAGCACATATGTTGGGTTACAGCTAATATAAGTTGTACTTTACTATAAGCTCATAGATATTAAAATGGAAATGCAAGTCATAAGAAACCACGTTACGAAATGTTGGGGTTTGTAGCCCACATTTGACTAGCTACTAGCGAACAGACACAACATATATTAGAAGGCTTAGAACGACGAATAAGCAGTGTCCTTAAAACCTAGTTAGTAATTAACCAAACAAATCTAGGGCTTTGCTCCCTGTTGTCGGCCACAAGAGGTGGTTAACAAAACATGTCCCTCATTTCCCTAATTACAATAACCTTAGTTTTGCAAAATTAGCCAGTAATGTGTGTATCCGCATATCTTTCTTCTGTCTGTGTATTACTTCTGATCCGAGCTACAGACGAAACATGCCGCCTGTTTCATGGGTTTCCTGCTGCCTTTGGCTTTAAGGACTTGTTGTGTATCGGGCGTCGTCTTCTCACTTTGGAGTAGTCCATTGTGAAGAACGCCGATGTGTCCTCGTCGTCGCCTTCCGTCCATTCCTGCCATGTCCCTGAACTGCTTCTGTTCATCACCTCTACAAATTCTCCTTCTTTATGGATCAATGGTTTATTAGTACCTGAAGTGATAGAAATCAATTGGTTTTAGTTAATCACACTTAGTTAAGGTCAATGTGGACGTGACTGATCTGATAAATAAAATAAACTTCTCTTTAGTTCATTGACTAGATGACATTCTTAGTTACTTTGAATATCTAATAAATTGACTACATAGAATTACACGCCTTTAAGAAATCCCTAGCCGTAGCTATTTTGTCTATTAAGCATGAGAGCAGTTTTACCAGAAAAAAGCAAGAGGAGCAGTTGGCTAACTGCACAAAATTTAAACTCGAATCCCTCTTAAACATGCTTGCATCATGAGCGAACATCATTAAAGATCAGGAGCAAGTTTTCGAATGCAATTTCACGTACCTGCAGCTAGAACGTTAACATTCTTGTGTTCAGGTGCTGAATCTTGGCCTTCTTGTCCTACAACCTGTTTTTCATATTATAGAACGGAAAAAGATTAGTAGAGATAGTGATGTAATAAGTTGGACTTAGCTTAAAATGAAAAGACTCTGTTGAGAAAGCTAGGAGCTACAGTCATTCTTACAGTAGCTTCCATTTCAGCCAGTCGGAGCTTTCTTGGTAGTGCATGGAACTGAGATGCTTGAACTTCTCTCTTTGCTGCTCTGCCTGCTCAGAAATGAAACAACGTGATTAGCATACGATTTCATATTCATACAGAGAGAGAGAGAGAGAGAGAGAGAGTACTAGCTAGTTTGGTCGATGGCTGGACTTGACTTTGCAGAGAATAAGCACAAGGTGCTAGCAGAGTAGAGAGCAGTAGCATAGTGACACTCGTGAAGAACACCAATCCCATACTATCTGAATTCTCTGAAAAATGTGAATAAGCAGAGACTGGCTAGCTTCTTTCACTATGTTATAACTTATACGAATTAACTTAGAAGTACTTAGTAGTGGTTGGAAACTACTGAGTAAAGAGAGATGGATGGGTGGAATACACAGAGCACAAAACTTAGAGTTCCAAAACACTTCAATAGATGGAAATCTCAGCTATAGATTAATTCTTCAAGTGCTTTCCCTTTTGAAGGGTTTCACACCATTTGGGTTGGTTTTGTCACCCTTCTATATACTATCATGCCAGTAGGACCCTTTCATTTTTATAACAACAACGTTTAATTTCACACCTCTCCGTCACCTCAAGATGTTAATACCATTTTAGCTTCTTTTATAGCACAAGCTTTTCTTGCCCATAAGGGAGAGAGATATTCTCTACTGTTTCCATATGACATTCTTTTGATTTTGCACATCACAATTCCAACTTCTCCATAGCTCAAAAGTTGCAAAGGCCACATCGTGGCAAAATGAATCATAGCAAATAATGCAAGTAAGTCACAAAAATTATTTCTTCTTCAATGGGCTACCAGCCTCAGATTGAAACCAATAACATGGCCAACTCAAAATTTCTATTTCCAAATGTATGCAATGATGTCAACTAGTACACCAACTCAGAAGTCAAAGGCAATTGGTAGGCGATTAGGGTGAGCAAATAAGATAAATTGTCTATGATTTGCAACCTTCAGACTTTTCACCGTGCATATTCTCTTCAATTCAAGAAAGACTCGTTCAGTATATTTGAGATATTTCATCGGACAATTTGCCTTTATTTTATAGAAGATTGTATTTCCTTACATCTAAAAGCCACCCAAAACCTAATATAGACAGTGTAAGCTAGACCGAGTATATCAAGGTGTTGACAGTAGGTGTTGACAGTAGCATAATTGCAGCTATTGGATCATCTGGGTCCGACCGACCGGCCCCGTGCGGCCCACTTAATCGTTCTATGTTCTCACGTATGATCGATTTGAGTACTTTGTTTATGAATGCTCAGAGGTAGGTGAAAACCCTCATGCACAAACCCACAGGTATAAAAGCACTTCCACCGAGCGGTAAAACAAATCAGATCCACTGATGTAAGACATTCCACCAAGCGGTAACATAGATTAAGTATACACGCAGTTCCATCGAGCGGTAAAACAAATCAGATCCACAAGTTAGATCCACTGATGTGAGGTATTCCACTGAGCGATAATATCGTTCAGATCCACAATAGCTTCTAACCGGGCGGTGGCACCGCAAGCCTAACACCTTGCTACTCGAGTTTAATACAGAAAATGTCATATCGACCATAATAAGGCTCGCTACCTTAAGTTGTGTCGTAGGCCAACAACACACATCGGGAATAACAAATATCGGAAGTATCAACAAACATCAAGAACATTTCAGGAAGTTGTAGTGCGGTCAATTCCACTTTTGAGCACAAACTTGGGGGGACTATACCGGAGGCTAGGCCGACGGGTCAGCGAGCTGATGATCCTAGAACATATCAAGTCCCCGCTCCAATGTTTTTGACCAGGAACTTGAGGGACTTATTGACATTAGCATAATTGCAGCAACTAGATCATCTAGGCTCGCGTGCAGTCCACCAACACCGATTATTGATCCAACCCTTAAGGTAGTGTAGAACGGTAGGCAGAGGCTATAAAGGAACCGCTCGCGCCTTCGGAGAAAAGTAATGTCATTCTGATTTACCACTTACAATAATATCCCACATTTTATCGATCAACGGACTTAAGCTTCATAGTGGAATAGTCCAGTAACACTGGACATGTTTCCTAACCCAAGCAGTTCTAATGAAGGCCTTGAAGGAAGAAGAAGTTGTCTACGGTTTCATTACAGAAACACAAGGTAAACTTTTTTGAGGCATTTGTTCAACATAACCTTTGAGGCTTTGAATATAAACAGAAGGCAGAAGCAAATATAATGAGCGTAAACAGCAGGAAGTCACTTCTTTGAATATTTATACTTCTTAAGGAAACCTATATCTGCTTTGAATTTCCAATCAATGTCTTGGGATTGCATGATTCGCAACACATAAGTTTGTTCAATTGACTTAGAATAGGACCAGGCCACTAACTATAAACCAGACCAGGAGCTCAATGGGGACAATTTTCTTATAGAACTCGGCAATCTAATAGATTTACAGTGCCTGAAAATATTCTCGACAAGCAAAAATAAACCAATAAGAGAAAAATGAAAAAAAAATTATAAGATACTGCTCACTCCTTAGAGTGCACGCATGAACTCCTACAGTCCTACTGCAAATTACATCCCAAGACAGAGCGCATGATGTATGTATCGACGATAAATATATTTAGGCTGCATATATTCAGAACCTACAGCAGAAAATACCCTGCTTCCAACCCCTATGTTTACGCAAAAGCCTCCGGTCAGCTTTTGCCATTCTCACTGGACTGCTGAATGGTTCATGCGGATGCATACTGCAGTCAAAGAGAGCACGTCACATGTGTCAGTCGTGCAATTGGGGAAACTACAAAACTGTTTGAACAGAAAAGATCAGGAGTTCAAGTGTGACTCACACAGGGAACGCAAATGAGCGGGTGCTGGTTGCGCTGCTATCTGATCGAAGGGAGATACTGCCAGAATAAAGTATCGGTCCCGAATTGTTTATAAGACTTGAGACATGACCTGTTGCAGCAAAACTCGAATCTCCCAGATCACGTTGAACAAGGAATCTTTCTGAATCAGAATATGGTATTGGTCCCGAACTATTTATTAGACTCAACGAGTTACCAACTGCAGAGAAACTTGACTCCCCTTGATCATGTTGCACTTCACCCGAAGCATTGTGTGTATCAGAAGAAGGTACTGGTTCCTTCAAATTTATTAGAGTCCCGAAAGGAACTCCTGCAGAGAAACTAGACTCTCCCAGCTCACATTGAGCTTGGACTGGAACATCCTGTGCTGTATAATTCTCATCTTTAGGACATTCGTCTCCGGCAATAGTTGAAGGGACTACAGAATGTTGAACTTGGCTAGAAACAATCTCTGAATTAGAAATGCCCTCATCAACCATGGACGTTTTTGAAGTTTCAGGACGTTGACACGCGCCATCTTCAGGAAGATCCTCTCTGGAAATAGTCACAGGTATTGAACAAGGCTGAACTTGGCTTGATATTACTTTTGTTTCACATATGTCACTACTATCAACTTCAGCCATATATTGAGTATCAAGATGTTCGCTGAACCCGTTATGGGGACAGGCATCTCTGGTAATTTCTGAACAGTTTGAGCCACAAATGCTGCTTCCTCTGTCTGCTTTAACATTGTTGGACAACTCATCAACAAGACAGTTTGATCGTTCAGTGGAAGAGATAGGATCCAGGTTTGGGAATCTACTAATCGATACAGGTGCTGAACGGTCCAAACCAACAGTAATGATGTTATTATCCACTTTATTACTGTCAGATGACTCATCAACATGACCATAGGCTCCATTCTCAATTTCATGAAATTCTTCTGTTGCTGAATCCAAAGCACTGCTGTGAGTTTGTGCTATTTCACTTTCCTTATCATTCAATATCTGCATTGAGCAACATAAAACTAACATCAGATTCTACAAACCACTAATATATGATTCACCACTATCTACTAAAATTCTAACTTCCATCAATTTATTGCTGTTGGCCAGAGAGATGTAGAACTGTCAACGCGACCATGGACAAGCACAAGATAGTCAATGATTGCTGTTAAACTGTGAAGAATAGAAATGTCTAGTTCCAATTAAAAAGAGTCATTGATCTTTCCTTCAACCTTGTATAATATTTCATTTATCTTATTTCTTCTTTCAATCAACTACCAAGCTCACATCTCAGTTCCTAAATTTGCAAAAGCACCATCATGCCAATAAAAGACTACCACGGAACCAGGATCCAGTACTCCCGAAATAACATTCAGTGTCTGGACTCGGAAAAAAAAATTCATTTTAAGTAAAGTGAGTACCTCCAATACAACAAATTTAAAGTTATGCAATGGTAAAAGTTTCAGCATATACCTGAACAGTGTCTTGTTCAGCTTCACTGCTAGCCTTACTAGAAGACTTGGAGCTCACATTCTGTGTTTGCAAGTCATGCATTGACAACTCATTTTCTGGGGAACGTAGGCCATCGATTGTAATTTTTTCTGAATCATCATACATTGTCTTGTGTATCTGCATCAGATCCTTGGCATCACAAGGCATGACTAAATCCTTCTCTACATCATCTTTTTGTGCAGAAGACTTGAAATCGTCAGGAATGGTCGTAATAATGTCCATTTGCTGATGAACCAATGGCTTTTTCTGATCGTCATCAGGTGACAAATAATTGCAAAATGCCTTCTCATCCACGTTGGTCTCAAACCAGTTTTTTTCTTGGGAAGGCACTCCCTCATCAATGCAGATATCCTTGATAGTATTGCAACTACTCTCCTTATAACAAACTATCTGTTCCGGCAAGTCGTAATCTGTGACACTTTTGTCCATATAATAATCTGATTGCTTCTCTAAAGATTCTAAATTTTCAGGCACAAAACTTTTGATTTCACGTTCATCACAGGTACTCAAATCATCCACACTTTTTGAGCAATCAAATTTTGTTGCAGTCAAGTCAGTTGCATCATTTTGACCAGGAACTTCCTCATTGTCCTTCAAACCAAACAAAACCCTGTTCTGACTTTCCTTTCCAATCCAACTTCCTGACTGTAATCCCCCAGAATTCTGAGTAATCTCTTTATGATCAAAAGGCTTAAAATCAGGCTTGTGGGTTAAACTTAATTGGCCAAACACCGGTTCCCTCTCTGCAGAAAATAATTTTTGTTTATATAAGTAAAAAGGTCAACAGGAGGAGAAAGATTTGAAAAGGGTCGCAAAGGTAGAACAATCCCAGGTGGATGCTAAAAGGATCACTCTGACCCCTGGAGACATGGGGTGCCTATGTACTTTAAAAAGATACTCACCCGCACACCAGTCAATCAGTTGAAGAAAACTATAACATTCTACATTTCGTTGTAAGTAAGACAATATATATTTTATGAAAATCTTCTCAAACATATAACAAGATATGCGACTTCAATAGAGACAGAATATGAGAACTAAACCTTGAAGTAATGCAAGATTTTGATATTACTCACCAAGTTTCATGTTTACATAGATGCAATTGTACAGATGAAAGCTTCAAAGCTACTGCAAGGATATTTTCAAGAATTGGCCTGCCAATCAAATTGCATTGCATTTGTTAGATATGAATCCATAAGAACAAAGTTAGAAAAACACGTGAAAACAATGATGCTTTCGCAATAAGAAACATTATAAGATTCAATCATCATGCCTAAGCATCTATTATCGTTTATATGATTTAGCATAAACTAGTGAAAAATCTGAAAGAGACATCAAAAGCAGACATAAAAATCAAACATTGTTGTAACAACCACCTTAGAGCCTCAACTGCAATTAATAAATAGCAGTTTAGTGAAAAATAATAATCACCAGCTCTCCCAAAACTACATTATTGCTCTTCATAATGAAGAAAAGTATTAGAAAACGGTAGGTTATGAAGGAAAGTATATATCAGGTAATGGTGGATTACAACCGAGCAGTCTAAGACCAATGGAAAGAAAATGAGATGTCCACCCTGAAAGGGAAAAAAAATATGAAAATGCCACCCACAAACACACAGGTTTCCATCTCATGGATATCACAATAAATCAAAAACGGTTTCCACAAGTAACACCCATTTGATTTTTCTGGCAAAGAAAAGAAAATCAGAAGAGTCTTTTTCCAGCTACAAAATCTGGGTACATAACCAACATCTCAGAAGTTCTTTGTTTCTTTTCCCCCAAAAGAAAAACAAAGAAAAACCCCAAAACCATTGTAAAACATAATAGTAGGGAGACATAAAACCAGTTTCACAGCCTGAAATTGTTTTTGGCAAAGAGTAGTAGACAGAGTTGAAAGTGAGAGTTCTCAATGTACAAAAAGACAACAGAACAGGTTGCAACTTTTTTGAGGAGAGGCTCAGCCTCCACAGACTTTAAACAGCTAAACAACTAAGTAAAATATTTGAAAATCAAAGAGCTCCTCCTTTACAAGATTCCCAGTTCCCACCACCATTTCTATTTGTCAGGCAAACAAAACTGATCAGATCTGCCCAGTTGAATTCAGACAAGAAATGAATAAACAAACAAACAGAAAAGTGAAAACCCAGACTTTGAAACCTCTCACAGATGGGAAGAAAAATAGTAAAAAAACCAAAGTGAAGGAATAAGAAAGATCTAAATCAGATCCCAGAAGACATCAAATCATAAAAAAATTAAAAATAAAATTGTAAAGACTAAAGACAGTACCTCTAATCTGATGATCCTCAGAAATATAACAGCTTCCTCTTCCTCAGTTCAGAACTAACTGCACTCACAAGCCAGAACCCAGAATAACAAAAATCAGTTCCACAATCCAGACCATAAGACTCAATCAACATCGATCAACAATCAGCTCTACGCTACTACATACATGTATCTGTCCTATATAGATAAACAAAAGGAAGACCCTTCAGCACAAAACAGAGGAAAGAAAGAGTTGAAGAGGAGGTGAACCTAATTAAGGTGGAGCAAACATTCCGCAGTTGAATTAAAGCTGATTTATTAAAACAATCAAAGGGAATCCCACCCCAAAATTAACAGAGTTTGATGACAGATGAACTTGGGGGTAAGAAACCAAAGAGAGATCAGTCAAAAACAAGAGAGTTAGAACAGGAAGGTCTGCCTTCTGTTCTGGCCTAATAAATAGAATTGGTTTCAGCATTAAATACAAAAGCCCTCATCCCCAAAAGCTGGATTCAATTCATTCAAAAAAAAAAAACCCTCCTTTACTCTCCTCATCTGTCCCCAGCTCTCATCCCACAACCACTTTCCGGTACATCACATCACTTCCGACGATCACCACCGCCGGAAAAACAAAAAAGGATAAACCTTTGAACACAATGCTGCAGTTTATAGTAGTAACAAAACTACACAAAGTACAAACCTTTTGCTTTCGTTTCTTTCTATTTCTCTCTCTCTCTCAGCTGACTCTGTAGTTCCTTTCTTCTTCTGTTACAGTTTCAGGGATCTGTCCGAGTGTTTTTTTTATATTGAGAGAGAAGATGGCGTTGGGAGTGGGGGCCCACCGGAGCTTAACGAGAGTTTCATCCTCTCCACTTTCCGAAAGTCTAAGCCGACGACGTTGCAGCTGTCGCTTTCATGGGGGAGTTTTGGAGGGGGATTTGTGGGACGTTGGATAGTTTGGGGGGAGATCGTGCGGTGGTCCGATTTTGGAGGGAGGATTACGGTGGGGTGGCGTAGCAGGGGATTTTGGGGATCTGACTCCCCGGGTGATTGGTGCACACGTGTTGGGGTGGTGTGCGGTGTTGCTAGTGCGCCGGGAGGGGTGGTAGACGTGAACCCTTTCTTGTCGGAGATAAGAACTTTTTTTCTATATAATTAGGAAAAAGAAATGCAAAATATCTTCAGTTCACGATTTGTATACTCACGTACAGTTTGAACGGCTTATATTAGATAAAATCATAAAATCATATAAATACATGGTGTATCTTGAATATAAGTTAATTTTAATGATTAAGATTGCATCATGTATCATACATGCCGTGTATATAAAAATTTCTGAAAGAATTGTTATAACATAAAATTGTTAACCGCTTAGAGCATAAAATATTGATCTTAATAGTGTTACTAGGACGTCTATTTTCGAGGTTGGGAACTATAATCCATACATATCACTACCGGAGATTTTTCGCTATCAAATTAGGCTGATCGGTTAATGAATTGGCATACCAAATGAGATAAGTGAAAGATATAATAATGAAGTATATCGTTATCTGCTTGAATGCAATTTTTTTTTTTAAGTTAGGTGTCATACTGGAATAATTAATAATGTCCTTTGCTTTTATGGCAAGTTGCTTGCATGCCAAAGAAGAAAAACACATGAATGAGATATCATGGCACATTATGTCATGTCCATGAATTAAAGGTACAGTATGAAGGGGAAACCTGAAAGATATCACTTTAAACATCACATTAATCACCATATATATCCACTGTTTGTTCATTACTTCATATGGTAAGAAATGAATGGGCAGGGAGTGATCGAAGAGTATGAAATTATTCAAGTTTCTCTTACAAGAAATTAAGCCAATTATAGTCTCACTTTTGTAGAAGATGAGGTACTGGGGTAGTTCTTATATTGATGAGGTCCCATATCTAATATTCTGGCTACGAGTAGCTACCGCAGTGATAAGGCTACGCTTGTAGCCTCCCATACCAAGTTGAAGTTATATTAACAGCCTAGCTGTTTGGAATGATCGATCAATTGATAGAATCGTATTCGATCTCCTATATTTAAACTAGGACCTCAGGCTAGCTTCATATGCAGACCGTATATATATATATATATATATATATATATATATATATATATATATATATATATATATATATAGTGTTGTGCATGGTTCATGTTTTAGGGAGCAGCAGCTAGTAATTAGCTAGACACCAGACATATATATGCCTGGAATGTAACTAGCCTAAAGTAATCGATCAGTTGATGATTATTTGTAAAACAAAAACAAACAAAAAAACAGAAAATGCATGCATGGGAAAGCCTGGTATGCTTGAAAGTTAAAACCCCGGCTGAAGAAAAAGCCCGGTGAGATGGAGCTGCATCTGTTGCTTGATGAGATCTGAGGATTCGAAGCTACCCTCCATGCATCCTTTTTTCTTCTTTGGTCTAAATATATAATTGCATATTCAATCTAATCTTATGCACCAAACAAGTATATATATTTCAGTATTTCGCCCTAAAAGGCTAAAATGCAACCCATTTGAATGGTTTAATATAGAAACAGATTTGATCATGCATGCAATCCATCCATGAGGGGGGCATGTATAGACAGAACGGAGTAGCTCGAGTACAGTAGGTAGGGCAGGTCGCAGCAAGTCGCCGGTAGGCCTTCATCATCTTTATGATCGATTGTGCTAGATAGCAATAACGATGAAGACTGTGATAGAAAGTGGGTTGAATTCAAGTATGCAACAAACATGTTAGCTAGCTAGGTCCCTTGTTCCTCTGTTGGGTAGTTTACAGTAATAATACTACGCACATACTATGACCACTTTCTTTTTTCTCTCATCTTTCTTTCGCACATTGTGGCATATTGTGCCGTCCACAACAAAGCACGGATAGTGCACAATCATCCTTCGATCATTTTCTACGATTACGTTTCTTATCTCAATTATATATGGATGTCTTTTCACATCGATCAACTGTAAGTATATATTAGCGTGTAGGTCGATCAACACGAAACTATTCTTATGTCTCGTTGCACTCACGAATTCTCTTTCGAATTCATTTGTTGATGTCAAAGTTGAAGTTAGAAATGCCAAAGAGATTAATTAATGAGGCTACAAGAAGTACGATAAACGGCCATGATCCATCGTAAATTTGAAACCAAAACAATTAATCTAATACGATATTATAATAATTAAGTCGAAAACATGTACGAAATTAGTATACTAATCATAGGTTCAGTTCCCCTTATTCTTCTCAATAGTTTTCTTCTACCACTTGATCGATCACTCATCACAGTGTGTGAGAGTTTTGACCTCCTAGTAAACAAAGATAAAAGGCAGGCTTTCTTACTGCATAGGGATGCCACAGACCCTCTGCTTATTTCATCTGGAGCAAATCGATTCTTCTGTTCTTTTGTGCACCCGTTTACATGTGGAAACTGGAGACGTACTGGAGATCCCAACTGATCGAACTCTAGCTAATCAATTTTGTTTAATTATACCCTGACCGGTCGACATGCATGCATGAGTAACAGTATCCAAGGTACCATTTTGCAATGCAATATAGAAAATTGGGGGTTCTTCTTCACTTCTTCTCTTCTCACATTCACATTTATCTTCTTTTGTTATATATATGGAGGAAACAGATCCATCAATTCAATTAATGCATTGATATTGATGTTGTCTTTCTGCCAACGTACGTGATACTGGTCCTAATGGAGTGTCAAAAATAAAATAAAAAACGAAACATGCAAGAAATCACATGCACAAATGTCAATAATTCGATGATCATGACTTTGTTATATATATATATATATATATATATATATATATATATATATATAGTCCATCTTGTCTGGATGGTCCGCATTGTGCGGATTCGGCTATTTCGACCATCGACGACTCCGACCAGTATAGCCGCACTCCCCTTCTCCCGGCGTTTATATGTGCCGACCGGAGCTGCAGAATCGGACCCCGGCGGCCGAAATCTCGAAATTTCAAGTTTCTAGACATCGTGCGGTGATTTCAAGATTTCGGCCGCCGTAGGCCAACGCTTTAACTTCGGCCGACATAGATAAGAGCGCCGGGAGGAAGGGAGTGCAGTTGTGCTGGTCGACGCCGTCGTTACGTGTCACCGGTGGCCAAAATCGCTGAATTCACACAATGCAGACTGTCCGGACGTCCACATCTAAACATTTATGTATATATATATATATATATATATTAACTATATGGCTTATTTAAAGGGCATTGTGATTTCCAGCTTTTTAAGTGTTTTTACTTTCATGTACATGAAAATGTCTAGATTAAAAATAAAGATGAAATGTTGATTGTTTGGTCAAACGCAAATGATAATCAGCGATCTAGTTATCAACTAAACATGCCCATCAGGTTGGAAATCAAAGCATGAACAGACGGACTTTTATTTCAAATAACAAAACTTTCTGATATCAGCTGGAGGCTGGAGGTATGTTTAGCGTACACAATTCAACAATTTAGAGTAAAAAAATGACAATGGGGAAAACAGAGTCAATTTGATTTTGAAGTACAGATGAATAACATCTTCACCAGCTGATTACTCTATAACTATCAAATCGTGCAAATTTAATTACGTTTTGAAAGTTTTCTTGTTCTTGCATTTGGACCGGGGTCTATAATCTATTGAAACTAATTGATTGATAGATACGGGAAAACTTATTGTACTAATTATCAATCAAATTATTTTCAATATAATAAATCGTTCATGTTCAATCCATAGACTACTTGAACGGAAATTCTTATTTTTATCGATAAAATTGTTTAAATGGGGTTGTTGGGATCACGGAATTCAAATACTTCTTCAATGAGTTTTCATCCAGTATACATTTGTTTGGGGAATCTTATGTGACTTCGATCATCAGTCATTTGGGAATCTATTCGTTTACAAATTTTTGTTACTTAGGGAATAATAGGCATATGAGTAGATTTCTTTCACCCGAGTAAGAAATTTCTGTTTATAGAAAGTCATATCCGATCATCAATCTGTCCTGGATATTAGGTACCAAATATTAATTGTAGCTATTCCAACAGTAATCTTCATAAGATCTGTGCATAAATGATTTTCACATCAATCTGCCATAAATAGTTAATAGCTAGCTTCATATGGATCTGGGAATGAATTCATGAATACATGAATCATTGTGGAGCTGACATTGATAGCTAGGTCAGGTATCCATCTCTCAATCAATCAATTCCCTCAACTAAAAAAATTTCATCCAATCAAAATTAAAAATTCATCGGACCAATGGGCGCTGGTACATCTGGTCCTTGCCAATAAATACTGCACCTTATTTCAGTATCAACTTAATTAGCTTAAGTCTGATCAGTTGCAAGTTTGGACCAGCTAACTAATATATATACAAATATATATATATATATATATAGTTTTTATTAAGAGTGAATCTTCACTCTGAAATTACATATTGAAGTTTCAATTTTAGTACACTTTTCGGTCAAAAATTTTCATCACAAGTGATTCAATATTTTAGGTATGTTATTCAAGATCATCTCTGCAAAATTTCATTCAATTCGGTTATCGTTAAGTCTGATCAGTTGCACGTTTAGACCAGCTAACTAATATATATACAAAATATATATATATATATATATATATATAGTCTCTATCAAAAATGAACCTTCACTCTGAAATTACAGATTGAAGTTCCAATTTTAGCACACTTTTCGGTCAAATTTTTTCATCACAAGTGATTCAATATTTAGATATGTTATTTAAGATCATATCTACAAACTTTCATTTAATACTGTACATATACAATATATATATATATATATATATATATATTATTGCTCTATGGTGAGAGATCGGGGTTTGTGATTTTCTTGTATTCAGACATACATTTCGAATAGTTGCTATTGTTGGAGTTGAGAAATCCCACGTACATCAGTTATTCATTGTAAATGTATTTGATTCGAACACCTATCTAATTAATTGAAACAACCGAACGAAGTTTAAGTTTTGCAATTAGCACAAATAATGTTCTATCCAGATTTAACCTTATTATTCTAAATCGTGCAGCATAGATTGTATTGGCAACCTCATTTGAGTTCGATCGATCGCATGGAGTTGAAATTCATGAACATCTCGCTTCGATTATTTTGTGACAAAGTTGAGGCCAAGCTATATGAAGCGATCAATCCCCCATATGCCTGTTTCTTATTTCAATATTTTCCAAAAACAATTATATTTATATAAGAAAGTTAATATAAACTAGGAAGTAGTACGTAATCCTACTGGCTTGAGCATTTGCCCACAATCAATAAGTCTCCTAGCGGTGGTGTAGGGCTCCTCATAATCTCATGTCCCAGCCTGTTCTCTAATATTGTCGAGGACCCTCATCATCTTCTATTCATAATTCTTTTATTATAAGAGGACATGAGAAGAATCCAAGTACTTGGCGACAATCAGACCAAAAGGATGCAATTTTGAAACATATATTTGCCTCCCGGTACGGTTCTGCTAAAATTTCCCACAAGAAGACACCCCTAGCCTCCTTTGGATTTTGGCTCGATCAGCTCTAACCTTTAGTAGTTGTTGCATTTTGGCCAAGGTAGGTCTCCCCAAGTGCACACCCTTTTACTGAAAATGACCTGGTCGGATTGGACATCAATCGATAATTGAGGGAAATACAAAAAGAATGATAGAAAACCTGAATACATGAAACCCTATTTTTTACCTATATATTTAGTTTAGTTCCATACTTCTGTACGTTGGTTACCAAAACACGGATTACTGAGAAACTGATAGAAATAGAATATATATACCTGTAGCAGCGTGACTTGATTCATCATCATCTCCAAGGTTACAATATATTGCCCCATGTGTATATGCCTTTGACCGTGAATTTATATAAGCTTAAACCCTAGCTTGGGTTGCAATTCCAGTTGCCAGCGAAATTTTCCCGAGCAATTTGCTATTTTGGATTGGCTTTGACTTTCCGCTCGAGTGTTACTGGATTATGAAAGATATGATGACCTGCATGCATCTCTGAATTCTGGGCTGGCAAGAAGGATTGCATTTTTTGCACTTTGCTTTTCTTCTATCTTTTCAAAACTTAAAGCAATTAGCTCCCTTTTTTTTTAACAGCTTGGCGTTGACATCAGAAGTTTGAACCTATTCATCTCTCTTCTAAATTGGAGAAACATTTCTATGGTCTATATATGTCTTGCACTCTTGCTGCTCACTCCATTCTTTAATATTGTCTGAAGATTTTAATTTGAGAGATTATACATAAGAGAGATAAACTTGTGGCTCAGTTCAGCTCTCATAGTTGACCCATAAACTTAGTAGGGTGTAAATGCCATTATTTATATGGCATGCAGGCCCTTTTGCTGTTGAGTGTTGACACTGAAATTGTCTTGTAATATTTTGGGGTGCAAGGATCATGATTCATGCACGGTTAATATCATGAGGCTGGGCTACTATATTGTCTATTAGTGATGACCAATGGACAACATAGCGCAAATATAATCAATTACAAACATAATCACCACAATGTTTGACAAGAGAAAACACCCCATGAGAGAAATTCCACCGATGGAGATGGACCGGTGTCCACCTCTTCGTTTGTATTGTTTCAGACTCTCAGCCTTTCAGCCTTTCAGGTCCAAAAACAGGCGGCTTGCTTTGAACTCTAGCATTTTCCTTCTATTGTACATTGCATTGGTGAAAACAATAAATTAAAATCTGAGGTTGCCCCAGATCATTTGGTCATGGTGAATTCTAATTGCACCTCTTATTTTATTATGTATACCTCTTTTTAATTTTTGAGAATTATTCTTTCCCATTTTATCCTCTAACAAAACAAAACTAAATAAATAATAACAAACTACTCAAAAGTATAAGACAACAATTTAGTTTACAAATAACTCACTACTTAATTTAATAAAGCAAATAAGGACCAAATTTTACAAATAATGGCAAATTGTCACATGTCATAAAATAATTTACTTTTTTTTACCCATAGTGTTTACTACTATCAATGGATAGGTTATCTGCTACTGTCGATTATATAAACTAACTTCTACTGTCGATTATAAAAACTAACTGCTACTGTCGAGTTAAAAACTAGTTGCTACTGTCGACTTGGAAGACACCTACTACTGTTCACTTGGAATGTACATGCTACTGTCGACTATGAATCTAACTGTTACTGTCGACTTCAAAGATACCTGCTACTGTCGACTATAAATCTAGCTGCTACTGTCGACTGAGAAACTAATTACTATTGTGGTTTTTGGTGAGCAAAATTCAAAATTTCAAAATAAAAGCCCATGACATAAGGAACAACTTTATATATTGGCTCACCTCCCAATTGCCGATGGTTTTTGGGCATAAAACTTAAATTTGGCGGAAAAAAAACTAAAAAATGAAGAGAGATAAATTTGTTAGATCTATGAGTGACATTTGGTAATTTTCATGAAAATAAAGGATATTTTGGATATTTTTGCATTAATTAATTAATCAGTTTTGTTTTACTTATTTTTTAGACTTTGACTTATGTTCTAATTTGTATAAGAAATATGAAAAGTGGATTTTTAGTTAATTTAAATGTAGTCTAGTACCACTAAGTAATTTTCTAAATAAATAACACAAGAATCCATAACATAAATAAATAAGATAAGATTGTTTATTCGAGAAGAACAAAGTAGATTCACTTTTTATGGGTGTTCAAATCGCAATAGAAGCTTGGCCAATAAGTGTATCTCTAGTCACAATGAAATCTGTAAAACGACATAGAAGTTTGGTTTGATTAAGATGCTAAGATAGTCATACAGGTTTGGTTTAATTAAAAAGAATTGAGATGATAACATGTCATCTGCTTACATGGTTTATCAGAAGAACTGGGTGAGACTCCCTTGGGTTGAAGAAAACAGAGAGAGACTTTTGTTCCTCAGATGAAACATAGGAAAACGTACTAAAGTGAAAAATTGAAAATTACCGTTTTATGGGAATAATAATGTTGGGAGGGTAAAACAGAGAAAACATTTTTACAAAAATTACATGAGGTAAACATAGTAAATTAATAGGTGCAACTAGAAGCACCCTTTGGTCACAAGTTCACAACTCGCTAGTAATCGAAAAAACAGTTTACAAATTACAACTCACTAGTCTCCAATGTGATGGTGTGATACTTTACAAAGTTAAACTCAACTTGACCATAACGTATATAGCTCAGTGAATCTGTGAATGCAACCAAATACACTTAGTTGTATCACTATAAGTTAATTCTGGCAACTAAAATCTCAGGGACATACTGAGTTTGTTCTTGGCAAAATCTCAGTATATGCAATGCCACGAGCTCACGCCATTAATTCAGAAGAAATCACGTTTGCTGATTGTAATGTTCTGGTCCTCTAAGAAACTCGTTATAGCATTCTTTTGCCAGCTTTTGAAGCTTCTGCAATCAACACCAGAAACTGTATAAGATCATTTGTGACTGTTATCTTGGTAACTACAGCTGCATGAAGGTTCTACTTTCTGTATGGGATTATTTTTTATTCTGCTATATATGAGACTTCTCCCCTCTACCGAAAGTCTAAGATACTACAGTTAACTTATTAAACATTTAAATCAACCATTACTCACTTGTGATCAAGATGAGCTAGAACTTCTCCACCAGGGAAAGCCAATTGTGTCGCCTCATAGGCTACTTTGATTGCTTGTTTCCAAGTTCCACCAATATCTTTTGTTTTTGTTTCTGTCTTGGACTTGCTTGGATCTTCCATTGGTAGTGAGTAACCCGAAATCAGATGGCCCACCCAGACATTATCTTTCCTGTTAGGAAAGGAATGGACTAAGTTCACAGACTAACAAAACCAGTTCACCACCAACAATAGTTCAATATTTCATACCAGATTCCACAAGGCATGCACATGCCACAGAAAAGAAACAAAGAAAAAAAAAGGACAGCATGTGAAGTAAAGACAAAGTACATAGCAGTGATAGCACACACATTAAGAACAAAGGGGAGGTAAGGAAGGAAACAGATGAAGCCTACAGCTCCAATATGAAATTACAAAAGTTTAACCCGGATGCATTTGCAGTTTTCTTGGACCTAATTACTATGATCTTAACAATCAATATGAGAGTTATAGATGAGTACACACTTAATATCTGATCCACTCCATGACAAGGGAAAACAGAAAGAAGCTGAATATGTCACTACTTAATAAGTGGTTTATCAAAAATAGAAAGAAAAGCAGAACCGAACCAACTTACAAAGCTATATCCATATGACGGGGTGCATAATGTCCACCACCTATCCCAAGAAGAACTCTTTTATTATTGTTTTCCCTACCAATTACATAGAGAATGAGGTTAGAGAAGCATTATCCAGAACAGATAAAAAATCTCAATTCATAACATATCACCAAGTATTTTAGGCTTTTAGCAAATAAATAGTAATTTTATGCCCTTATACTAGACTCAGGTTAAGAGAAGAATAATATTCTGCAACAAGTAAAAGAAAGGGAGACATAAAATTGGTCCTACATATATATGGATGAAGGCAGCAATATGTTCTAATGGTGAACAAGATAAAACGCATCATAAATCTAAAATGATTTTCCCAAGAAATAGATGCTGAAATGAGGAGAAGAAACTAACTTCTTACAAGGGACCAAACTGTTGGTTAACTTTTTAAGCAAAGAGATGCATTTTGCATATCAAAATGAAGAAACAGCCCAATAACTAATTCTACTGTCTACTTATATCATCAGTACCCATTCCAGTTTCCAACAGCAGCTCCCCCATTAAGTCCAAGTCCTTCCCAAACTAACTGCAAAAACAGAAATTGTCACCATTTATCCTCCCAAGTTGTGCCTTTATACATTTATTCCGATAACTTACATGAAAATAGTCATTGAATAAAATTGCCATTTCAAAAGAAAAGGAGATGAAGAAAAGAAACTTTAAGAGCTAGGGAGGACACCATTTGAAGCCAAAACTTAAAGAAAACATAATCCAATAAGGGAAGGAAAATGGTTTAATAAGAGGAAAAAAAGGCACATGGCAATGACCAATGCTTCAAGATAATCAACAGTCTACTCAACTAGAGCCATAACTTCAGCAGCATCCTGCCTCTTCCAGCAATCATCTGTACTACCTGTATCAAAAACAAAAACCAAATCTCAAAGAAACTCCCAAATGAAGGAAATAGAATATAATTTTTTTTTTTTAACCAAGACAGGAACTTCAGACCGAGCAACCAGAACACTAGAGGCAGAAGCAGTAAAGTCATCCTTAATTTGCACAAATTGATATATATATTGAGGAACTTCCATCAAATCCATACAAAAAGATGTTAATGAGATTACTCTAAAGACAACTGAAGCCACGCCATCCATTCTCCCATTCAGTATAGGAATAGTTCCATTATCACAACATGATGTTAAACGATCGAAAAGGGGCCACAAAGATAGGGGAAAGTCTGAAAACTCAGCAACAGTAATGCAGAATACATCAAATGAACATCCAACAAGTACCTCAATATATATCAAAAGAAATCATTCACTATGCCGGAAGCAATCGAAATAGTGTGAAATCAAAAAATATTGCCGAAAACTAGACTAGAACTAGTTAGCAAGGCTACGTTAAAGTGATTAAACTCACCAATCTCCAGAAACATCGTAGGCGTATCAGTGATCGGTCCATGATGCGTAGCCTCCAAAGTTATCTACATCACATTCAAATTCAATCCAAACAGTATAAAAACAACCTCACTGTAAAGACACAAACTCTAACTCTAACTCAACAGCAAGCTTCAAAGTTCCAAACCTCAAACTCAGGAACCAAGCCATGATCCTGAGCAATCCTCCCCAACAACCTCAGCCACGGTCCAATCCTCGGATTCGGCGGCGCGGCCCAGCCAGGCTTCCCGCCCTGCGGCAAAACGTCGCCGTCTTGCAAATGCGGGACGCCGATCGGATGAACAGTCAGAGCAGGGCGGCTGGAGGCGGCTTTGTGCTTGCTCAGGAAGATGAGCTCGTCGACGTGTTCGCCGGTGGCTTCTTTCCAGCGAGTGTCGAGGTAGTCCTCTTCGATTATGCTCCGGTTGTGCAGCAGAACCCTAACGGAGCCGTTAGCGAAGGCGTTCATGTCCTGCAGAGAAGAGGTGGGGGCCCAGCCGGGCTTGGAGAGGAGAGCATTGGCGGGGTTGACGGAGGCCGGATCGGCCGTCGTCGCCACTATCAGAATCACCATCTTTGTCGTTCTTTGTTTTTCCGGTGCGAAACTAGGCAACCTCCTTGTATGTATTATGGTTTTCTGATGAGAACTTTCCTAAGAAGATACGGGAGATATACAGAGGGTATAACTGTCTTTGAGATATATTTCGACGTATTCGATCGTATCCGGGGCGTGTTCGACAACTTCCGACGCGTTTCCGGACGTTGTGCAGAGATATGACACGCTCAAAAACCAGTCGGATATGTCCCAGATATGACCGGATAAGGGCCGGAGAAAATCGGTCTATTTAGGGAAAGACAGTTTTGCCCCTATGTGTTTTCTCAATACCTGGAGACATTGACGAAAAAGCCACATCGACCTTGGAGGCCTTGATACGGAATGCGTGATACGGAACTTGTCATGACAAACTTCTCGTTGTTGATTATGTCACTGATTGTATTACGGAGAATTCTGCTATACACTGTTGCATACACTTTCCACCACAAATCTCACACCCACATTTATCGTGCATTTTATCAAACACTCCGTCACCACAAAAAAGTGTGTGTATAGCATACATGTCTGTACAACAGACAAACCCTTGTATTACTTCTAGGTACTTGACTAAGGACAATGGTATCTTATTTTCTGCAGATCTGTTAGACACATCAGAGGTTCACATTAGAATGTAGGAGAGCCGCTTATATTAATGCTAAGCCAAAATTTCAGCCAAGTGTGTCAAGATTTTGTAGATTTTCTGTTCGAAATCTGAACTGATTACATGTACTAACTAGTAACTAGTTCTCAAATGGTAGATATGCATGTGTGATCAATAGGGGATAATGGGGGGTAGCTATATATCTTACCAGACCTTCAAAGCCGAAGCCAACTGATGCATGCAGTCGCCAACTATATAACCGAAGCCCTCCATGCTCGTTAGCAGGCAATAGCATCTGATCGTTTTGGTACCATGTCACTTCCTCAATCTTCTCCTGTTAGTCACCTGTTTCAAGAAACTGAGCTCATCAGCCAAGAAACCAGAGACATGATATCCACTCTACCTAGAGAAAAAGGGAGTTGGATGACTGATCTCCATCAGTACCAAGGCTTTTGGTACTCCATCTCTTTAATGCAAGGAGTCATGGCGTCCCAAAAACACTTTCAGGCGCAAGCTTCTGATATCTTACTTGTTACTCCTCCCAAAACAGGTACCACTTGGCTTAAAGCAATTTTGTTTTCCCTAGTTTATCGAGGAAAGTATCATCCTCATGAGCACCCTTTGCTCACAAAAAACCCACACGTTCTTGTACCCTACTTGGAGATCGATCTGTACCTTCAGAACCCGGTACCTGACCTCATGAACGGCTATGCGTCTCCTCGGCTTCTTTAAAGTTTGAACTCACTCACCACTTGTTTCTTTACCAGAATCGGTGAAAGACTCTGCTTACAAGGTTGTATATCTGTGTAGAAACCCCAAGGACATTTGTTTCATTCTGGCATTTCATGAACAAATTGAGACCTGAGGGTTGGGGAACCAATCCAGTTGAAGAAGCATTGGAAAACTTCTACAGGGGAGTGAATATGTATGGACCCTTCTGGGATCATGTGTTGGGGTATGGGAATGAGAGCTTGAGAAGGCCTGAAAAAGTACTTTTCCTTAAATATGAGGAGCTGAAAGAACAACCAGGTTTTCATTTGATGAGGCTAGCTGAGTTCCTGGGGTTCCCATTTTCCCCAGAAGAAGAGGCGCAAGGAGTGGTGGACAACATTTTAAGGATGTGTAGTTTTGAGAATCTGAGCAATCTGGATGTGAACAAAAATGGGAACTTGCCGTATGGCGTGGAGCATAGGGCTTTCTTTCGGCGAGGGGAGGCTGGAGATTGGAGGAATCTTTTGACAGCTGAGATGGCAGAAAAGGTAGACCGTATCACTGAAGAGAAGTTGCAAGGTTCTGGATTGAAATTCTATATTGACTGGGAAGTTACCGTCCGGCGAGGAGCATAATGCTTTCTTTCGACGACGAGAGGCTGCAGAGAGGGAAAATGTTTCGACAGCTGAGATGGCGGAACAGCTGGACAACATCACTGAAGAGAAGTTGCAAGGTTCTTGATTGAAATTTTATGTTCGCTTATGTGTGTTTATTTACTTCTTAATAAGGTGTTGTTCGTGCGCCTGTGTACTATGACATTGGTTAATTCCAACGTCAATATTTCAATTTCAAGATGAAAATAAAGAGTATTGCCAATCTGTTGTCTAAATTTCAGAATCCGAGTTTTTCTATTTCAATACAAACATTGTAGACATTTGAAATGCCTCGAGGGCAACCACAATCTACCACGTCAAATAGAAAGGTGCATTAGTTGTTTCATTCAGAACATGCATGTTGGTCCATAAATCACTTAGGTAGTTTTCTCTCAACACAAACTGATCATATATATCAAAATAACTTCGTCGGCAGGTTATGCCTTCCTCAAGTAATGATGTAGTGCATAATGCACCAGAAGCGGAGGTGCTTGCAGTTGCTATAATAAAGGTTGTGAGCAATTTTCGAAAGGGTGGGTGAATTTGTAGGAGTCTTGCTCACTTATTCGAAGGACCCCGTGTGACAGTGTTAAAAATGATTGATCCCTTTATGATTGAAAATAGGTAAAAACAAATAATAACAAAATATCACTTATTGTTTACATGAATTTACAATCATCTTACATTTTTACACTTAAATCAATGTTTTTTGTGTGTGTGGCTATTGTGAGCTATACGTTAAAA
This sequence comes from Argentina anserina, assembly GCF_933775445.1. Lineage (NCBI taxonomy): Eukaryota > Viridiplantae > Streptophyta > Magnoliopsida > Rosales > Rosaceae > Argentina > Argentina anserina. The sequence goes on from NC_065875.1 coordinate 23,744,728, forward strand.
TTTGAAATTGATTGTGTAATTATCTAGACAACACTTTTATAAAGTCGATCAAACGTTTTATTTATGTACAAATTAATTATCGCACCTTCTCAAACTTTTGGTCGATATGGTGTGCATATATATTAATATACTTTTTATTTTTAATCAATTATTGAGGGAAAATAAATAAACTTGAACCACTATACTTTTTTCTTTGCTATATTAATTATTTGGCAACAATGACAAGCATGCATGCAATGATGATATTGTTATAAACGTTGTATGGCTTTTTACTAGTCAACGCATTACACAATATTCATATCATAATCAAGCTATATATCTATATATTAAGATCTTGTCTGAAGTGTCTTGTGCAAAAATTAGTAAATGATCTATTTTCAAAAAACTTTTATGTCACATATATGTTGTAGGAACTCTTCGATCTTCAGTGAGTAGTTTCATCGCGTCGCGCAATATTATGTATCCTCTCTCTAAACCTATGCATCACGATACTTGCACTAAGTCGCGTATTGCGTGTCGGTCACGTATTTTATATGGACACATGAATACGTCCGGACACGCATGCCCAAAAATATTCACAATTTGGATACGCTATATTTGAAATGGACACGCTTGTCTGTTGAAAATACACAAATAAGAGGAGAAAAAAAGATAATAAAAATGAAAATTGCTTATGATGAAATTTGAATCAAATTTTTCTTTTTCGATACGAATGTAGATATTAGACAAATACTTGTAGGGCAACCACAAATCTACTACGTCAAATAAAAAGGTGCAAAAGTTGTTTTCATTTAGAACATGCATGTTGGTCCATAAATGACCCAGGTAGTTTTCTCTCAACACAAACTGATCATATATATCAAAATAACTTCGTCGAAAGGTTATGCCTTCCTCAAGGAATGTTGTAGTGCATAATGCACCAAAAGCGGAGATGCTTGTAGTTGCTTGTAAGAGAGAATTCAACAAACGGTATCAAAACTATTGGTTATTCTAACTTTTAGTACCTTACATTTGAAAACTATCGCATTGGTACTTCAAGTTTATATTTTAGCCTAATTTTAGTTTCTTTCATCAATTAACACCGTTTGTAGCTTCATCCTCCACCAATTTTAAGGGCATTTTCGTCACTTCGTTATTTTTCGATTTCATCTTTCATTTTACTTCAATTTCAACTTTTATTTTAAAGAAAAAACCCAAGTTAATTAATTCATATCATTTCATTATAAAATTAAGAAAAAAAAAGAAAATAGTGCATGAATTTAAGACCACTATTAATTTGTGTAAATTAACTTCAAAATTATAAATTTTCATACATCAAATTTCAATCTAGACTTACTATAGACGCACAACGTCAAAACACGTCGTTAGCTCTCTATTATTATTGATTCATTGAAGGGTAGTTCAGTACTTCACCTAAGTCTCTTCCTCTCTCGCGTTTTTTCTCTGAGAGTCTCTGCCCACACGTCCCCTTCTTTGAGTTTTCTCTCTACATATCCAATCTCTTCCCTCTATGGCAAAGACCACCAAATTAATCACCTCTCATATGCACATGCACCCACCAAAAATCAATCAACCCCTCTATCACCAAATATATCGACTCAATTTCTAATTTATCACCAAAACCTAATTTGTATCTCAACATTGGAAAATGAGGAGGTTGAGATCGGCTTGAGCTCTAAATCCTCAAAGGAAACAATGATGATGTGCTTGTATTATCTTATATTTCTATGCATCATATCCTTAATTTATTTATTTAGTTCTCTAATTTATGAATGATTTATGTTATTTTAGGGTGTTTATAGGTTTGTGTCAAAGAAAGAAGAAAAGAAGCTAAAATGAGCTAACAAATATTTTATATTTTTCATTGTCAGAATCTATATGTGCATAACATCCGACTTTGCCGAGCTACTGTAGGAGTTCGAGATCGAATCAGACTATGAGCCTTATACCATTGGAAAGATACATATGTCTATTTTATGTAGGATTTTACAGATCTTGCTTTTGATACTCTGAGAGGAAGTTATAATTATTTGAGTGACAAGGGGTCAGAGCTGAAATCTACCTGGGTTTGTTAGCATTCATGGAGAATTCAAGTTGTGTTTCCAAGTTCATTCAATTTCAATACATCAAGGTCAATGATTCAGATGAAGATGCAAATAGTACATGGATTACTATTTTTACAAAATATATTTCAAGGTTTTTTCATTCCATATCAAGTTAGGAGTCTTAAACCAAGTCTTACAAGGAAACTGAAGTCAATGATGAGCAAAAATCTTCCTTATATAAAAGAGCACGAATTTCATATGATAGGAGGTCTCCAGAGCACAATGTAGACGCCTAAGGAGTACAGATCATCCATTCATCTTCCTCATTCCATTCTTTTATTGTTTTTGTTATGTTTTTTCTTAGTCGTAGTTTTTAAAACTTTTTTCTACGGTTAGGATGATGCACTTTCAAGATTGTTTATGTAGTTTAATATTTTGATTTGATGGATTTATAGTTTCTTTATGATGAATTATTAGTCACTATTTGAATTGATGCTTTATGTTTAAGTTCTTTGATTGATCACCCTAGGGCTTTATGTTTAGAAGATGATTTTGAGGCGTACCTACAATATAATTCAATTTAGCTTCTTGTGATTAAGAATTGTGAATTACATTATTGTCGTACCTGAAGTAATGGTTTGCATAGTTCTCTTGTTTTCTAGAACGTAATGAATCTTTCATGTTAAATTTATGTCGTACCTGGATAGACTTCATGCTAGGATATACGACATTTGCCCTACCTAAATAATATCATATACTTAAGGAAAATTATGGTCTAAGTACTGTACCTGGACTTAGATATGGGAATTGTCATCTAGAGATACAAAAAAATCTATTAGTTGCATTGATACATAAATAGAATTGTTAGCGGTTGATTCTGATACCCTAGGTTTTATCTTGTTTGTTTCTTTTATAGTTTGTTATTTGAAAACCTAAAATCTATTTTCTTAGTTTAGATCAATTAAGTTATGATTAAATCGATTATTAATCTCTAGTTGGAACAACCTCGTATTTGCACACTATACTAACGACGATTCGTGCGCTTGCGAGTTTTAAATAAAATTTCACAACAAACAGCTACGACGACAAACGAGGGTGGAAGGATGAGCTTATCGAGGTTTGCAGCAGGAGGAGGCTGAACCAACTTTGTCTTCTTGTCGTTCTCCTGGGTATTGGGTTCATATGGGTATCACCGTCTGAAGCTCATTGATCCCCTCCATGCCCATCTCCCAATTTGTCAATTAAGGGCTGCAATTTCTCCTATATCCTTATGGTCATTAGAAATATTATGCTCAGACCCATTGAGTATGCTTCGTAAGATCATTCGGGAGGATGAAGCTGTACGGCGCACAAATCGGGTGACAACAAGCCTAGACATGCAAATTCGGTGTGGTGGATTAAACTGAGGTAAGGTTGGGGGTGAAGGTGTCGATAGTGTTTAATTGTTGTTTATGGTGGTTATGAATGCATTGGAATTCACGCAAGATGCGAAGGAGTGGAGACATGGAGACTGTTTTACCCTTTAAAGTGCATACTATGTTAGAGAAATTAACGACCACATTGACGTCGTGCATGTATATGAGGTCGGGATTATAAAATTATATACTAAAGCTCATATTTTAGAACTTGATGTACAAATATTTATAGTGGGTCAAAGTTCATGTACACTCAGTAAAACTTTCCCTAAAATTAATAAGCATTTTTTATTTACCATAATTATTACAAAAAAATTAAAGTTTGCAATTACAAAATAAACTAACATATATTTTATATTATATATGTACATTAACCAACAACCATATTGTTATAATAATATGCTAAAAAACTCTATCATAGGCATTTAAATATTTCAAAAGCAAAAGAAAATGCTTATATAACAATTGGTTAATTTGAATGGTATAAAATGTTGGCTATAAACTAAGTGAAATTAGTAAAAAATAAAGTGACGAAAATGTCTTTACAAATTGGTAGGACATAAAGTCACTAACAGTGTTAATTGACGGAATGAACTAAAATTAACTTGAAATATAAACTTGAGGTACCAATGTGATAGTTTTCAAATATGAGGTACTAAAAGTTAGAATAACCAATAATTAAGGTACCGTTTGTTAAATTTACTCTTACTTGTAATAAACCATGTGAGCAATTTTTGAAATGGTGGATGAATTTATGGGAGTCTTGCTCATTTATTCGAAGGACCCAGTCTGACAAAGTGTTTTTTGGAAACTATTCTGACAAAGTGTTAAAAATGATTGATCCATTTATGATTGAAAATAGGTAAATATCACTAACTGTTGGATACGGATTGTATGCACCACGGAGTGCAACCACCGTCGCATACTTTACTGATATCGAGATGATTTGAGCCATTAATTAATCAAGGTAATCCACAGCCATTAGATTCCTTTTTTTGGTAAGTAAGCCTTTAACGGTCAATATTTTGTTGACTACACAACACTGAGGTAAATAATTAAAATTTGTAAGTTTTTCACCTAACTTGATTTCGAAGTTTCAGAAAAAACAACACTCAGAGAGAGAGAGAGAGAGAGAGAGCTCTTTCTTGGTGGCGGCGGCGCTGGTCCGACTACGTCTGATGCTAATGATGACCTTTTCCCTTGACGGTATTTCTTGCGTGTGGTCGGCTTGTGTTTTGCTCGTGAGATCTAAGGTTAGGGGAGTTTGTGGTGATGGTTAGCTCAGCCGGTGTCGGTGTTGCGTGGTCGGAGGCGGCGTGCAGGGCTTGTGTTCGAAAGGGTAGGGGTGGGGATCGCTCATATTTGGATCAGATTCTTCCAATTTTGATTTGGGGAAGGCTTGATGAGGAGGTATGACTGTACTGGTTGCGGTAGTTGTCTGCTTGGCGAAACCAGCGGCAGTGGAGTGGATTGGAGAGGCGGGGATTACTGTGATTTCTCATTAATGAAAAACGGCCACTGTTGTTTTTAACTTTCGAGACATGGATGCCCATCATATTTGCAGCACATTCTCATCTGTCATATGAACAATATGCATATATATCATTGTATGATCACTTTCCAGGTTCTTTCTCAGCCATAGCTGATGAGTGATGAAGGTTTGACTTTAGGAGTCCCACGTGCCCAGCCAATGATGATGGTAAACATTGGTTTTTAACTTTTTATCTTGTTTTTCACAGTCCGTCTAATAGACAAAGACTAACATAAGTTTTTAAAAAATGTCACGTGCCTTAACACGTGTTGCTAGTTCCTGCACACTGCTGAAGCACTAAATACACTCTCCTAACTGTTTACATGAATTTACAATTATCTTACATTCTTACACTTAAATCTATGTTTTTTCTTCTGTGGCTATTGTGAGGTATACGAAATTTGAAATTGATTGTATAATTATCTAGACAACACTTTAATAAAGTCGATCAAACGTTTTATCTATGTACAAATTAATTATCGCAACTTCTCAAACTTTTAGTCAATATAGTGTGCATATATTTTAATATACTTTTTATAATATATTTTAATCAATTATTGAGGGAAATGAAATAAACATGAACCACTATACTTTTTTCTTTGCTATTAATTACTTGGCAACAATGACAAGCATGCATGTAACGATGATATTTTTATAAACGCTGTATGGCTTTTTACTAATCAACGCATTACACAATATTCATATCATAATTAAGCTATCTATCTCTTAAGATCTTGTCTGTAGTTTCTTATGCAAAAATTAGTAAATGATCTATTTTCAAAAAAGCTTTTCTGTCACATATATTTTGTAGGGACTCTCTAATCTTCTGTGAGTAGCATCATCGTGTCGCGCAGTATTATATATCATCTCTCTAATTAATGTCTAAACTCAAGATGTTTCAATTCGGAGTCAGGACACTATCAAGGTGGTCATCTCTGGCCTCCTCTCGATCAAGGTGGCCTTTTTCAATACTCTCCTCTCTACCAAGGGATCATCTCGATCGGACCTCGATCTTCTATCCTTTTTATGCATGTTTGGTGGTCTCTTGATGAAAAGCCAGGCGAATCAATCCCTGTAAATGGCGCACCAATTAAATCATTCATCCTTGAAGATGTAGGACATAGAACATGCCTCCGATATTGGGGCGGCGCAGCTCTGCTCATTTGTTGGCAGGAAAAAATGAATCGAGTCGACTCCGAACTGATGGGTTATTTCTAAGGCTAAATTTTACAAATAGTGCATGAAATATAGCTCACTAATCATTTAGGTACATCAAGTTATAAATCATAGACTTCAGTACTTAAATTTAGAACTTTAACTCATTAATCATACACGACTTCAATGACACCGTTATTAAGATGTCATGTGGCCTTATTTGAGGGTTATTTTAGTCTATCATAATCGTATTGGGCACCCGACTCCCTTTTTGGAGCAGCAACCTCCCTTTCATTTCTAGTTTTCTCCGCATCTAATTCATAATATTTCTCAAATAACTAAACAAGAAAGACACTGAAATCCTCATAGCCGACGAGTGAGCGAAAACGATGATTGAAAAGGAGCCCAAATTTTCAGTCTTTACAAACCTGAGAACCAAACAATTGTCAGAACATCCAAATCCTCTTTAGTCACAATTCACAATCCCCTTTTCTCATTACAACCACCGACAACGCCTCCGCCTTGAATTCGGAAATCCTTCTTCTTTTGCCCATTTGCACCTCAACATCAAACTTGTGAAGGAGTTGGATCAGCGATTGAAGTTCAAGGAGGGGCCAAGGTCGGGAGAAGGAGATGGGTTTGATTTAGCGTGAGAGGAAGCGAGATGGGTTGTGGTTCCGGCGATGTCGATAAGGTTATATTCTCCTTAAATAACTTTATGAAATCAAGCTTCCCATTGGGCTCATATCCATAACCCATCAATGTCTTGAAGATGGTGGAGTCAATGAAGGTTGTTCATGGCTTAATCATCTTGGGAAGAAGAACACGAAGGAGCTGTGGGTTGTTAGAGAGAGCAGTATATTACCAATTTATCCCTAACAACAATGGACGCCAACATAAATTTGATGATTTAACGACATGCATACATTTTAATTAGAATTTTTAAGGTAATGTATAAAAGTTAATGATTTAAAACATGAGACACCTATATTAATAGTGGGTTATATTTCATGTATTGTTGTTAAAATTTTCCCTATTTCCAAACCAACTTTTCCCCCTTATTTACACACTCAAAATTGTCAATTGTAGCAAGGGTAAAGGGTCTTTCCCATAGAGGACTTAGAAAAATCAATATACTCAAAAGTTGTCACAAAAGTGACCACTACTCCTACTGAATAGTAGTCGAAAAAACCTACATAAAAACCTAATCTTAACTACTCCGAATATTTTGTAAATTTACATAGGTATACTAGACACACATACGGACTCAAATACACAATTGCGAAATATTTGGAGCTCGTTTGCTATAGAAAATAAATAGGGGAACATAGAGGATAGAAAGTGACGAAAACTGATTTTGGTTTTGGGTTTGAAAAACAAAGATAAAGAAGTTAGTTAGGAAAAATGCAATCCACCTCCAACAATCACACACAAGACAATTTAGTTGATCTTAATCCAATCAAACTAGATGAAGATACTTAGATTGGCTCATTACGCTTGAACACAACCCGTTACTCTTTCGTACTTCATACGCCAGGCAGGAAGTGCTATACACCTAAACTATTCCCAAGCAATTAAATCTAAAGGTACGCTCATCAGATTTAACATGCAGAGATCATTAAGGTCTAAAAGAGTTTGAGACATCACTAGGCATCGTAAATTACTTAGTGTCCTCCTAAACCTAGGACTCAGTTTACTTGCTAACTACAAAAGCTAACAATTGATTCCCTAGATATATTGAGGAGTCTGATATTGACACATACATCAAACAATCAAATCAATAGAACCCTAACATGCATACTAAGCGTGCACTCAAAACATACAAGCAAACATTCATTAATGGAGAAGTAGTAAACCAAAGTCTCATCTTGAATTAAAAGAAACTAAAACCAAATCTCAAATCATCTTGTGGATCATGTCTAGGGCTTCAAGCAGCCCCTTAACTAAGCAAAACCTAAATAAACATAATATAAGAAGAACAATGAGAATAAGAAAAGAGAGGTGTAGCTGAACATAATATCAGAAGAACAATGAGAATAAGAAAAGAGAGGTGTAGTTGCTGGGATAGAGGAAAGAGAGACATATAAATTCTCTTTTATATAAGCTTCCTTCCACCAATCTCTCTTGTTTTAGGTTTCCTTCGGACATTTTGATTGGTGTCAACTCATTTATTTCATCGTCATCTGCATCACATTTGTATAATAAGTTGGGACATGAAGCATGAACTTGTCCGTGAGCCTTCCGGTGTCATTTGGGCCACGTGACATAAAATCCCGTCAAGATTCAGATTCACGCGCAGACTGACCTTCGAGTACTAAGTTGGGCATAACTTCCTCTAGAAAATAGGTATCGATTAACCGTAAAAAGCTCTAGAAACTAGACTTCCGTATCTACCATGCATATAAAGATCATAATCTAGTTCATTTTGAGATGCTCTCAGTTCTCTGTCGAAGTCAACTGATCTAGGGCTGGGCAAAAAGCCCGAAGAAGAAAAAAAACCCGGACCGGACCGACGGGCCCGTCCGGGCGGGCCGGGCTTTTTTCCAGGCTCGTGTGTTGTCATGTGATAAACGGGCCGGGTTTTGTTATGTCCGAGCCGGTCCCGGGCCTTCAGATCCTTAAACAAAAAAAACCGGAAACCCGAGACATTAGGTGTCATTATATAATTGACTTTCATAAGTGATCCTAAACTTATTGAATAGATACAATGACACTGGAACATAACCAAAAACAGAGTTAGGCCCGGATGATACCGGTTCAAGTTTTACTCGGGCCCTGCAATTAACTGACCCGGGCCCTGATTTTTTAAGAACAAAGCCCGGCCCGTCATACTACAACCGGGCCGGGCCCGGGCCGTGAAAAAAATTGCCCAGGCTGAACCCGCGCCCAGCCCTAAACTGATATGACAGGCAGATTCCCCAAAATTGTCTTTCAATGCCTCTTTTTCTTTCTTTCTTCCTATTTATTTCGAAAAACCTACTAAAACAAATAAAGAATGTAAATAACTAAAATATATACTAAATTAATAAGTATAATATAGGGAAATATGACACAAATAATGTATATTTATGATCCTATCACAAACCGGCCAGTACAAAACGCAATATATATATAAGAAATATCAAATATGCATGCATTCTATGACATGCAAAGAATTAATTACCTTAATTTCGATTTATAGAGAAATATATGTCTGTTATTCATTTGGTGTCATATACCTTGCGTTTTAACAACTTTAGTCTTCACCTCAAACACCCACATAGTTCCAACTTAGGCCTACATTGTGTTTTGTTTTGTACAAGGAAAGCCAACACACAAGTGTTATATATAGCTAAATATTATGTCAATACCAAGAGCCGAACTAAGGCCCAGATTTAGGGTTTGACAACAGCTAGTCCAAGTCATTGGCTGTTTAATTAACCAGTTACATCAGCAGAACCAGTTTAGACGCCCAGTTGCCCATGATGGTCTTGGTGCCTAAGTTGGAGTTGTACCCTTGCTCATTATCAATAAGCCAGCTTAATAATCAGGCTTCTATATCTTCTGTCTCAATTTTAGTATAACCAATTTGTGCTTCTTCTAATTCTTAAACATCTACTTAATCTTCTTTCAGACATTCTTGTAGTCGATCGCTAAATCCGATAAGCCTCAACGACTTAACATGGCTGTTATATTGGCTTCGAAACAATAATGGATCGACATACTACTTAACTATGTACTGTGTCGTGATGCAATATAACAGCGATCACATGCATGGCTTCATTAGAGTAAACGCTTGGCTTCGAGTTCTAGCTGGACCTGCTAAACCCTAAAATTACACGACTAAATACTTGCTTCCCAGATTTTTACGCTTACAATGCTAGTTATTATTTGATTTCATCTTTACCGACTCTGCCAGAATTTCTAACTGGAACTAACTTCGAGTTCCCTTAAAGTTGCCAGCTCCTAGTGTTAGCTAGCTATATGTTGTTGCTATTAGCTGGCTGCTTTAATTTATGTGTTACCAAACTATATATTTGGTTGTTTGTTCCCAACTACAATATCTGATTGCCGTATCATAGGACTATAGTAAGATCGACCCGAAAGTAGCACTGTATTTTTAAAGAAATTTCTTTACCGTATGTACCACTTATATCTCGATCTATTCTTCATTCAGTTCATTGCACTATTGCTTGAAAACAATTTAGTTAATAGGGACTCCGGACTCTATCATCTATTTGCACCATGTGTATATAATATAAGAGACGTCTTTGTATAGTTATACATATTGATATCGAAGTCATTCGCGACTTAGAGTCGCAAACTCGTTATATATCCATGCCATGTTCAGAATTCTCCCGATCGAGTTCCGACGTACTTCTAGCTATCTAGTATTACTAATTTACTTTATGCATGCTTTTGATCAATTTTGAAGCGAAAATGATACGCATGGACTTAGGCAATATATGGATGAACCCGGGGGAATTAGCTATGCCCTTGTCCAACGTATATAATATCTTTAAAATATGTCATAGCTAGCGGCCAGTACGAACACGTATGTAACCAATCTAAAACAATGAAAATTCATGCAACCATGATGATCGAGTTCGATTCCTTTCATAAAAATGTCTAGCGAGAGACATGTCACAACATCGTCCACACCACGAGTTGGTAGATTGATTATGAAAAACTAGTTGATCTAATCCTATTCCTAGACTACAAGTATGGCAATCTCTCAACTAACAAATCTAACTAGGACGACCTAATTATTATGAAGATCTTATAGACGACCCAAGCTAGCTAGCATTGCTTTTATTGTGGACCATATATGTGGCTATAGCTTGTGTGTGAAGAAAAGTACTGAAGAGCGGTGAATGGTTGTTCCTATAATTAGTCAGTGAGTTAGGTGATTAGTACCCACAGAATGAGCTAGAGCAGCTAGGGTTTGGTTACGGACCTAATGTAATATGCTGATTTTCTGCTACATATGAAACACGAGGCTTATACATGCACGACCGTAATTCCAACACCAACTAGGATTGTATGTTTAATTATGTGCCAAACCCCATTGACGTCGATCGATCAGCAATGCTTTCATGACAAGTTTACTTGATAATTAAAAGCATGGAGATATAATTAGTTGACATCTGAAATCACTAATAAATTAACCCAAGCTAACCAAATTTAGTGCAATACAAATATATATCATTTTAGAGTGCTTTGTGCCACAAGTTGACAATAAGATACAGACTCTAACGCTCTACAAAGTAGTGGGTTGAAAACTTGAAATATTAAACATAAAAGCTATTTTCTCCGTCTTGCAAAGAACACGTACGAGAGTGTTATGAAAACATATCGATATGGTTGGAATTCAAAATCTAAAACCGAAATAAAGCTACAAGTTGTTGTTGTAAATTAAGTTGTATGTTAGTTAACAAACCAACACGTTTACTAAAAAACTAGATAGTTGAATTCATAATTCATCAAATCACCAGCTAATTAACCAGCCGGTAAATGAGTTAAGCACCCATTTGCAATGTCATTTTCAATTTCTTTTTAGGAAAACTCTATTACGTCGTCATTGATGACGTGTAATACAACGTACCCATTTCAAACGTGGTGGGGGAGACTAGTCCTTCATGGTACGGCTTCGGACGTGACAGCCACAAATCTGGGCTTGGTTGGTTCCCATCAATCATTCAGTATTGGGCTTCGCGGACGACAAGGCCCACACGGCTTTTTAATTATGTGGACGTCGTCATCGTACGAAACGTGTGTACCGACAAGTTATTCTTCTTTGTCCTTTGTATTCTCAATCCAGACCAAAAACAGCTATTTGCCATTCCCTACTGCTAACTGGAATCTTAGATTTGGCGGCAAAGGAAAGCTATTGTTTTATTAACCATTTTCTTGTTTATGATTATTGATTTGAATTTTATATGATTAATCATTATTATGAGTTAATTTCAGGGTTCATTTACTTTACAGCTGTTATATGTCATACATCAGTATCAGACGGTAGATAAATGGGAAAAATATTAATGCACGTGGGATGATGGTGTGAATGTGTGGTAGATGTTACAACATACAACAACGCACCATAAAATTTGCACCATAAAATTTTCCTTAATATCATAGTTTAGTTAGTTTGAAGATGATGTTTTTTCCTGCTTGAAGAAAACTAAAACTTCATGCGTGCCATCATTCCACGTGAGCTACATACCGCATAACAAATGTAATTAATATAATAAAGGAAAAGAGTCGATACAATGGTACATATTTAGATAAATTTATCAAATTATTAGAATCTATAAATTCATAGATCTGATCTCAAATCTTCGTTGAAGTGTTCCAATTCTGCATTACAACATATATAGCTGATGGTCTTTAACAATACCGAATTTTGATTTTAGGCCAGAGAGTGATTGTTCTAGATTGTTAGCAAGAATCGGAGATGAACGTTAGAACGTTCGTTTTGATCGGAATTTCGAAACTAGGAAGATAATAACACTTGGGTCCAGCCACCCTATTTCCTTCTCTGTTTTTACTGATATTTTTTTTTCTCTGACGTGGGACGTGAACTGGCATGGCACCAGAACAACGTTTGGTGGAGTCCAAAGGACGTCTCTAAATGAGAGAAGAAAAGAGCAAAAGCTTATGAGACGCACATGCTACGTGCGTGACTGCCATGCCAGCTGCAGATGCAGAGTCTGCTCTCACTGGTCTGCCGCGACTCACGTGCACCTGTACGAACCCTCGACAAAAGATTTAGCTTCAGTTTTATTTTCTCTTTTTTACTGTCTTTGTATAACAAAGTGGGTCGGGTCGGTGTTAATATATTCATGCTTAGAGTCCGGTTGACCGTTGACGGGTACTACTGAAGTAGGTTGAAGACCTATTGATTACCTAACCAAAGTGGTTAGCGATGAGCCGATGAGTGAAGACAGTTAAGAGTGGTAGTTAGTGGTTATAGGCGGTTGATTGTTAAATATTGTGGAACACGTGGTTGCTTCATGATAAGGATTATTAAGAGGTCCGGATCGATGATGGTGATGATGATAATGTCACACCTGCTTGGATTTGATTCAAGCTTAGCTAAAAAAAGCATTGTCTTTGTTAGATTTATGAATCTCTTTGGGTATAGTAGAAGACTTAATGACGACGAATGATTTGTGATAATTTATTATGTGCACGTCTGAAAAGAGAGGTTTCGTGAAATGTAGAAGGAGAGAGATCATAGTTACATAGGATTCTATACCGAAAAGTTGAGGATTAGAGTATTATGTAATTGAGGATTATTATCGATCTGATGATTCTGATCGGAAGCTATACAAGTGCCCTTTTAGACCAACCTTCATGCATGATAAGATATCATTGTTTATTTTCTTAAGATACAAGGAATTAAGAGGTGAAATTTATATTATATTAAAAAAGGTACACGTTAACTTAATTAATATTTAGAAAATAATGAAAATGAGATTTTTGATTCATAAAACGCTTGTCGTAGCATTTTAGTTGTTTAACCAATAAAGAAAAAGAAGAAACTTTGGTTTATAGTCTTTTTCTTGCAAGATTTTTCAGTAAATAATGAAGAGCATACTATCAGAGATCATGAGATCAATTCCATATTGGTTGAATTATCGATCGAGAATTAATGAGTAATTTAATATCTGTTATATCTTCGGAGTTTTTCATAAAGCCCGGGTAACGTATCTCATGCATGGAAATCTTGTACAATCGATAAACTGAAATGTACGTGACGAGGTTCAAATACACAATTGCTTGATTCTCAGGGCACTTAAAATCAATATGTTTGCTTGTTTCCCCTATTTGCCATATGAACTCCACACTATATCGACCACACGTACTCGCAATTCCTCAAACACAACCGAAAAGAGAAAAGGAAAAAGTGTGTACCCACTTGACGCTTGGATAGCTTCAATGGCGCGCTGCCTTTTTTCATTTGGGGTAGACACAATAACATATATTGGGGTACGTAAGTCTGGCCACAATGGACTAATTTCCAGATCAACTTGAGCCTGCTTAACTACCATTGGGTCTTGGGATCTCTCTGGCCGAAGTCTAGCTAGAGATCGCTAGGCTCTGGAGCTATAAAGATCTTTATATAGCTCGTAAACAGTTCTGCGAGCTGTTTGTTACTTGGCCTGCAGTCCTTGCTTTCGGTTTTGCCCTAATTTCAAGCAAAAACATGAATGCATTGACTTGCAAGTGGCTGTTGCATAGACGTAGCACCACCAGTCCACCACCGCCACTACCCCAGTTGCCCCTGCACACATGCATACTCGTCTAAGTTCTAACCACATAATAAGGTTCAGGTCCCTCCGCAAGCACTCCAGGTGGAAGACACCGGAATCACACCCAGTATATTCAATCATGGTAAAACTGGCGCACCCCTTAAATTTGGGAGGCGTACATTATCTAGGTTCTGGGTATTTTGGCCCGACTTGAATACGGTTTATCTGTATCTTATAGCACTAGCAAAGCTGCTAGGGCAACTCGCCAATAAGAAACTGGAAAAGTGAGTAAACCCTAGTTTTAAGAGGAAGCAGATGGGGCCATGTGCGAGGAGCATGAGGCCGGCATGCACCTTAAGACACGCGTATGTGCGCGCGCACCAAATTTTGACTCTGACTCGATCGAACTGAAGCAAACGAGTTAGGGATCGAGTTGATGAGCAATACGTGAGGGTTTGTTTTATCATTTTATTTAGTATATAATTTACGAGCTTTGCTTGTAGTTTGATTAATTAACTAAATTATGTTTGTGTGAGGCACTAATAGTTCCAATAATTTGATGGAAATTTGATTACTATATATACTGTACTTTGTACTCTAAGTTGGAGTCTTGTATTGGACTAAAGAATGACTGAGTTTGATTGTGGAAGATGGGGATTGTGAAATCAAGTTGATTTTAATTTAGAAAACTTAGAGACAAGTATATATGGGACATCACAGAATGAGTCATGAAACATGGTTGATTCAGAATTTCTGATTGATGTGCTTTCATTTTGTAGGCAAATGGAGGAGCGAGGGATTTGGATTCCATTTCTTTCTGTCACCATGTCCCATACTACGTACTGTACTCCTTAGATAAATTAAAAACACTTCAGTTCGATTAGGAGTATTTCAACTCTTAAGTTCACACCTAATTATCAACCAAAGTAAAATTAAGAAAGTGAAAAAACGATACAAGCTGAATAAGTGAACAAACTGGTTCATTAATACTAACAGAGTTGTTGAAGGGATTTGTGTAAAAAAAAGAGATTGTGCTTAGCGATTTGCGAACTATCAACCAAATTGCCATATATTCTCCAAACCTAACAATAGTTCTCTTCTCACCCATGCATGCATTTAGAAACAAGCCATAAATTTGAGAATATTTAGTGAAATATAAAAATTTACCTATTTGGGAAGTTTCTTTTGAAACTTATTAGAAAATTAAGTTTGAGTTAATGGTTGAGAATAAAATTTTAAAATCATTGATGTGGAACCGTTCTAAGAACCTAAAGAGATTCAGATTCAGATTCAATCCTCACAATAAATTTGAAGAGCTTCATAGAGATCATTACCGTTTCAGTAATTCAGAATTAAAAATCACTCAAATCTTGAAAATGTAAATAGTAAGGCATTCGTAAAAGGAAGTTTCGAGCACAGGAATTGATTAAGACAAACCGTTAGAAGTTAAAACCTAGTTACCTAGACCACCATGATCCATTGACTTCACTCCCTGGCCGGCTGGCCTCCATTGATCCCACACCCCTCGGAATGGGACACTGCTTTCTACTGTGCCCCCTTAATTTAGTGCCTATTTACTGTTTACCGCCAAGCAAACATCTAATTAACTACTTGATCCCTTGTTTTATTTGTTTCCGATGAAGTCCACCAGTGTGTATACTAATAGTAAGTCGATATATGAAATATTTACTTCACTTTCTCACTTGATTTACCTATTTCAATAGTGGTAAAAACTTACTGACACAACCATCTTAGGATCTTTCTTGTGGAGGAATCTAGTTTAGGTTGAGTATAATCGCAACAACATGCATGGAGTTTTTTTTGATTTTTTTGGTTTAGTATAGAAGACGAACTACACATTTACTTTCGACAACAACTCTTTGAACGCCTACATATTTCTCACTTATTTTTTACCGTAATCTCTTGCGTCTCTTTACCTTTGAACGACTTCACAAAGACTTGATTTTTGATTGATTTATGAAAGTCTTTGGAGAACTAATCGGTAACGAAGAGAAACACAAACGACTCAATTGACTAGAAGTCTAGAATGGAAGACAAAGATTAAAGAAAAATATTGGTAAAGAAAATTCCAACTATCATAAACTTATTCAACGCACTTTAGTACCTAGCCACGTTATAACTCCGGGTTTGGTGCCAAACTACGCCGGGGGTAGTAGTTAGTTCAGATTTACCAGCAAACTCATACTTCATTTTTAAAGCAGCGAGTTGTTCTCAAATTTTACAGAGGAATTGAATTTGGGAAGTCGCAAAGGGACTGAGAGACCTCAGGACACCATTAACCCACAAAAGGAAAAACAAGAAGAGAGAAAAAGAGGGAAAGCTGTGTGATTGTGTTTGGTGGTACCTTTTGAACTTGCAGGTTTTTGGAGTATTGTGTCGGGAGGTCTCTGTGTTTTAATGGACGTTTCGCTTTGAATTTTTGGGCTACTTTGGGTTTTCTTTTAAGGAAGGAGAGAATTCATATTTTGTATATAATTTATTAGTTTCCCTTTAGTGAGAGAGAGAGAGAGAGAGAGAGAGATCAACAGGGGAGAGGGCAGGTCAAAGATCCTAAAGATCTTTCTTCCCTTCCTGTATATATACATACACACCAGCCCAACTTTTCTCTCTTCCCTCTTTGCTCTGCTCTTCTTGCTTTGGTTTGAGACAACCCAGAAAGAAAAGGTTGAAGCTTTTGGTGCTGGGGGTACCCAATTCTCTGCAGATTGAAATGGGTAGGTGCTGTTTTCTTTTATTTGTGTTTTCATGGCTTGTGAAAGGTCTGTTCTTTGTTCTGAGGATCAAGAAAGTGTGGATTTTTGTGTTTAGTTTTGTTGATTGAAAGATTGAAGAACAAGTTTTCTGTTGGATTTTGGTTACTTTTACACTGTCTACACCTTCATCACCTTTGTCTTGTGATACAAGTCGGATTCACGGTGATGGTTCCTTGGTTTCTCCTTTTGCTTTGTTATATTCTTTAGGAGTTACAAGTATCATTTCTTGATTGGTTCTGCATAAATTCTCAATCTTCTTCCATTGGTGCCCTTTATTCTCTCCCACCTTTTTGTCTAATTTGGTTTTTTTTTTTCTTACTTTTTTGGGGCTTCTTCAGAGGTTAGCATGAGCTTTTCGAATGACATGGACGATGAGTATGAGAAACTTTGCAGGAGAATGAACCCGCCAAGGTTTGAAAGCTCATTCTCTTCAATGTTCATCAATGTAAATGAATCTTTACCATACCTGTTTTGAGTTTCACACCTTTGTCCTGTCAGGGTGGTGATTGATAATGAAGCCTGCAAGAATGCTACGGTGATAAGGGTATGGTCACCCTTTCTGTGCTTCTGTGTGTCCTTTTTTGCTTAAATTTTGGTTTTTTGGTGGAAGGTTTGGTACTTACTCTAATTTTCTGGTGCAGGTTGATAGTGCTAACAAACTTGGAATACTTCTAGAAGTTGTACAAATACTCACTGATCTTAACCTTATTGTAACCAAAGCGTACATATCCTCTGATGGAGGCTGGTTTATGGATGGTAACACTCCTCCAAAGCTTTTTAGGACTGTTTAGTAGTTTATCACTGTGAAATTATGACCTTGAACCCTTTGTGATTTGCTTTTGAATTCAGTTTTCAATGTCACTGATCAAGATGGAAACAAGGTTACAGATGAAGGGGTTTTGGATTATATTCGAAAGGTGGGTTGTTTTTCTGTTTGGTTTTTCTTATTTTGTTCATTTTTGTTATAGCTCCTAATTTTGGTGACTTTATTTTCAGTCTCTTGGTCCTGAGTCGTGCTTTGCCTCTTCCATGAGATCTGTTGGTGTTATACAATCCATGGACCATACTACACTTGAGATAAGTGGAACCGACAGACCGGGATTGCTCTCTGAAGTGAGTGCTGTGCTCGCCATTCTTAAATGCAATGTAGTAGGTGCGGAAGTGTGGACTCACAACACAAGGGCTGCATCTGTGATGCATATTACCGATGATGAGACGGGGTTGGCTATTACTAATCTGGAGAGGCTAGCTAGTATTAAGGAATCTGTATGCAATGTACTTAAGGGGAGTATTAAATCCAGGGGATCTAGGACTGTTGTCTCTCATACTGTCACACATCCAGAACGAAGGCTTCACCAAATGATGTTTGCAGATAGGGACTATGACCGAATGAAGGATGAGAGTGTCTTGGATGACAAGCAAAGGCCAGATGTGAATGTTGTTAATTGGTATGACAAGGACTATTCGGTGGTTACTATTCGGAGTAAAGATAGGCCAAAGCTTCTCTTCGATACAGTTTGCACTTTAACAGACATGCAGTATGTTGTTTATCATGCAAATATTGATGCTGAAGGGCCTGAAGCTTATCAGGTATGCTATTTTTGCTTTGGCAACTTAAATTTTGTGGCAGACTACATTGGCTGCTCAGTTAGATGAGCTTCATTTGGTCCCGGTTTTGCTAAGGAATCATCCCTAATTATTGTCTTGTTGTGTTTCTAGGAGTACTTTATCAGGCATATAGATGGATCTCCTGTGAAATCAGATGCTGAGAGACAAAGAGTGATACAATGCCTTGAAGCAGCTATTGAGAGAAGAGTATCTGAGGTATCTGGACTATCGTATCTCAGATTTTCTGCATGTCTGATTCTGTTTTGGGCAGTAATCTTTTAAAGGCAACCAAAAATATTCATTTGAGGGCATTGATAGCTTCAATATGTGATAAAGGGGTGATTGGCTTCTTTTTTTTCGTCTAATGTAAAATTAGCGGTTGTGGTGATATGATTATGAGTCAAATTATCATTTTAAAAGCATTTTGATGTTGACCCTTTTTCATTTACTTAACCAGTGCTGCTGTAATTATTCCATTTGTCTCATTATGTTCTATTACCCTCATCTGTTTGTCTAATTTCTGTAATAGATGATACTTTTATTCTGTTAAGTCATATTTTTTAAATTTTTTTAGTGTTTTTTGAAAGACTACATTGATATGCAGACAAATAATATGTTTCCTCCTGATTCAGGGTTTGAAGCTAGAACTCTGCACCACAGATAGAGTTGGGCTGCTCTCTGATGTCACTCGAATTTTCCGAGAAAATAGCCTTACTGTAACCAGAGCAGAAGTGACAACCAAAGCAGGCAAAGCTGTTAATACATTCTATGTTCGCGAGGCATCAGGCAATCCGGTTGACTCTAAAACCATAGAGTCGATTCGTCAAGAAATCGGGCAGACTATTCTTAAAGTGAAAGGCACTCCTGAAGACTTCAATCCTGGCTCTCAGGAATCACCAACCAGGTTCCTCTTTGGTGGTCTGTTCAAGTCAAGATCTTTTGTGAATTTTAAACTGATTAGGTCTTATTCCTGAGAAACTGGTCACTGATCACCCTCCTGTACATATTAGATCACTTAAAGTCCAACTTCACCAAAATTTGTCTAGGTTTAGAGATCTAAATCTAAGAAAACGTCCAATTATTAAAGGAAAGCAGTAGAGTGAAGCGATTGTAAATATACCTATCAGCGTCTCTCCCTTTGTTTGTTAGTGTGTTCCAACCTCCCATTGGGTCATCACAGCAAAAGGAAATTATGTAATGGTCAGAGAAAAATCATCTCTGAGCTATGTATATAATATTTTCCTTGCCCTTATTCAAGTCTTGGTAGTATTATATATGAATCTCAATCTTTGTTTAGCATATATTTGTGGTTGGGGTGATTATGGTAGGCATCAGTCAATTGGTTCTAGACTTCTAGTTTTCCTATTGGTATTCAGTGAATTCAAGTTTCTTGGCAACTTGAGGTCCTATTGCCAAACATAAGAAGCTGAATAGAAAAGGCTCCTTAGTGGTTTGAGTATTCAAAGCTGTGTATCTTTCTGGTGGGTGAGTATACCAAACATTTGACTCCTCTCAATTCCCATTGGGCATGTTGTGAGTGATTTGTTTCTAGTTTTAGACTTTTAGTTGTGGGTTCAATCACAATCAGATGGGGACAGACACTTGAAAACCTAAAACTTGGGAATGAATCTTTCTGGTAAATGTTTTTTGCAGAAAAACCCAAAAATGGGGGTAGAGTTGAAAGAATCTGAGTGCATATTCCATTCTATAAGCTTCTTTTTTGCTTCCATAAACTGGTTTGGACCCCATTACTGGTTTGAATAGGAAAGGAATCGGAAAATCATTCTAGGCCAATCCAAATCCAATTTGAAACGCATTCCCTTTTGATCAGAACCTCAGCAAAGTGCTGAGGGTGCTGTGGTGTGATTGGAAAGCACAAAAAGCAACATATATATGATATGAGAGAAAAAAAAAGGCAGGGAAAAATGCGCCTTCTTTTTTGCAGCCAAATAATTCTATGATATATCTTCCTCACTAGTCTTTGTAATTGGCACCATTATTACAACCTTTCGTTACTCTTATCTTGGTTGCTGATGCCAACAGAAGAAGAAATTCAAGAGGGACAAGCAATCCAAAAGTGACAAAATAATTGGTGTATCAAAAAGATTATATGCAGCTGCCTTTCCTTGTCATTGTTTTATTTGTATATGTGATGCAATGAATTTCTCACATAATTTAGTTACCACTTCGGCTAGAGAGAGTAGTAAAAAATGAAGGTGCTTCAATAATGAGATTATACATTTGGAAAAAGGTCTCTCTTGAAGTAGACAGATCACATAAGTAATTTATTTCTTTGCAGTTGATTGTTATATATTATATATGACTAGTTACAAGTGTCCTTCATACATTGTATATGTCATGGAAAAACATGAATGTCCATGTCAAGCTGTTAGTCCACCCTTCATTTCCTTTTCTTTTCTCCCCTTTGACAAAGATAATTATTAGTGATTGATTCATTAACATTATTGGTTCGTCTACAATACACTAAAGTATCGATATATCAAGTAGAGAGTATGACCGGCTCCATGTACTGAGATCAAATCTTATAGAGTTGGCCTACAGAGCTGATATTCTGCTATAAAGAGTTGATGCTTACTGTTTTTTTTTTAAAATAATTTCTTTAGGGTTTAGGGTTGATGTGTAATGTGAATCTGTAATACATTCATGTATAGACAATCAAACACCAAAATCATACACAACTGCACAATAGAGACAGGCCGGTCCGTCGTTTTTGAGGGCCAGTATGGCTTACGTATTGAGGCATTTTTGTCCTAATATATAGGAAAAAAAAATCGAGTAATTATTTTGTATACTTAGAACACCACGTGACACTGCCATATGGTTCACTCAGCCAACTATATTTACTCCATAGTGTGGTAAATATGCATACGGTGAAATAGAAAAAAATATTTAAATATGAGTAACCAATCATAAACAAATACAGTAATATTTTTTCCTAATAATACACCAAATCTTCTAATAAAAGGGGTATTCTTATATCCTCTGCTTAAAAAGTTATCTATTAAACTCTCATAATCTATTAAACTTTATTTACAAAAAGACTGTATTAGAAGTCGAGAGGGTCTTAGATGCAAAGTCATTTATTAAACTCTCATAATCAAGCTTTTCTAAAAACTTGGTTAATGAGAGGAGACTGTATTAGAAGTCGAGAGGGTTTTTTTCGGTAGATATGAGATCTTTTAAGTGTTGAAATCGCGAAAATAAGGGATAAAAACAAAAAACAATTCGAGGGAAAAAATGGTCAGTAAGATGATTTGAACTCTCATCACGTAATTTGGAAGATGCGTGTCTTAGTTAACTGAACTATCAATTGACTTAGTAATAAAATGACTATTTTTTATTATAAATAAGCTTAAAGAATTTTTTTAATGCCCTCACAAGTTTGAGGTCCCGTGTTGTTGCACAAACACACCCATGAGCCGCCCTTGAACAGAGATACACTATTGTTTTTCTATAGTATTGTTCTTGGATTGGTCAATAGTAGGGCCGGTCATGAGCATAGAAGGGCTTAGTGCGGAATTTAAAATAGGTCTTATATAGAAAATAAAAACTAAAAAAATGGTATGTAATCATCATCAAATCAATTTATATAGTGTTAATGAACAACTCAAACATCACATATAAGGTGAATAATTATTGACATTCAATTAGAGGTTAGGGAAAAAAGATTTTGGGTGGGTCGAGTCATTTGGGTTTGAGGAATTGAGTCACCTTTGCGGGATCACTTATATTTGCTTTAGTTAAATTAAGACAGAGGTTAGGATTTAGGGATCACAAATAACACATAATTGTTAGTTAAACAAAAAAAAAGGAAGTTGGGTTTCGAACACAAGACGTGTGTGTCACTAAGAAAACAACCGTACCAAGTTGACAACTAAATTAAAGTGTATTATACATATAATTGATTTGATAATTTAATTAGTAATAATCATTTTTTATATATAAAAATAATTTGGCATCTGGTCGGAGCGTGGGGGCCTTGTGGAACCACAGCACCAGCACTTCCCCATGGCCCGGCCCTGGTCAACAGTCAATGCTACTTTTTATGTTATATATGGATGAACCAAGAGTTAAAAAAAAAAAAAACAATCATGGCCTAATCATGATCTTGCAAACTGGGATAGAAAATAACAGTGATGGTGAGCCACAAACCAAAGCCCACATTCATCTGCAGAACCCTGAAATATATACAGAAACATTGTTTAAGTTATCAAGAATCATGTGCCTCTGAATTCTCTTTGTCACTGAAAGCAATGGCTTTTGAATGCATGTGTGCACTTATTCCTCACCACATGACAGAAAGGAAGTTGGCAGTGGGGGAATGCAAGATTGCTAAGTAGTTTTCTTTGAACTTCAGCAAGGAAGCAACCTCTCCTCACATGAAGCAAGCTCAATATCAGCTGAGCATATGAGATACTTTATTACATGTCCCATTTAACTATGCAACAACTCCAGTGATGATTCTGCACAATTGCACATGATGTGCCATTCTTTAGTAACTAGCAAAGCTCTTGGGACCCTCATTGGAAATTAGCCGATTCTTCGGGGTTTTCTTACCATGCCGTAAATGGGAAAAAAAAAAACTGAAAGACAATAGAGAATTCGTTAATTCAATGATTCAAACAAACTAGTATGTCGATAGGGTAAAATTCTCGACATGGGGATGGAGATTATTTCTTTAAAACAAGTAGTATGTCGATAGGGTATAATTCTCGACATGGAGTTGGAGATTCTAGCTTATCTGGAAATGGGAGTCAATGGTCAAGTGCAATCTTATTGTAGCATCAATGATTTCCTAGCTAAGTAATGCTTGAGATCTGGCTCTTATAACAAAGAGTACATAAACCGCAGGGAGACTCAAAGACCTAATAACTTGGAGTAGAGGAAACAAACCATCATGGAAGACACAAGTGCAGAGTTTCCAGGCTTCCAAACTTGTGCACACAAAGATGACAGCATTTTCAGAAGGCGGTTGAGCCGGTTGCAACGACGAGCTCCTTGTCCTCTTCAGCTGATTAAACAGCCTAACAATAATAATGCCACCTCTTCTGGGTGCTTGAGCAGCTCAAATTCTTCATCTTCTTCTTTGAATTCATTCATCCATCAGAGTAAAGATCCCATCCCACTACTATCCCCTCTAGTACTGCCTTCTTTGCTTGAATCTGGCTGCATTCAACAAGTAAATTAAGCGCTGCTACAGAAAGCCTTGAGAAATCTTTCAGAAGGTTTACATCCTGTGGCAAATAAGTTGGATGCAATCTTAAGTTCTATTCCAACTTCCAAGGCACATTGTATTTTCTGTTTGTAACTCTGTAAATTAGTACATGTAGCATCTATGGATTTGCCAACAAATTACAGTTCATTGAAAATGTTTTCTCCTAGAATGTTCTATGGCAACCATAGATGATTTATGTTTTAATTCCTGCTTTTCTGAAATGCAAAGATCTAGTAGACTAGTACTCAACAAGCCCATGATGTCAACTCTAAAACTAGGCTTATACTAGGTGTATGCTCAAACCAATTGCTTACTTCCAAGTTGAGACCCAAAGCTCATATGTGGATTGAGATTGTGACTAATAAGTCCAATTACCATCCAAGAAATCTGTCTTGATCAACATTCTTGCTTTTTATAGTAAGAAAAAATTCAGATACATACATGATACATCGCGATCGCCGTTTTAGCGAGGAATTGAGAACTAGCTAGTACATTTTCTAGGTAATTTAACTTCAAATCGTCTAGAAATGAATTCACATCTTTAATTTTCATTTGTACCAGATTGTGTTGCCTTGTAAGTGAAGCTATGTATACGTTTCATTATTAGATTCGAACAAAAAAAATGATTTCATTAACTCATAAGATTAAAAAAAATTAAAAAGATTAAGTTTATGAGCTTACTGGCTCATTCTAAATGTGTATTTCGTACAAGAACTAACATAAAATGAAAAAAATTATAATTATAATCCTTCTAATAAAAGGGAAAATTATATTATACATTAATGCATGTTATGCATAAGGTCATATAGGGCTGACAATGGTACACAATTCCATTCCAACCAACTCATATACCAACTGTACCAAATACGTTGGTTACCACTAAATCGATATACGGTACAATATACCGTACATACTTTAAAAAGTGGTACGGTAGGCGGTAAACATTTTCCTATACCATGTACCTACAAATTTATATTATATTAAGTTATTTAATATAAAAAAATATCCTTAAATTTTCAACCTATCATTTCTTTTCCTAATCGTTTTGAAAATTTGTTAGTACTTTGGCTATTTAGACTTTGACATGTTCAATTTATGATTTTTTATTTGGTAATTTGGTTAAAGTTGTTTGGGACTTTGAATTTGTATTGTTATGTGTTATTACCTATTTGGATTGACCCGTTAAATTTTTTGGGTTTAAAACATGTTGGTAGAAGCCCATTACTAACCGTACCAATTAGTTGGTAAACCAATATTATTATTTGGTATAAACAGTGAATTTTTCATATCAATTATATGTTAGTGGGTACATGATATCGGAGAAATAAAGTTGGTATATCTACCAATCCAGTCATACATAAGGACATTTTTTAGCCGACTTTCGTATGCATGGCCGGCCCTGAGAGATTTGAGGCACCGTGCGCGTAAAAAAAAAGGGCCATTGTACAATTTTTATTTATTTAAAAAGAACCTTTTTCATAGGCAAAATTAGAAAGAAAAATAAGGGATTATATAAAGCTCTGAACACCAAAGCCGTTGAATTCAGAATATCAGAATAATTGTGAAGGATCACTATTAAGTCTATCCATTTATAGAGGTAGCATATAAAGAAATTTTGATTTAGGAGAACATCAATCGGCAACCGAGCTCTTTGATTCTTACTATCAGTCTTCTTCATAATGAAATGAGAAGATTAACAATTTAGGATAAAATAAGACGGCGAAAACATGAAAAAAGTGAAGTTTTGCTGAAAACAATGCAATTTTGAAAGCCAAAGAAAAAAGAAAGGAGATTAATCGACAAATGAGCAAACAGAAAAAAAAACAAATTGGACCCTGGGCCCAGTTAAGAGCACTGCTTGCCTTCTCTTAGAGCCGACCATGTTCGTATGCACCGACTTTTGTATGCATAATATAGATCAATGCACCGTAGAAAAACCCGTTCAATGTCTTTATATTAGACAAAGTTTTTCTATCAAATTTTGAAATCTCCATCCCACCATTAGTGAGACAAAAATGTGAAAAGCCGTCGCAACGAAAAAAATTTATCAATCAAATTTCGAATTAAGCGAAATTACAAATATGTAATAACACAACCCACGTCTTAGTCAATACAAATAGAAACACAAGGCAAGTATCACATACCAAATCACAGACCAATCATGTTCTCCCATCATGGTCCCATAAGTCTTTCTCCGTCTGTGAGCCTCGCTATCGTCACCGTCCTGATGTCGTGCGCAACCCATTACAGCACGTCCCTCCTTTTCTTTTTTCCACATAAAAACAAATTATATTTAATTTTTCCTAATCTCTGCTTTCCTCTTCGTTTTGGTAAAAACCATTCTTTTCCTACTCAAAATTTCAATCCCAATTTCGAAACCCTCGCCCCCAAATCCCTATCTTCTCTCTTGCTCTCCAAAGCTCCCACCTTTCTGGGTTTCACTGTGCCGATGAGCGAGGGCTTCTTCGTCCCTCATCAAAGGTGAGGTTTGCTTTTCGATTCTCGTTTGTCAATTCCTTTTTAATTTCTTTATCGAGGTTCTATTTGTTGATTGGTTAATAATCTTAGGTTGAGATTAGGGTTTAGTTGAATTTAGTTTCTTTGTTTGATGTGTGAATTGGGAGGAAATGTTTGATGCCTTTTGGTTTGTTGATTTAGGGTTTTGTGTAAAGTTGGGTAATTTTGATGGATATGGGTGTGCTTGTTTAGTTATAACATGTTGAATTCAAATGAAACAAACCCTAGTGATTAAGTGGTGATTTTGTTAAAGTACTGGCTTATGTGTTGGTGTGAATAGATTAGAAGATTATGCCTAACAAAGCTATAGGTGAGCTATGGTTTGAAATAGTACATACTACATAGGATTGGCTCTCTTTGGTAATAGGATTTTATTGATGGTTGTTCCTTTAAAGTTTGAATTTATTCGGTGTTTGAATGAGTAAATAGGTAAGAAATACAATGATTAATACTTGTATGCGCACATGCTCGCGTAAATATGCTCAAGACTGTTTATATTTGGTTAGATGTACAATGCAATGAAGGCGTAAATCCTTGTATGCGTGCGTGCTTTCCTAATTTTGCTAGGTTCTGATTTAGAGCATTTAATTTGTACTCTGATGGGTATTTATCTGGTTGGAATTTTACTTCTGCTATTTTTTTTTATGGTTTATGTATTTGTTTGTTGCAGTTTTGGCTGAAACAATGAGAGGGAGAAACTCATCAAGAGTCTTTCCTGGACTCGGAAGATGTTCTAGGAAAGAGCATGTAGAAAGCTGCAAGGCTAATAAGGGTAAGAGTGTTAGCAAAGTTGAGATCATCGATCTAGATGACGACGACGATGTCATTGACATCAATGATACACGGGGTTCCAGTACTTCGAGACAAAACAGAGAATTCAGTACTATCATTGATGTAGATGATGACGATGATGCGAGTTATGACACCGATTCTGTAGTTTCTGTTGAAGATGTCGGGGACCTGGACAGTGATGCCACCTCAAGCAAAAGTAGGTTTTCTCCTGCTCACTATAGGAGGAATTTCGTACGCTCAAATAGAGATGAATGTCAAGTTGTCCAGCAAAAGAGTTCTCCCTCCAAGGGTTCAAAAGGAAAGCAAACCTATTCTAGTAAAGCTCCACGTAGATATGGTTATGGCCTATATTCTGAGTCCTGTTCCTCTGATACTGATTATTCTGATTGTGAGTTGATAGAACCTTCAGTGCTCCATGAAAATTGGAAAAAAGCTTCACAAAAGGGTAAACATGTTTTTCGTAATTGCCAGTCGGATCCAGAGGAACAAACGGGTAAATCTGGTTTTCACGGTGATACTGTTGATGGGGAGATTAGGGCAGAACCGCCTGCAGAGGCTCCTGTTTGTTCTAGTTCAGACCATGTAAACTGTGAAAAAGAAAGCCCTCCAGACTTGGGAACTTGTGATCAACACTTTAATAGTAGTTCTTTTGAGGCCAAAATGAAGACTTCTTCTGTGGAGTCCAATCAGGATGTTGCTGTGGATAGTTCTCCATTTGATAAACCTGGGTCAGTTAAAGTAACAGAAAGCCTACGTAAGAATGATGATTTTCAGCATGTAGGAGGCACAGTCCAAGAAGATCCTCTTAGTTTCAATTCAGAAGCTTCTCATAAGGAAGACATCTATGGGTTTTGGAATGAAGTAGAGCAAAGTCCTGAAGAATTCTCATTGAGGTCCACGGAAGAACTAGCTGCTGGTAAACAATCTAAAGAATATATGCATAATGAACAAAAGCTCAGGGATGAAACTTGTTTCTCTGATTCCGTGCCAAAGTCTAGCAATTTTCGAAGAAGCCCTGGGGTATTGAATGAAGAGTTTGCCTGCAAGAATCAACGTTCTGGTGAAGTTCTTAATGACCACAACAGAGTTGAATTAGGAGGCAAGGACAATGGATTACAGAATGTGTCTAGATTTGGAGTAAAGGTGAAATCAATTCCAGGACAGCCACTCTTTGAAACACATGTGGACTGTGGGATTTCTGAAGACCACCTTGGAGCTGTTCCTACAGAAAGTAGTTTGCACGTAGATAAGTCCGAAATCAGTAATAAAAAAGATGTGTCACAGGAGAAATTGGTGGCAGATTCTGAGGAAGTATCTTTTTGCAACACGTCATCCAACAGAAGTAGGAACATGCAAGGACCTTTATCTGCAAGTTGGAATGATTCATCTGTAGCGAGGGGCCAGTTACATGCTCAAGATAGTAATGTTACTCCTGTTCAGAACAATATTATCACTGATCGTGAAAAGCTCAAGGAAACTGATGAATACAAACGAGCAATGGAAGAAGAAATGGAATCCAGGCGGGCAGTCTTACGAGTTCAGGTTATGCATATGCATGAATTCCCTTTCTACTTGTTGCCTTTTTACCTTTGGAAAGATAACATGAATTGATGAATATGTATTGACCATTTGACCTTACCTCGGTCTTTCTTTTCTATTATTCTTTTCAGGCAGAAGAGGTACAGAGATTGCGCAAAAGGAAAAGAGCTGAAAGCTTGCGGTTATTGGACATGCAGAGAAGGCAAAAGCAACGTGTGGAGGAAGTAAGAGAGACTCAAAAGAAGGTAATTTGGATTCATATCTTCAACAATGATCATATAGTTGCTTATGTGAAGGCGTTTTGCCTCATATTTTATCTCTTTTGTTTTCTGGCTACAGTAGTTTGTCCTTCAGTGTCTCTTAAGGTTGTACACAATATTAATCCCTGATGTGTTAAAATGTGTTGCTCAGGATGAAGAAAATCTGAACATGAAAGACAAATATCGTGCTGAAGTAAGGATGGAACTTAACAGACTGTCCTCTTGCAATAGTATGGCTTCTTTGCTTCACGGCTTGGGATTACAAGTAGGGTCATCAGGTGTCCGTCCTTTGCCACAGGAGGTAAGTTGAATAAGTGATTGAAGTATATGATATGGTCGGCAGAAATATTAATTCAGACACATGCATGTATTATGAATATATATTTATTTATTTATTTATGGAAATGGCTATTATTTCAGGTGCATGCTGCTTATAAACGGGCATTATTGAAATTTCACCCTGATCGGGCATCAAGAACTGACATCCGCCAGATGGTTGAAGCTGAGGAAAAATTTAAGCTCATATCTCGCATGAAGGAGAGACTTATAACAACTACGTGGTACTGAACACAAAGTTATGACCTTTCAACTCACTATTCCCTAACTGCAGGAGATAAAAAGGTTTGTTTTTTTTGGTTGTGATGCATCTGTGACAAGTCGTTAGTGTTATCACTTGGCATTTTTGATCCCGACTTGATGATTATCTATTGTGATATAGTTGTATTTAGCCACAGGAAATCATTGATTCAAATTTGAGAATGTAATATCGATTCTTTGGTTTAGTGTAATTCCAGCTGCCATAGTAAAAACTTGTACTGAATTCTGTTGCACTGTTGCACACTGAACTTACATGTTTCGTAGGACTTCGACTTTCGGTTTTTCCAATACGATCCTCTTACATGTTTGCAAACTATGTCAAAGACCAGATTATCAGGTGCATCACTCGTCGGTGCTCCTACATTCACTTGAAAAGTTGTAAGATGTCTTGGCGAAGCCAAGTAATGTCACAAACTCACAATTTTCACATATGGAACAGATGTCTCATACATTTTGAACCCTTAAAATCTCTTCCATTGCTGACAAATTTCTTTCTTTTGCTGACGAATATCATGATCCATGATCTTAACAAAAACAAGTAATGCAAAGCACAACGAATCAGAGATATCTCATTATATCATATCAAAATTGACAAGATAAACACTGATGTCTGTGTAGAGTCTTAAATTATTATGAGCAATGCTGGTGTTTGATCTCTGTTCACACTTCACAGTAAGTGTAGCATTACTTGAACACCATGTTGTGGGCGAACAATGAGGTTTTCATAGGGCAAGTGGATATAACCTGGGGAAAGGGTGAAGGAATAGTTCTGCAGAATCCTTGAAAGAACTATTTTGGTTTCAATGGTAGCAAAGTTCAACCCTGGACAGATTCGAGGTCCCATTCCAAAAGGCAAGAATGCGGTTATGTTATTATTAGTAGCTTTAGCAACACCTTCGGAGAATCGCTCTGGTTTGAAAAGATGTACATCTTCTCCCCAGAATTGAGGCTCATGGTGAAGTGCTAAACTGGAAATGTACAAATCAAGGCCAGCAGGAACTATCAACTTTCCCAGTCTAACCTCCCTTTCAACTTTCCTTTCATAGGAGATAACCGGAGCATATAACCGTAGAGTCTCGTTGATGATCATACCCATCTGAATAAAAGCAATATTCATTCTTAAATTCAAACTTGCTAGTTATAAAGTATAAACAAATGATGGAGTTGTTGACATTCTTACTATTTTTAGGCTGGCAAGTTCATCAGGATCTGGAATTTGTTGGCCAAACGAGTGTAAGACCTCCTTTCTCGCTTGTTCTTGCCATTCAGGATAGAGTGCCAGAAGAAGGATGGTCCAAGCAAGCAAAGAATTAGTGGTTTCATGTCCAGCAAAGTAAAAGATTTTGCACTCATCAACCAATTCTTCAACCGAAATCCGTTGGTTGTCATTGGCACCATGATGAGCCTTTAAAAGCAATCCTAGAAAATCACTCCCAAAGTTGTCATCTTCTCCAGTCATTGCCTCGTTTTCTCTTTTCTTAATGATCTCTACTATGGAGTCATGTATTCCTTTATCAAGCTTCTCTGATTCAATGTCATCGCTGGATTTGAAAAACTTGCTGCAAAATTTGAGTGTGGCCACATACATAAGTATCTACAAATTTACAATAGTTACAATACACAAGACCTAGCTCCCATAAATATCGGGTTAAAACTTAATTCATCCCTGTAAAACCAGCTTACAAGGAAGCTAGGGAAACATGTTCATGGATAATTAATTACACAATGTAGTTGCTAAACATATAATTAGACAATACTTCACGAATATCAGGAATTAGTACTCATGTACAAAGTGAAGTACCTGATGCCAGAAAATCTGTTATTTAAAGAAGATTTGAGTAACAGGGAGCATAGCTTGTTGAACTTATCAAAAATGTTCTTCCCTTCTAAATAGCTACTGCCAAATGCTGCCCTCGAAATCACTTCAGAAGTCAGCAATCTGAATTCTTGATACACCTCAATCTCTTTGCCCTCATGGCTTTTCCATCTCTGTAGCATCGTCTCAGTACAATCTATCATTGTAGGAATCATGCTCTAGCAAAAGTAAAAATAAATTCACTCCATAAGTACTTACTCGACACCGGAACTACCACAACCGTAAAATGGGATTATGTGAGACTACTCACTTTTAAGCTGTCTCCATGGAAGGCATGGTTGGCTTGTTTTCGCAATTTCTCCCATTTTTTGGGATCGTTGGTTGTGGCTACACCTTCTCCAAATATTGTCTTTGTCAATGGTGTGAGCTTTCTCTTCGGATAGGTGTCCTTTTTGTTCAGTATCTCTTTGATCAATTCGGGCTCCGAAACCACCAGCTGAGCTTGACAACCATACCATTGAACAAAATTCTTCCCTGTAATTCATAGTATCATACACCATGCATGTAATTCTCTTTCCAAAGAATATAAATACATACAGTTAATTTAGTTGTAATTATATATGATCGAGAAGGTTTTTACCATAGGTCTTGTTCCATGAGTGGATATGAGGTTGGACTCGAGAAAATATATCATGGGAAAAGCTCGTGAGCCTTCTGCTCATGGCTTCTCTTTTCATCTTGGAGATCTCTTTGGTGTTTCCATGGATGAATCTGTATGAAGGGCCTTTGATTCCCTGAGAGGCCATCAGTTTCTGTGTGCGAATCGGAGTCAACCATAGCTTGTGGAAGATCTTGATCAGAGCTAAGAGAAGAAATACACATAGAAAGCTTGAGATCGTGACCACTAGTCCTCCCAAAGAAATCATTTTGCTCATATTGGTTTGTTCACTCAGTGAGAGTAGTCCACTATTGTTCTTGAAGTACTCACTTTGCTCTAATCGAACATTAGACATGAATTGGGAGAGACATGGTGAAGGTTTTTTTATATATGACCAGAGATCTGGGAAAGTTGCCACGTAGCTTTCATGCATACATGGTAACTTAATTAGTAAAAATGACAGAAATTTATTGTCAAGCTAGTCTAGAAAGTTTCTGGACGCTAATTCACATATCAAAATTCAAAGCTGTCAACAAGGTCAGAATAAAGATTAACAGTTACACTTAACCTCGTGGATGAATCATATAAAATAGCATATAGTTACATAGATGAAGGCACGAATACAATGAATCGATCAAAAGTTAATTTCCTATTGCATGTTGATTATTTGTTGATATAAAACAAAAATACACACCACAGTTCTTTTTGTTTAATTAAACCACCACAAATGATCAAAGATGGTAAGAATCTTAAATCTCCCAAATTTAAGTTTGACGCTTAATGGTGTTAAATTAACCTCAATATATTTCCCTACTATTAAGCGTGGGGGTTTTTACTGTTCACGGCTTCACACTGTTCACAGTACAGTGTGATGACGGTTTTATCCTTATCTTTGGCTGGGTTTGGAGAGGGGAGGGAGGGTCAGAGTGGTCATTGAAGCGCTACAGGTGTGCTACTTCGCTTAAAACAATCATTATTTATTCAATTCTTCTCTGCGACTACACAGAGACACCGCTTGGTCTCTCTCTTCCACCTTCCCCTCCTCACACCGCCGATGTCAAGGCGAGTCCGACGCATGCAATCTGACCTCCATCTTCGTCTCACCATTCTCTTCATTCCTACATCTATAGATCGTCCTAGCTCCCATATTTTAGTGAAGATTAAAATTGGAGTAGAGAAGGGCAATCGGTGAGTACAACTCCGCCATGGAACTCCGGCGAGAAATCGCTTTATACTTTAAACCCAACTTAATTCTTACTTCAATTTAATGAAATTAGGGACTAATCTCCCTTTCTTCTTTTCCCTTTTTTTCTGGGTTTAACTCCTCGACAACTATCCCAAGTCCTCCACCGAACAACACTGACGACTCTATTCGCCGCATGGCGCCGCCATCTAGCAAGAACCCACACATGCAACCATATAATTCTACTCCATATCTCATCCTCTATCTTTTGATATCAGAAACTTCTTCAAACAACTCCAATTTTAGACAAATAGGAGTTGTTACAGTGAGGCTCTAACGAAGAGCCCCGACGCTCGATTCGGGCTCAAACCGTCTCTTTTGGTAAGCTTAATTCACTTTCCTCAAAACCCAGTTCAATTTATATTCCAATTTCAGAGAATCAAACTTAATTTCTTCCTTCTCTTTCTATGTTTTCCTCCGTCGCCATTTCTTCAACTCCGGCAAGATTCATCTTGAAACCAGGCGACGAGAAGAACTAGATGATGATCTAGCAATCAGAAGATGCTTTGAAGGGGCTTATACATGGCAGCTGCAGCTCGGGGCGGAGCTCAGAGGACTGCAACAGCTACGGTTTGAGATCAACGGTTAGTTGAGGCAGCAAGTTTATATCTTCTTGACTTATGTACACATATTATAGGAATATTCATTCACATGAGTAGAAAGACGAAAGATGGGTGGGTATAACTGATTTGAGACCAAGGGATGTGTGGTAATGGTGCTGCACTACATGTGTTTATTGAAATGTTGCTGAAATTTTTTTAATTTTATTCAGAAGAGAATGGTCAAGAAAGAGGTATTTTGGGTGGGTATACCATTGTCGTCGTCGTTGGCAAGCTAGGACGCCCTTGCCCTTTTCAATTTGCTATGATCGACTTATTCTGCCCACTCCTACCACTCTCAAGGTTTCATTTTTCTCTTTGTCTTCTTCTTTTTTGTATTAAAATTCTATAAAATCTGAACCAAATTTCTCATATTAGATTTCTCTATTGTTGTTGAATATATGAGGTGATTGATCTCTATGTGGGTTTCGCTGTATCTGTTGAGGTACATTTTTGCCTTCATATTCCCATGCTTTTTAGTTTTCTTTCATCCTTACATTTCCATTGTATTTAGCATATCAGATTGCTTAGAGGTAAATTTTGGGTCAGTTGCAGAAATAATGAATCCGAATGTTAGCATTTAGAAGGAATTGATGAATTATATGTTTTGGTACCTTTCATGGCACTGGGTAGGGGAATGTTAGTTTGCTTAAAGTTTCGAGGTATCATTACTGACTTACTGCCCATTGGAACCAGATAGGCTAAATCCCCCGTTGTCTAATTATGGTGTTGTTGTTTTTATAAAAATTCTTAAAAACTATAAACATTTGATGATACTACAGAATTTGGTGGCCATGGAAATGATCTTTTTGTTTGCTGGCCATTTTCTTTTTCCAGTCTATAAATGCTTACCATTTAGGCATGGTAACTTAATTGGATTTCTGTGTTTGTTTCATCTGTATTAATTTTGTTTGGCTGTGTAGGAAGCAAATGTGTGTTGATGGATAGTTCTTTACAGATGGAGTCCCAAGAAGGCAAGAAGCCTCTTCAGATATCTTTATCATTCATTCCATAGTCTCTGTAACTATTGTTCAACATAGTTTAATATTGGAAGTCAATGGATTGTTGGCTGATTAGGCAAAGATCAATGGATTTGTTGGTTAAAGATAGTTGGGTTATCAAGCAGCCAATTAAATTTTATTTTTGCTGAGATTGTATTCATTGTAATCAGTCACTAAGGGATTTTTAATTCATACATTTTCCAGGCAATAGTTTTGGCAGGCGATTGAAGAAACAATTTTGCATCAGAATC
Source organism: Argentina anserina (assembly GCF_933775445.1). Classification (NCBI taxonomy): domain Eukaryota; kingdom Viridiplantae; phylum Streptophyta; class Magnoliopsida; order Rosales; family Rosaceae; genus Argentina; species Argentina anserina. Next base: position 23,779,999 of record NC_065875.1, read on the forward strand.
TCAGCCAAAAGAGGTTGGATATTTATACTGTCTTTGTAATTTGTTCATGTTATCTATACTATGTTTTTATAAATATCTCTGTTCATGTTTGACATTGTTTATTGTTGGATCCTGGTACAATGTATACATTCCCCCCCTCTTTATTATTCAATTGGTTAAGATCTTTGGAGAGTGGAAGTGGTTTTTGGCTTTTGTTGTAAAGAAACCAATTCAGATTTGTCAATTTTTCTTTAGTTTCTTTATAATCTCATGTGTAGGAATTAATCAGTACAAAAAACACTACTTAACATAAAACTAGCTTATGAATAGACTTTTTTACAGTAGTGGATATAGTACGGCTATCCATTTGAGTGAAACCAATGTCAGTTGAGATACCACATGCAGAGTCTGCAATGACATTCATGAGTTTTCCATGGTCAATTATGACTAAAATGATCCGTATTAGAATAGGATAAAACCTACGTTAGTACAAAATGCCCATCTTCTCATGTGGCCTCAATTTCTATACCAGTTGATAACTTTAAAGGGTTATAAATGGTTTTGAATATCGTTGCAATGAAATCAATTAAGAATAGTTCTTCTCTTCTTCAGCTATTACTTATGGCGTTGCATGCTTTACCCTAATAACTTAATAGTTTCATACTGCATGCTTATAATTGTTCTTTTTATGTTGTTGTTGGTATCTGAGCATAGCTTAATGCTGGAAATCTAGATTCTGATGGACATGACAATTGCTTAATAATCAATTGGTTCATTCTTTAGACTGATTTTGCAAATTGTTGTTTATTATCTATGGTATAATTTGGTTCAGTTTATTTATTTATTTTTATTTTTATTGGTAGGTTTCGTTAAATATTTTAGGTGTGGTCAGTAGTGGCTATTGATGAATATAATAGAAGTTTATATAAGTGGAATCTTATTTAATTACCTATTTGTCTTTTGTTTATTTAAATTGGGTTTGATATTATGTTTGGGGTTTTTTTTATTCTACTTTATTGGTGATTGTCCTTAAAAGCTTTGAATTTTTTTTGTGTTTCATTGATTAGTTTGTCGTTGAATTCGCAGGATCAGATTGTGTTTGTGCCATGCGATCGTACTGAGGTTTCCATGCTACAGTGGTTGGTGGTATAGTAGCTGCTCTGTTAAAAAATGTTCTCGACATATGAGATCAAAGATAGGAGGTGATGGTTTATCCTGCCCTATTCATGGAGATTAGGATTTAGTTCCGGTGTATGTTATCAGCCCCAATATAAATTCCTTCTTTGTTGACCTATTGTTCTGATAGTTTTTGTATCATCATTGTTTTAATAGTCACTTACAAATAGTGGTAATTCTATATCTGATCAATATTTGCGTGCCTCATTAGTAATACATGCTCATATACTTATATGGTCTATGAAAGATGTATTAACATAATAAATATAAACTCAATAAGTATAGACTCTTTATGATAATAAAGGATGATAAGAACCAGATTACTGTGACTTTAATTGGAAGGTAGGCTGAGGAGTTGTTCGGATATTCGTGCATCAATCTAATTAAGAAGAGGGCTTACACAAGTGATCATGGCTTGCCTGAAGAATTAATTGTTACAGTGGGAGGAACACATATGTTTGAACTTAAACTTGGTTATAATAATGAGTTTGTGGTTAAATAGATCCATATCAATTTCGCTGAAGCTGATGAAACTGTTGGATCTGTTCAGCAGCCTGGGGGTAGTTCTTGTGAGGCCATTGGTGAAGTTACTCCATATGGTGGTTATGATACTTTGAATGTGCCAACTCCTGAGAAAATTCAAGATAGGAAGAGGGGTTCTACATAGGTGATAAAGATGACTGCTAATGGTGTTCAGGATAAAAAAAAAGCCAAGAGGTGAGTTATCTGTGTATTGTTTGTCTAAATATATATGATGCATTTCGCTTCATTTGTTCTTGCTTTGAGGCTATTTCGCTTTAATTCAGGTAGTTTGTTGGGAATATGTCTGGGCTGGCGTCTGCTGGATCTTTTGAAAAAAAAAAAGACGAGTGAATGTATGTTGCTATTTGTCTTTCTTTGTTTAGTATAAAATATCGGTGTAGTAGTTTTCATGTCATCTTTTTAATGACTTTGAAAACAACAGTATTGGCATTTGAGTTGTGGACAATCAATGTCTGTGCAAAAGAATAAGTTGAAAGCCTGAAAAAGAAGTTTGTGAAATAGTATTAATGCACAAAATAAATGGAAGGAACTGAGCTTTGAGGTAATCTATTGTGAAAGGAAATTAAGGTGTGTGTGAGAGTAACAAGCAAGCTTATGTATGATTATTTAATTATGACATTAACAATGTATGCGTAAGTATTAGTACTTTTGGGGATGAAGTTCTACTACTATTGTATTGAATTGTTGTGAGAATGATATATGTCATGTGCTTACATGTCGATCAATTGGACTGTTTGATGAAAAGTCTGTTGTTTTTGTAAACACATGTTATCAATATACACAGTACAACTACAGCTCTCAAAATTCATGGTAGAATTGTGCAAGTACCTCTATGACTAATATTCTTTTGTGGGTTATGAAAAACTGGTATATAAGTTTGGTAGATGTATGGATCCATTCCAATACTATTGATTTTCCAGTTTTAAAAACTATTCAGATCTATAACATGAGTGAGCTAGATCAGGTTTTGTACTATTTTATATTATTACAATATTTGCATATGGCTACATTCTTGATAACATAAAGATGTATAGACTTTTATTGATCAATTTTATTTTTTGAGTATAACAATTGTTGGTGTGTGTGTGTGTGTGTGAGCGCGCGGAGGGAGAAATATATCTCAAAGCAAAAATAAAATGATTCTCAACTTATGGTGGTTGGTGGTATAAGAAGTGTCCAGTGACTGGTTGTGATTTAGGATTAAAGAAAGATGAGGATGGAGATAGTTTCAACTGTGTTATACACAAAACTCAGATTCCTCAAGAACGGTAAACATGATTACGTGTTTTTTTATTGACATAATCGATATTGTCATCGTCAAACTGACCATACATATCAGTAGATTATTTGTTATTCTATATTGACAGTAATGTATAGCAAGATAAGAAGAATGGTGCAACTCTGCTTCACATAATCAATCCTACTTAACTAAAGCATGGATAATTAATATAAATAAACCGGCAACTTACTTACATTCACACTCTTTGTTTCTCCTCTGTAGTACGCCAGTAATTGCTGCATCGAAGTAAGTACACTATGTGAACATCAGTCAATAAAAATATATGCCAAGGTATTACAGTCGAATAGCAGTGTTTTTACAGTATATAAGGCACTTCTCTACACCTATGTACTATAATAAACAGTTGTAGTTTATAAGATAGGATATTACCAAATGACAAGATCCTGACCCTAAAATATTTTAGAGATTATTCCCTATGAGTTTCCAACATAAAATCTGAGAATATACGAATGTAATGAACCTCTTGGATAATTATTATTCATGGTTTACGATTGACGTGCAACTGTGTATGCATATTAACCTCACCAGGCATGGAAATTAGCCTTACTAGCGCTCAAATGGTGGTTTATGAGAAAAGTGATAATTTTATCCCCCTACAGTCATGTAGTATATGCAAATTTCTAAGTGATATATGAGAAATTTAATTGACTACAGTGGTTTTAAGATCTAGATCTAACAAAAGACATGTTCCATAAAATATTTCATCAAAACAATGATGCAAACATTCTTGCATAGCTGCATTCCACAACATTTTTCAAATAAAAATATACTGTCTTCTAACCATGAATCCCAGAAATCTATTAGTAGTTGTTATGCTTTGGTGACAAGGACACATCTCCATTTTCATATTATGTCACAAGAACATCAATTTATATTCCCAAAGCTGCAGTAGTTGGATCTTCTCCATTCACAACGTTCACCATATATAGAAAGTTGAAAACATAGTGTCATACATGCATACAAATTCATCACAGATACATGAAAAAAGCAAATACATATGAATTGAAAAAACCAATTAGCTGTTGACAATAAAAGTCATAGCAAGCAGGCACAAAATTGCAGTCTAGGATGTTTGCAGTAGCTGATTTTGTGGTATAACAATGGGTAACTGTATATTGCACGTCAAGTGCTCGACAGAATGTCTAGACGACATGCCATTTTCAACCGGAAATAATATACTGATCAAAATAGCTAACAAAACGATTTATGAGATAACTAATCAGAATGACAGTTTTAACAAAACGTCGTATTACTGTTAAGAATAATGAAATGCATAGAATTCATTAATTATTCTAGATAAATACTACACGGAAGGTGTGTTCGACGAAATGTGTGAATGAGAAACTATCTAGACAATATAATGCAACTGCCAACAACTATTTGTAGACTCCTCAATAACATAGTAGACAATTTATATTATCAAATATACTATGTGTACTTAGCTTTTTGTAAATAACACAACCAAGCAATAACAAATGCCACCGCAACGCGCGGCCAGTGACCTAGTATATCTATATTCCCTGGTAATAAAAGAGATTGGAGGAAGAATTACTATTAATAATTTTTTGTTTGATTGTCGAGCTAGAAATAGGAATATACTGTATAGTGCTTCAGCAATGTGCGAGTGCAATCACATGAGGTATGAGTTGGGATCGCTCAATCTTGCCAAATTTGCTCAGATCGAAGTTTCGAAAATCCATGTAAACTTTGTAGAAAAACTTACGAATAGAAAGCGACTTTAACTTGCAACCCCTTCGTGGTTCATTCAATTCACTTAGATGAAGCTCAAATTATAAATTTTCGAATCTAATAAAGAAAATCAATAATTATGCTTAAATTTTTAGTTCTTGTAGCATTTACGTACGTACTAGTCTACTAGAAGTCTAGAAACTGGTGCAGATCGATCAAGCAACAATAACCGTAGCAGCGTAGCTTACACATAACATGCATCGACGAAAGTTGCACTCTTTATAAAGCAAATATATGAACAGCATTAATAGCGTCTTGCTACTCAGGAATACATAGTTGCTCCTACACAATTTAGAAGGAAGAACATGATTATATATTATGAATTGAAGTATAGATAACTCTGGTCTTCCACTCTTCCCAGTCTGAGCAGTTTCACAGTGACTGTAGCATTACCTGAATCCCATGTTGTGGACAAAGCGTAAGCGCCTCATAGGGCGAGTGTACATAAGTTGGAGAAAGGGTGAAGGAATAGCGCTGTAAAATCATTGACAGAACGACCTTTGCTTCAGTGGTGGCTAAGTCGGAGCCCACACACATTCTACGTCCTATTCCAAAGGGTAGGAATCCGGCTAGGTTATTTTTTGTGGCTTTAGAAACCCCTTCTGCAAATCGCTGTGGTTTGAAGAGATGCACATCTGGTCCCCAGAGCTCAGGATCATGGTTCCATGATAAAGGTTTGATGAGCAGTTCAAGATTCGCTGCAGGATCAATGGTCAGCTTTCCCATTCTAACTTCTCTATCAGCTGTCCTCCCACTTACGGTAACCAGAGGGTAATATAACCTTAAGGATTCATTTTTGATCATACTCAACTGCGTGAAATTAGTCATGAACACTAATCAAAATTAGCTAAAGATTAAACCGATTGAGAATAGCATGCAGATGAGTTCATGATTCTCACTGTTTTGAGTTTGGAAATGCCAACATGATTTGGCCGGTCGCGTTTGCCGAATACTTGTAAGACCTCCTTTCGCGCCTCGTCTTGCCAATCAGTATGAAGTGCCAGAAGAAAGATGGTCCAAGCAAGAAAACTAGTGGTGGTATCTTGTCCTCCAAAGTAAAACGTTTTGCACTCATCAATCAATTCTTCTACTGTAATCCTCCGATCAACGTCGGCATCATGATGAGCCTTTAACAGCAATCCAAGAAAATCATCTCCAAAGTTGCCTTCTTCTCCAGTCCTCGTTGCCTTGGCTTCTCTTTCCTTAATGATCTTCACTATGGAGTCGTGGATTCCTTGGTCAAGCTTCTCAGCTTCAATCTCATCTTTGGTCTTGTAAACCTTACTGCATGCAACAAATGAGGCTATTACGTATGTGGAAGTAATTTAATAACTACGTATACATAATCAACATTCATCCTTTCCTGATTCGATAACCAGATCAGCTAATATTAGGTGAAGAGTTGAAGTAAAAAACCTGATGAAGCTCGGCAACCTGATTCTGTATAAATTTCTGAGTTCTGACAATTAAGAAGTAATAATTCATCAACATTTCAAAAATGTGCTGTCCTTCCAAGTAGCTGCTGCTAAATATTGTCCTGGAAATCACTTCTGAAGTCAACAATTTAAATTCTTCATACACCTCAATCTCTTTGCCTTCATGGTTTTTCCACCTTTGGGGCATCGTCTCAGCACTAACTATGACTGCTGGAATTTTATTCTGGGGATGACAGATTCCAGCCATCAGTAGTGTAGATAAAGTGTAGACAATTACGATGATCTTTTTGTTAATCCAAATCATATGGTCCATTTCGAAATTTCTTAGATACCTTGAGGTATGTGATACCCTCATTTAGATTTAACAACAAATTTCTTGTCATTATAGTAATCAAGATGATGTTTTGGGTAAATATATTTCTATTAGTTGTAATTATTTCACCCATAACATTTTACAAGATTATGAACAGATAGTAGTTAATGCGATAAATTTGTTTAGTTATTTAATATCAAAAACACATGTTGTAACTTTGTTTTCGATGTTGTAATTTTAGTTTAATAAAATTATATTTTTAGTTCAAAAAGTTGTAATTGAGTGTATACTATACCTCAAGGTATTCTAGTTTCCGTGTTAATTTGTAACATTACCTCTAACATTTTAATAGAATTTGCACCCTCATATATATGTCTAATTTATCCCGATTTAACTCCTAATATACCTTCAATTTGGATTTTTTTGAAGGACAATTTGGAATCATTGTTTGGTTGTAAACTTGTAATATATTTCATTCAAATTTTCCGTCAAGCTCAACTCAACAATCACACAATAATTATCAAAATTTAGGAAAATTACTTTCCATTAATTTCATCTAAGCATTAACTTGCACAGTTGCACAATAATTCCATCTTACTATTTGTTGAAAATGACCATCAACCTAATAATTAACAGCAAGATGGATGGATGGACTTACTTTTAAGCTCTCTCCATGGAAGGCTTGGTTGGAGATCCTTCGAAGCTGTCCCCATTTTTCATCTGTTCTGGCCCTGGTGCCAAGGCCTTTTCCAAATAGCTTCTTGATAAGTGGTAGAGGCTCCATTTTCGGAAAAGCTCCGTCTTTGTCAGCCAGTATCTCCTTACACAACTCTGGTTCTGTAATCACCAACTGAGCTTGAGAACCATGCCACTGAAGATAGTTCTTCCCTGCGTTGTTGTTACGAATTCAAAAACTGAATCACTATGACCAATGATGGAGGATATATGAAAGAAGAAAAGAGAGTATGCACCATATATGTTGGTCCAAGAGTGAATATGAGGATGAACACCGGAGATTATGTCATGGGACAACTTTCCGGGCCGGCTCATGGCTTGTATTTTCATGTTGGTGATCTCTTTAGTGTTTCCATGGATGAATCTGTACGGAGGGCCTTTGATTCCCTGAGAGGCCATCTGTTTCTGTATGCGAATCGGAATCCACCATAGCTTGTGTAATATCTTGATCAGAGCTAAGAGAAGAAACACACACAGAAAGCTTGAGATAGTGACCACTAGGCCTCCCGAAGTATTCATCTTTAATTTTTAGGATTGGTTTGTGAACTCGGCGAGACTGTGACTGTGAGAGTAGTCCCACACTCCCACTACATTTGTCTTTTGCTTAATATCGAATTTATATATCTATGAATTTGGGTCGGATGAGTTTCCATGCCCATGCATATATGCATCCATAAACGATATATAGTAACTTGGTCAAGGTGATAGAAATCCATATTAATTGTCGAGATCGATTTCGTGGAAAAATTTGCTAGATAATTAATTCACATGTTAAGATTCAAAAATGTTGATCGATAAGGAAGCCGGGGTTCTTCATCATTGTAGCATGGATACATTAGGTATTTGGTAGTTTATCTATAGGTCAATCATCACTCCTAGCTCACAAAAATGGTTTTGATCATGAAAATACAGTAGGTTCCTCATTCAGCATGCAAAACAAATTAGCAATAATTCAGGACTCGGGCCAAAGTCCTCAACTTCAATGCACATACCCCACACACTGAACAATTTGTGAAAAAAAATTAAAATCGCCCACCGTGGGAAACAAATTAGCAATAATTCAGGACTCGGTCCAGAGTCCTCAACTTCAATGCACATACCCCACACACTGAAAAATTTGTGAAAAAAAAATTAAAATCGCCCACCGTGGCACGACCACAAGGTTAAGAGCCTTCCGCTCTACCAACTGAGCTAGACGGGCTTATTGTTGGGTATCATGTTCTAGTACTATATTAGCGCAAGAAGCTTGGACAAGATTATTGTTTTGGAGGAAAATTTGCTCAAAGTTAACTGATTATGGAGATATTATACCCCTAAAGTATCGTGTAATTATAAATGTTTATTATTTACTGATGATTAATTCAATTTTGGTCCTTGAGATAAGTTCTTCTTTTGCTACCTTGAGAGTTGAGACTAGGCCTTCCAAAATATGTGTAAATATATTCTCAATGATTTATGCAGAAGCAAATCAGCAATGAACAAAATTTAAACCACAAGGAACCAAATTCTAACACATAAGGAGAGGCTGCAGTTATTCATAGGCATATTTATGTAGCTATATCTGCAGTCAGCTGGCTCTTCTTCACAGTTCACAGTGGGTGGAGCAAGATCTGAACTCCATGTTGTGGTCTAATAGTGTGATATTGATGGGGAGAGTGCACATAACCTGGGGAAAGGGTGAAGCTGTGGCGCTGTAGAATCATCGACAGAGCAATCTTTGCTTCAATGGCTGCAAAGTTGAAACCTGCACAAATTCTAGACCCCATTCCAAAGGGTAAGAAGGCACCTACGTTGTTGTTTGTGGCCTTAGCAACCCCCTTGGAGAATCGTTCCGGCTTGAAAAGTTGCACATCTTGACCCCAGAATAGAGGCTCATGATGCAGTGCTAGAGTTGGAATTTGCACTTCAACATTAGCAGGAATAGTGAAATTTCCTAGTTTAACATCCCAATTAACCTTCCTCTCGATGGACAAAACAGGAGGATATAATCTTAGTGACTCATTCATGATCATATTCATCTGCAGAACATAATAAATTAATAGAATTCAGTCACACTTTCAAACTTGATCAAGTACATTTGTGTGACCTAATTAGACAAAGAATAGGGGTCAAGCTCTTAGACATTCTTACTGTTTTCAACTTGGTAAGGCCATCCGGATCCAGGGTTTGTCTACCAAATATTTGCAGGACCTCCTCTCTTGCTTTCTCTTGCCAATCTGTATAATGTGCTAGAAGAAAGACAGTCCAAGCAAGCATACTATTAGTGGTTTCTTGTCCTGCAAAGTAAAATGTCTTACACTCATCAACTAAGTCATCCAGTGAAATCCTCTTTTTCTCATTGGTATCATGATGAGCCCTTAAAAGTAGTCCAAGAAAATCATTTCCATATCTCTCTTCTTCTGTACTCATTTGTGCTTTCTTGTCTCTTTTCTTTATAATCTCTATTATGGAGTCACGTATTCCTCTCTCAATTTTCTCTGCCTGAATCTCATCGGTTGTTTTCACAAACTTGCTGCAATATTGAAAGAGTTTCCATAAAAAGTCACATCATACATCAATAATAGTATCAACAACTAAAGAAATTAAGTTCCAGATTTTAGGACTCCATGTACTTTCAGATACTTTGTTAAAAAAATAATACAACTGTACGTAGTTAAAAGGATGTTACCTTAAGCCAGGAAACCTGACTGTGAAGGAATTCTTGACCAAGAAAACTGATAGCTTCATAATGTTCTCAAAAATTTTCTCTCCTTCTAAGTAGCTGCTACCAAAGGCTGTTCTAGAAATCACTTCTGAAGTGAACAATCTAAACAATTCGAACACCTCGATTTCTTTTCCTTCATGACTTTTCCACCCTTTTAGCATTGTCTCTGCACTGGCTATCATCTCAGGAACCATCAACTAGTGAAACAACATACTCAAGTCTTTAGAAATTTTTTAGCTTAACAAATAATTGGTAGAATTATGTAATAATTTAACCATGGACTTTTTGCTAGAATCACCAATATGAACTGTAAGAACTTACTTTCAAGCTCTCTCCATGAAAGGCATGGTTGGCCACTTTTCGGGATTTTGCCCATTTTTCACCTTCGCTAGAACCAAGGCCATCCCCTAGTAGCATCCTGACATAGCCTTGAAACTTCTGTTTTGAATAAGCTCTATCTTTGTTCATGAGTATCTCTTTGCACAGTTCAGGTTTCAAAACAATTAACTGAGGTCGAGTACCATACCATTGGAGAAAAATCTGTCCTGTTTGCAGAAAATGATAGAAACTTAATTTAAGATTTGATAAACCAAATTTAAGAGGAATTATTACCATATAGCTTGGTCCATGAGTGAATATGAGGTTGAACAGCAGGTAAAATGTCATGTGTTAACTTCATTGGCCTGCTCATATTAACCATCTTCATCTTTGAAATTTCTTTGGTGTTTCCATAGATGAGTTTGCAAGAAGGGCCTTTGATTCCCTGGGAAGCCATCAGCTTCTGAATACGAATCGGAGTCCACCATAGCTTGTGGAAGATCTTGATCAGAGCTAAGAGAAAGCTTGAGATAGTGACCACTAAGCTAAAAGAATTCATCATTTTAGGATTGGTTTGAGATTGTGGAGTGGAGTCCACTATATATATATATATATATTTGTCTTTGCTCTTAATCCTCTTGTATGAAAAGTTATCCATGACCTATGCATGCATCCATATACTGTAGTAACTTGGTCAAGGTGACAGAAATCAATATTAATTGTTAAGATTTTCTGAAAATTTGATGAATAATAATTTACTTCTCAAAACTCAAAACTGTTGATCTATCTCCAACAAGTCCAACCACAGTTGGTGCTATTTGTAGAACCGGGACTAGATTGTCCAATTTCAACTGTAAAATTAAATCTCCTCTTTCGAAAATCCAGGTTTAGTGAAGACGAACTAGGGTCTAGGGCCAACATCAGTATCGAAAGACCATATGGTTCAACAAGAAATATAAAAATCTCTGGAAGCAGCCCTAGAGAAAGTGACAAGTTACTGAAACAACCCCCACAATGATCAACAGCAACATCCTTTTTAGTTTTCCTTTTCAATTATTGATTAATTATGATAGACTGACTCATCTGATACCAAATTTTCAACTCGAGTTTCTTTGTCGTTGGGCCAATCTACTGTGTCATCTCCCAGTTTAACTCCTTTTAATTTCCCATTAAAATATTGCAACTTTATACATTCAGATTCAATGAGCTGATCATACTCATATGCAAGCATTGCAGTGTAATGCTTAACAGGCTGTTATGTAACTTAGGAAAACCAGTCAGTATTAAGTTGAAGAGTAAGTATTAAGTTCTTACATCACCACTGTTTTCTGTTTTGATCGGGGAAGCCTCAAGGATTTAGTGTTTTTTTTTTGGCCAAATAGTTCTAGGACTTCATTTCTTGCTTTCTGTTGCCATATTGCCAATCAATATAAAGAGAGCTAGAAAAAACATCACGTCCAAGCAAAAAATCTAGTACAGCAAACTGAATTGCCATTTTACATGTTTATCTATATACGCAGTGTTGAACCGTCATCTCACTGCTAGTTTTGTGCGGTTTACTAAAGGGTGGAGTTAATCAACCATTGATGTACCAATAGGCAAGTGTATCATAAGGTCTTATAACACTGTGTCTAGTAGAATCAAGCACCTACATTCTCATTAACAGAATAGTTCAAAATCAATTAATGAAGATCTTTATATTTGTTTTCTGATTACTAATAAATTCGAAAAGTAATGAACTGAAAACAATGAAGAAATGACATATAGAGATCCCTGCAAAAGCCTAATAATCCATGGCTATAAAACGAAAGGACAAAGAATTAAAAGGCAGCTTTAGCTTTTATAATTTGGAGAACTTAAGTTGTTCATTGCAGATTTAAATATCGTACCATTTATATTGAAATGTTCTGTCATATGAAGAAAGTGTACAAAGAGTGCAATTTGAACAGTTCATACTTCACAGTGAGTGTACCAGTACTTGAACTCCATGCTGGGGACGAAGTGTCAGAAAATGGAAGGGAGAGTGAACATAACCTGGGGAAAGGGTGAACGAGTAGCGTTGTAGAATCATTGAAAGAGCAATTTTTGCTTCAATGGTGGCAAAGTTAAAGCCCACACAAGTTCGAGGCCCCATTCCAAATGGTAAGAATGCGACAACATTATTTCCAGTAGCCTTCACAACCCCTTCAGAGAACCTCTCTGGCTTGAAAAGTTGCGCATCTTGTCCCCAGAATTGAGGCTCATGGAGAAGTGCTAGACTTGAGACATGCAATTCAACATTGGCAGGAACGACGAGGTTTCCCACTCTAACTTCCTTTTCAACTCTTCTCTCCATGGCCAGAACAGGAGGATATAATCTTAGAGATTCATTGATGATCATAGTCATCTGCATGCATTCAAATGTAAAGATTGAGAAAAGGTCAGTACTTCAAACTAAGCAAGTAGTTGTGTAACATAGGAAAAGAGTTTATTAAGTTCTTAAATTCCTTACAGTTTTCAGTTTGTAAAAGTCGTCAGGATTTGGTGTTTGTGTGCCAAATAATTGTAGGACTTCATTTCTCGCTTCTTCTTGCCAATCAGTATGAAGGGCCAGAAGAAAGACAGTCCAAGCAAGCAAACTAGTACTAGATTCTTGTCCAGCAAAGTAAAACGCCTTGCACTCATCGACTAAATCATCTATTGAAATCCTCTGCTTCTCATCGGGATCATGATGAGCCTCTAACAGTAATCCAAGAAAATCGCTTCCGAAGTGGTCATTTTGTCCACTCATTGCATTTTCTTCTCTTTTCTTAACGATCTCTTTTATGGAGTCTCTTATTCCTTTTTCAAGCTTATCTGATTCAATCTCATCGCGGGTTTTATAAAATTTACTGCAATATTGAATGGGAGAACAGCAATATTAAAATCTTTCATAGTTATACTAGCAACAAAAGTAAAGTTACATTTACTGAGAGTTGAACACTTGCACCTTTTGCATTAGATTTTGAATATGCATTGCTATTAGTATTAGTATAATCCCTAACTCATATGTGCTTAATTTTTTTGTTGAAAGGAAGTTACCTGATTCCAGGAAACCTGAGGTTGAAAGCATTTTTGAATGTTAAGAATCCCATCTTTTTTAACATCTCAAAAATCTGTTTTCCTTCTATGTAACTGCTTCCAAATGCTGTTCTTGAAATCACTTCTGAAGTGAACAGCCTAAACTCTTCAAACACCTCAATCTCTTTGCCATTATGACTTGTCCACCTTTCTAGCATCGTCTCAGCACTAGTAACCATCGATGGAATCATAGTCTAGCAAAGCAATAGCATCCTCAGCAAAATGCAATTAACAGGTTTACATTCATGTTTCACAAAATCACCACAGGTAATTAGTTTTAAAAAGTAAAAACTTACTTGTAAGCTCTCTCCATGGAAGGCATGGTTGGCCAGTTTTCGCATTTTTACCCATTTTTCGCCTTCAGATCGTGTGATGCCATCTCCTAAGAGCTTCTTTACAAAACGTTTGGTCTCCGGTTTGGGAAAAGCTCCATTGAGTATCTCTTTGCACAGCTCAGGTTCAATAGTGACCAACTGTGCTTTAGCACCATGCCACTGAAGATAACTTTTGCCTGTAGACATTAAAGATGACCATAATTTATATTCTAAGTTTCTAGTTACACTAATTAAAGAGTAGAGAGTAGTGTGCTACCGTATGTCTTGGTCCATGAATATATATGAGGGTGGACTTCAGGAAATATGTTGTGCGATAAATTCTTGGGTCTGCTCATAACTTCCTCTCTCATGCTGTTGATTTCTCCGGTGTTTCCATGGACAAATCTGTAAGAAGGGCCTCTGATTCCTTGCGAAGACATCAGATTCTGTATGCGAGTTGGAGTCCACCATAGTTTGTGAAAGACTTTGATGAAAGCTAAGAGAAGGAGCGCAAAAACAAAGCTCAAGATGATGATCACAGTGCAAAAGCTGATCATTGTATTGATTTTCCCTTGGTCAAGGCTGTATCAGTGAACCTGCTATATGTAAATTCTCCAAATTTCTAATGCTTCATGATATAATTACTTTGGATAGAAGCTGCCACCATTGACCTCAACCTTAGTTCAATAGTTTCTAGTAGTTTCACTAGTTTGTATTCATTTTTTGTTATTATAGATAAAGGGAATATCATTATCATCACAGAGACACAGACCAAGATTATTATATGAAACCTTAAGCTGGCATTGTCGGATGAAGAATTTTTTATATACTACAATTAAAAAAAGCTGGCCTATGCTACAGTATATGTTAGCTCACTTGGCTTTGAAATTCCTAACTGATCACAAAGCAAAGAGCCAAAGAGTGTTCTGTTCAGTGAAAGGATTCAAAATTTATTCAAAAGTAATGGCAGAAAACTAAAGATGGAAAGAAAGCTTTAGCAGCTGCATTTTTTTTTCATCGTGTTGAGTCTCATTGAGTGGAAAATGTAGGTTACAAAAGTATATATTAGCTGGGTTGAGAATGATAATCTATACTGCTCGAAGTAGTAAACACTCTTATTAATTCTATGAAGGTCCTAGAGGGGGTGAATAAGACTATTACAACTTTTTCGTGATAATTTGGGTTCAGGGTAGGGATGACACTTAAGACCGAAAAATCGAAAACCGAACTGAAACCGAAAAAAAATCGAACCGAACACAAACCGAACCGAAATTTAGAAAACTAAACCGAACTGAATTAAACGGTTTGGTTTCCGGTTTGGACACATAAGAAACCGAACCGAACTATTCATAAAATAATGTCGTTTTACGTTTATCTTACCGAATATTTGATTTGATTAATATAATTTTAGGTTTATATCATATATAATTATATGTTTCTCTTTTGTAGTGTTATATATGTATATATAATCATTTATGTATATGTATGTATGCCCATATATGTATGTTTCAAATAAGTTTGCTCACACACACACACACACACACACACACACACACACACATATATATATATATAAGCGGATGTGTAATTACTAAATCCGCCTCAATATGAACCAACTATATGAAGGAAACTTCTCGGGATCGATCGACACCAGTCGATATGATTGATATATATATATATATAGTGACCCTGTAAAACTTTCATCCAATTCGGACCTCGTTTGACCGTCGGAATTTCCGGTAAACCGAAAACAATACTAATATGTCATAAGGGAAAACCCATTACCAAAATGCGAACACCAAAAGTCGTTTGCATATCTGAAATCACCTAATTTTTGTCACCAATTGTATGCGGTCGCACCAATGAAACCCATTTGACAAAATCCCGATCAATGAGGATTTTAATATGTCAAAACGCCTCTTATTTAGTTGACAGTTGGTACGAACGGTCAAACCATGTCCAAAACGGACGAAATTTTTACGGGGTCCCTAAATATATATACCGATCAACTCTGCTGGTGTCGATCGACCATATTTCGAACTAGAGTTGGCGCTCGCCTAAGTGTCAACTAATGTATCATAACCTTTATATTCGGTTTTAAAATAAAACTATCGCATTATGAAACGGCTATATGAAGGAAACTTCTCGGGATTGATCGACACCAGCCGATCTAATCGGTATATATATTTAGTGACCCTATAAAAATTTCATTCAATTCGGATCTCGTTTGACTGTCGGAATTTTCGGTAAATCGAAAACACCACTAATATGCCCTAAGGAATGACATATTACAAATATGCGAACACCGAAAACCATTTGCATATCTGAAATCACCTAATTTTTGTTATCTATCGTGCGTGGTCGCAACGAGGAAACTCATTTAGCAAAGCCCCGGTCAATGGGGTTTTATTATGTGAAAACGCATGTTTTTTTTTGTTGACCGTTGGTACGGACGGTCAAACCATGTTCAAAATGGACGAAATTTTTACGGGTTCCCTAAATATATATACCGATCACATCTACTGGTGTCGATCGACCATATTTCAAACTGGAGTTGTCGATCGTCGAAGTGTCCATTAATGTATCATAACCTTTGTATTAGGTTTATAATAAAACTATTACATTATGAAGCGACTATATGAAGGAAACTTCTCGGAATTGATCGACACCATCCGATTGATCAGTATATATATTTAGTGATCATTTTAAAATTTCATCCAATTCGGACCTTGTTTGATAGTCGGAATTTCCGGTAAACCAAAAATAACACTAATATGCCATAATGGGGACCCATTATCAAGATGCGAATGAGGAAAATTGTTTACATATTTGAAATCACATAATTTTTGTCATCGATCTTGCGTGGTCACAATAAGGAAACATATTTGGCAAAGCCCCGGTCAATGGGGTTTTATTATGTGAAACGCCACTTTTTTGATTTACCGTAGGTACTTGGTATGGACGGTCAAACCATGTTCAAAATGGATGAAATTTTTACATAGTCCCTAAATATATATATCGATCACATCTATTGGTGTCGATCGACAATATTTCAAAAATATAATTTATTTGTGACTTTTGTTTAGAATGTTTTATAATAATTCTTTTATTGTTTAAAACCCTTAAATTAAAGTATTATATTTTTTCCTATACAAGCCCGCAAGGCCCGTTGACGAGCCCTAGATTCAGTCCAGTTAAAAAATAAATTTGAAAAAATAAAAAAACAGAACCGAACCGTTCGGTTCTCAGTTTGGTCTATCAGAGAACCGCGACCCGAACCGAACCGAAATTCAATTTCAGTTCGGTTTCCGATTTGAGCCCAAACTGAACCATTTGAACCGAATTCTACCCCTAGTTCAGGGATAACACGGGTGTTTGGTAACCTGAAGAACAGTTCAATGAATAGTGTAATGAAAACGGTAAAAACAATCACACATCACCATGATGTTTTTTACTCGCTGAAACCCTGAATCCAGAGAAAAAAAATACGTGCCCCTAACTCTTGAGGGACAAAGATTTTCACTATGTACTAATGCACCATTTACAAGCTTGTAGAAACTTCAGGATATCAAGCCGTCCTTGTATCCTATCTAAGACTCTACCTAGTCTCTAGACTTTCCTACCTCACTTGCCTCTCAAGTGCTTACACAATGAAATCTGCACTGAAGCTAAAAAAATAGATACCAGCTAACTGATAACCAGCCCTGCTCGGAAAGACTTCTTGTGACCTAGTTGCACTACCAATCAACCATGGTATGCAGCAAAATGAATGATATGTAAAAATGATTTTGTTGTGTGCTCAAGCCTTGAGATTGTACGATCAACTGTGGATGACTCAAAGGCACTAGGAACATGCAAAGAAACTTGGGTTAGAAGAAAATGCAAAATTCAATTTTCTCAACCAAGTTAACATGGAGCCACAAGCCCCATATATATAGGCAGGGATATACCATCCCTTTGATAATCTCTAGCTGCGAGCACAGATTCACTCAACCCAAGGGGACTGTTTCCAAGGTTATGAAAAGGACATGAGATAGAACATGCTAAACACCATTAACAACAAGACAAATCCAATTAAGACCATTTTCTTACTTTATGATAAAAAAAACAAAAGACAAATGGTGAATAGTGACTTGACCCAAACCCTAAACAGAGAGCATAGATTAGTGTATCAAAGATTTGGGATCTCAAGACATTTGAAACCGAAATGAGAGGGAATTCTCAATCAAGACCAAACTTGCACGCCAAGACATGGATAAATTGCTTGGCTAGACTCAAAAGGTTGAGGTGCACGAAAACCTTACACAAGGTTAGCTTCTAAGGCATGAATCCAAGAAACTTAGACAAGAACAATGATTCAGAGAAAACCTAGAAGTAGGATACAAAGCATGCTCGATATCCTAGCAAGGATACAAGACATGTTTGCGATCCTCTGTGAAAAACCATGAGATGCACGTGCATGTTTTACCTGAAGGCCATGGGCCAATTCAGGTTAAGTGCTTGGGCTTTTAATCATGACTTGTGTTTTTTGGGTTTTGACCATGTGTGTTTTGATTGATAAGGATGTGCCAACTATTTTATACTTACATTCTAACATTCATAAGGTCCATGGGTTATGGTGTTCCAACTCAATGTGTATGATTCATATAAAAAAACTCAAAACCTGCACATAAATTCCACTATATCAGAAGAAAACTACCAAATGATAAGGTTTATGACATAGATCTTGATTATAGCCAATGAATCCACTCGCACCAAAGAGCCGATATCTAGATTTAGTCTTGTACACAAGAAAAGAAAACCCTAAACCCCTCAATTTGCTATACAATTCTCTTGTTATTTTCCCATGGGCAAGAAGTTGAGGCAAAAGCCGCAAAACTGACATCATGATGTTTGGGTCTAAGATGAGCCATGGGCTGGTCCAAACTATCACCACTTGAATTTGGGCTCGCAAGTCACAAATCCAACAGGCCTCCAACACACACCTGACAAGAAATGTGAGCATGACCTTAACAGGTCCAAACTATTTGCACCTCCTAAATTACTATTTGTATCTTCAATTTTTCTATTTGTGTTTTTCAATTCATATGAAAATACAGATAAAGACAAAAACATATATCAAATAATGATCAAAACCCATCTCCCAAAACACCTAAAATCTACCAAAACCCCCATAATTTTTCAAATTCACGAAAATCTAACTCTAAAAGTCGATTTTTACTGTCGCTGGGGATGAGAATTGTTGTTGCTGTAAAAGTGAACCATTATTGAAACTTCGATTGGGTATAGATTGGAATTTAACAAATATGAAGAACTAATTTTTTTTTTAAAAGATGAAGAACTATTCCAATTTAAATTGAAACCCTTTGATGTAGAGGAAGAGGAAGAATCAGTTTGGGGGAAATAATATGTCATTGTTGTGTTTCAAAGATGGGTTTTAGATCTTTCTTCCCTTATTTTCACCCAATCAAAATAAATGGAACAAGAGGGTATTATGGTAACCAAAAGGAGGTGTATCTAGTTATTTGTAAAAGCTAACATTAATTAGGAGGTTTATTTAGCAATGAAGGTACAAACATCAATATAGGAGGCGCAAATAGAACCTCCCTTTCCAATTTCGCAATTTCGTCCATTTTTCACCTTCGGTAGTTTCTTGACATAGCCTCGAGGCTTCATTTTCATATAAGCTCTATCTTTCTTATTGAGCATCTCTTTTGCAGAGCTCAGGTTCCGTAGTAACTAACTGAGGTTGTGAACCATGCCATTGAAGAAGTATACTTCCTGTTGCAAATGATACTGTTGCTAGTGTTGAAAGTAAGATTTGACATAAAATTTAGGAGGTGTATTACCATGTAGCTTGGTCCATGAGTGAATATGAGGTTGAACAGCAGGTAATATGTCATGTGTTAATTTCATTGGCCTGCTCATATTATCCGTTTTCATGTTGGAAAATTCTGTAGTCTTTAAGGAGGGCCTTTGATTCCTTGCAATCCCATAAAAAAATTGTACACGAGTTGGAGTCCCCCATTGTTTATGCAAATTCACGGAGAAAGCTTGACAGTTCTGGTTTTCCAAAAGAACTTTCAACCATTCCATATTTCTTCTTTCTAGGACTTCAAATTTGTTGAGAAAACCAGGACAATGAGAAAACAGATAAGCAACAATGGATATTATACAGAAAGGCACTACAAGAGTAATAAATTCATCAGCTTATAGTAGTAGTTCTCAGAGATTTATTTTTTATTTAATAGTGTCAAATCTTTACCAGGTACACCAAGTACAAGATTTGCGAGTGATCTTTAAAATTTCAGTACTGACAAACTTAGTCCCCCCATGAAACTGTTAACTATTAGTTCTTTGCTACGCAGATGATGTATTACATAATGGTTTGATGTATAGAATATAATTTTTGAATATTCAAACTTAGCAGGGATCAGTAGCATAATTTAAGTCTTGGCTTGCAAGATTTCTTGAGCCAATCAATCGCTCCTTAATAGTTGTTAACTAGTTTAGTCTTTTGTACAGACTACAGATATACAGTCGTGAAATTTCGACTACAAAGAACCTGAAGCAAAAGGGGTTAAACAGCTGTGGGTTCAAATAACACATTTCTGCACATACAGATTACATACATAGCTTAAGTCCAACTGCAAAGTTTATTCAGCATTGAGAAAGCAGTCATAATAGTCCAAGAGAAAAACTTGAAGCAAACCCAAAACATGAATGTTGAAACTTGAGAGGTTACTTGAATGCTGAAACTGATCTCAACTCAGTGAATGTAGAATCACTTGAACTCCATGTTGTGGACGAATTGTTAGGAACTGAGAGGGTGAGTGAACATAAGCCGGGGAAAGAGTAAAGGAGTAGCGCTGTAGAATCATTGACAAAGCAATCTTTGCTTCAGTGGTTGCAAAGTTAAAGCCCGCACATATTCGGGGTCCTAAACCAAACGGTAAGAATGCACCTAGGTTGTCATTGGTAGCTTTAGCAATCCCTTCTGAGAACCGCTCTGGTTTGAAAAGTTGAGCATCTTGTCCCCAGATTTGAGGATCATAATGAACTGCCAGAAATGGGATGGTCAATTCCAGATTAGCAGGAAGACTATACTTCCCCAATCTAACTTCCTTTTTAACTTTCCTTGTAACAATGGAAAGAGCAGGAGCATATAACCTCAGAGACTCATTAATGATCATACTCATCTGCATGCATGAAAATGAAAACCTCAGAAAATAAGGATCTAAACTTTATAGAATGTACTAAGACAAGGGACTGATCATTTGAAGTTGTCTTACAGTTTTTAATTCAGCAATGCCGTCAGCATTTGGCGTTTGTTTACCAAATAATTGCAGGACTTCCTTCCTTGCTTCCTCCTGCCAATCCATATGGTGCGCTAAAAGAAAGACAGTCCAAGTACTAGAAATGGTATGAATGTATTGATTGATAATTGTATTAACACATTACACTTCTTTATATAGGCTAATTCTAGCACTATTCTACCTACTAATTTCCACTAATTCACACCAACTATTCCACTAATTTCCACTAACTCCAACCACTAAACTCCACTAACTCCAACACTCCCCCTCAAGTTGGTGCATACATATCAACCATGCCCAACTTGCTAAGTGAATCATAAAATGCCTTTTTAGACACTCATTTTGTGAGCATATCAGCAAGTTGCTCTTCTGTAGAAACAAAAGGAAAAATGATGATCTTCGCGTCTAGCTTCTCCTTTATAAAATGACGATCAACCTCCACATGTTTCGTACGATCATGTTGCACCGGATTATAGGAGATATCAATGGCTGCCTTGTTGTCACAGTACAGCTGCATAGCACATTCAGGCTTAATACCCAAATCTTGTAGCAAACTTCTAAGCCATAATAATTCGCACACTCCCTGAGCCATACCTCTGTATTCTGCTTCAGCACTAGATCGTGCTACCACATTTTGTTTCTTACTCTTCCATGTAACAAGATTACCTCCAACAAAGGTAAAGTACCCTGATGTGGATCTTCGATCTGTAATATTTCCAGCCCAGTCTGCATCTGTGAAGCCACAAATCTCGAGGCTATTGTTGTGATTAGAAAACATTACTCCTCTCCCTGTAGCTGACTTCAAGTACCTTAAAATCCTCACAACAGCATCCATGTGATCCACACTCGGATTATGCATAAACTGACTCACTATACTTACTGCATACGCAACATCTGGTCTGGTATGTGACAAATAAATCAGGCGTCCAACTAGCCTCTGATAACGAGTTTTGTCAGTGGGCACTTGATCTGGGTACTCTGCTAACCGATGGTTTTGCTCAATAGGAGTATCAATTGGAGTGCAATCTAACATACCTGTCTCCGTTAGTAGATCAAGGATGTACTTCCTCTGACACAGATAGATACCATCACTTCCCCGGGCTACCTCAATTCCTAAGAAGTACTTGAGTGTACCTAGGTCCTTCATTTCAGACTCTGTGGCAAGCTGTTTTTGTAATCTGTCCACCTCAATAGTATCATTACCAGTAACTACCATATCGTCAACATATATGATTAGAGCTGTTACCTTCTCTTGTTGGTGTTTGAGAAACAATGTGTGGTCTGAATTACTCTGTATGTAGCCAATTTTCTTCATGAATTGTGAGAATCTTCCAAACCAAGCACGCGGTGACTGTTTAAGACCATACAAAGACTTTCTTAATCTGCATACAGAGTTACTTGGAGAAGTGACCACATATCCAGGTGGAAGATCCATGTATACTTCCTCCGTTAGTTCTCCATGAAGGAATGCATTCTTAACATCAAACTGCCTAAGTGGCCAGTTGAAGTTAGCAGCGATAGAGAGCAATACCCGGATAGTGTTTATCTTTGCAACAGGTGCAAATGTCTCATCATAGTCTATGCCATATGTCTGGGTGAACCCCTTTGCTACTAGGCGTGCTTTATACCGGCTTACTGACCCATCTGGATTGTGCTTCACTGTAAACACCCATCGACATCCTACAGTCTTCTTGCCATATGGTGGAGGTACAAGCTCCCAAGTATTGTTCTTTTGTAATGCTTCCATCTCTTCCTCCATTGCTTTCCTCCATTTTGAATCTCCCAATGCATCCTGCACTTTGTTAGGTACTGATACAGTAGATATTTGATTCACGAATGACTCATATGACTTAGATAATCTTTTGGTAGATATAAAATTGGCCACCAGATACTTGGCTTTAGTCTGAAGGGTAGGTTCATATTTTTTTGTGGGTTGACCTCGAGTAGACCTATTTGGCAAAACATATTGTCTATTATTAGCCTCAATAGAATGACTAACCTCAGATGAGTGATCTTCTGTACCAGGAGAGCTTTGGTCAGGGGTATAAACAGTAGTATGGGATACATGTGGGGCAGTTGTGTTGTCAGCTTCTAATGCCTGAATCTCTTGAGTGACGACCTCTGGTGGTGCCTGTGTGGCTGACACCTTGGTAATCTCAACGGAACTTGTTACCATATCGACTGGCTCATTTGTCTCCCCCTCTCCATGATACAACTCTTCAAAATAGGAATTCCCCTCCTGAAGAGCAGTATCAGAAGAGGAAAAGTAACTCATGTCCTAAAAAAAGGTAACATCCATAGTGACATAGTACTTTCGAGTAGGAGGATGATAGCACCGGTACCCTTTCTGATGGCCTCCGTACCCAACAAACACACATTTAACTGCCCGGGCATCCAACTTAGAACGCTGATGTTGTGGAAGATGAACAAAAGCGACACAACCGAAAACATGAGCAGGAAGATTATGAAAAGAAGGTAATGAGACATGAGATGCAAGCACCTCATAGGGAACTTTTCCTTGAAGAACACGAGATGGAAGACGATTAATGAGGTGGGCGAAAGTAATGACAGCATCACCCCAAAGGTATTTAGGCATGTGGGCACTAAAAAGAATACATCGAGCCATATCAAGTAAATGACGATTTTTTCTTTCAGAAACCCCATTTTGCTCAGGTGTGTAAGGACACGTTGTTTGATGAACAATTCCGTGTGTGTTAAAGAACTCCTGAAAGACATGATTCACATATTCCCCCCCCATTATCAGAACGAAGAACTCGAATGGTGGCATTATATTGGGTTCGGACAGAGGCATGGAAGGTACGAAAAGCTGAAAAAACCTCATCTTTATTTTTAAGAAGAATAATCCATGAAAGACGTGTGCACTCATCAATGAAAGACACAAAATAACGCATTCCTGATACAGTTGACTCTTTAGAGGGTCCCCAAACATCAGAATGAATTAATTCAAAAGGAAGAAAATTTTTAGGAGAAGTACTAGGGGAATAAGTAGATCGATGACTCTTGCCCAAAACACAGGTCTCACAACATAACAGAGACTCGTTCACACTAATAAACAAAGAAGGCATGGATGTTTTCATAACACTAAAAGATGGATGCCCTAAGCGACGATGCCATAACCAAACTTCACTTAGCTTGTCAGAAGTGGAGAGTAAAGCGGTCCGAGACTGTCCCTCTGGTTTTTCCCCAGCGTATGTCAGATCCAGATGAAACAACCGGCCCCTCAGATACCCCCGACCAATTACCCGTCCGGTGAGAAGATCCTGAAATATCACATACATAGGAAAAAAGGTCACAGAGCACTGGGCGTCAGCGTTCAATTGGGGAACAGATATCAAATGATGTGATAAAGCGGGGACATAGAGTACATTATGAAGTTCTATGGTGGGAGTAATACGAACGGACCCTGTCCCTAATACCGGGAATGCCTCACCATTAGCATTAGTAACATAGGGTACAGGTGGAGGGGACAATACGGTAAAATAAGATTTTTCATAAGTCATATGATCAGATGCACCAGAATCAATAATCCATGTATCAAAACTAACAGAGTGAGAAATATTGAATGCCATACCAATTTGACCACGACCAACGATGGAGGCCGTAGGTGCTCCTCTAGTAGTATGATGATCATGCCCAACCACACCATAGATATCTGGTTCAGGAACTAATTGAAGAGCGGCCTTTGGCTGTGGACGATGATTAAGCCGTTTAGGCCGAAGGTGTGGATACAATTTCCAACAGGTCGCACGAGCATGGTTGGTATCATGACAAAAGGAGCAAGGAGGGCGGGGCTGATTCCCGAAGCCTGGTGGTGGTCCTTGTCGATGAAAGGGAGCAGAGGTGGCTTGCAGAAGGGGTGGTGCTGGAGAACGAGCATGAACAGTGAGACTGGAAACGACAGCCGGAGCCTGAGGAATACTCTCCTGCTGAGACTCATCCTTTCGAATATAGGTGAAAGCTGTGAGTAGGCTAGGTGGTTCGGTCATTCGGAGCAGTTCGCCTTTCGCACTAGTATGTTTGGCATCAAGACCTTTTAGAAAATGGTGAACTCGTTCAAGCTCCTTCTCCTTTTGGTACCAAACAATATCCTCTTGATTTGTAATCATGCAAGGTCGTTTCACATCAATCTCAGCCCAAATATTCTTCAGTTTGGTGAAATAGTGCGCCACCGGTTGCCCATCCTGGTGAATGGCTAAAGCTGTGCACATTAACTCATGAACCTGTATGAAATCAGAGTCATTAGTATATAAGCCGGCTAGTGTCTCCCATATGGCCTGTGCAGTGGGACAAGCCTCCACCAGATCAATTATCTCATCATTCATAGCTTTCCACAAGACAGACATGACAAGACCATCGTCATCGTCCCATTTAGTGTAGGCAACAATATCCGTAGGACTAGGAGCCTTAGTGACGCCGGTGACATGTCCCATTTTATGCATGCCGCGAAGATGAGCAGTCATGAGTCGCTTCCATTTACGGAAATTGGTGTCGTTTAGTTTGGCGCCCCCAAATGAACCACTGTCAGAACCCTTCACAGATACTTCGAATGTCGGAATATCAGAGGTCTGAGAACCATCAGCTTCGTGTCCAGAACCCATGGAAAAGGAAAAAGTGTAGATGAGGCAAAGAATGGAGAAGAATCTGCCGCCGGTGCACTGGAACTGTCGGTGAAGATGCACTGATGGGTCGGGTCAGGAGAACCGGGTCGGGTCAGGCGAACCGGGTCGGAGTGAACTGGGCTGGGCCGGGTCGGACAAAGCTGGGCTGGGCCGGGTCGCACTTAACTGTGCTTGGTTTGGCTAAAAACCGGGTCGAATACCCAAGAATCCTCAGGGAGGAGGATCAGCGAGGCTGTGATCGGCGACGTCCGGCGAGGAGCTGCGACGTCTGGCGTGGAGCGGCGACGTCCGGCGAGGAGCTGCGACGTCTGGCGTGGAGCGGCGATGTCCGGCGGGAGCAGGAGCGAGACAGCAGCAGCGGCAAGAGCGAGACAGCAGCAGCGGCAGCTCCGGGAAGGCAGGCGGCGACGTTGGGAAGGCAGCGGTGCCGGAGCAGCAGGCGGCGACGTCGGGAAGGCAGCGGCGATGTCAGAGAGGGCCGGAGAGCAGCGGTGAGGCAGTGACGCAGCGGAGGTGATAACCGGCCGGAAAAAGAAGGATAAAAACGGGAAGAAAAAAACCCAGGAGAAAAACAGAGCACAAAGAGGCTCTGATACCAACTAGAAATGGTATGAATGTATTGATTGATAATTGTATTAACACATTACACTTCTTTATATAGGCTAATTCTAGCACTATTCTATCTACTAATTTCCACTAATTCACACCAACTATTCCACTAATTTCCACTAACTCCAACCACTAAACTCCACTAACTCCAACACAAGTAATCAAAGTAGCAGTGCTTTCGTGTCCGGCTAAGTATAACGTCTTGCACTCATCAACCACATCGTCCACTGAAATCCTCTGGTTGTCATTCATATCACGGTGAGCGTTTAAAAGTAATCCAAGAAAGTCCCTCCCAAATCCATCTTCTTCTCCATTCATGGCTTTTCTTTCTCTTGCTTTAATAATCCCCATGATGGATTCCTGTATTACTTTCTCAAGCTTCTCTAGTTCACTCTCACCACTAGATTTAAGAAATTTACTGCAACATTCAGAGAAAGACTAACATGAGAACATAAGCCACCGTCCAGGAATCTCCCAGCAGAAACAAATGCAAATTGAAGAAAATTTGTAGCACACAGATGGATTTTACCTGAAACCCGGAATTATGGGTTTAGAGGAAGCAAATTTCATTGATAAGCATGATATTTTAAACAGCATGTCAAAAATGTTCTTCCCTTCTAAGTAGCTGCTACCAAATGCAGTCCTAGAAATGACATCCGAAGTCAACAGCCTGAACTCTTCAAACACCTCAATCTCTTTCCCTTCATGATTTTTCCACCCTTCTAGCATTGTTTCAGTACTAGCTACCATTGCTGGAATCATACACTAGTAAAAGTAAAGTAAACAATAGTACAATACTATATATTAGCCAATTTCAGTACTACAGTAATTCGAAACAAGTGACAGTACAGTACTAATTGCATGAAGTACCAGTAAAGGCTTAATTAAAGATCTTACTTTTAAGCTTTCTCCATGGAAGGTATTGTTAGCCAGTTTTCGCAGTTTAGCCCATTTTTCACCATCTGGTGTTGTAACAAGGCCATCTCCCAATGGCTTCCTAAGATAGCCGTGGAGTTTGCTTTTCGGAAACATGTTATCTTTGTTGTTCAGTATCTCTTTGCACAACTCAGGCTCCGTAATGATTAACAAAGGTTCAGGGCCATCCCATTGTACACAATTCCTCCCTACGAAAAGCAAAAGACAATGACCAAAACAAGGCTTATGAAAACTGCAGCATGTAGACCTTACTTAAGAGTCTAAGAATTACCATAAATCTTGATCCATGAGTGCACATGAGGAAAAATTGCACGAAAAGCATCATGTGATAAACCGTTGGGCCTGCTCGTGGCTTCCTTCCGGAAGTAGGAGACCTCCTTGTTGTTTCCATGGAATAATCTGTAAGGAGGGCCGTTGATTCCCTGAGAAGCCATCAGTCTTTGTAGGCGAGTAGGAGTCCACCATAGTTTATGGAAGATCTTGATGAGTCCTAAGATAAAAAACACACACAAAGAGATTGACATAGTGATTATTGGATCCCCAAACCAGCTCATGATTGTTCTTCCTGTAGTGGACTAGTCAGCTTAGACTCAGATCACTAGTTTCAGTTTTCTTGCTTCATTTGGGATGAATAAGGAATCAAACTGCATCCTCAAAAAAGAAAAAGAAAAATATATGCATTATCAGGCGGTCATTGTTGACTATATATATTTGCATTGAGATGTGGGCGCACTAATGGGGGATTTTATACAATACAATATTATCTGGACCACGTTTAAATAATGAACTGAAACAATATATCATCTCCTCCTCGTATGCATGATTCAACAACTAAAAGAAAAATCAACACATATCAAATATTGAAGTAAGTAATTTCGAAGCTTAGAAATAATTCAGAGTTGTCTCTGATTCATGACATTTAAAAATAATAATAATAATTCCAAGTAATTAAGTTTGTCATCATCAAAGCCTACAAACTTTGAAGCCTTAAAAAGTTAAAAGCAATGCGCGGGACTTACCATATGAGACAATTACATTACCGCAGCTTGTGCTCCATCAGCATCAGTTCTGGAAATCCCACCAACCCAAATCCAATCCCATGGAGGAAGAAAAAACAGACCCAGAAGGCCCTGCGTGTTATTAACGCAATGCCGCCGACGAGCTCAGTTTCTCACAGGGGCTATGATACTTTGGTACTTGGCGAATGGGAAATTTGATCATGCAAGGGAAGTGTTCGACAAAATGCCTGAGAGAGACTTGGTGTCGTGGAATGTGATGCTTAATGGGTTCTTGGGGAATAGGGGCCCTAGTGGGGCTCGTGCTTTGTTTGAACTTGTGCCGGAAAGGAATGTTGTTCCCTGGACTACTATCTTATCTGGTTATGCCCGGAATGGTTGTGTTGATGAGGCAAGGAAGGTTTCGACATGATGACACATAAGGATGAGGTATCCTGGAATGCATTGATTTCGGGTTATGTGGGGAATGAGAGAAAATAGTGTTATTAGGTTGTATGAGTTGAAAGCAGATTGGCGAGCAGCTTATTGAATTGTTTGATGTGGGAAACAGAAGAGAAATTGGTTTGAAATACAAAACAGATTCACACATTTTTAATTGGGGATTCTACACACCCAGAGATGGAAAAAATATATGCCTTCTAGGAAGAGTAGGACTTGAAAATGAAGCAAGAGGGATATGTTTCATGACTTTCATCTACAAAGTTGGTTTTGCACGATGTTGATGAGGAGGAGAAAGTGCACACACTGAGGCAGCACAGTGAGAAACTGGTTGTGGCATTTGGAATTTCTTTCAATTCCAGCTGGGAGGCCAATGAAGAACTTGCAAGTATGTGAAGACTGCCATACGGCCATCAAATACATATCCAAGATTGTGGCAAGGACAATAATCTTAAAGGATCTTAATCACTTCCACCACTTCAGTGACGGTTCTTGTAATTGCGGGGATTATTGGAGATAATGAATATTCAAGTACTCTTCATTTTAATCCTGCTTCCAGATATAGATAGGAGAATATCACACACAAAGTTACAGATGTTGTTACTAATACTGATTGAAGAAAAATCACGCCCGAAGAGTGAACCAAGCAACAGCCCGAAAGCCCCAAACACAAAGTCATAGCTTTTGGCCCAGCTCCCACCTCCACCTCCTTTTGTAGGACTTGAGCACATGATCTTACTTTGCCGCCGCTGATAGATTCACATTTTTTGTCTTCAGAGCTCATAATGAGTGTAGCTTTACTTGAATTCCATGTTGTGGCCGAACTGTAAGAAGCCGAAAGGGTGAGTGAACATAATTCGGAGAAAGTGTGAAGGTGTGGTGTTGTAGAATCATTGCCAGAGCAATCTTGGCTTCAGTGGTTGCAAAGTTGTTTCCCACACACATTCTAGGCCCCATTCCAAAGGGTAAGAATATGGCCATGCTATTGTTGGTAGCTTTTGCAACCCCTTCTGAGAATATCTCTGGTTTGAACAAGTCCAAATCTTGTCCCCAAAACTGAGGCTCATGCTGAAGGGCCAAAGCTGGAATATAGATTTCAAGATCAGCTGGAACAAGGAGTTCTCCAAGTCTAACTTCTCTTGCTACTTTCCTTTCAATGGACACAACAGGAGGATATAACCTTAGAGACTCATTGATGATCATACCCATCTGCAACAAATAAAACACAATTGAAAACAACTCATCATCATTAAGGTAACAACATTTCTCCCAGAGTGATAAGGAAATGGTCAAGTTCTTTACTTTCTTACCGTTTTTAATTTGGAAATGCCGTCAAGGTTTGGAGTTTGTTTGCCAAATAGGTGCAGGACTTCTTTCCTTGCTTTCTCTTGCCAATCTGTATGAAGTGCTAGAAGAAACATAGTCCAGGCTAGCAAACTGTTGGTGGTTTCTTGCCCAGCAAAGTAAAACGTCTTGCACTCATCAATCAGGTCATCCACTGTGATCCTCTGGTTTATATCAACATCATGATGAGCCTTCAAAAGTAATCCAAGAAAATCACTCCCAAAACTTTTTTCTTCCCCACTCTTAGTCATTGCTTTCTGTTCTCTTTCTTTGACAATCTCTAATATGGAGTTGCGTACTCCTTTCTCAAGATTCTCTGCTTCAATATCATCACTGGTTTTGAAAAGGTTACTGCAAGAATTATAAGGTGAACTGTTTTTAAGCAGATGCCATTGCATCAAATGAAAATAAGCATGTTTATCATCTCAATATATGATTATATTGAATAATAGTGACCTGATCATAGGAATCTTAGTGTTGAAAGCATTTTTGAATGTTAAGATGGCTAACTTCATCATCTTGTCAAAAATACTCTTCCCTTCTAAGTAGCTGCTGCCAAATGCTGTTCTGGAAATCACTTCTGATGTCAACAACCTGAATTCTTCAAATATCTCAATTTCTTTCCCTTCATGATTTTTCCACCTCTCTAACATCAACTCAGCACTAGCTATAGTTGCGGGAACCAGACACTAGTAAAAGTAAGACAATAACATCACAAATTCATGCCACTAGCAAGTTTACTCATATTCCTCTACTGCTTCCTCATAATTTATAGAAACTGATACAGCTATTTCACTAGAATATTAACCAGTAAGTACTTACCTTTAAGCTCTCTCCATGGAAGGCAGAGTTGGCCAGCTTTCGCACTCTCCCCCATTTTTCACTTTCAGTTGTTACAAGTCCATCTCCCAGTAACTTCTTCATATATTCTGCGATATCGGTTTTCACAAAAGTTCTATCTTTGTTATTTAGTACCTCTTTGCACAGCTCAGGATCTGTAATGACCAACTGGGCTCGAGAACCATGCCATTGAAGAAAATTCTTCCCTGCAGTATAAGTGACTTTAAAATTTTCGATTTAGAAATCAGGATGAAGATTGGATACCTTTAGATCAATTTGTTACCATATGATCTGCTCCATAAGTAGATATGAGGTTGAACATAAGAAAATATATCATGTGACAAACTTTTGGGTCTGCTCATGGCTTCCTTTTGCATGCTGGAGATTTCTTTGGAATTTCCATGGATAAATCTGTAAGAAGGACCTTTGATTCCTTGTACAGTCATCAGCTTCTGAATACGAGTCGGCTCCCACCATAGTTTGTGAAAGATCTTGATCAGAGCTAAGAGAAGGAACAAAAACGGAAAGCTTAAAAGAATATACACTAGGCCTCCAAAAGAACTCATCTGAGATTCTCAGAACTAGAACCTAAAATGCTTCTTTATTAATAGTTGAAAAGCTTAAGGTTTCTTGATGTTTTTATTTGGGAAAAATTAATCTTGATGTTTACCCCTTTTGACCATATAGACTGCATATGACTTTAATATTTATGAATAAAATTGATTTTGGGCCCCCTATATTGTAGGTTGTCAAGAAGCTAATGCAGACAGTACTATCTAAATCTTTATGACTTTCGGTACATATCACTCATATTTTTCTCGTAGTTTGTTCTATTAGGCTTAGCAAAATATCAGTATATGATTGTTTATCACACTCTGAACCATCTTGCTTTGTGTTCCCATTCTTCATATACTGTCTAGTGTTTACTTTCATTTTTAGCATCAAATTATAGTACTGGTCAGTCATATCATAGTCTGTACTGCTTGTTGAATAAGATACTTATACGTAACGGAAGGAAATTCCATTCGTGCCTAACAGTCAAAGGGCCAAAGTAATTAAGCAACCAACTAAGAAGGGTTAAACATGTATTGATGGATCATCAACGTAGAAATGTGAGGTTTATTCACTTGGGTTTTTGGGGGTGCTGTACTGGTATTTAAGAAGTATATTGATTCTTTTTTTTTTTCGATTAAAAGTTTATTAATTCTTGTAATCAGCTTAGCAGCTGCAATTTGGTAAGCTAGCACCAGTTTCTATGTGAAGTTCTTCACAGCTCAAAGAGACTGTAGAATTACTTGAACTCCATGTTGTGGACGAATAGTAAGAAACTGAGATGGCGAATGGACATAGCCTGGGGAAAGGGTAAATGAGTAGCGTTGTAGAATCATAGACAGAGCAATCTTGGCTTCAGTCACAGCAAAGCTGATACCTACACACATTCTAGGTCCCAATCCAAATGGCATGAATGCGGCCATATTATCCTTGGTAGCTTTAGAAACCCCTTCAGAGAATCGCTCTGGCTTGAAAAGTGCAGCATCTTGTCCCCATAATTGAGGATCATGGTGAAGTGCTAAAGGTGTGACAAGCAATTCAACATTTGCAGGAAGGAGGAGTTTCCCCAGTCTAACTTCCCTTGCAACTTTCCTTCGCAGCAGAGTAGCAGGAGGATAGAGCCTTAGAGTCTCATTGATGATCATGCTCATCTGCATGCATCAAAATAAACAAAGAGTCTCAACTAACTTGGAACATTTCTGCGCACAGAAAAGCATAAATTAAATGTCATAGATGTGCTTACTTTCTTGAGTTTTAAAATGCCATCAGGTTTTGGATTTTGTTTCCCAAATAATTGTAGGACTTCTTTTCTCGCTTCCTCTTGCCAATCTTGGTGTTGTCCCAGGAGAACAACAGTCCAAGCAAGTAGAGTATTAGTGGTCTCTTGTCCAGCAAAGTAAAATGTCCTGCATTCTTCAACTAATTCATTCAATGAAATCTGATTCTTCTCATCAGTACTGTGATGAGCCTTCAAAAGCAATCCTAGAAAATCGCTTCCCAAGATTTCTTCTTCCCCACTCTTAGCCACTGCCTTCTGTTCTCTTTTCTTAACCATCTCCATTATGGAGTCCCGTATTCCTTTCTCAAGCTTGTCTGATTCAATCTCATCACTGGTTCTAAAAACTTTGCTGCAAGTTTAAACGAATGAAAAATCAACAACCCAAAGAAAGAACAACTCTGTATTGTACAAACTAATTAGAGAAACTAGCTAGCTGGCTACCTCATGCCAGGAAACCTGACTTTGAGAAAGCTTTTGTACAATAAAGGGTAGAACTTCATCATCATTTCAAATATTTTCTGTCCTTCTAAATAGCTGCTGCCAAATGCTGTCCGGGAAATCACTTCCGAAGTGAACAATCTGAATTCCTCATTTACATTAATCTCTTTTCCTTCCTGATTTTTCCACCTTTCGGCCATCGCCTTGGCACTAGCTATCATGTCTGGGAACATGTTCTAGTAATAACACAGTACCATCATGAAATTATTAGCCAGTTCAATAGTGACCGTACTTATTGGCGTGTTTATATTCAATACTTACTGTTAAGCTCTCTCCATGAAAGGCATGGTTCGACAACTTTCTCAACTTCGCCCACTTTTCACCTTCTGTGATGGTAATGCTATCTCCTACTAGCTTCTTCATAAAGTTACTAGGCCTCTGTTTTGGATATACTCCATCTTTGTTATTGACGATCTCTTTGATCAGCTCAGGTTCTGTAACAACCAAAACAGGTTGTGGACCATACCATTGAAGAAAATTCCTCCCTGTGTAACAGCAATGACTAAATCAAAATCTTTGAACAGAGTTTGTTTAGAAACCATACAAGTTAAGAGAATGTAAATACCATAGCTCTTGGTCCATGTGTGAATATGAGGTTGAACTCTAGGAAATATATCGTGTGATAGATTTATGGGCCTCCTCATTGCTTCCTTTTGCATGTTGGAGATTTCCTTGGTATTCCCATATATAAGTCTGTAAGAAGGACCTTGAATTCCCTGCAGAGCCATCAGTTTCTGAATGCGAGTCGGAGTCCACCATAGCTTATGAAAGGTCTTGACCAGAGCTAGGAGAAGCAACAGACAGAGAAAGCTTAAAATCATGGTTCTGATTTCTGTGTTTCTTCTAGGACTCAGTGAGTGCTATATACCTGGTTGCTTTTGATAACAATTATTGACCTGGATTCTTTGGCATGCCACTAGTCACAAATAAGATGCTACTTTTTGTTTTTTGTTTTTGAATTGTTTTGTGTTTGGGTAATAGACACTCATATAAAATTGTCCCTATCTATATATTGTTCATATATTATTATACCATTTTCCGGTTTTTTTTTTGCTGCAATGCTGCATCAGAAAATAATACCATTTTCGGTTTTCCTTCACAATGATTAAGCTGCATATAGGGTTCATCTATGAATTGACTATGAACTTTACCAATCTCTAACGTTGGCTTCATATATGAATTAGAGTCTGCTCACCATAAACAGGTGTACGTTTTCTTCCGGGAGGTTTAATTTTTCCAGTACAATCCTATACATTCCCTTATTAATTAGACGTAAAGAGTTAAAGACGACCAAACACCTCTATTCCGAGTTTCAGAAAACTTTGTTGCCCTTGAAGCAAAGATAGCTATGTCAATGATTCAACTTTCCCCAGGTTATGTCCACTCACCTTTTCAACATACTACTGTTCGCCCTCAGAATGGAGTTCAAGTAATTATACAGCCATGGTTATATGTGAAGACCAGAACTTCCAATGAAATCTTGAAGTTGGACTTATATATTTTATGTTAGCTTATGAAACAGCAACTGTTAAACTGATTGTCAAAAATCAAAATGGTGCTTAAACACCACATCTCACCTGAATAAATAAACATCACATCTGTGAAATCAATTTATTCAATCTCCAAACAGGGACACTACCTATGCATATCTTGACCTTAATTCCAAGGCAAAGGTGGAGTTTTAGGTCCTATAAATTTTCTTTTTTTGTGTGTCATATATACAAATTGCTAAACTTTGTTTTTATTATTCCTAACAAAATAGAAGCATTTCTGATCTCAATTAGATTAATGAGCTGCAGTGTGACAATTCTACCATATATTTTTACCAGCTTAACGCTATGGAAGAGAATTTCTCTGCTTTCCAACATTGATAAAGGTTTGGTAGCTAATACAACCTTGGATTGAGAATCAGTTCCTTTGCTTGTTGAGGCATCACGACTCGAGTACCGAAAACTACCTCCACGAGCTCCCTTTAGTTGCTTTTCCACCTTAAGAGACAACTTACATACATCATTGAAGGTCCAATACTGCTGCAATTGCACCACATTACCAAATCTCAGGCTTCAAACCTACAAGATACCGAGCTATTGATTGTTCCTCTGGCTCTACCAAATCACATTTAATCATGAAATCTTCAAATTCTCCAATAAAGTCTTCAATAAACATCTCCCTCTGTTTGAAGTTGTGCAGCTTGAGGAAAATCTCTTGTCGATAGTCTTCTCGCAAATACTTTCTCTTTTTTAGCTCCCTTTTCATCTTCTCCCAAGTCACAATCTTGCCTCTTCCTTCTCGTTCTCTCTGCCTTTTAAGTTTTTCCCACCAAGAGGAGGCACGTTTTCTCAGCTTCACCGCAACAATTTTCACCCTACTATGATCTCTAACTTCCTTCAAATCGAATATACGTTCTACTATGTGAAGCCAGTCAATGAACTCATCAGGTTGTGAACGACCCTCAAACTCAGGAATGTCAACCCTGATATCAAAATCTTTTCGGTGACTCCGATTTCTTCTAGGATGATCAGCTTGAGAATTCTCATCATTGGAATTCTGATTTGAGTCTTGGTGGAAGGGGTTTTCTTCTTCTTCACCACCACTGGAAGATTCCTCTTCGATATCATGACGATCACGCTGATCTAAACGTTCCTGAAGTTCTTGCACAAGTCTCTTCAATTCCTTCATCTCGAAATCACAATCAGGACCACCTCGGCCTCCTCGGCCACATCTACCACCCCGTTGCCCAACCATTAACTGCTCTGTTACCAAAACTGATGTAGTAAAACTATCGCAGGGAAAACCCCCAAAAGAGGTTGGTGCGGGGAACACCAATCTGTTAAGATACGCTCGCCACTCCAAGGAATCCACCAAGAAGAAGATAAGAGCAAAACTCGCCACTCTAGGAATCCACCTAAGGGATAAGAGTTTGGATGATAATTGGGAAGAACTGCTTCACAAAATTATACTATATTTCTAATAATACTCAAGTCCTCTTTAATAGAATACAAAGCTTCATTTTATACGACAAGGAAGGGAAAACATAAAGACTACTTATTAAAACTCAGAAATTAAGATAGTTATTCAAGTCTCCTAACTCCTAGGAATCTTAAAGATCATAACTGAATCATGATATCAAAACTCATCAACTTCCTCAAGTAATGCAACCAATCCTTTATTGTGTCTAAGTTCATCCTCGATATTATAGATGGTACTGAACTTTTTGACTTGCATTCTTGTAGACCTTTGGTGTTTGTCTAGGGACCCTAGGTAGAGCAAGTCAGTTGAGGCTTTGTGTTAGGCAACACACAGAACTTTGGCATGTTTAACATTGTGAAAAGTATCACTGGTCACTTGTATTATTACGCAGCGTTTTACACATTGCTATTTGTCACGCGTATTAAGCCGTCTGAGGATTCATTCTTAGGGGGTGTATTCAACTCTGATTTTAAATGATTCTGATTGATTTATTATAATCAATGGATTCTGAAAATCCATAGATTATTTCAACTCCACATAGATTCAGTCAGATTTCATTGTATTGTATTTATCAGATTTGTGTTGATTTGTTTGGATTTCACAAATGCATGTATGATTTTTTATATTAATATTAAATAATAAAATAGAGAACATGGAGAATTAATAAGTTGGTTTTCTTTTTTAACAAATTACAAAATAATAATGTCTTTTACAAAGTAATAAAAATATAAAAACAACCAAATATTACATAGTGAAAATTGCAAAGACAATCAGAAAAATACATCAAGAGGCTACATACTCATCCATTCCGACCTCATTGTCATCATAGTCTTCATGATCCCTCTCATTCGCATTGTCCTCATTATTTTCATTCTCATTTCCTTCAATATCATTGTTATCTTCTTGACTTTCATTATCACCATTATGTGGTCTATCTTCCCACATAGCTTCAGCAATATTAAGTCTCCAAGCATTAGCCTCATTATCACCATTATGTGGTCTATCTTCCCACATAGCTTCAGCAATATTAAGTCTCTAAGTATTAGCCTCTGCTCTTTGTTGTAGTTGACTTTGAGAAAGTAGTTCAAGATTCTCATCTTCCATATCAAGTTCTTCATCATCTTCTACTTCATGAGGAAATTCATCGGAACGACATTCTTTACGAAGAAAGTTGTGAAGACCGGCACAAGCTAACACCAACTCTGCTTGTGTTTGAAATGGGAATGGAGGTGTGGTTTTGAAAATTATGAACCGTGATTTAAATATACCGAAAATCCTCTCAACCACATTTCTTAATGATGCATGACGAAGATTAAACAACTCACTTGCATTTCGG
The DNA here is from genome assembly GCF_933775445.1 of Argentina anserina. NCBI lineage: Eukaryota > Viridiplantae > Streptophyta > Magnoliopsida > Rosales > Rosaceae > Argentina > Argentina anserina. The sequence goes on from NC_065875.1 coordinate 23,817,439, forward strand.
GGATGTCAACCTTGACCACCAAAGTCTTTGAGATGATATCGAACACCTCGTAATGGAGCTAAAAATTGACGTCGATTAGCAAACCCACAATCTACAAGAAAATATTTTCCTAGTAATATACAACATATTTGTTAGCATAAGGATAACATATACTCACAAGATTTTCGAAAAAAAAATGACAAAAGAAATATCAAACATGATTATTTATATAACAATGAATTACCTTGAGGAACCTCAAGTCCATTTCTCCTTGATAAAGCATCATTTAACAACTTTGAATCATGCGCCGACCCTTCCCATCCGCTTAGCACATATATGAACTCCAAATCAAAGTTGCATGCTGCTAGTACATTTTGAGATTGAATTCCATGGCGGTTACGGTAGCTACTAACTTCACGACCTTTTACCATGACTGGAATATGAGTGTCATCAATCGCGCCAATACAATCCTTAAACAATAAAATAAATTATTAGTAAAACTTTTACATAAATTACAAAATAAGAAAAAAAATTAAGTAAACAAAGTATTTCATTTAACATACTTTAGATATTTATGTACCTTAAAGTAAGGCCAAAATCGTGTGCTTCCCCTTATTTTAGATGGCACTACAAATCCCGGTTTGATCATCATACGTGGTGCTATAGTGTTCAAGGCCTTCAAAGTTTTGTTGAAGTTTTGACTAGTTGTAAAATGTGAGCGATCAAACCTTTCTCGAACATTACCGTATCGATCATTGTGGCCCACAATGATTAAGAACGTAGCCACCATCTCTTCAACACATATATACCGTGTATCTACTAAGAGTCCATCCTCTCTAATAATCGTACACAACCTTAGGAACACATCTGGGTACATTCGGTGCAATTGTCGGAAACTTTGTGAGTTTTCATTCAACAAACCTTAAATGTAACGATATCCTTTCTTGGTAATAGGTCTTCTTTTGAGCGGACGATGAATGCGGGGATGGATCATACTCATGGTCTCTCTTAATGCAAATATTAATGCTTGAAATGCCATCAATACATACTTGATTGTTTCATAAAATTCATCTTCAAGTTCTTCTTCATCTACATCTTCTATGTCTATCTCTTCCTCATCTATTTCCTCCACTTCTATTTGAGTATAAAGGATAAAATTGGCTGCAAAAGATATACATACACATATATATTAAAGATATACATACACATAAGAAAGAATTCAACTCAAATGAACAAACACTTTAAATTAATAAAGCGTTAATCATACTACAAAAGTAGCAATAATAACAAAATAATAGCAAAGTCGATCATCCGATAACATAAAAAGATTAAATGAAAAACACATGAAAGACCAAATGTATTCTAACTCATAATACAATTTCATACGAAACGATACAATCCCATCTTGTGGAATATCCAATTTGATCGCTCTTGAGGAGACATATTGAAAAAAGCATCCTTCTTGGTTTTGGTATCAAGCAACTCAAGAGCCTTGAAACAAGTAGCTTCATCCAAGTTTGGGATCTCCTTAATAGCATCCCAAATTTTATTTTGTCGCTCTCTTTTCTCTAATATGATAATCATAGATTCAAAACCGGAGTATAGTTTATCAAGCTTCTCCAGGACACCATTTTGAGGAATGCTTCCAAGTGAGCTAGAATTTCCTTCATACTCACTTCTACTTCTTTTACTTTGGGAGGTTCCTCTCCTAGGAATCTCTAAATTTTCAGGGAATTGGAGGATTGGTGTTGGATGAGTTAATGAAATATCTTGATTAGTTCCAACAAATGATCCACAATCTATATCACAATGAATGTCATCTATATTGACCTCTCTACCTTCTCCAACACCTATTATCCTTGCATCAGTAGCACTACCCAATCCAATTGAATTTTTCCCGACCGCTACACCATTCCCAACAGCAATTTCTAAGTCCTCATAATCATCAACTGTCCCATAGCGCAAGTCAAAATCCTTTGGATGAGTCTAGAAAAAAAATGAAATATTTAAATTATTATTGCATCATTTTTAACCATATGTTTTATTATGAAAATAACGTAGACTCGTATATTTAAGAAGCTCACCTCAAGGTATCCATCCCAAACTTCATTAGAAGCAGTGAACTTTTTTGTAGTTGAATCATATCCAAACCCCGAGCTAAATTTCAAAAGGTTACAGTAAGAGACCCATCGATCTTTAAACCTGTAATAACCCTAAATTTTCAAATACAATATTTGATTTGATTTGAATTCTATGAAGTTATGAAATTCAATTAAAATGAATATGATTGTTTACAACTTTACGGAATGGAAACGAAAACGTTCTCAGAACGTTTAATAAGAAAAACGTTATGTTTCCGAACGAAATTATTGAATTTTATTCCGTCACCCGTTTGCAAAAACTTCCTTCACGAAAGTTGTAGAGCTCGTCGATACGAGTTCGTGATTATGTGACGCGTTCGAATCAGACGTCGTACGTAAAAGTTATTAACGTCGGAAGTTAGTTTCCGATTTTGGGAACGAGTATATAAAGAACTTTTCTGATTTAGGGTTTCCATTTGTGGAAATCCCTCTCTCTCTCTCCTCACTCTCTCCGCCTCCCTCTGTTCTCTCTCCCCGAAACCCTCACCCCCTCCTTCAGAAATCTCCCCTCCAAGATCAGACGAACTCCGGCTCCGTGCTTCTCACCGCCGGTCGCCACTCCACCACAAGCTCGACTGCGTCCTCTCCGAGGCAAGACGCGCCTCCCTTCATCGTTGTGGATCGACACCAAGCTCCTCCATTCTCTGCAACACACCACCGCCGTACAAGCCTTCCTTTGACGATGCTAGGGTGCAACACAGGTGCACCTCCATCAACCCTCAAGGCACGGCGCCATCTACGAACGAAAGGGGAGACACGACGACTCACCTTCGCAAGAAATCGGCACGATCGGCGACGAATCCGACGGTTCAAACGTTGATTGAGATGAGGGATTAGTATGGCTTGATTTTTTGTGTTGTTTGTGTGAATTTTTGAATGATTTGGTGTGGAGATGTTGGAGATCGGAGGTGGAATGAAGGAGAGGGGTTACCGCCGCTCTAGGCGGCACGTGGGAGTGCGTGGAGAGAGTGGGGGGCGGCGTGAGGCCGTGGGGGAGGAGAAGGGGGAGAAAGGAAGAGAAATGGGGTGGCGGTGGCGTGATACGCGCCGTTGGGGGCGTCGGCGCGTGTGCCCCACGTGCGGCGACGCGTGAACAGTGATTCCAAGAAGGGTATTTTGGTAATTTACTTACGTACGGTAAATGTAAATGTAAATTTTATTTACGTACGGTAAATGTAAATTAAATTTTACGTACGGTAAATGTAAATATAAATTACTTTCACTAATTGTAAAAGTATTTTGTAAAAGGTAATTTAGTAAATTTTATTTACTGAGAATTGTATTTACATTTAAATAGTATGTATACGTACATAAATACGTAAACATTACGTATACGTACAGAAACAATATGTATACGTACAGAAATACGTAAATAGTATGTATACGTATAGAAATACGAAACAGTATGTATACGTACAGAAATACGTATTATTTGTGTATCTGTACAGTAATACATGAACAGTACTGTGAATAGTGACAATGAATAGTAACCGTGAATAGTAAATTCGTAAAATCGAAAATTGCTGAACAGTAACCGATTATTACTGTTTCGGCATTTAAAGGTTTACAAAACGTTTCTAAATCCTTTTCTTATCTTTTCAAGGTGATCTATAAAGCGAGGAAATGATTTATCTTCGGAAATTGTGGGATTACGCTCGATTCGATAAGGTGAGTAAAATCTCACATATTTACGAATCTACCCTTGCGGTGATTCCAAGATTTTGCAAGAGTTTAAATATTGAAATACAACATGTATATTATATAGTGGAATATATATATTCGTATAAATGGTAAATAAATACTTATATATATAGTTTGCTATATTATATACTGTTATGAATTCATTGGAATTAGTCATTTCGATGACGAGAATTATATGACGAGTATGTGAATTAAATTGTATATGATTTTAAAATGTGTGTTAAACGTTTTATCTTCGGACGTGTTTATAAAATTAGAATATGTATAAGATATAGCGGATTATATATATATTGTATAAATGGTAAATAAATACATATGTATATAGCAGTCCCTATCCAGAGTGAAGCTTCAGAGTGAAGTTTCAATTTTGGCACACTTTTCGGTCAAATTTTTTCAGCATAAGCGATTCAATATTTAGGTATGCTATTCAAGATCATCTCTACAAAATTTCATGTAATTCGGACATCGTTAAGGTATTGAAATTAGATTAAATCAATGAATGAATTAAAACTGTTCAACGTGAACCGTTCGTGTAAATATCAATTTTGAAAGCTCAAATCATTGTCAAATTGGATGAAACTTTGTAGAGATGATCTTGAATAACATATCTAAATATTGAATCGCTTATGTTGAAAAAATTTGACCGAAAAGTGTGCCAAAATTGGAACTTCACTCTGAAATTTCAGAGTGAAGCTTCACTCTAGATAGGGACTAATGTATATAGTTTGCTATATAATATATTGTGATGATTTTTATTGTGATGATGTCATTTTGATGACAAGATTTTATCGAGTATGTGATTTTGATTTGTACAATATGATGTGAGATTATTGTACGTGATTTTAACATTGAGATTGTTAAAATGTTGATTTGTCTTCGGACATGATTTTTGGTACAATATGATGTGAGATTATTGTACGTGATTTTAACATTGAGATTGTTAAAATGTTGATTTGTCTTCGGACATGATTTTTGGTACAATATGATGTGAGATTATTGTACGTGATTTTTAACATTGAGATTGTTAAAATGTTGATTTGTCTTCGGACGTGATTGGTACAATATGATGTGAGATTATTGTACGTGTTTGGCAAGTCGGAACCTAGCCTTTGGCCGGGCGAAAGTTACGATACAGTTAGAGCTCTAGTCTGTCTGTCTTAGTACTGCATGTGAGGTAACGGGTGGTTATCTGCTCATGGGTACTCAGATTGTTTTGGATGTTGGGTAGCGGGTGGCTATCCAATATCGGCGGTGTATTACGAGAGGGGTAACAGATGTGTACCAGCGTTCTTGGTACCCGTATGATAAATGCATTTGGGTAACCAGAAGGGTTACTTAATTTCTCATGAGAGCTTCTTTTCATATTTCTTTGGGACAACCAGATGGGCCGTCCATTGACTCATGAGTGCATTTATATTTGTTTGATTTGTGGATTTTCGTATATACATTAATATGCGAGTTTTATTTTCATTTTACTCATACGAGCTGTAAAGCTTACCGGGTTTGTGTTTACAATCCCGGTGCACCAATTCGATGGTGTAGTGGATAACTCCGCAGGTGTGGATTAGCGGGATTTGACGGACTGCTCAGAGGACTTGAAGTTATTTATCTCCAGCGTGTGTGAGGATTTGGTGTGACTATCTTGTGAGGTTGTTGTGAGGATTATACATTTCCAATTGTTATAATGTTGAATTATAAGTTTGGGTTGTAATAATTGGTTTTTCTGAGTTGTATTGAGAACTCAGTGATGATCCGCTGTGCACGTTAAATGATTTCGATTTCATTGAGATTATTTTGGTGTTCTAACGACTTTGAAATTTTGAGTTTTTAAGCTCGAAATTTTAGGGTCGTTACAAAACCATCTCAACCTGCTTTGATAGTTTTTGTAGGTCTTGTTACACCCAAGGTTCTTATTAAGAAAATGTAGCATTCTTTCTTCCACAGTTTGCTTACTAAATATGCCACTGTTGTCACGACATCCCCTATTGGCGGCATCAACCATTAATGTTATTAAAGCATCACTCTCTTCCTTGGTCCACTGCTCATAATTCCTATTTTTTTCCCATCTTGTTGTCGATCAGCCATGATGATTATACTCTATTATACATACATAAACATTTATTTTCATTAGTATATGTATAACCTTTTGTTTTGATTCTTATTCTTTAACTCGACAAAAGTTAACACAAATGCAAATAAGCCATAATAAGATCAATGTTTCAAAAGAAACTGACATTTTCAAATCAATTAATATATATAATCCACAAATATAAAATAAACAATTTGCATGCAAAATGCATATGTATTATGACCTATATATTGCATGATCATAAGGATATAAAATGCATGTTAACCGTAGGTAGATAGTGTACCTTATATTAATTCCAAGGTTCCAAGATTATAGCTCCCAACAGATAAAATGAACATGTGGTTCTCCTGCAAAACCAATCGCAAAAGAATTGGGATCCATTAGTTAGACCCAAAGTGGAATCTGCAAATTTGAAGAATATGTGTTTATGATATTTTGAACCAGTTACGTTTTTACTGAAATATATATAAATTCGTTGGTTGTCTCAGTTTGGTGCCTTCATCATAGTTATAGTAGACATCTTAAAGGTTATTTCAAAACTGGAATCTTCTGGAAACGATTTTTGTAGAATTAGTTATGATTTTCGAAAGTCATAGGTCTGCTGCATAAAATTGTCTGGGAAAAATCATATAATCAGTTGCATTTATATATCAGCAAAAGAGTAACATTCCAGGCATAAAATCAAACCTTTATGCACAAGTCCTAACATTTCCTGGAACCATATAACTGAATGTCTGAATTGCATCAATTTTGCAATCAACTTAAGGCAAAAGATTGACATTGAAGGTAGAAAATCAAATCAAAACAGCTCTGGCTAATAACACCTTTAAGTTTATCAGGTTTGCAGATTGAAAAAGAAAACTATAGTAACTAATCAGAGTCGGAAGTTTCTCCATTGTGCTGCTCTAGATACTGAGGCTCATTGCTATTAGCAATGCTCTTCATCTTTGAGTCACCAGTAAACATATCATGGCGTCCTAAAACAACAAGATCCATAAGCTTTCTCCTTGCATTATAAATCGGATTTGGGTGAATCAAACACCCTTTTTCATAAGCTTCTCTCAGAAAAACAGTGAGCCTCTTTGTTGATGCTACATACTGGGATGAGTTTGAATCAAACAACTTTCACAAGGTTCTTGTACTTATCCATTAATTTCTCAAACGTGGGATCTCTGGCTCTTGATGCTACATACTGGGATGAGGTTGTTTTCAACCAAATGCCCAAAAACCGATCGTAGGGCTGCTTCATTATCAATCTCATAACTTGAGTACCCATCTAAACTCAAACAGTTCTATATCTAAGCTACCTTTCAGACACAATCTACCTCCTACAACTTATATCCCTTTAAACACCGAAGCTCGGCCTTCTCGAAACAAAACCAAATCACTAAGCTGACAGCAAAACAAGTCCCATTCTATATATGAAGATCAAAACCTAAATAAGTCCAGACAGGCCAAAACACACATAACCCAATGCCTAGGACCATAACAAGTCTTAAGACATTTGATCAAACAAAAGCTAATCAATAAAAGCAATCACCAATCACATTAACAATAAGCTTAATCAAACAACGAATAACTACCTGATTCCCTCACAAAAAAAGTTTCAATCTTTACGATCCCTCTCCTAAATTTGAGCTATAATCCATGCAAAATCGAAACCCTGCAACACAACAAAGGCTTCAATCAGACCCAAAATAGAAGCAGAAAGCACAAATCAACAACAAAATCAAACAAAACGAATACCTGGGCACAAAGGAAAGGAATAAAGGTGAGAGCTTTGGACCCAAATGTTGAATTTGGGGGGTGTTGGGAATTGGGTAAGATCGAAAACGCGGGATTAGGTCAAAGATAGAAATGGGTGAAATTTTAATTAACGTGAAGCGATAGGGATAGGAATTGACAAAGAAGATGAAGAAGGTTGACGTTGGTTTCTTGTTGGGAGAATAATGGACGCGAGAGAGAGAGAGAGAGAGAGAGAGAGAGAGAGAGAGAGAGAGAGAGAGAGAGAGAGAGAGAGAGAGAGAGAGAGAGAGAGAGAGAGAGAGAGAGAGAGACGAACTTCTCAAAGCTTCGTTTAGGTTTAATGTAATTTATGTCCTAATCTGGACAGGTCCCTCCTCAAAAATTCAATAGAGGGTTTGATCGATTATAAGGGATGGATCTATACAGACTTGATCTAAAATGGTCTGGAAAGCTAACAAGATTCGATAACAAAGATCAATAGAACATTGATGACCCTAATTTGATACATACCTTTTGAACAGCTGAGAGATTCCAATGCAAGTCAGTTCGTGTTCTTCCCCATTCACAGAGAGAGAGAGAGAGAGAGAGAGAGAGAGAGAGAGAGAAATCAGACCACTTAGGGGGTGATTTCTGATAGGGTTTGGTATTTATACCAAGCCCTTTAGAATTCCTTAAAATCAATCCTCTCATAAATCATTCAAAATCAGTGGAGTTTCGAATACCACCCAGTTTCGTATGATTTTTATAAATCATAATTGAATACTTCAAGATTTGAAAGGAATTTTTAAAATCGTGATTGAATACGTGCCGATTTTAAAGGATTCTTGAAATACAACACAATCCCACAGACTCTTGATTCAATACACCCCCTTAGCTGAGTGCAGATGTAGAAGTTAGTTTCTTTCTTTCTTTCTCTCTCTCTCTCTCTCTCTCTCTCATCGAATATGGTTGGTTTTAGTTTGTAAAGCCTGTTGATCAGCTATACCTATATGTGTTTATGGGACCATATAAAAATATTAGGAATACCGAAATTTCATCAATTTCAATAGTTCTAAGACCATCATTTATCAGTACCTGAAATTATAATAATCACAAGCTAAACCATAAGTTTAGTTTACAAGAATTTAAATTCCATAAACTGATATTTTAGGCATCAAAGTTAATCTTCCTTGCCATAATCTCACATTAGTCTATTTACCGGGAATACACGGGCCTTCATGAATCCTAGAAAATTTGCAATTTTGCTTATAAAAATGGGTTCAGCTGCTATACATATATGTATAACATACAACATAGTTTTGTAGGCAAAAGGAAGGAGCACGTGAAATGCACGATATGTGTGGAGTAAAGATTTTGGCAGAAATTTATTGTATGTATGACATACAGCCGCGCACAACAGATTTATCCTATAAAAATACCATTTCTCAAGTGACAGAAAAAAAGTATCAGAATTACCTTGCCAGACGCGCAGCTCCACGGCCATTGTTTTGGAATATGTAAGAAATCTTAGGAAGGCTAACCTTGTATCCACGGTACATGTCGCTACAGGTTAAATGCATATATTAATTGAGATATATGAAATTTATTCGTTTATATATGGCACTACTAGTGTTTCAGAACTGTTTAGATCCATTACAATCAGTTGAGCAGTAGCATTTGTCATACATCAGCTAAGAATATCGACATGCCCAAATGAGTAGTATATTCGAGTGTAGTATAGCTCAAAGAGAGTGTAGTATTACTTGAACTCCATGCTGTGGACGAAGTGTAAGAAACTGAAAAGGTGAGTGGACGAAGTGTAAGAAACTGAAAAGGTGAGTGGACGTAACCGGGGGAAAGGGTAAACGAGTAGTGTTGTAGAATCATTGAGAGAGCAATCATTGTTTCATTGAAGGCAAAGTTGATTCCCGCACACGTTCTAGGTCCCATTCCAAAGGGTAAGAAGGAACCCATGTTATCATTAGTAGCTTTAGCAACCCCTTCAGAGAATCGATCAGGTTTGAAAAGTACTGCATCTTGTCCCCATAATTGAGAATCATGGTGAAATGCTAGAGCTGGGATAAGCAGTTCAACATCTTTTGGAACTAGGACTGCTCCCAGTTTAACTTCTCTTGCAACTTTTCTTCCAACTAAATTAGCCGGAGGATATAACCTTAGAGTCTCATTAATGATCATGCTCATCTGCATGAAGCAAAATATAAGAAGACGAGATGAAACAAAGATTAGTAAACTAACTTAATTGTAGATATATATATATATAAATTCTCAGATGCGGACGTCCGGACAGTCCACACCGTGAGGATTCAGCGATCCCGGCCACCGGCGATGTACAACGAAGGCACTGACCAGCACAGTTGCACTCCCCTCCTCCTGGCGCTCTTGTCTGTGCCGGTCGGAGCTGCAACGCTAGCCTACGGCTGACGGAATCTCGAAATCTCCGCACGGTGCCTAAAAACTTAAGATTTCGAGATTTCGGCCACTGTGGGCCGGCGCTGCAACTCCGGCCGGTACAAACAGGAGCACTGAGAGAGGCGAGTACAGTTGTGCTGGTCGGCGTCGTCATTGCGCATCGCCGGTGGACGAAATCGTCGAATCTGCATGGTGCGGACCGTCCGGACGTCCATAGTAGAGACATAATATATATATATATATATATCAAATGTTCTTGGCTACAGACGTCCGCACGATGCAGATTCGCCGTTTCCGTTGACGGCAGGCCGCAACGGCAGGGTGGACCATGACAGCTACACTACCCACCTCCCGTCTGTGCCGGCCGGAGCTCTATCGTCGACTCACGGTAGTCAGAATCTGCAAAATTCAAGTTTCTGGGTAGATTCTAGCGATTGACCCATTCTGGCCGACATAGATCGCCGATGAAGCTCTGGCCGGCACAAACGGGACCATTGGGAGGGAGGGAGTGTGGTTGTCATGGTCAATCTCACCGTTGCCGGAAACAACGAATCAGCACCGTGCAGACTTCTGCACCTGAGAAATTCATGTATATATGTGTGTGTGAGATTTTTTATTAATTGATTTAGAGATGTTCTTACTGTTTTGAGTTTGGAAATGCCATCAGAATTTGGAGTTTGTTTGTCAAATAACTGCAGAACCTCCTTTCTTGCTTCCTCTTGCCAATCAGGATGTTGTGCCAGAAGTAAAACAGTCCAAGAAAGCAAAGTACTAGTTGTTTCCTGTCCAACAAAGTATAATGCCTTGCACTCTTCAACCACAATATTTAACGAAATTTTCTGATTGTCATTGGTGTCATGATGAGCCTTCAAAAGTAAGCCAAGAAAATCACTCCCAAAGCTCTCTTCTTCCCCGCTGGCTGCCTTTTGCTCTCTTTTCTTAACAATCTGCATTATAGAGTCTTTTATTTCTTTGTCAAGTTTTTCTGCTTCAATTTCATCACTGGTTCTATAAATCTTTCTGCAGTTTGAATGAGAAGTGACATTTATTAACCAGATTATGAACATTCAACAGCTATATAAGAAAAGAAAGAAAGATCAATTCTGGGAAGCTACCTCATGCCAGGAAACCTGATCTTATAAAGATTTTTGAATACTATGATGCTTAACTTCCTCAACATTTCAAAAATGTTTTGTCCTTCTATGTAGCTGCTGCCAAATGCTGTCCTGGCTATCACTTCTGAAGTCAACAGTCTAAATTCTTCAACCATATCAATCTCTTTTCCTTGGTGATATTTCCACCTTCCTACCATCGCCTCAGCACTGGTTGTCATGTCTTGAAACATAGCCTTGAAACAAAATATGTATACCATCATACAACTACCAAGTTAAATCTTGCTTTTCTGAGAACCTCACATAAATTTAAGTTGTCAATTTAAACATATTGATCTTAGTTTGAGAAGTAACCCACAGACATACAACTCATGGTACCAAAACATATTGTCGACTATGAAGAGTAACTTACTTTTAAGCTCTCTCCATGGAAGGCAAGGTTGGCCAGCTTTCTCAACTTGGCCCATTTTTCATCTGCTGCCATGACAAGGCTATCATCTCCAAATAGTTTCTTCACAAAGACACTAGGCTTTTGTTTCGGAAAAACTCCATCTTTGTTCATGAAGATCTGTTTGCATAACTCAGGTTCTGTAACAACCAAAACTGGTTGAACACCATACCATATAACAAAATTCTTCCCTGTGTAACACAACTTTAGACCAAATTAAAACATCGAACATAGTTTGATAAGAAACTACATTTAGTTAAGTGAAACTATTAGGTTCGTAAAATACCATATTTCTTGGCCCATGAGTGAATATGAGGATGAACTCGAGGATATATATCATGGGATAAACCTATGGGACTAAGCATAACTTCCTTTTGCATGTTGATAATTTCTTTGCCATTTCCATAGAAAAGTCTGTAAGGAGGACCTTTGATTCCCCTCAGACTCATCAGTTTCTGAATGCGAGTCGGAGTCCACCATAGTTTGTGGAACACCTTGATTAGAGCTGAGAGAAGAAGAAACAGTCCCAGAAACCGTAACATCATGATCATCGTTTATGTCATTGTTCTTCCAGCTTAGCCCGCTATTTGAGTTTGCTGGGTATAAATTGATAATTTTTTATACTGGACCGGCATCGGAGTATGGCAAATACAAGAGGCCAAGTTTGTCCATATCTTAATGACACTAAATGAATATGACATAGTTAATTAACGTGAGTGGGTTGGCATAAATTACAGTAAATTAAAAATGTCGGAGTATGAAAATTTATTATTTTAGAAAAATTATTATATTATCTGTAAGATCTAAGTCACCACATATTAATAACAAAAGTTTGTCCATATCTTGATGACACTAAATGAAGGAGTGCCCTGATCCAAATGATGGAAAATCTGAAGCCGGCCGGGTCTCACTGCTGTGGTATTCGGTGCTGGAGATCCAAATGATGTTAGGTTCCAGCGGGTCACATACGGTTCATGATTTCTAGCTATACATTGCCATCCCCCGATCCAAATACCATTGTCCACAAACAAAAAAAATATGTGACAAAAAAGAGTATGCCCTGGAGTAAGGTAGTTCATTATGATGTTATACAGATGAAAAATTCTCCAAAGAGTCTCCTAACCATAACAGGCCGGTAAGCAAATGACCGGTGTGTCAGTTGAATACCAATGGCTATGTTTCTTTCATAGGCTATACTAGTATGCTATGGATGCATGGAATGCAAGATTTTGAGGAGAATTATGGTCTTCGCTGCTCAGAGTGAGTGTAAAATAACTTGAAGTCCATGCTGGGGACGAACTGTGAGAAACTGAAAGGGGGAGTGGACATAGGCTGGGGAAAGGGTGAAGGAGTACCGTTGTAAAATCACTGAAAGAGCGATCTTTGCTTCTGTGGTGGAAAAGTTGAGACCAACACAAGTTCTAGGTCCCATTCCAAAGGGTAAGAATGCAGCCATGTTGTTGTTAGTAGCACTAGCAACACCTTCGGAGAATCTATCCGGTTTGAAAACATTCACATCTTGTCCCCAGAACTGAGGTTCATGATGAAGTGCTAGATTTGGGACAAGTATTTCAACATTAGAAGGAACAGTGAGGTTTCCCAATTTAACTCCTTATCCACTCTTCGTACGAGGCTTATAACTGGAGGATATTGTTGGAGAGGAGAGATCCCACATCTAAGAAGTGACAAAGAAAATAAAGCTTATAAGTGGGTGAATAATAACCAATTGTACCGAGACCTTTTGTGATTAAAACCCAACACCTGTGAGGTGGCTAAGTTTGGACAATATCGGTACAGTTGGTCCACGGGCCACGCTTGTCGCTGTTTAACATGGTATCAGAGCGGGTCCTTCTCCAGTCGCGTTTGCGATCTTTTGTGGGCCCGAGTTGGGTGCCACTTTATCATGTCATCGGAGGATTTCCGATTGGATGGCCACTAAGTGTCGTTAGTTACTGGACCTTAGTTTCTTTCATCCCAGTATGTGGGATGTTAATCTGTCACGTGCAGACCTAAAAATTAGGTTGCACATGAGGGGGCGTGTTGGAGAGGAGAGATCCCACATCTAAGAAGTGACAAAGAAAATAAAGCTTATAAGTGGGTGGATAATAACCAATTGTACCGAGGACTTTTGTGATTAAAACCCAACACCTGTGAGGTGATTAAGTTTGGACAATATCGGTACAGTTGGTCCACGGACCACGCTTGTCGCTGTTTAACAGATATAGCCTCAGAGACTCATTGAAGATCATACTCATCTGCATGGAAAACAAAATATAAACAGCAGCTCAGGATGAATGGAACATTTCTTCTCCCATTAGACAAAGATATAACTGAGGACAGAGTTCTTATCCTTTCTTACTGTTTTCAGTTTGGCAAGGCCATCGGGATTTGGTGGTTGTTTGCTGAATAAATGCAGTACTTCCTTTCTCGCTTCCTCCTGCCAGTCCGGATGGAGAACCAGAAGAAAGACAGTCCAAACAAGCAAAGAGTTAGTGGTATCTTGTCCAGCAAAGTAAAACGTCTTGCACTCTTCAACCAATTCGTTCACCGAGATCCTCTGTTTGTTATCCGCATTATGGTGAGCCTTCAAAAGTAAACCAAGAAAATCAGTCCCAAAGCTGTCTTCTTCTCCGGTCACCGCCTCCCCTTCTCTTTTCTTAACAATTTCTAAAATGGTGTCCTGTATTCCTTTCTCAAGCTTCTCTGATTCTTTCTCATCACTTGTTTTATACAACATGCTGCAATTTTGAATTTAACAGTATTGAGAGGTAACAACACTCAGCAGTTGATATCATATAAGTTTATCTTCATTTAAGTAATACAGTCCACCATATAAATAATAAGATTCACAAGTAACTAAAGGAAAATCAATTCTTTCAATATAGAGGAAGGTACCTGATGCCAGGAACCCTGAAGTTGTGAGAGTTTCTGAATATCAAGGAGCTTAACTTCATCAACATGTCAAAAATATCCATCCCTTCTAAATAATTGCTACCAAATGCTGTCCTTGAAATCACTTCTGAAGTGAACAACCTAAAATGTTCACACACCTCAATCTCTTTTTCTTCATGCTTTTTCCACCCTTCAAGCATTGTCTCAGCACTAGCTATCATGTCTGGAATCATATTCTAGCAAAACCGAGCAGAATCACTTAGCAGATTGTCCTACAATTGCCCTTTCTTTTACACAGTTGAGATAAGTACTACTACCTAATAGTCTGCTACTACACAAATTTTTGCGAGGGTCAACAGTCACCAGTAAGTACCAAGTAGTATTATTTATTCACATACAAGTCAGGGATAAATGCAAGAAAGGAACTTACTTTTAAGCTGTCTCCATGGAAGGCATGGTTGGAAAGCTTTCTCAATTTTGACCATTTTTCACCTACTGCCATGGAAATGCTGTCTCCCAATAGCTTCTTCACATATATCTTTGTTGTTGAGAATCTCCTTCACTAACTTGGGGTTCATGCGCCACCTCCGGCGACTGCGGGTGGTGCTCAAGCGCCACTCACTGTGGCAGCGCGTGGGGCCCACGCGCCGAGCCTACGACCGGCGCGTAGCACGCCACCGCCGTCTCATTTCTCCTCCTCTCATTCTCCCCTACCTCCCCACCCTAAACCCTAAACCCTAAACCCTAAACCGCCTCTAGGCCACTCCACGCCCCCACACGCGCCTAAGGTGGCGGTGTTCACCATTCCATCCCCTACTCCGATCTCCTTCACAATTCATCCAAAACAACCCAAATTCACACAACAACAATCACAACATCCAATATTGTCGAAACCTCACCTATTCCCGGCCTTGGGAGCGCCAGAGCTCGTCGGAGAGCTTAGACCAGTCGTGTTGGGTTCGGTGAGGTGCGGCGAGGCTTCACGGCAGTGAGATGGATTGCGTCTTGCTCAGAGGAGGGTGGAGTCGAGCCTGTGAGGACGTTGGTGCCAGCGGTGAGGAACACGTCCCTCGGAGGTGCGAGATCGGCGCCGAAGGAAGAGAGGGCTCGGGGTGGGAGAGAGAGAAGAGAGGGAGAGAGAAAAGGGAGGCGCGGGTTTGAGGGGAGAAGAGGGTTTCCGAAAATGGAAACTCTACTTCTGAAAAGTTTCATTTTATACCCCCCTCCAAAATTGGAAACTAACTTCCGTCGTTAATAACTTTCACGTCCGACGACCGATTCGAACGCGTAATATGTCTACGAATTCGTATCGACGAGCTCTACAACTTTCGTGAATGAAGTTTTCGCAAACGAGTGACGGAATAAAAGTCGATACTCACGTCGCGGAAACGTAACGTTTTTCTAAATAAACGTTCCGATAATGTTTCCGTTTTCGATTTCCGATGTCGCAAGGCGACACAAACACATTTAATGAGTTTCACAAACTTTATAAATTTAAAATCAATCCAATAATCATTCAGGAAAAAATCGGGTTATTACAGTTTTAGGTGTGGGCAAGCGAAACATATGGCTAGAGACTACAACCGACTTCATCAGGGTAGACAGGAACATCAGCAGAGGCAGTTACCTGTGGGCCAAGCTAGAGTGTTTGCGGTGGGTCAGCGGGATACATGAGTAAAATGTACCTTATCTATTTTTAACTACCTTGCTAGAGTACTATTTGATACAGGAGCATCACACTCTTTTATTGCTAGCTCGGTAGTGGAGGTGTTAGGTTTGATTTCTACATCTCTTGGAAGCTCTTTATGTGTCACTTCACCTCTTGGAGTGTCTCTCGAACTGGAGACAATCTGCAAGGCTTGTCCTATTGCGATCGGAGGTAGAGAATTCTATGCTTCTTTGATAGTGATTCCGGACCACACCTATAATGTGATCTAAGGAATTGATTGGTTGAGGCCACAACATGCTTTGATCGATTGCTTTGACATGGTAGTGTTTTTCTATAGTCTTGGGGAGCCAGTTTTTCGTTATCGTTGCCTCAAGTCAGATAATGTCATGAGAGCAAGAGTCTTGACACATGTGGAGTCTGTGGATCAGGAAGTAGCTATCACAGACATTGTTGTAGTATCCGAGTATGGTGAAGTGTTTCAGGAGATACCGGGTTTACCTCCTCGGAGAGTTGTTGATTTTTGCATTGATGTTATACCCAGTACAATACCTGTGTCAAATGCGCCTTATAGGATGGGGCAAAACGAGCTTAAAAAATTAAAGATTCAGATAGATAGGCTATTGGACCAAGGATTCATTAGACCTAGTGTTTCACCTTGGGGAGCACCAGTGTTGTTCGTGAGGCACCGTCTAGCGCCTAGGCGGAGATTTTTAGAACCATGCTTGTTTGTTGTTTCCATGGATAAGTGTAAGGACCTTTGATTCCCTGAGAAGCCAAAAACTTCTGTAGGCGAGTAGGAATCCACCATATTTTGCGAAAGATGTTGAAGATTAGAACTACTGTAATAACCCAAATTTTCAATACCATTTTTTTTAATTTATCAGAAATTAAGGGAATTATAATTTGATTAAATTCACATTTTACGCATTTTATTTTGTCGTTGTTCGAAGTAGAAATTGGTTTCAAGAGCCAAATGAGTGTTATTTGATTAAGTTCATTTGACCCAAGAGTCGACTTTTAAGTTTTAATCCGTCACTCTTTTCAGGAAACTTTCTTCACGAAAGTCGTAGAATTCATCAATACAAATTCGTAGACGTGCAGCACGCGTTAATCAGATGTCGTATGTGGAAGTTGTTAGTAACGGAAGTTTGGTTTCCGATTTTGGAAATAATATAAAAGGAAGGAGAGGAGATTAAAAATCAGAAAATCAGTTTTTTTTTCAAAAAAAAATCAGCTCGGTTACTGTTCACCTGAGCTCGGGTACTGTTCACCCGACCAAAAAATCTTCTCAGGCCAATTTCTACACCATCCGACGTCGCCTCGTGTCGTGCCACCTATCAAACTGACGGGCTCGACGATCTCCATCTTTTAGGCTACGCCTTGCACTCCGGCGACAACCACACACGGTGCAGCAACTGCCGGAAGTTACTGCTGTGTCGGCGCCGCCTCCTCCGGCCACCATAACTCGAGATTCTTAGGGGGTTTTGCTTGTCTCAGTCCCAGCAACATTCCCAAAAAAGGAATCGAGCCAAATCGAAGTGTAAGTACCCGAATCAAGAATTTCAATTTCTAGGGTCTGTGAATAGTGCCGAATTTATGTTTTTCGTCGTTTGGACTATTTAGGCTTGGATTTAGACCTTGGTGTCAACTAGAAAGTTGTTGGAAATGTTGTTTAGGTTGTGGTGGTGAAATGTGGTGATGATTGGTGGCGGTCGGGAAAAAGTGACGCCGCATGAACAGTACTGTGAATAGTGTTCTGCAACAGTAAATGTGAACAATGTTTTTGGTAAAACAGTGAACAGTGTCATGACAAACAGTAACTGTGAACAATGTTTTGTTAAAAACAGTAAATGTGAACAGTGTTTTAGTTTAAAACTGTGATTAGTAAATCATGAACAGTGTTCTGTGAACAATGTTTTATGAACAACATTTAGTTGTACTAGAATCGTCACCTGGTATTTTAAGTATCATTTTCTAAGCATTTATCATGCTATTAGGTGACTGACGAAACAAGTGAAGAAATTACTTACAGTGTCGTGGAAGTTGCACGCAGGAAGGAAGGTGAGTAAAATCTCACATATTTGCGAATCTACCCTTGTGGAGATTTAAGATGTTGCAAGAGTTTTTAATATTGAATTACGACATGTATACGATATAGTGGATTACATATATATTGTATAAATGGTAATAAGTACATATATATATAGTTTTCTATATTATATACTGTTATGAATTCATTGGAATTGGTCATTTCGATGACGAAAATTAAATATTGAGCATGTGATTTAATTTGTACAATATGAGGTGTGATTATTGTACGTGGTTTTAACATGGTGTTTGTTAAAACATTTTGTCTTTGGACGTGTTTATGAAATATGACATATATATGATATAGCGGATTATATATATATTGTATAAATGGTAAATATGTACATATATATAGGTTGCTATATAATATACTGTTATGATTTTATCGTGATGATGTCATTTTGATGACGAGATTGTATATCAAGCATGTGATTTTGATTTGTACAATATGATGTGAGATTATTGTACGTGATTTTAACATGGAGTTTGTTAAAATGTTGATTTGTCTTCGGACTTGATTTTTGTACAATATGATGTGAGATTATTGTATGTGTTTGGCAAGTCGGAACCTAGCCTTTGGCCGGGCGAAAGTTACGATACAGTTAGAGCTCTAGTTTGTCTGCCGGAGTACTGCATGTGAGGTAACAGGTGGTTATCGGCTCATGAGTACTCATATTTTTGGATGTTGGGTAGCAGGTGGTTGCCCAATATCGGCGGTGTACTACGTGAGGGGTAACAGATGTGTACCAGCGTTCATTAGTACCCATATTATAAATGCATTTGGATAACCAGAAGGGTTGCCCAATTTCTCATAAGCACTTTCGTTTTCATATTTTGGACAACCAGACGGGCCGTCCATCGACTCATGAGTGCATTTATATTTGATGTTTTTGTGGATTTTCGTATATATTGATATGCGAGTTTTATTGTTGTTTTTACTCATACGAGCTGTAAAGCTTACCGGATTTGTGTTTACAATCCCGGTGCACCAATTTGATGGTGTAGTGGATACTACGCAGGTGTGGATTAGCTGGAATTGACGGACCGCTTAGAGGACTTGAAGATATTTAGTTCCAGCTTATGTGAGGATTTTGTGCTACTTTCTTGTGAGGATTATACATTTCTATTTGTTATAATGTCGAATTATAATTTGGTTTGTAATAATCGGTTTGACTGAGTTGTATTTTAAACTCAGAGATGATCCGCTGTGGCATTTTAAATGATTTCGATTCATTGAGATTGTTTTGGTGTTTAACGACTTTGAAATTTTGAGTTTTTATGCTCAAAATTTTAGGGTCGTTACAACTACGAGAGAGAAGAGCAACAGATTACTGATTGAAAAACTGGTTACAATTTCTTCCGAAGTCATTTTGTCTCTTCGAAACTAAACAGAAGAGAAAGCTGAAAGCGTCATTACTCTACGTAATGAAGCAACGGTTACCACGCTAAGATCAACCGCCATACTTGATCTTATTATTAAGTGGAATCAGATTCATCAGGCCCTTCTTAATTTGCTGCAATATTGGTCTTGAGTCTCTTGACTCTTGAACCTTTTTTTTTGAGGCAATGCGGCTGTATATAGAAACATGCACAGGAAGTTTTGGATCATATAGTATATTATTTATTTCCATGTGATAATTTTACATTTAGGACTCATCGCGTTGACAAAATCAAAGAAAAATAGAAAACTATTAGAGGTACACATGTAGAGTAGTGACTTCGAAGGAATAGCTAGAAGCCTAGAACCTCCCGTATACAAAACACAATAAAGAAGAAGAAACTATTTATGAGAAACGAATTTAGGGGGCTAATTTAGAAGAACAAATCAGGACGATGCCTTATTCCTTATTATTGTTCAATCAATTGCAGGTTTCTTAGCCAACATATATGTGAAGGTTTTTTGGATTACCTCTTCAGTCCTCAAAGTTCAGTGAGTGGAGCATTACTTGAACTCCATGCCGTGGGCGAAGTGAAATGGTCCTTAATGGTGAGTGAACATAACCAGGGGAAAGGGTGAAGGAGTAGCGTTGCAGCATCATTGATAGAGCAATCTTGGCTTCAAAGGTGGCGAAATTTTGGCCAACACAAATTCTTGGTCCCATTCCAAATGGTATGAACGTTACTATGCTGTTTTTTGTAGCTTTCGCAACTCCTTCAGAGAATCTTTCTGGTTTGAACAGTTGTGCGTCTTGTCCCCAGGAGTCAGGCTCATGATGAAGTGCCAGATAAGGAATGATCAACTCAACAGTAGAAGGAACAATGAGCTTGCCCAGTCTAACATCGTTTTCAAGTCGCCTCGCGCCAGTAACAGCTGGAGTATATAGCCTAAGGGATTCATTCAAGATCATGCTCATCTACGTACATAAATGAAAATGAATAAAGCCATGTGAGAGGATGTCAGGACGCATTTGATATTTGAAAAGCAAACAAGTCTCCCAATTAAGGCAAGCGGTGTAATAATGATCGAGTTCCTTACTGTTTTCAGTTTGGAAAGGCCCTCAGGATTCGGAATCTGTTTGTTAAATATTTGAATGACTTCCTCTCTTCCTTTCTCTTGCCAATCAGTATGAAGTGCCAGAAGGAAGACAGTCCACGAAAGCAAATTGTTACTGGTTTCATGTCCAACAAAGTAAAATGACTTGCACTCATCTATCAAATCGTCCACTGAAATCCTCTGAATGTTGTTGGTATCATGATGAGCCTTCAAAAGTAAACCAAGAAAATCACTCCCGAAGCTCCCATCTTCCCGATTCATTTCCTTGTCTTCTCTTTTCTTCACGATCCCCCTGATGGAGTCGCTTATTTCTTTCACAAGCCTATCTGATACAGTATCATTGCTGGTTCTGAAAAGCTTGCTGCCATATATATCAAGTGACAATCACAAATCTGAGTAGTGACAACTGTTCTCCAAGTACGTAATATATAGTACTTTGACTGTTGGAATTAATAAAAATGCGTACCTGAAGCCTGGGAACTTGATATTGAAATCATTTTTGAGTAATAAGCTTAATCTCATCAACTTATCAAAAATGTTCTTCCCTTCTACGTAGCTGCTGCCAAATGCTGTCCTAGATATCAATTCTGAAGATAATAATCTGAATTCTTCATGCACATCCATTTCTTTCCTTTCATCATGGCTTTTCCACCTGTCTAGCATCGTGTTGGTACTAGCAATCATGTCTGGAATCATATTCTGTTAAAACGTACAAAATTAACAATACCGCCATAGCACATCAACACATAAACCACATTCCATGGAAATGAGAGGAACGAATTATGAGTAACTACAGTAACAGCTTACTTTTAAGCTTTCTCCATGGAAGGCCTGGTTCGCCAACTTTCGCGATTTCACCCATCTTTCACCTTCCAAGTTTTGAAGACCATTCCCAAATACCTTTGTAAAAGTTCTGAAGTCGGGTTTCAGGTAGAATCCATCTTTATTACCGAGTATCTCCTTGCATAACTTGGCCTCCGTCACCACCAGCTGAGCCACAGTACCATGCCACTGAAGGTAATTCTTCCCTGTTTGCAAGTTGCAACACCAAAGTCTAATTTTATTCTTATACCTGCACAAAATTATAGCTGACTCGAGAATATGCAGATACATACCATACATTTTGGTCCATGCATGAACATGAGGTAGAACTACCGGTAATATGTTGTGTGACAAATCCAAGGGTCTGCTCATGGCTTCCTTGCTCAGGTTGGAGACTTCTTTGATATTTCCATGGAGAAGTCGGTAGCGAGGTCCTCTGATTCCCTGCGAAGCCATCAACCTCTGTACACGGTTCGGAATCCACCATATTTTGTGAAAGATTTTGAAGATCAAAGCTGCTAGAAACAAGAGACACAGAAAACTTGAAAGAGTAGCGATCACCATGCCTTAAACAAGAGAGACTTTTTTCGCTGTACCTCCTAGTTTAGAATCATTTGAATATATAGGCTGAGAGGCTTGAGCATATTTAGCAATGCTAGTCATTTAGTAGTCATATTAGAGCATCTTCAATAGATTCTCTAAAATATTTATAAATAGAAAAGTTAAATTCAAAATCTCTAAAAAAATTATGCTCATATAGCTTTCTTATCTTAAAATTTTCTTCATTTATTACAATATTAATATTTTACGTTCTTAAATTGTAATAAGCCACTTTTTTCGGATCGATTATTGGATTGTTTTTAAATTTATAAGTTTGTGAAATTCATAAATCGTGTTTGTGTCGCTTTGGGACGTCGGAAATCGAAAACGGAAACGTTATCGGAACTTCGATTTAGAAAAACGTTACGTTTCCGCGACGTGAGAATCGACTTTCATTTCGTCGCTCGGTTGTGAAAACTTCATTCACAAAAGTTGTAGAGCTCGTCGATACGAGTTCCTGGACGCATCATGCGTTCGAATCAGACGTCGGACGTGAAAGTTATTAACGTCGGAAGTTAGTTTCCGATTTTAGAAACTAGTATAAAAAGGACATTTTTCAGATTAGGGTTTCTATTTTTGGAAACCCCTCTCTCTCTCTCCTCTCACTCCACCTCTCTCCTTTCTCTCTCTCTTCCCCCGAGTTCTCTCCCTCTCTCGAAAAACCATCACCAGCGATCGGCCCCTCCGGCCGTCCGTGTCACACACCGCCAGTCCCAGGAGCACCGCACGGCTCACCTAAGCTACCTTGGAGCTCGCCGCGCCTTGCCTCGCCGCCGTGAAGCCGCGCTATGTCGTCAAAGTTGCTGTGTTCCCTCCGCCACTGTCAAGCTCACTCCGGCGACTCTCCGGTGCTCCCACGACTGGAACTAGGTAAGGGTTGATCGATTTGTGTGGTTCTGATGTTGTTGGTGTGTTTTTGGATAAATTTGTGGAGGATCGGAGGAGTAGGTGAGGTTACCACCGCCTTAGGCGGCGCGTGT
The DNA here is from genome assembly GCF_933775445.1 of Argentina anserina. Classification (NCBI taxonomy): domain Eukaryota; kingdom Viridiplantae; phylum Streptophyta; class Magnoliopsida; order Rosales; family Rosaceae; genus Argentina; species Argentina anserina. Next base: position 23,840,609 of record NC_065875.1, read on the forward strand.
GGGTGAGGGAGGAGACTAGGCACGGTGTGAGGCCGTGGGGAGGAAGAGGGAGAAGAAAGGAAGAGATTAGGGGCAGCGGTGGCGTGCTACGCGCCGGTGTTAGGATCGGCCCGTGGGCCCCACGCACTGCCACAGTGAGTGGCGCGTGAGCGCCGGAGGTGGCGCGTGTACTCAACTCACCGCCACGTGCGGCGTCGCGTGAACAGTGAATTCAAACAGTAATTTTGTAAAAATTTACTTTTACGTTCGGTGGATGTAAAAAGTGATTTACGTACTGTAAATGTAAATTTATTTTACGTACGGTAAATGTAAATATAACTTACGTTCAGTAAATGTAAATGTAATTTCGGAAGGCGAAATTGGTAATTATTATTTACTGAGACAGTATTTTACGAGTGAATAGTATGCATTCGTACAAAAATACGTAAACATTATGTATTCGTACATGAATACGTAATTGATATGTATTGTACATTAATACATGAATAGTAAATACATGAATGGTAAATCTCACATTTACGAATCTACCATTGCGGAGATTCAAGATTATGCAGAATTTTTAAGAATGAAATATGACATGCATATGATATAGTGGAATCTATATTTGTATAAATGGTAAATAGGTACATATATATAATTTGCTATATTATATACTGTCATGATTTCGTCGTGAATATGTTCATTTTGGTAATGAGATTTATATATCGAGCATGTGAATTGATTTGTACAATATGACATGATGATTATTGTACGTGGTTTTAACATTGAGTTTTGTTAAAACGTGATTGTCTTCGGACGTGTTTTAGGTCTTCAGACGAGTTATGTCTTCGGACCAGTCTTCGGACGTGTTTGACATGTCGGAACCTAGCATTTGGCCGAGCGAAAGTTACGATACAGTTAGAGCTCTAGTCTGTCTGCCGGGGTACTGCATATGAGGTAACATATGGGTTATCGGCTTATGAGTACCCATATATTTTTGATATTGGGTAACAGATGGTTGTCCAATGTCGGCGGTGTACTACATGAGGGGTAATAGAAGGGTACCAGCGCTCATGAGTACCCGTATTATAAATGCATTTGGGTAAACAGAGGGGTTGCCCAACTTCTCATGAGCATAAATATTGTCACATTATTAGACAACCAGATGGGCCGTCTAATGAGTTATGAGAGCATTTATAATTGTTGATTTGTGGATTTTTGTATATATATTTTTATGCGAGTTGTATTTGTTGTTTTTAATCATACAAGTTACAAAGCTTACCGGGTTTGTGTTTATAATCCCGGTGCACCTATTCAATGGTGTATGGGATAATTCTGCAGGTGTCGGTTAGTGGAAATCGAATGACAACTCTGAAGACTTGAAGTTGTTTTATCCTATTTTGTGTGGATTTTTGTGAGGATTTTGTGAGTATTTATACATTTCCATTTGTTATAATGTCAAATTATAAATTTGGTTTGTAAAAATCGGTTTGTCTGAGTTGTATTTTGAACTCAGAGATGATCCACCGTGACATTAAAATGATTTCTATTTATTGAGATTGTTTTAGAGTTTTTCATTACTTCGAAATTAGAGTTTCATACTCGAAATTTTGGGGTCATGACATAAATACTATAACCATAAATTTTACATGTTTTAAATAGCTTTGATTGGTTGTGATTGAAGCTTGAGTCATCTGAGAAACTGCAGCAAATATGATTATGCAAAATTTTCGTATGGTATAAATGTAGAGATCTCTTTCTTTATTCTAGAGAATGGAATTAGGCAAATTTTTCTAAAATTTCACTTTTCTCTAATATACATATTATGTTGGATATGCTATAACAGCTTAAAAGTCATTGGCTAGTTCGAATGCATTTATATTCTACATAATGTTAGTAAAAAAGAATGATTTGAATTCAGAAACGTAATAAAGAGCTGCATCTCGCTCTAATTTAGAGCGCGTGATAGCCAACAATCAAAATAGAGTTAGCTGCTATAATTTCGTAAAAAAATAAATAAATATGCGCTCTAAGATAGTTGATGATCTAAAATAGATAGTCAGCTGAAAATATTCTAAAACTAATTTAGCTGCCTACAATATAGAGAATTGATAGTAGTTTAGCATTTGGAAGAACTGTTAAATAACGACAAGCGTGGCCTATTGATTAACTGTACCGATATTGTCTCAACTTAGCCACCTCACATGTGTTGGGTTTTAATCACAAAAGGCCTCGGTACAATTGGTTATTATAAACATACTTATAATCTTTATTTTATTTGTCACTTTTTAGATGTGAGATCTCTCCTCTCCAACACGCCCCCTCACCTGCAACCTAATTTTTAGGTCTGCGCGTGATAGATTAACATCCCACATACTGGGATGAAATAAACAAAGTTCTAGTAACCAACGACACTTGGTGACCATCCAATCGGAAAACCCTCCGATGACATGATAATGGCACCCATCATGGGCCCATGACAAAGTGACACCCAACTCGAGCCCACGACAGATTGGAGGCGCGACTGGAGAGGGACCGCTCTGATACCATATTAAACAGCGACAAGCGTAGCCCATTGACCAACTATACCGATATTGTCCCAACTTAGCCACCTCACAGGTGTTGGGTTTTAATCACAAAATGCCTCGGTATAATTGGTTATTATCTACCCACTTATAATCTCTATTTTATTTATCACTTCTTAGATGTGTGATCTCTCATCTCCAACAAGAACGGAATTTGGTAAGTCAATTGAGTTCATATCTGAGAATATTGGAAATTAACAGGATCCAGCTTATGCAAGAGTGCAGTTCATCTGATAGGAATTGTTTATTTGCGTGTGCATGTTGCTCGTACATCTAAGTATCTATGCTTAGTTGTATTGGCTTATCCATAAATGTCGATCAGCGTACAGAAGGCTATATAGAAACAAGGTGTAGCAAAACCAGGCAACATATATATATATATATATATATATATATATATATATATATATATATATAGAAAGTCGAAGAACCCCATTGATCCAAGTAATGTACATTTCTGAAACAAGGTGTAGCAAAACCAGGCAACATATATATATAGAAAGTCGACGAACCCCATTGATCCAAGTAATGTACATTTCTGAAAAGAAGACTTGTGACTTGCGAGATTCAAGCTAGTATATAGAAAGTCGAAGAACCCCATTGATCCAAGTAATGTACATTTCTGAAACAAGGTGTAGCAAAACCAGGCAACATATATATATAGAAAGTCGACGAACCCCATTGATCCAAGTAATGTACATTTCTGAAAAGAAGACTTGTGACTTGCGAGATTCAAGCTAGTTAGTTAGCTGTACAAAACGTTAATGGCATCATGCAGAGGAGACCAAGTTATACTAGTAGCGTTTTAAAATGGTCAAAGACTCGAGGATGCTTGTATAGTTTGTGTGAGTTTGCTTTAATACATGTATGCAAGTGGGAAATTATGCAGTTTATAACTACATAAACAAGTGGGGAAGTTTAGAAATAAGGTAGTCTTGTGTACATTAAGCTATTCAAGTACCAACAATGAACCTGAACCGTACCATATATATACACAACACGTACATTCAAGCTAAGCATCCAAATCTAATGAAAATGAACTGGAGAGCAAGAATAGCAGATGCCTTATTCCTGATAATTGTATAATCAGTAACAGATCTATAAGCTAACATATGGAGGTTGACTGGGAATTGTAATCTGCTATTGCAGAATCATTGAGAGAGCAATCTATGCTTCAATGGTGACGAAGTTGAGGCCAACACAAACTAACTGAAGTACACTTTAGTTCCCTAACATTCACAGCTTACTTTTTTTGTTAATCAATGAAAACTTCATTCACAACTTACTTAAGCAAGTTGTCTAGTACTATTCTCAAAAGAAACAGAATGAAGGTTGAAGGTCGTAAAAAGTATCGAGTTCTCATTACGCGGACTGTCGGATGCTTGCGGCCGGGTTTATAAGATGGAAAATCTGGAGCTGGCCGGGTCTGACTGCTCTCAAGCGGTAATCGGTGCTGGAGATCCAAATGATGTTAGGTTCCAACGGGTGACGTTTGGTCATGTTCAAGCTGTGAATGTTAGGGCTAAAATTTAGGTTCCAACGGGTGACGTATGTTAGGTTCCAACGATTTCGAGCTGGGCTAAAATTTGATTTTTGTGCTTCATGTTTAAGTTCAACTCGGCTTGGCTTGAAAAAGCTCGAGCTGAGCTCGGGTCGACTCATTTTATTAGACGAGCTCGAACTTAAATTGAGCCGGCTTGATTCATATAAAATTAAAATTTTAAAAATAAGAAATTTAAAAAGAAATTAAAAATCTGATGTCACAGCAACACATAAATTCTCTTTTATTTGTAATAAACTAAAAATAACAAATCAAACTCATTATTGAATTTTGTAACGACCACAAAATTTCGAGCATAAAAACTCAAAATTTCAAAGTCGTGAAACACCAAAACAATCTCAATGAAATCGAAATCATTTAAAATGTCACAGCGGATCAATACTGAGTTCACAATACAACTCAGACAAACCAATTATTACAAACCAAATTTACAATCCAACATTACATAAAATGAAAATGTAATAATCCTCACAATCTCTCACAAAACCCACAAATAAATCTTCACAAGTTCTCACACAAATCTACAATAAAAACCTCACCACAAGTAGTATAATCAACAACTTCGAGTCTTCAGAGTTGTCCCTCGATTTCCACTAATCAACACCTGCGGAATTATCTCCTACACCATTGAATTGGTGCACCGGGATTGTAACACAAACCCGGTAAGCTTTACAGCTCGTATGAGTAAAATGAAAATATAACTCGCATATCAATATATACGAAAATCAACAAATCAACAAATATAAATGCAATCATGACTCAATGGACGGCCCATCTGGTTGTCCTAAAAATATATGAAATGAAACTACTCATGAGAAATTGGGCAACCCTTATGGTTATCCAAATACATTTATAATACGGGTACTAATGAACGCTGGTACACCTCTGTTACCCCTCACGTAGTACACCGCCGATATTAGGCAACCTCCTGCTACCCAACATCCAAAAATATGAGTACTCATGAGCCGATAATCCATCTGTTACCTCACATGTAGTACTCCGGCAGACAGACTAGAGCTCTAACTGTATCGTAACTTTCGCCTGGCCAAAGGCTAGGTTCCGACATGCCAAACACGTCTGAAGACTGGTCCGAAGACATAAACACGTCCGAAGACAAAAACTCGTCCGAAGACAAAAAGTTTTAACAAACTCCATGTTAAAACCACATACAATAATCATCACCTCATATTGTACAAATCAAATCACATGCTCGATAAATAAATCTCGTCATCAAAATGACATAATCACGATAAAATCATAACAGTATATTATATAGCAAACTATATATATATGTACCTATGTACCATTTATACAATATATATATATATATATATATATATAATCCACTATATCATATACATTTCATATTCGATTCTTAAAAATTCTGCAAAATCTTAAATCTCCGCAAGGGTAGATTCGTAAATATGTGAGATTTTACTCACATTATCAACTCGAGCGTAATTCCACAATTTCCGAAGGTAATTCATTTCCTTGATTTATCGATCACCTTGAAAAGATAAGAAAATAATTTAGAATCTTTTCGTAAACCTTAAATGCCGAAACAGTAATAATAAATTATTGTTCAGCAATTCCTGGTTTTACGAAATTAATATTCACGTATTTCTGTACAAATACACATTAATTACGTATCCCTATACGTATACATACTGTTTACGTATTTCTGTACGTATGAATACTATTCAAATGTAAATATTGTCTTAGTAAATATTAATTACTGATTTACCCTTCTGAAATTACTTTTTACATTTACTGAAAGTAATTTACATTTATATTTACCGTACGTAAAATAAATTTTATATTTACCGTACGTAAATCACATTTTTACATTCACCGCCGTAAAAAATAAATTTTACAATTTACTGTTTGAAATTACTGTTCACACGCCGCCGCACATGGCGGCGCGTGGGGCACACGCGCCGAGCCTAAGGCCAGCGTGTAGCACGCCACCGCCGCCCCCAAAACCTTCCTCTCCTCCTCCTCTTCCTTCCCACAGCCTCACGCCGCCCCTAGCCTCCTCCATGCTACCACACGCGCCGCCTAAGGCGGCGGCATCTCCCCCAAAACCCTCCTCCTCCGATCTACTTCAATACGAATCAAATAACCACAAAAATCACATCAAGGCATCACAACAATCAACCTAGCCTAACCCTCACCTCAAACGGGCTTTTGGACCGTCGGATCGTCGCCGGAGAGCTTGAGATGCCGTCGGTGAAATCGCAGAACCTTGGCATCGTTGGTGGAGCTCCGGCGCTGTGTGTGAGGGTGCGTCGACCTCGGGGTCGACTGAGGAGGGCCGCGCGATGCTTTCTGGGCCGGCGGTGCGTGACACGGACGACCGCTGATGGAGATCGCCGGCGTTGATAGTGAAGGAGAGAGAGAGAGAGAGAGAGAGAGAGACAGAGAGCTCAGGGGTAAGAGAGAGAAGAGGGAGAGAGGCGCGGGTTAGGGAGAGAAGTGGGTTTCCAGAAATGGAAACCCTACTTCTGATAAGTTTCCTTTTATACCCTTTTCTAAATCGGAAACTAACTTCCGTCGTTAATAACTTTCACGTACGACTTCCGAATTGAACGCGAAACGCGTCTACGAACTTGTATCGACGAGCCCTACAACTTTCGTGAAGTAAGTTTTTGCAAACGAGCGACGGAATAAAAGTCGATTTTCACGTTGCGGAAACATAACGTTTTCTAATTAACGATCCGAGAACGTTTCTGTTTTCGTTTCGAAATATCGCGAACCACCAATTGTCGTTTTGAATTAATTTCACAAGTTTAACAAATTGAAAATACTCGATAATTAGTTCCGAAAAATTCGGGTTATTACATTTTAATTATTATTTCTTATATAAAAATTATACTTTATATATACTCTAAAAGTTAATAAGTCAAGTATTGAGCCGAGCTTGTCCAGAGTCCGAACTTACTCGCGAGCTAAATGAGTCAAACGAACAGAATAATTATTGTTTAAGCTCGGTTCATCCAAAGTTGGGCTTAATATGGAGCTTAAACTCGGCTCATTTTCAAGGTCGGACTTAATATTGAGCTTAAGCTCAGCTCATTTAACTTTACGAGCTCAAGCCAAAACGGGTTAAAAGCGAACCAAACACGAGTCAAACACTAGCGGCTCGAACCTATTTACAGCCCTACCGTGAGCAATGTAGTTCATTATGACGTGGTTATACAAAAAAAAAATCATCCAACAGTCTTCTAACCATATAACAGGCCGGTAAGCAACTGACCAGTATGAAAGTTAAATACCAATGGTTATGTTTATTTCATAGGCTACACACTAAGAACGAGAAATATGCACGGATGCATGGAATGTAAGATTTTATGGAGAATTATGGTCTTCGCTGCTCAGAGTGAGTGTAAAATAACTTGAAGTCCATGCTGTGGACGAACTGTGAGAAACTGAATGGGGGAGTGCACATAGGCTGGGGAAAGGGTGAAGGAGTAGCGTTGAAGAATCATTGAAAGAGCAATCTTTGCTTCTATGGTAGCAAAGTTGAGACCAACACAAGTTCTAGGTCCCATTCCAAAGGGTAAGAATGCAGCAATGTTGTTGTTAGTAGCACTAGCAACACCTTCGGAAAATCTATCCGGTTTGAAAACATTCACATCTTGTCCCCAGAACTGAGGTTCATGATGAAGTGCTAGATTTGGGACAAGTATTTCAACATTAGAAGGAACAGTGAGGTTTCCCAATTTAACTTCCTTATCCACTCTTCGTATGAGGCTTATAACTGGAGGATATAGCCTCAGAGACTCATTGATGATCATACTCATCTGCATGGAAAATAAATATTAACAGCAGCTCAGGATTAATGGAACATTTCTTCTCCCATTAGAAAAAGATATACTGAGGACAGAGTTCTTATACGTTCGTACTGTTTTCAGTTTGGCAAGGCCACCAGGACTTGGAGGTTGTTTGCCGAATAACTGCAGGACTTCCTTTCTCCCTTCCTCCTGCCAGTCCGGATGGAGAGCCAGAAGAAAGACAGTCCAAACAAGCAAAGAGTTAGTGGTTTCTTGTCCAGCAAAGTAAAATGTCTTGCACTCCTCAACCAATTCGTTCCCCGAAATCATCTGTTTATTATCAGCATTATGGTGAGCCTTCAAAAGTACTCCAAGAAAATCAGTCCCAAAGCTGGCTTCTTCTCCAGTCACAGCCTCCCCTTCTCTTTTCTTAACAATTTCTAAAATGGTGTCCTTGATTCCCTTCTCAAGCTTCTCTGATTCTTTCTCATCACTTGTTTTATACAACATGCTGCAATTTTGAATTTAACAATATCGAGAAGTAACAACACTCAGCAGTTGATATCATAAGTTTATCTTCTTTCTTTAAAGTTATAGTGTAATACAGTCCACCATATAAAAAAGAAGATTCACCAGTAGCTAAAGGAAAATCAATTCTTTCAATGTAGAGGTACCTGATGCCAGGAACCCTTAGTTTGCGATTATTTCTGAATATTAAGGAGCTTAACTTCATCAACATGTCAAAAATATCTCTCCCTTCCAAATAGCTGCTACCAAATGCTGTCTTTGAAATCACTTCAGAAGTGAATAACCTAAAATGTTCATACACCTCGATCTCTTTTTCTTCATGCTTTTTCCACCCTTCGAGCATCGTCTCAGCACTAGCTATCATGTCTGGAATCATATTCTAGCAAAACCGAGCAAGAATCACTTAGCAGATTGTACAATAAAAATTTAAGTCTTTTCCTTTACACAGTTGAGATTATAAGTACCACTACCTAATAGTCTGCTGCTACTGCACAAATATTTGTAAGGGCGCCAGTCACTAGTAAGTACTAAGTAGTACTATTTATTCACATACAAGTCAGAGATAAATGCAAGAAAGGAACTTACTTTTAAGCTGTCTCCATGGAAGGCATGGTTGGAAAGCTTTCTCAATTTTGACCATTTTTCACCTTCTGTTATGGAAATGCTGTCTCCCAATAGCTTCTTCCCATATGGATTGAGCTTCTGTTTTAAAAAACACCTATCTTTGTTGTTGAGTATCTCCTTCGCTAACTCAGGTTCTGTAATGACCAAAACTGGTTGATGGCCATACCATTGTACATAATTCCTCCCTGTGTAGAAGATAGTACGTGAGACCATAAAAAAATAAAATAAAAACCAAAGCTTTAGAGTAAAACTTAACAACTAAACATGTTTGAGTTAGGAGTTGGCTAGTTGATTACCGTAGCTCTTGGTCCATGAGTGAATGTGAGGTTGAACTGCAGATAGGACATCATGTGATAAGTTCAGTACAGGCCTGCTCATGGCTTCCATTTGCATGTTGCTGATTTCTTTGCTGTTTCCATGGATGAGTTTGTAAGAAGGACCTCTGATGCCTTGAGAAGCCAAGAATTTCTGTGTGCGGGTTGGAGTCCACCATAGTCTGTGAAAGATCTTGATGAAGATCAGAGCCAACACAAGAAGGAAGGTACACAAAACACTGTGAAGATCGAGTACTGTGTCTCTTACCCTCATTTTTTGTGTGGTTGTTTGTTCTCTCTTTCGTGTTCCTTTTATAGAGAGTGTATAGCAGGCACCGGTAGAGTGCAGGCACCGGTAGAGTGCAGGCACCGTAGAGTACAGGCACCCTCATACTTTAAATCTTCTTCATTTAATTTAGAATTTTCCTCGGTTATTTTTTTTGGAAAATTATTTATTGGTACTGATTACATTTAAATTAACTAAAAACTTATTTTTCATATTTCTTATGCAAATTAGAACATAAGCTTAAGCCCAAAGAATAAGTAGAACAAAACTGATTAATTAATTAATGCAAAAATATCTAAAATACATTTATTTTCGTGAAAATTATCAAATGTCACTCATAGATCTAACAAATTTCTCTCTTCTCGTTTTTTAGTTTTTTTTTTCTGGTAAATTTAAGTTTTCCGGCCAAACCACCTGCAATTTGGAGGTGAACCAATATATAAAGTTGTTCCTTATGTCATGGGCTTTCATTTAAGTACCATATTGCATATGTTTTGAGAAATTTTGAAATTTTGAATTTTACTCACCAAAAACCACAGTAGCAGTTGGTTTCTCGATCGACAGTAGCAGCTAGATTTATAGTTGACAATAGCAGGTACTTTCCAAGTCGACAGTAGCAGTTAGATTTATAATTGACAGTAGCATGTACCTTTCAAGTCGACAGTAGCAGGTGTCTTCCAAGTCGACAGTAGCAGCTGATTTTTAATTTGACGGTAGCAGTTAATTTTTATAGTCGACAGTAGCAGTTAGTTTTTATAATCGACAGTAACAGATGACCTCTTCATTGATGGTAGCAAACATTATGTGTAACGACCCTAAAATTTCGAGCTTCAAAACTCAAAATCTTAGAATCGTTAAACACAAAAATAATCTCAATGAAATCGAAATCATTTTAATGTCGCAGCGGATCACATCTGAGTTTAAAATATAACTCAGTCAAGCCGATTATTACAAACCCAAATGATAACTCAACATATAACAAATGGAATTGTATAATCCTCACAACAACCTCACAAATAAAATCACACCAAATCTCACACACAATCCACGCTGGAACCTCACCACGACTGGATGCGATCGACTTCGAGTTTTCGGAGTCGTCACTCAATCACCACTACTCAGCACCTGCGGAAGTATTCCCTACACCATTGAAATTGGTGCACCGGGATTGCAACACAAACCCGGTAAGCTTTACAGCTCGTATGAGTAAAATATTAAGATAACTCAAGTCTCATAAAAGACACAACTCCACATCAACACAGTATAATGAAAAATCATGAGAAAACGAGCAACCCATCTGGTTACTCTAATACTTTCACAAAATGGTATCTAATGAGCGCTGGTACACATCCGTTACCCCTCACTTAGTATACCGCTGATGTTGGGCAACCACCCGCCACCCAACATCCAAAACAAGCTGAGTACCCATGATCAGATAACCACCCGTTACCTCATGCAGTACTATGGCAGACAGACTAGAGCTCTAACTGTATCGTAACTTTCGCCCGGCCAAAGGCTAGGTTCCGACTTGCCTCACATGTACAATAATCTCACATCATATTGTACCACACATCACGTCCGAAGACAAATCACAATATTTCACATTTTCCGTGATAAAATCATGTACAATAATCACTCATCATATTGTACGTTTTAAAACTTTCACAATATATCCATAATAAAAATCATAACAGTATATTATATAGCAAACTATATATATTCGTATTTATTTACCATTTATACAATATATACATAGTCCACTATATCATATACATGTCATATTTCATAAACACCTGAAAAATTACGTACGATAATCTCACATCATATCGTACCATTAAAATCACACATGCACAATTTTTCTGTCACCGAAATGACTATTTTTAATGAATTAATAACAGTATGTAATTTAATGAACTATATATATATATATGTATTTATTACCATTATACTATATATATACGTAGTCCACTAAGTTATATACATGTTGTAATTCATTAAATAAACACACTTGCAAAAATGTTGAATCACCGCGAGGGTAGATTCGTAATTCAGTGAGATTTTACTCACCTTATCGACTTGAGCGTAAATCCTCAATTTCCGATGATAATCCCTTTCCTCGATTTAGCGATCACCTTAAAAGAATAAGAAAAGAATTTAGAATCGTTTCGTAAACCTTTAAATGCCAAAACAGTAATATACGGTTACTGTTCAGCAATTTTGGTTTATACGAAGTTACTGTTCATGGTTCACTATTCACGGTTACTGTACAATACTCCATTAATACGTATTGCTGTACGTATAAATATTATATACGTATTTCTGTACGTATAAATATTAAATACGTATTTCATGTACGTATAAATATTAAATACGTATTATCTGTACGTATAAATATTAATACGTATTTCTGTACGTATAAATATTAATACGTATTTCTGTACGTATAAATATTTAAATACGTATTTCTGTACGTATAAATATTTAAATACGTATTTCTGTACGTATACGTACGATTTAATGTAAATACAAATTCAGTAAATAAAATTTACTAAATTACCCTTTTACAATTTACTTTTTACATTTACCGAAAGTAATTTATAATTACATTTACCGAAGGTAAAATTTAATTACATTTACCGCAGTAAATAAAAATTACATTTACTTTTACCGTACACAGTAAATTACAAAAATACCCTTCTGTCAAAACTTGTCCCACCGCCGCACGTGGCGGCGCGTGTGGCACACGCGCCACCTCCGGCGGCCCGCGCGTGGGGCCCACGCGCCGAGGCTAACCGCGGCGCGTAGCACGCCACCGCTACCTCGAATCTCTCCTACTTTCTCCCCTCTCCTTCTCTCCGGCCTTAGGCCGCCCCTACACCACCCCATACTTCCACACGCGCCGCCTAAAGCGGCGGCGTTCATCAACCCCCGATCTCCTCAAATCCAACCAAAAAGTTCCAACAATCATCATCAACCATCACAACAATTACTCGAAGCTATTCATTACCTCTATCGACGTTTTGGACCGTCGGATTCCCTCGATGAAGCTCCAAAAGTCGCCGTGAGACTCGGTTTCGGAGGAAGGGTGATCGATGGCGCCGCTGCTCGAGGTGAGTCCCCCGTGGGTAGGTTCGTGTCGCGGAGGAAAGGGCGAGGTCGTGGTGGTGGCGCCGAGCTCCTACGATGCCGGCCGCGTCGAACTCGACGATCCCGAGGTCAAGCTTCGTCGGTGTTGCTCGATCCCCGCTCGGGGTGCGTCGCCGCTACTACCGATCGCTGCGTCGTGGTCACGCGGTCTCTGTGACACCGGCGGTGTCGAGCACGGAGGCGATTGGAGGGAAATCGCCGGCTTGGAAGGAGAGATAGGGGAGAGAGAGTCGCGAGGGAGGGAGAGAGAAAGGGAGAGCGGCGGGATGAGAGAGAGAGAGAGAAAGGGTTTCTGATTATGGAAACCCTAATTCCATAATTATCTATTTATACTAGTTTCCAAATCGGAAACTAACTTCCGACGTTAATAACTTTTACCTCCGACGTCCGATTCGAACGCGTCACATACTCTCGAACTCGTATCGACGAGCTCTACAACTTTCGTGAAGAAAGTTTTCGCAACCGAGCGACGGAGTAAAAGTCGATAATTCAGTTCGGAAACGTAACGTTTTTCTTAATAAACGTTCCGAAAACGTTTCCGTTTTTTCGTTTCAAAACATCGCAAACAATAGTTTCATTTTATTTGAAATTCCAAAACTTAATAGAATTCAAAACAATTCACATATTGTTTTAAAATCTAGGGTTATTACAATCTATCCCCCTTAAAGGAATTTCGCCCCGAAATTCAAGCTCACTCAACAAATAACTGTGGATATCTGGTCATCATGTCTGACTCTAGCTCCCAAGATGCGTCACCCTCATCATGGTGACTCCACAGCACCTTGACTAGCTCAACTTCTCTCCTCCGAAGCTTCTTTGTGGATCTATCCAGAATACGAACCGGCTCGACAACAAATGGTATTTTCCTTCACCTCAATGGTGTTATGATCGATCACATATGCGACACATCAGGATCATACTTCCTCAACATGGAAATGTAGACGACATTGTGAACGTCCGACATGCTAGTAGGCAACGCTAGTTTTCCCACCTTCTCGAGAATCTCAAAGGCCCAACATACCTCGGCCAACTTTTCTTTCTTGTCAAATCTCACTACACCCAACTTTGGCCCAATAGATAGATGATCGACATGGTCTACCTTAAGTGTCTCATAGTGTACCATGTCGATGCTGGAATGGTAACTGTCGTTGTAGGCGAACTCAATCATTCTCAATGATTTCACAGCTACCTTAAAATCCAGCATACAAGCTCCCAACCTATCTTCCGTTACCTCAAACTTCCTCCATCAGACAATTTGTCGCATGTCCTAACAATAATAGTCGCATGTGAGCTACTCCAAATATAATTATCCTCCCGAACATAATGATGTTTTCAGCATGGAGGCGTCGACGCCCTCTTTTGTCTAGTTCACCACTCTCTTGCGATTTGACATACTATCCTCACGTCACGAGTTAGCTCCTACCACTGAGCGTGGTCAAAACTCTCAACATCTAACATGAGTCAAATCAATGATTAACACATGCCTACTACTTACATTACACATAGTGGTTTTCAAATAAACATGCTTTATCACGACAATAACTTCATGACTTCACCACAATGCATCGCTAGAATAACGAACCTACCATTCCTTCCAATCAACAAAATAATCTCATTTCAAGATCATCTTATTGTAACCATAAAAAGTTGTCGTGCATGATACTCACCCAAGTACCCTATTTGTATTGGTAACACGATAAGGAAATCTTAGCTCATCGAGTTCACAACCACCACAGCACACCACCTTGGACTAAGAATTACTCTCCAAAAATTTCACCAGAGAATCGACTAATATACGCACAAGGCAGTAGAGAACCTCTACCGCCACCACAAGAGCGACACATCACGCATCCCATCATACTCACCAAACTTACCGTCGAAAATTAATTACAACTTCTTGCTTCCATGAGTGGTATGCCACAATTTGGGGTTCAGACAAGAAGGTGATTATCTCACATCGGTGGAACATGAAAATCAGGCGAACTTTACAGCGCGAAATCCAACACGACCACAACTGAGACATACTTTACCCCCTGGTTCATACATGCCTCAAATGCAAGACATATGGTCCACACAAATGCCCCCGTGCATCATCTAAGATATTGGTTCCTCCCACCGTTGCAGTACTAATAAATTTAGAAATTACTTCAACGGAACCCGATATTAGGTACACCATCCCCTCAAAACTAATCCAAAATGATCGCTATACCACCACTCTAAACAGTTGTTTCTTTACTTTCATTAAGAACTCTCCTGGCCAACGCATTCGGCCAAAATAATTTCTCTGCAAGCAGTAATATAATTGGGTACTCTTTATTGTAAAATTTATCCCTTGTTGAACACTTCAGTCAACTTCTCCTTATCCAACAATAAACAATCTGATGCATAGAGGAAAAGAACCTCTAAGTCTCCAACATTAACGCCACTTGTACTTGAAAAGAAAATTTGGTTCTCAACCATTTCTTTACCAGTTGGAAGGTGCTTGTCACGAAAAAGAAATTCGTTAAAACACCACTAAGCTAAGGTCATCTCATATCTTACCTTTAATAGAGTTACTTCACCGCCATTGCGTCTCGTTTGGACCTGTGGCATTGTGAAGTTCCAATCCTCAATACCAAAATGATTAAATCCTGAAAGACCAGCGTTCTCATTTAAATGCTCATCTAGCAAATAATTAATTCATATCGCCACATTGAGATTTCTCCATCACCTTATATTTCTTGCTCAGCCAAGAACAATGTATAACATCAATTGTCTATAGCCGAACCAAAACAAGTTTGGAATGTCACATCGACAAAATGTGAATCTCAATTCAATAATTGTATTACCACTTTATGGACGTATCATACGCCCTACCACTCTGATAGCAATAGCGTTAGAGATGCTAGTCACGAAAATTTTCGTTAACCACCTCCAACCTATGGTCTACACATCACTTACCTGAACGTAATCTCTCAACCTTGTTAGGCTTCAACTTAGATTAGTTGCATAACTAAAATCTAGTCCTTAACATTTAAACACTGAACATCCCTCAATATAGGGTCAACGCTCTCTATCAAGACTCCTTGATAGTTCTCTGCCCTGATAGGAAACTATATACTCAAACCTGTTAGCATTCCAGTATTTGGATCGCATGTCAAACTCAGGGAGTATTGTAGCCTCTCTAAGCTGATCGCACCAGTCATTAAGTCTTTGAATTCATTTGTCTCATTCATACGTCGTCTTTGTTATAGGGGCTATAACACAGTATCTCCTGAAACGTCTCACTTTTCTCTGATATCACAACGATGTATGTGATAGCTACTTCAGATCCACATACTCAACATATGCCATGACTCAAACTCTCATGACATTATCCGCCTCGAGTCAAAGATACGAAACTCTGATTTCCTGGGTCTACGAATGAACCCACCATGTCAAACAATCAATCACCGTGTACTGCGTACTCAACCAATCAATTCCTATGATCACATCATAGGTGTGATCCGGAATCACGATCAAATAAGCAGTGAACTCTCCACTTCCACTCACAATAGGACAAGCCTTTCATTGTCTCCAATTCGAGGAACACTCCAAATGCGAAGTGACACATAAAGAGTTTCTCATAGATGTAGGAGTCAATCCTACCATCTCCTCTACCGAACTATCACTAATAAGTGTCGATATCATCTTCTTCTCTCTCAGGGTACTCAATCATCTCAAAGTAGATTATGATGTCCTCGATCCAGTGGTCCACTACCATATGATCCAGGCCTCTATGAAATAAGACGTTGACAGACGATTAAAGTCCTTGATCAACTTAACACATGACTATCGTCGTCTCTAACGACAGTAGCACGGTCAACCTGTTCTGCCCGTGGAGCAGCCTCCTCGTAAAGGTTCTCCACATTGCGGACTCGGCCTGCAACCCTACCTCGGCCGCGACCTATCGTCCGTCCTCGACCCTGTCCACGACCATTTTCCAAATTCATCACCATTCAACAATTAACACTCAGTCATACATGTGAAGTCTCGAATTCGACAAAATAGATCCAACCAATATCAATCATAAAACTTCAGAAGAAGGTGAATCATCGGAATATCGTCACAATACTCTCTACAGGACCAAACCATAAGGTATGGCTCCTAACACTCTCGCGTACCCGGCGACATATCAATACCGAGGAGCATGTGATGGGTGCCCGCCTGCAGTCGGATCATCGCTCCCGGATGATATTGATAATCACCAAATACACACTTAGGCTCTGATACCAACTGTAACGACCCTAAAATTTCGAGCTTCAAAACTCAAAATCTTAGAATCGTTAAACACAAAAATAATCTCAATGAAATCGAAATCATTTTAATGTCGCAGCGGATCACATCTGAGTTTAAAATATAACTCAGTCAAGCCGATTATTACAAACCCAAATGATAACTCAACATATAACAAATGGAATTGTATAATCCTCACAACAACCTCACAAATAAAATCACACCAAATCTCACACACAATCCACGCTGGAACCTCACCACGACTGGATGCGATCGACTTCGAGTTTTCGGAGTCGTCACTCAATCACCACTACTCAGCACCTGCGGAAGTATTCCCTACACCATTGAAATTGGTGCACCGGGATTGCAACACAAACCCGGTAAGCTTTACAGCTCGTATGAGTAAAATATTAAGATAACTCAAGTCTCATAAAAGACACAACTCCACATCAACACAGTATAATGAAAAATCATGAGAAAACGAGCAACCCATCTGGTTACTCTAATACTTTCACAAAATGGTATCTAATGAGCGCTGGTACACATCCGTTACCCCTCACTTAGTATACCGCTGATGTTGGGCAACCACCCGCCACCCAACATCCAAAACAAGCTGAGTACCCATGATCAGATAACCACCCGTTACCTCATGCAGTACTATGGCAGACAGACTAGAGCTCTAACTGTATCGTAACTTTCGCCCGGCCAAAGGCTAGGTTCCGACTTGCCTCACATGTACAATAATCTCACATCATATTGTACCACACATCACGTCCGAAGACAAATCACAATATTTCACATTTTCCGTGATAAAATCATGTACAATAATCACTCATCATATTGTACGTTTTAAAACTTTCACAATATATCCATAATAAAAATCATAACAGTATATTATATAGCAAACTATATATATTCGTATTTATTTACCATTTATACAATATATACATAGTCCACTATATCATATACATGTCATATTTCATAAACACCTGAAAAATTACGTACGATAATCTCACATCATATCGTACCATTAAAATCACACATGCACAATTTTTCTGTCACCGAAATGACTATTTTTAATGAATTAATAACAGTATGTAATTTAATGAACTATATATATATATATGTATTTATTACCATTATACTATATATATACGTAGTCCACTAAGTTATATACATGTTGTAATTCATTAAATAAACACACTTGCAAAAATGTTGAATCACCGCGAGGGTAGATTCGTAATTCAGTGAGATTTTACTCACCTTATCGACTTGAGCGTAAATCCTCAATTTCCGATGATAATCCCTTTCCTCGATTTAGCGATCACCTTAAAAGAATAAGAAAAGAATTTAGAATCGTTTCGTAAACCTTTAAATGCCAAAACAGTAATATACGGTTACTGTTCAGCAATTTTGGTTTATACGAAGTTACTGTTCATGGTTCACTATTCACGGTTACTGTACAATACTCCATTAATACGTATTGCTGTACGTATAAATATTATATACGTATTTCTGTACGTATAAATATTAAATACGTATTTCATGTACGTATAAATATTAAATACGTATTATCTGTACGTATAAATATTAATACGTATTTCTGTACGTATAAATATTAATACGTATTTCTGTACGTATAAATATTTAAATACGTATTTCTGTACGTATAAATATTTAAATACGTATTTCTGTACGTATACGTACGATTTAATGTAAATACAAATTCAGTAAATAAAATTTACTAAATTACCCTTTTACAATTTACTTTTTACATTTACCGAAAGTAATTTATAATTACATTTACCGAAGGTAAAATTTAATTACATTTACCGCAGTAAATAAAAATTACATTTACTTTTACCGTACACAGTAAATTACAAAAATACCCTTCTGTCAAAACTTGTCCCACCGCCGCACGTGGCGGCGCGTGTGGCACACGCGCCACCTCCGGCGGCCCGCGCGTGGGGCCCACGCGCCGAGGCTAACCGCGGCGCGTAGCACGCCACCGCTACCTCGAATCTCTCCTACTTTCTCCCCTCTCCTTCTCTCCGGCCTTAGGCCGCCCCTACACCACCCCATACTTCCACACGCGCCGCCTAAAGCGGCGGCGTTCATCAACCCCCGATCTCCTCAAATCCAACCAAAAAGTTCCAACAATCATCATCAACCATCACAACAATTACTCGAAGCTATTCATTACCTCTATCGACGTTTTGGACCGTCGGATTCCCTCGATGAAGCTCCAAAAGTCGCCGTGAGACTCGGTTTCGGAGGAAGGGTGATCGATGGCGCCGCTGCTCGAGGTGAGTCCCCCGTGGGTAGGTTCGTGTCGCGGAGGAAAGGGCGAGGTCGTGGTGGTGGCGCCGAGCTCCTACGATGCCGGCCGCGTCGAACTCGACGATCCCGAGGTCAAGCTTCGTCGGTGTTGCTCGATCCCCGCTCGGGGTGCGTCGCCGCTACTACCGATCGCTGCGTCGTGGTCACGCGGTCTCTGTGACACCGGCGGTGTCGAGCACGGAGGCGATTGGAGGGAAATCGCCGGCTTGGAAGGAGAGATAGGGGAGAGAGAGTCGCGAGGGAGGGAGAGAGAAAGGGAGAGCGGCGGGATGAGAGAGAGAGAGAGAGAAAGGGTTTCTGATTATGGAAACCCTAATTCCATAATTATCTATTTATACTAGTTTCCAAATCGGAAACTAACTTCCGACGTTAATAACTTTTACCTCCGACGTCCGATTCGAACGCGTCACATACTCTCGAACTCGTATCGACGAGCTCTACAACTTTCGTGAAGAAAGTTTTCGCAACCGAGCGACGGAGTAAAAGTCGATAATTCAGTTCGGAAACGTAACGTTTTTCTTAATAAACGTTCCGAAAACGTTTCCGTTTTTTCGTTTCAAAACATCGCAAACAATAGTTTCATTTTATTTGAAATTCCAAAACTTAATAGAATTCAAAACAATTCACATATTGTTTTAAAATCTAGGGTTATTACATTATGGGTCAAAGAGGGGTAAAAAAGTAAAATATTTTATGACATGTGGTAACTTGCCATCATTTGGTCCTTATTTGTAAATTTTGGTCTTTATTTGCTCTATCAAATTAAATAGTGAGTTATTTGTAAACTAAATTTTTGTCTAGTACTTTTGAGTTATTTGCTTTCTAATAGCACGTTCAAACAACGCGCCCAGTTTGCACAGATTACCCCACGCGCAGTATTCTTCTTCTCTAACATGTGTTCTTCCTCTGTGTGCATCGCTACCGTGTGCACCTTTGTTGCATGTAGCACAATTCCGACTTACCTCGGCATAGATTCAAGTCCATTGAGTCATTACCTTTGAGTTATTTGCTTTCTAATAGCACGTTCAAACAACGCGCCCAGTTTGCACAGATTACCCCACGCGCAGTATTCTTCTTCTCCAACATGTGTTCTTCCTTTGTGTGCATCGCTACCGTGTGCACCTTTGTTGCATGTAGCACAATTCCGACTTACCTCGGCATAGATTCAAGTCCATTGAGTCATTACCTTAACTTATAGCAAACCTAAAGTCTGCACTAGTCAACAACAATCAATACAACGCCCGTAATCTTGATATTTAGTTCTACTTATTCTCCAAGTGGTTTAAGTAAAAACCAGTCATCTTACAAAGAGGTGAAGAAAAATCCTAGCAGTTATCTGTCGCAGGTCTTATTCGAACTCATTTGCAAGTTTAGTCAGCACTTGCATTCAGTCGTTTGAGAAGAATGAACTACATGAGCACATTCAACAAGCAGAAGCAAGTTGTACCTGACTCATAGGTACTGGCACGCTAATGCATACACAATCAAGAAACAAGGCAAACCGCAAGAATTCGTTGTCGCGTGTTGACTGTTCGCCGGAAGTGAAATTCTGAACCGAACAAAACCTAACCAATTTTAGATTAAAACTCAAATATCAAAAAAACCATTGGGTGTTGTTATTCAGATTCAGAAAACTAGTTGGTGCATCCGTTCTGGACATCGAATAAAGCAATTGGTGTTGCAACACAAAATCTGATTGCAACTCTGAATTTCGTAAAACCCAAATATTAAATACCTTGATCTCCATCTCTCTGAGTTCTTGAAATCCAAGAATTGAGTTTCGGTATATCAAATATTAAATATCTTGATCTCCATCTCTCTGAGTTTTTGAAATCCAAGAATTGAGTTTTCGGTATATTGGTGCGGTAATTAGATTCTAAACAACAATCATTAATTTTATGTTCTTTTCTTTTTATGCTTTGATTACTTGACCCAAACTGTCAATGCCTTGATTCGTAAAACCCCAATACACTTCAGTAATACGTTGCGGAGATTGTAGAGTCAAAGTCTCAGAAACTGATTATGAAATATTGGCGCTCTATCTTCTTCTGGAATTAGTCGTGCTTCAGCCTTCAGGAAAACTCTCGTCCATATGAAGATCACTGGCTTCTGTGTAGCCGACCCAAATGGCACGCGCAATTTGATAATTAATCCACCTGTACAAATCGACAGTGGAGATTTGTCAGTGGAGGAGCTCGCCGGTTAATACAATTCGTCTCTCTCCCCCTTTATATTCCTTAGCATGAATAGCCATTTTGACCCAAGCTTGTTGCCATGATTGACCACAATCCTTAATTAGAGATAGCTTGATCAGAGAGTACTTTTCAAAATTACATACCGATCTGTTTCTGAAAATCATTTCCCCATTAACTATCTGACTCTGATAATCAGCAGCCGACCATGACTTTATTTGTCTAAGGGCGGCAAAATATAAAAATAAATAAAATTTAAACATTAAAATTAGAGACAAATATTATTTCTTTGAAACATTTTCGAATAATACTTATCAAGCAAAGAGTTATAATATACAAGACACAAACACACCCGGGTATAGTTGAATAATTGCATAGGGTGGTTTATTTAGAGATATGGGTGGTTAATAAGAGATATAGGTGGAACTATTTAGATATTTTCTATTTATTTTGTAAGTTACTATTATATCACTCCCTATTTTATAAGTACTAATCTTTTTAAATCTTATGAGGTTAAATAGTACATTTTTTTAGAATTGGCTAGCAAGCCCTCTTTTGGTTATTAGAGTACAGATTCTACATCGAAAATCTTAGTAGAAAAAAATAGGATCAAACAATAGGTTGCGTTTGAATCTCTTAAACCCTATTTTTTTATTAGATTCTTTTATTCATTTGTAATTTAATAGCACATATGCCAAAAAAGAAATAACACAGTCCAAAAAAAGAAAAAAAGTTTGTTAGTCTTATAGATCTGCACGTTTTGGCATTCTATCACTTACCATAATATTCCTCATATTTTCTATGTTATTCTCTTAAACATTATCATTTTGACTTTTATTATTTTAACTTCTATCACTTACCATAATATTCCTCATATTTTCTATGTTATTCTCTTAAACATTATCATTTTGACTTTTATTATTTTAAGTATTTTTGGAAGCAAATGAGAGGATTATGGAGAATATTCAAAGCCAAGGTAGAAAATCTGTTTGTGCAGAACAATCAATTTCGACGGATCATAGCGGGCAGCACACACCGTGGAAAATTATGAATCATATATCTAGTGGCGGAGCCATGATTTGATCTTAGGTGGGTTCAAACATTTAGTACCGAATCATCGATCACAAGTTCAAAAATAAAATATACGAATATCATACTAATTTAACACTCTTATTCAATAACTTCAAAAGAATCCAAAAATCAGTTTAAGATAAAACATAAATGTTTCATATCTTAAAAATAAAATCTAATTCGAAACTAAAAAAAGATGAAAAAAATGCAACATAGAGTTATCCATCAAAACAACTCTTTTACTATGTCTAAACTTATTGATATGATTTTCAAGTATGGATTTGATGATAGTCCTATATGAATAAATGAGATTGGACTCATTTATAAGATATTAGGAGGTAATATTAATTACTCTATATATTTACTCTAGTTTATAAATAACCTATACAATATATAGGATTGTGGAAACGTTTTGGGGTGGGTCCAGGCCCAAGAGAGCCTAAATGTAGCTCTGCCCCTTCATATATCGATGGAAAGCCTTATGAGTCTACTTTCCAGAATCATTGAAATCACATAAATATAATTTTCCTGTAGAAAGTTATGCACGATTTAGCGAGCAAATGTGTGTCTGGCCAATAATCACGTTGTGGATTGAAAGTTATATTTCAAGACTCGGACCACTCCGAGCAACCCATGGATGAATTTTGAAGTATAATTCTGATATATAGAAGATTATAGAGTCAATTTATGAGTCAAGCAAGAGAAATCCTATAAGAAAACAAAGAAGACAACCCTAGTTTGTAACTCTATAAAAATGGGACTTCTTAATCTTTTCTCTTAATAACGGTATAATAGTCTTTTCAATTAATCTTGTAAAAGATTGTCAACCGTAGTATAGAATAAACGGGGATCGTTCGATGCCAGAGACCGATGGTACTTTCACAGTGTAAGCTAAACAAAAAGAAAATATATATAATTAAACTAGGGCTTCATATAAAAAAATCACATTTGACATATGTAATTAGAAAAAAGTCAAGCAAGATTCGAAAATTATAAAAAGTCATCTTTTAAAAACTCTTAGAGCCTTACCCTTAATGTTTAAACAATTTACAATGTGCCACTCAATTTTTGTTTTTATCTCTCTCTCTCTCCTCCTGGGTCGACCTCATCTTTTAAAAGCTCCACCCTACCTGATTTCGGCTCCACCGCATCACTGCATCGCTTCATCGCTTCTTGATCTTCTTGAAGTAGATTTGCAAGATCTTCATTCTGGTCTCACCCCTGACCTCCGTGGCAACTCGGCGGCGGCAGCGAAAGCAGTTTGCTCGATGACACACGCCTGGGAGTCGACCTCGTCAATGGACAAGGTGTCATAGCTTCCAGATAGATGAGAGGGATTGGTGAGGGTATGGATTAGACGCTTGATGACAGCGTTATGGATGCACTTGGTCAGTGGCCAAAGGTTGCAATTAGCGGCGCCAAAGGTCGGCTTCCAATTCTATGACCTATGCTTAGGTGGGTCATGCAATTCGACCTCCACGGTGCTCTCGGCGTCAGACATTTCTAGAGCTTCGAAATTATCAAAAGGAAAATGGAAATGATATGATGATGATGATGACATGGGTGCCTAGAGCAATTTTCTGGGTGCCCAATTAAAAATTATGTATAAATTGTTTTTCTTTCATGGTTGCACTACCTATCATATTATTTGTCACAAAACACCCGTCACACCACATATCACACTAGCTGTCACACTACCTATCACAGAACAATGTTTGTGTGATAGACAAATAACTAGTGTGATAGGTAGTGTGGGTGGGGATGTGACATCACATTAATGTCGATATTTGAATCGTATGAGTTGATTTAAAAAGTTTAAGATCACATAACAGTAAATAAAGTTTTGTTATATCTAGTCATTCTTCTTCTTTTTCTTCTTCTTGTTAGAACATTCACATAAAACAGTGTGACAACGAATGTGATAGATAGTGTGAAAAGGGGTACAATTAGTGTGATAGGTAATGTGACAGCGGGTGTGATAGGTAGTGTGACAACGGGTGTGAAAGATCGTGTGATAACGGGTGTGACAGATAGTGTGACAACGAGCGTGACAGGTAGTGTGATAAGACGTGTGACAGTTAGGGTGATAAGTAGTGTGATAGATAGTGTGACAACAGTTATGACACGAGGTTTGACATGCCCAGAGGAAATGTCTAAAAATGCAAAATAATGTTAAAATTCAAAAGAGATTGGTATAAGTATACTCAAGATGAAGAGAATAACTTGAGTTAGTGTTTTGAGCTCCGATTTCACCGGAATATCTTAGAGCACTACTATTGATGACGGCAACCCCTTGTGAGGGTTGCTGCGCCATGTACGGTGGTCGGTTCGGAGTGGGTATGATATCAAATGAACGAGGGGGTAGAGATATTTCCAAATGTACCAACCACGCTCAAATTTATCGTCGGACGGTAAGGTTATGGTCGAAATTCCAAGAAAAAGGAAAAAGAAGAAGATGATGAAGAAAAATAGTTGGAAAAAGGGAAAAATTATCTGGAAAATATTTTAAATGTGACTTTTTTTATAATTTTGTTCTAAACTTGTTGACTATTCTAATTTTTAGTCAATTGAGATGACATTTTTACAATAGGGAAATAAATTGTGACATTTTTTCTAATTTATGATGGGAAATTGTACTATTTTATAATTTTTCCTAAAATACTATACTAAATATAGTAAAACTTCTATAAATTAATAGGCTCGGAACTGAGGAATTTATTATGTTAGCGAGATATTAATTTATCAATGTATAATAAATTTTTCCTTTCACTTTTTTCGAAGAAAAAAAGTTTTACCTTTTATTTATGCACCAAATTGTTTAAAATATTATGTTGTTTGATTTATTTATATTATTTTATTGACAAAATTATTCAATGACATCCTCATAAAGGTATATAAATTATGTCATTATTAATTTATATATTCGATGAAGTCTCTATGAATTCAAATTTCTATTATCTTATAAATTTAGCAAAATATTAATTTAACACGTTAGCCCCGAGTCGGGACCGACAAAAAATAATATTTTAGCGAGATTATTAATTAATCAGGTATCATGGTGAGTCGAACTTGGTCTTTCTCTATGCAAGTTGAAGCCAACTTTCACTAGGTTATCATTGCAATTACAACAACTCATGTAAAAAAATATTCTTAAAAACTATATATATCCATTAATTATTCAACCGTAGATTTAGTTAAAATAATCTCAACCGTAGATTTTTGTTAAATTTATAATTTTTGGACTTTAGCATATTTAATTTTATGACTTTGTATTTGGTAATTTGGTTGAAGTTGTATAAATTTTTGTATTTTTGTTGTTATTTGTTATTACTTATTTGGATTTGACCTTTAAATTTTCGGGTCATAAACATGTTGGTAGAGGTTCATTACCAACTGTACCAACCCTACCAATTAATTGGTATACCAACTTTATTGGATGGTAAAAATAGTGGATTTGTTATACCAATTATATGTTGGTTGGTAGGTGGTATTGAGAAAATGATGTTGGTATACGGTATACCTACCAATCCACCCATATGTTCTACTGTACATCAATGAATTGGAGAGTTTTATGATTATAATGTAAATAAAACAATAATAAACAATACAAACAAACTTGATAAAGATAAGATGGAGATGAGATTAGGGATTCAGTTGTCCCTTACTGAATACGTTTCAAAACATGTGTAAATCATAGATTCCAAATATTAAATCAAGAACCGGTTCCAATTAAGAACAAACCGTAAAGGCACTACATAAATACTTATTACTTCCCACAACTACTAGAGCAATATGACACACCATTACTTGGCCATTAGAATAACCAATCCAGGGTATAACCGTTATTCCTTCAATGAATTACCCTAAGTAATTCAGTCAACCAAGTAATTCAGATAACGTTATCCCTAAGGAATAAACACAATAGAAGTTTGATCGAAACAAGTGTGCAAAACTAGTGTCGAAACGCCTACTGAAATATCTCGGAAATTTATAATTATTTTTTAATTATTATTCGAAGATATTTAAATTGATGGTGATCCGATTATATAGTACGAGGGAGAAAACGAAAGTGTTCGATCGATTTATACAAAGAAACATTATCGTGACGGGTCAAGAGTTGACTTTTTATCCGTTTGGAATCTCATAAAACTTCATTCATGAAAGTCATAGAGTTCGTCAATACGAATTCGTGGACATGTGGCACGCCTAAATCGGAGTTTGTATGAAGAAGTTATGAATCAAAATGTAATTGGACATTTTTAAAAATAGTATAAATATGGGAATTAAAGAGAAAACCTAGATTTTTCCTTTCTCGAGCGGCCGACTTTGGGCCGCCGGATCTCCGCCGTCCGGCCACCATAGAGCGGCACCGGTCTTGTTTGAAAAATTTGTTGTGTCCCCTGTCGATTGGTGGCTGCGTCAACCGCCATCTCACCGCCATTTGGGAGCGGTGAATCCCGGAAGTTCCCCCGAAAGTGAACATTTCGCCGAACTTCACCTCGTCGGATCTCCCTCTCCCGGCCACCAATCAGTGAGATTCTTGTCCCATTTTGAAGGTCTCATTCCATACTACAAACCCTCCAGAAGTTTAACCCAAATCGTTTTGTGCTAAGAGAATTGAAGAAAAGAAATTCCAAATTTTAAATTGGGGCTTTTCGGTTTTTATTAAATTGAAGTGTTTAGGCTCGGAATTGGACTTTGTGGTGAACTACAAAATTGTTAGGAATGTCATTTAGATTGTGGTGGTGAATTTTGGTGGTCATTGGTGGTGGTCGGAAAACAGGCGGCGCATGGACAGTGTTTTATGAACATTGTTAAGCTGTAATGAAATCGTCACCTGAGATTTTACGTATCGTTTTCTAAGCATTTTATCATGCTATTAGGTGACCAACGAAATGAGTGAGGGAATCATTTTTGGTGTCGTGGAAGTTGCACGCAGGAAATAAAGTGAGTAAACCTCACAATGATCATCATAATCGAAGTAGTGTTATAATTATTAAATTTAATTTGAGTTGTTAACATAGTCGTTGCATCACTAGTTTATAAAAATTATTCTAAAAATATGTTTTGGTTTAAATTACGTGAACTTGATCGTCTACGGTTCATGGGTAAGTGAAACACTATTTTAATAAATGATTTTAAAAAGGTTTTAGTGATTATGGACTATGGTGAATTCATGTGAGTAAATCTCACTATGGCAAGTCTACCATTGGTGGTGACTTATATGTTTGAATTATTAAAAAGAGTGAACTGTGAAATTTATATAATATAGTGAGTTGTGTATGTGTACAAAAATGGTAAATACGATACATATATATGGATTTCTATATTATATAATTTTTCGGTTTTATTTCAAATGTGAGATTATAATGTTGTGACTATATTTATATTGTTGTGCAAGAGTCGCTTGGTTGTAGTACAATAAACATGTGTTAATTGTTATATTGTACGTGGTTTTAACATTAAGTCTTGTTAAAACGTTTTCTGGTCTTTGGACATTGTTTGCAGTAATCGGAACCAAGCCTTGGCCGGGTGTCAGATATGCAGTTAGAGCTCTGGTCTGTCTACCATAATATTGTATGAGGGGTAACAGATGGGTTGTATGGGTCTCATGAGTACCCATATTTTTGAGTGATATTGGGTAACATATGGGTTGTCCAGTGTCTATCGGTGTACTGCATGAGGGGTAACAGATGCGTTCTTGGGACTCATAAGTACCCATGTTTTAAATGATTTTTGGTAACTAGAAGAGTTGCCCAGTGCCTGTCGGTGTACTGCGTGAGGAGTAACATATTGGTTGTCTGGGTCTCATGAGTACCCATGTTTTTGAGTGATATTAGGTAACATATGGTTGCCCAGTGTCTGTTGGTGTACTGCATGAGGGGTAACAGATGGGTACCTGGGTCTTATGAGTACCCATGTTTTTAAATTATTTTGGGTAACAGAAGGGTTGCCCAGTGTCTCATGATTACACATATTTTTAAATAATATTGGATAACAGATGGGTTGCCCAGTGTCACATGAGTACGTTTGTCTTTAAATGTTATCTGTCATATTTCCTTGGTATGCGATGTATGTTATACTGTTGGTTTACTCATACATGCTAAAAAGCTTACCGGGTTTGTGTTTACAATCCTCGTGCACCAATTCGATGGTGTATGAGATAGTTCTGCAGGTGGGGATTAGCAAATTCAGAGGGTTTACTCCGAAGATTTATTTCTCTGTTTGTTGGTGAGGATTGAGTGAATTTTACATTTTCATTGGTTATAATACTGAGGTATAAACTGGTTATGCATTATTTAAGTCGATTGAGTCGTGCTGTGGACTTAGTTTCGATACACTGTTATTATAAGATGATTTCAATATATTTGAGATTCTTTTAGAGTTTTCATGGCTTTGAATTCGAATTTTTATCATTCGAAATTTCGGGACTGTGACACCTACCTGGCATGCATTCCTCTTTATTTGGTTTTACCTATTGTCCTATAGGTTTTACTACTTTGAAAAATGTCTTCTAACCGTTTAGGAGATCAGTCAACCTAATTCTAGCCTCACTCACAAGTTCATAATGTTCTATAATACACAAACATGAACATAAACAAGCAAGAGTTCTCCATAAAACAAGACCAAATAAACATATTCAAAAACTTAATAATATCGAAACCAAGAATCAAACCATGTATATCACATATTCGGGGTTTCTAACCTCGCCCTTAATAAAGAGAATTTAATTACAAAAACATAGTTGTTATTGTCCCATAGGGGCAGAGAGGAGAAATAAGAGACGAATAGAACGAGAAAGAAAAAAGAGATGAAGAAGAAGCCCTCTTTTTATAGAGTTACAAACGTTCTTCTCAAACTATAGTTATCTTCTTTGTTTTCATAGGATTTATCTTGCTTGCCTCATAAATTGATTCCATAATCTTCTATATATCAGAATTATACTTCAAAAGTCATCCACGGGCTGCTTGGTGTGGTCTGGGCATTAAAATATAACTTTCAATCCACAACGTAATTCTTGGTCAAACATATATTTGCTCACTAAATCATGCATAACTTTATGTAAGAAAATCCAAGGGATGTGATTCTAATGGCTCTGGAAAGAAAACTCATATGGCTTTTCCATCGATATATGATTCATAATTTTTCAACGTGTGAGCTACCCGCTATGATCCGTCAAAATTGAGTGTTCTGTATAGGCAGATTTTTTGATTTGGCTTTGAATGCATCTTTTCTCCATAATTCTCTCATTTGCTTCCAAAAACACTTAAAATAAATAAAAGTAAGTCAAAATGATAATGTTTAAGAGAATAGCATAAAAAATATGAGGAATTAGACAATATAATCATAACATAAAATGATTTTATCAAATACTCTCACACTTGGCTTTTACTAGTCTCCTAGTTCATTGATCTATTTAGTTTAGTTTAATTACTTTTATTTTCTTTTTATTTAGCGTAAGTTGTGAAAATACCCTCAATATCTAACAATGAACAATCTCCGTTTTATTTTATATTACGATTGACCATCTTTTATAAAATTAATTGAAAATGTTATTATTTTGATCCTATCAGGGAGTCGATATGAATAGAAATAGTATACTGTAGCAGAAAAGTCAATAAGCATATATACCCTCACTTGCCCCTATCGCGGTCTGCCTGTGCTGATAATTACAAGTCTCGATCAATTGGCATCCTAGCTTGGCTAATTTTTAGGATGATGAAACTCTTTTAGAGCATTATTGTTCAACGTGTTAGAAACCTGAACAATGTTATATCATTAGCTAATTAATAAATTGTTCAACGTGTTAGAAACCTGAACAATGTTATATAACTAGCTAATTAATAAATTGTGGCAATAAAATTTGGACAAAATAGTGATATACTACATATATAATTAAGGACATGTAGTAAATTATATATGTAGTAAGAAAATGTAATAACCCTATTTTTAAAACAATATTTGGTTTGATTTGAATTCTATAAAATTTTGAAATTCAATTAAAATGAATTTGATTGTTTGCGACTTCACGAAACGGAAACGGAAACGTTCTCGGAACGAATATATCGACTTTTATTCTGTCGCTCGGTTGCAAAAACTTCATTCACGAAAATTGTAGAGCTCGTCGATACGAGTTCGTGGACGCTTCACGCGTTCGAATCGGAGGTCGTACGTGAAAGTTATTAACGTCGAAAGTTAGTTTCCGATTTTGGAAACGAGTATAAAAAGGGCATTTTTGTGATTAGGGTTTCCATTTCTGGAAACCACACTCTCTCACCTCTCACCCGCCTCCCTCAGCTCTCTCTCTCCCCGATTTTCCTTCTCTCTCCCTCCGAAAATTCCCCTCGTCGATCCGCCACCCTCCGGGCCGCCGTGACGTGCACCGCCCAGCTCAACGTCGTCGCAAGGACTCCCACAGCCACCCTCCAGCTCGCCAGCCCGTGCCCCGCCGTCGTGAAGTCGCTAGGACGTTGCCAAGCTTCTGCAGATTTCCTCTGCCGCTGCCTAGCCACTCCGGCGCCTCTTCGGTGCTCCCCACGGCTCAAACAAGGTAAGGGTTGATTGAATCGAGTTGTTGTGATGTTGTTGTTGTGTTTTTGGATGGATTTGTGAAAGATTGGAGTAGATCGAAGGAGGAGGGGTTACCGCCGCCTTAGGCGGCGCGTGTGGGTGCGTGGACGGAATAGGAGGTGGCGTGAGGCCGTGGAGGAGAAGATGGAGGAGAAAGGAAGAGAAATGGGGTGGCGGTGGCGTGATATGCGTCGTTGGTGGTGTCGGCGCGTGGGCCCTACACGCGGCCTATGTACCCCACGCGCCGCCACGTGCGGCGGCGCATGAACAGTGTTTTCGAAGGGTAAATTTGTAATTTATTTTTACGTACGGTAAATGTAAAAGTGATTTACGTACGGTAAATGTAAATTTTATTTTACGTACGGTAAATGTAAATATAAATTACTTTCAGTAAATGTAAAAAGTAATTTCAGAAGGGTAATTTCAGTAATTATTATTTACTGAGACAATATTTACATTTGAATAGTATTCGTACGTACAGAATACGTAAATAGTATGTACTCGTACATGAATACGTAATAGATGTGTATTTGTACAGTAATACATGAATAGTCCCATTGAATAGTACACATTGAACAGTAAATTCGTAAAACCGGAAATTGCTGAACAGTAATAGATTATTACTGTTTCGGCATTTAAAGGTTTACGAAACGTTTTTTAATTCTTTTCTTATCTTTTCAAAGTGATCAATCAATCAAGGAAATGAATTATCTTCGGAAAT